>NC_083411.1:4529866-5150179 GCF_020745735.1 Hemiscyllium ocellatum | reverse complement strand
AATAGGATAAACCATTACCTGCTTGCCTCCCTCTCTTGGAGTGGTATGGCTTTATCGTGTTACGTAATGCAACTTTCTCAGACACTTCCACAAACTTCTTGTAAGGGAACCTGGCTTTTAAGGACTCACTTGGAATTGGTAGGAGCACTCACACATAATCTCCTGGCTGGATATCTCCTGCATAACTGGCTGCCTATTTTCTTACCACTGTCAGGAAGATTTTCAAGTGTTCTTGACCCACTGCACAAGGTCTCGAGAGAAACTCTTGGATCACTACTATGTAGTCATGAAGGTCCTTCTGTTTTACAAACAGTAGTTCCAAAGGCCCCTCACACTTGGCACTAGTAAACTCATTCAAATGGAGGAAACCCACTGCTCTCTTTGTGAGTTCCCAGTGGCAACCAGGATAAAATTAAATCCTTTCTCTCAGTCATGGGGGTACACATGGCAGTCTACCCAATCATTGTGTTAGAATCTTGCGGCACCATCTAAGTGACTGTGGGTGATACCTACGGACTTCAGCAGGGTCATACCCAGGTTACACATGACTTTCTAGAATATTTTGGATGTAACATTTGGCTGGATCTCAGTGGGCAGGTCATACTGATCGAACAGGTGCATCAATTTCCCCACACACTCACAATTACAGTTTGCAAGGGACTTAGAAACGCAGAGCAGTGCTCATGGTGATAATGAAATACTAGTAGCCATCCTATTGTTTTGAGCAGGGATCCCATATAGTTCACTGAAACCTTGCTGAACAGTTGCCCAAAGCTATAGTAATTATAGTGTAGGTCTCATTGAGGAATGGTTTTTCCCACAATTTGGCAGGTGGGGCAGTTTCAGCAAGACCTTGCTACATCACGGTGGAGCTGTGGCAATAAAATTGTTGGTCGATGCAGACTGGAGTTTTGCATATCTAGCCATTGGAATTTCATGGACTAGCTGCAATATTACCTCACAGAGCTCAATCATCAGTTTTTTTTTTAAATTGCTATGCAGTCAGTGACATGTGAGTTTGTCTACCAGAGGAACAAGAAAAGGCCATTCAGCCCCTCAGGCGTGTCCCACCAGTTGGTGTTTAGAGCTTATGTTGGTACAAGATGACATTGTGCTCTAATTCTATGTGACAGTGTTCATTCGAATGAACTCTTAAAAATTGTGGCTTGTTACATTTGCACTGACTATGTTATCAAAAGTGGTTTTTCAACAGCATCTTCCAGCAAGGTGGTGTCACCAAATAAATCTGGTCTTGCTGACCCAGCCCCAAATATTCCTGATCATTAGGAATTGCCAATGAGAGAATTAGGTTGAGAAGCGCTCCACTGACTGGTCTAATCATCATGCATTTTCTTTTAACAATAAACATTTTGGAAAAAAATGAAAGGAGTAAATGAGAAGGAAACTCAAGATGGGCATTCATCATCAGCTAGGGAAGTGGACGTATCTTGAGGAAAGAGGGGACGTTGTGGATGCACTATACTTGAGTATCCAGGAGGAATTTGGTAAGGTGCCACATCAAATGTTATTCCCTGACTGAGTGTTGCAGACTGGCATATCCCAAAGTCCAGGACTAGGTTCCGAGGGATGCACTAAAGCTTGAGGTGCCACAAAGATGCAGTGGGGGAAGACCACCATCTGAGAGCTTGCTTCTGAAGTTTATCAAGTGCCAGTTCAGTTGTCAGATCCTCTTGTTGCCTCAATGCGTGTAAATACTGTTCTGCATGAGTAAGAAATGCCTTTAGTTTTTGTAACTGCAGGGAATGTCAAATTCCAGCATTGTTTTTTCTTGATGTACAAGGATTGTACAGAATAGCTTTTGTACTTGGTGTACGTAGATTTAGATTTTTTTATGATCAAAATATATTTTTGCTATTTAAAAACTGAGTTATTGCAGAAAGGAAAAGCTTTGAGGGTAACATATTCACATGAATAGATAGTTTTCAAAGTGAGTGGGTGGAGAGCCCCCTCGGTTCACAAGTCTCATTCCTGAGGAAATGAGAGCTCTTGCCCGTAACATTGATTCTGCTGCTTCTCAGATGCTGCCTGACCTGCTCTGCTTTTCCAGCACCACACTCTCAACTCTGACCTCTAACATCTGCAGTCCTCATGATCTCCTAAATAGACAAGGTCTTTCCCCTGGGATGGGGGTCCAGAACTAGAGCGCATAGTTTTAGGGTGAGAGGGTTAAGATTTAAAAGGGACCGAAATACCAACTTTTTCATACAGAGGGTGGTGTGTGTATGGAATGAGCTGCCAGAGGAATGTGTGAAGGCTGGTACAGTTATAACATTCAAAAGGAATTTGGATGGGTATATGAATAGAAAGGGATTAGAGGGATATGGAGCAAATACTGGCAAATGGGACTAGATTAATTTAGGATATCTGGTCGGGATGGACAAGTTGGATCGAAGGGTCTATTTCCATGTACACCTATGGCTCTATGACTCTCTGATTCTACTGGAACATTGTGTGAAGTTCTGGTCCCCACACTAATAGAAGGATGTGGAGGTTTTGGAGAGAGTGCTAAACAGGTTTATGAGTATGTTTCCTGGATTGGAGTGTAATAGCTAGAGCTTTGGAGGCATGGGGTGAACTGACAGAAATATATCAGTTTATGATGGATAGTTGGAGTTTCTTTTCCAGGCTGGAAATGCAAATACCAGGTGGCATAAGTTTAAGGTGAGAGTGGGAAAGTTTAAAGGAGATGTGCGAAGCAAGATTTTTATGCAGAGGACGGTAAGTACCTGGAATGTGCTGTCTGGAGAGTTGGGAGAAGCAGGTGTGATAGCAAAGGTTAAGAGGAATCTAGACAGACACACATACAGGTAAGCTATAGAGGGATACAGCCCATGTTCAGGTGAATGAAATTAGTTTAGAATGGTATCATGGTCAGTACAGACATAGTGGGCTGAAGGGCCTGTTCCTGTGTTGTACAGTTCCATGTTGTGTAAGATTCCTAGCCTGTGATCTGCCCTTGTAGATTCAGCATTTATATGGCAAGTCCAGTTCACTTTCTGGTCAATGGTAATCCCCCCAGATGCTGATAATGGGGAAATTAGTGATGATGATGCCATTGAATGTAATGGGACAATGTTATTTTCTCTCTTGTTGGAGATGAACATTGCCTTGTACTTGGGCCCAGTCAGTGATGCCCATGTCCCATGAATGAATAAAATAAATAGTTCACTCAATGAGCCACCTCCTCAATTCAGTTTAACCAAGGCTGAAAATGTGTTGCTGGAAAAGCGCAGCAGGTCGGGCAGCATCCAAGGAGCAGGAGAATCAATGTTTTGGGTATGAGCCCTTCTTCAGGAATGAGGAAACTGTGCCAAGCAGGCTAAGATAAAAGGTAGGGAGGAGGGAGGGGGAGTTAAAGTGTTGAGCCACAGGGTGGTTGGGCTGGTTGGTCCGGGTGTCCCAGAGGTGTTCTCTGAAATGTTCCGCAAGTAGGCGGCCTGTCTCCCCAATATATAGGTGCAGCGGTTGCAGTAAATGATGTGTGTAGAGGTGCAGGTGAATTTGTGGTGGATATGGAAGGATCCCTTGGGGCCTTGGAGGGAAGTAAGGGGGGAGGTGTGGGCGCAAGTTTTGCATTTCTTGCGGTTGCAGGCGAAGGTGCCGGGAGTGGAGGTTGGGTTGGTGGGGGGTGTGGACCTGACGAGGGAATCACGGAGGGAGTGGTCTTTTTGGAACGCTGATAGGGGAGGGGACGGAAATATATCCCTGGTGGTGGGGTCTGTTTGGAGATGGCGGAAATGACGACGGATGATACAATGTATATGGAGATTGGTGGGGTGGTAGGTGAGGACCAGTGGGATTCTATCCTGATGGCGGTTGGAGGGGTGGGGCTCAAGGGCCGAGGAGCGGGAAGTGGAGGAGATGCGGTGGAGAGCATCGTCAACCACGTCTGGGGGGAAATTGCGGTCTTTGAAGAAGGAGGCCATCTGGGTTGTTCGGTATTGGAACTGGTCCTCCGGGGAGCAGATGCGGTGGCGACAAAGGAATTGGGAATGTGGGGTAACATTTTTACAGGGGGAAGGGTGGGAGGAGGTGTAGTCTAGGTAGCTGTGAGAGTCGGTTGGTTTATAGTAAACGTTGATTCGGTGTTGATTCGGTCGCCCGAGATAGAAATGGAGAGGACTAGGTAGGGGAAGGAGGAGTCTGAGACGGTCCAGGTAAATTTGAGGTCGGGATGGAAGGTGTTGGTAAAGTGGATGAACTGTTCAACCTCCTCGTGGGAGCACGAGGCAGCACCGATACAGTCATCGATGTAGCGGAGGAAAAGGTGGGGGGTGGTGCCAGTGTAGCTGCGGAAGATGGACTGTTCCACATATCCTACAAAGAGACAGGCATAGCTGGGGCCCATGCGGGTGCCTATGGCAACTCCTTTAGTTTGGAGGAAGTCGGAGGATTAGAAAGAGAAGTTGTTCAGAGTGAGGACCAGTTCAGTCAGTCGAAGGAGGGTGTCAGTGGAAGGGTACTGGTTGGTACAGCGGGAAAGGAAGAAGCGGAGGGCTTTGAGTCCTTCGTGATGGGGGATGGAGGTGTACAGGGACTTGGTGTCCATGGTGAAGATAAGGCGTTGGGGACCGGGGAAGCGAAAATCATGGAGGAGGTGGAGGGCGTGGATGGTGTCCCGAATGTAGGAGGGGCGTTCTTGGACTAAGGGGACAGGACCGTGTCAACCAAGGCCAATCATCTACCTTAACGCCACTTTCCTTCACTATCCACCTATCCCTTGAGTAATCTGCAGAAGTCCATTGATTTCTGTCTTGAACAATAAAGACCCCAGAGCTATCTGGTAAAGAGAATTCAAAAGATTTGCCACCCTCTGAGTGGAGAAACGCTTCCTCTCCTCAGTTAGAAATGGTTTACCCGATGTAATGCATTCCAAATCCTGAGATTCATTGTAAGAAAGAAAGGCATTTTGTTCACTTCATTTCTGGTTTTTTTTGCCAATCACTTTGAATCAGTGTCCTCCATTCTCCATCCTTCAACTGTTGAAAACAATTTCGCTGTCCACACGCTATTTAAACCATTCATGGTAATCATCATTTGTAGTCACATATGAATCAGATCACTCACAAACAAGTGAGTGGGACTTGGTGGCTCTCTGAACATGTTCAAGTGAAAATTTCAACTGTTGGCGGTTTTTCATTTGCAGTTTGGTTGGCTTCATCATGCCAAGCAATAATTCTATTAAAATTATATTATTCCAGATGTATTTCCCGTCATTGTGCCAGCTCAATTTTCCACTGATCAAAAGAAGTCATCTTGCAGACGTGCTTTTGTCTCTTGGCTGGCATTTGCCATCAAAACATGGGTTGGCATCAGAACATACAAATAAGCCAGACTGGAGAAAACTCTGGATTGAAGTCTTAAACCAGACTTGTCAGTGCATGCTTTAGGTTGACACCCAGGTGAGGAAGTACTGTGTTGTTGCTGGTACTACCTTTTAGATGAAGTATTCAGCTACGAGCCCTGCACTTGAGGAAGATTATGTGGCCATACTTCAATAAAGGACACTGGCAGGCTGCACAATATTTTTTCAAAAAATTACATAGAATGATTTGGAATTGCATAGCGTTGCTCTCTCTCATTAGAGAGGAACGACTGGCAGTGGTTTAACCTTACAGTCTCCATGCTCCAGGCAAAGGGAGAGATTGAGAAGAGAGTCCTTCATTGTGACTTCATTGGAATTGAACTCATGCTATTGGTGTCACTTTGTAACATAAACGGTTGTCTGACCAACTGAGCAAACCAACTACCAATAAAAAAGTAAAGACACCATAGTCCTGCTGCTCCATTTGTTTCCAAATAAATTCTTGGACTATAACCTGTCATGTGATTTTTAACTTTAACCCACTCCCATTAAAGTGAGATAACTGTTGGTGATTTAACCTGGGTATCACCACACCTCCGGTGAGGGGGAGAGGTTGCAGAGGAGAATCCTTCATGGTAACTTAAGCTGGTACTTGAATTGAGCCCACACTGGTGGTGTGACTCTGTACTACAAACAAGCTAGTTAACCAACTGACCTAATTGACCTCTTGTGGGTGAATGTATCTCCAACAGCATTTAAGAAGCTTGACACCATCTGTGATAATGTAACCCACCCCACTCATCACCTTCAAAATTCACTTCTGTTATCACTAACATACAGTAGTGGGAGTGTGTACCATCTACAAGATGCAACTCACCAAGGATCCCTCAAAAGCACCTTCCAACTCATGACCTCTACCATCTAGAAGGACAGGGACAGCAAATACATCGAATCACCACTTCTACAGGTTCCCCTTAACCACACAATGCACTGACTTGGAAATATATTTCTGTTCCTTCACTGTTGCTGGCTCAAAAGTCTGAGAATTCTCTCCCTAACAATCTTGTGACTTTGTATACAGCACATGGACTGCAGCAGTTCAAGAAGTCTGCTCACCATCAACTTTCCATGCAATTGGGGATGGGTCATAAATGCTGGCCGAGATGGTGATGTCCACATCCTGTCAACTATTTAAAAAAAGGCTGTAAAAGGCTGCAAAATCCCCACTCAGACAACTATATCCAAGAAGAAGATCACAAACTGTTGCTTTTCCAAACATTTTTGATCAAGATTGTCATACGTGCAGTTCTGTAACACAGTGGCTCAGTGGTTAGCACTGTTGCCTCACAGCACCAGGACCTGGTCCAATTCCACCCTCGGGCAACTGTCTGTCTGGATTTAGATTACTTACTTACAGTCTCAACAGGCCCTTCGGCCCAACAAGTCCACACCGACCTTCTGAAGAGCAATCCACCCAGACTCACCCCCTACATTTACCTCTTCACCTAACACTATAGGCAATTTAGCATGGCCAATTCTCCTAACCTGCACATTTTTGGACTGTGGGAAGAAACTGGAGCACCCGGAGGAAACCCACGCAGACATGGGGAGAATGTGCAAACTCCACCCAAACAGTTGCCTGAGATGGGAATTGAACCCGGGTCTCTGGCGTTGTGAGGCAGCAGTGCTAACCACTGTGCCACTGTGCCACCCAAGTTTGCAAATTTTCCCCATGTCTGTGTGGGCTTCCTGCAGGTGCTTCAGTTTCATCCCACAGTCCTAGGATATGCAGGTTAGATGGATTAACCACGCTAAATTGCTTGTTGTGATCAGGGATGTGTCGGTTAGGTAGATTAGCCATGGGAAATGTGGGGTTACAGGGATAGGGTGGGTGGGATGCTCTTTGAAGGTTCAGTGTGGACGTGTTTGGACGAATGGCCTGTTTTCACATTGTGGGAATTCTCTGATTCCCCAGTGCTCTGAAACCACCCCTATGTTGAAGGAGAATTGGAAAGCTACAACTAATGCCACAGTGGCTTCGGTTTCACTTGCTTCATTATCTTTAAATATGTCTGATCCGCTTTAGTTACTTATTAACTTTAAGTTAAAAATCACACAATACCAGGTTATAGCCCAACAGGTTTATTTGGGAGTACAAGCTTTCGGAGCGCTGCTCCTTCATCAGGTAGCTAGTGGAGTAGGACCATAGGACACAGAACTTATAGCAAAAGACTCTGAAAGTTTGTACTGCCAAATAAACCTGTTGGAATATAATCTGGTGTTGTGTGATTTTTAACTTTGTCTACCCCAGTCCAACAACAGGACCTCCACATCATCATTTTAAGTACAGAAAACCTTTCTAAACATCATATTTATCAATTTAAAGCCTATCCAGTGTTTCCACTTTCACTACAACTTTAGCCACATCTTCCTTGGTAGAGACAGATGCAAAATACTAAAGTGTTCATTTAATCCCTCAGCCATGTCCTCCGGCATCATGTGTAAACTCCTTTTTGATCCCTATTTGTCCCTGCATCTTCTTTTGTCACTATTTTATTATTGATATATCGATAGCCAACGTCTAGGTTCTCTTTTCAATCAGCTGATAATCTTTTCCCATACTGCTTGTTTGCTTCTCTTATTTTCTTCTTCATTTTCCCTCAGTACCTTCAATATTCAGCCTGTTCCTCACGTGTATTATTGACTTACTCCCTGTCATGTTCACCCTTTTTTTCTACTTCGTCTTACTGTTTATCCCTCCTATCAAGCAGGGAGCTCTGGCTTTGTTTGGTGTGACCTTCCCTCTTGCAGGAACATGCCTAAAATGTGCCTGGCCTATCCATCTGTAAAGGCAACCCATTGTCCTGTTATTGTTTTGTCTGCCAATCTTAATGCCAACATGCCCGGACAAGATCCACATTGAATTTAATGCTTCCCCAATTAACTATTACAAATAATACAAGATGGGAAAACAAGACTCTTTTGGAAAAATAAACTGAAACTTTTTTTAAACTAACTAAGGAGATCATTCTCTAAAATTCCAGATAAATGTCTAGATTTTAAACGCACCAGTTTGTACAGGGATAAAGCAGGAATATAGTATTGAGGTCGAGGGTCAGCCATGGTCTTATTATATGGTATAACAGACTCAGAGCCAGATAGAGGAAGGAAGAGAGAGTGAGAGAGAGGGGAGGAAAAGAGAGAGAGAGTGAGACTGAGAGAGAAAGTAGGACAGAAGGAGTGGGAGGGTAGGGAGAGAGAGTGAGACAGAGGGAGAGAGGGAGGGAGGGAGGGAGGGAGGGGGGTGAATGCCCTATTCCTGCTCCTTGTTTCTGTGATTCTAACCTGAAGCGGTACCTATCTCTTTTATTGGAGGAGAAAGTGAGGACTGCAGATGCTGGAGATCAGAGCTGAAAATGTGTTGCTGGAAAAGTGCAGCAGGTCAGGCAGCATCCAAGGAACAGGAGATTCGACGTTTCGGGCATAAGCCCTTCTTCAGGTTCCTGCTGCGCTTGTCCAGCTACACATTTTCAGCCCTGTTTCTTTTATTGCCTATCACTATCCAGACAGATTGTTCCTTCATTTTCCTTTATTTATCAATCTAATCCAATTTTGAATGATGGCATAGGTAATGCCCTGATTATTACAGAATCACACAATCAAACAGCACCAACTGAGACCATTTGGGTCCTACTATCTATTAGCTTCTTGAAAGAGCTATTCAATTTGTCCTACTCTCACCCACTCTTACTCCCAGGTTTCTGCAATTATTTACTTTTCAAATATTTGTCTAATTTCCCTTTGGAAGTTATTGAAGCTGCTCCTACCATCCTTTCAATAAAGCAATCCATATTGTAACCACTCACTACATAAGATAAATTCTCATCATCTCTGAGTAGGGATTTAGTGAATATCTATGAAATCGTTAAGGGAAGAGAAACAAAACATTTGTATCATGAAACTAAAGTTACTTTTAACTCAGGTTACATGGTCTTCTGTTGAGCATCAACTCTTTATAATTTCTACAGTAATCTGTTTTTTAAAATATCTACTGGAAACAAGTCACTGTTTCATGCTAGTGACATCTATTGTTGGAGACCAAAAGTTTAAGTCACATCAATTCTGTGGAGCACAAAAACCTCATTTATACAGAGAGGTCTGTGTGAATTCTGATCACCTTCATCTGCATTGACTGCTCAAATCCCAGTGGTCTGTTTCATTTTCTTGTGTTGGTATTGAAGAACTAAGAGAAACACTATCTCTTTCCCACTGCTCTGTGCCTCGATATCTTGGCTGCTTCTGAAAAGGAACGTGCAGACAACACTTTCACAACTTCAAGACGTCCTGGAATGCTTTAAAATCAATGACGTACTTTTAAACTGAGGAAATGAATTGACATATCTGCGCACAGTAAACACCCATAAACAGCAATGCTCTGCTAGCCCCAAAAGTGGTGCTTTTGTTGCTGAGGAGCCAGAACTTGATGGAAGGAGTGTCATGGGATCTTTCACATCCACGAGAGAGAACAGAGAGGGTTTCCAATTTACAGCACACACAAAAGACAGCATCTCATACAGTGCAGCACTTTCAGTACCGCACTGGAAACATCGGTCCAGATTCACTCTCAAGCAGAACATGAGTACACTCCCTTCTGATTCAGAGGTGAGTACTAACACCTGGACTTCAACTCATATGCCTTTGTTGCCTCTTACTGTGACCATTTGATGCTCTGTGCTGTTTTTCTTCTTCATTCATGGGATGAGAGTGACACTGGTTGGGTCAACATTTATTGCCCGTCCCTAATTAAACTGAAGATGGTGATGGTGCACAGGCTTTGGAGACATTAACAACTGCAAGTGGTGGAAATCTGAAATTAAAACAGGAAGTGCTAGAGAAGCTCAGAAAGTCTGGTAGTATCTGTAGAGAGTAAAACAGAGTCATTGTTACGAATCCAGTGAACCTTTGTCAGAAAGTTAACTCTGTTTCTCTCTCTACAGATACAGCCAGACTTGCTGAGATTCTCCAGCATTTTAATGATGAGGTGGGTTATGTGAGTTTTAACAACCTTCCTGCCCATGGCCTTACTCACATCAGATGCTATTCAGCTCTGACCAACACTGGCTCCCATCCAGCAAAGTGCTTCATCTTTGTTTTCAACTCTTCATGGCTCCATCTGTCTCAATCTCTGTAACTTCTGCCAGCCCCACCACCCTCCGAGATACCTGTACGCTTCCATTTCAGTCTGATCTACTTCTCTGACTTTAACCATGGAAGCTAGGACTTTATTTGCCTGTGCACTAAGAACAAAGAAATTTACAGCCCAGGAACAAGCCCTTCAGCCCTCCAAGCCTGAGCTAAATGTACTATCTAAACCTGTCGCCCAATTCCAAAGCATCTGTATCCTTCTGCTCCCCACCTACTCATGCATCTTAAATGAATCTACCGTGCCTGCCTCTACCACCTCTGCTGGCAACGCGTTCCAAACACCCACCATCCTCTGTGTAAGCTTCAGAATATCTCTGCAACACCACCCAGCCTCTTAACCTTGTGTTTTTTATGAAGCTTTTAAAATCTATCTTTTAGTGCAGATGTTTGATCATCTATCTAATTAATCTCCCCACATGTCTTGATGTCAAGTTTTGCTTTGTAATGTTCCATTGAGGCATCGTGGGACATTTTATGATGCTAAAGGCATCACATAAATGTAATTTATTGCTATTGAAATTCCAGCAAGTCTTGAAGAAGACAAAGCAATCAAAAATGTACAGAGGGAATTTCCGAGTTCTGGCCTTGGGCTCTGAAGCCAGAAGATTGATGGTGTGAGTAAAATGGAGGAGTGCAGAAAGACCAGAGGGTTCTAAGGCTGGAGGAGATGTTAGGGTCATATCTTTCTATCAAACGTTGTATGGCTTTGCCAACGAGACTCCTTTCGTCCATAGTCCATCTTGGGGAGGTCATCAGCAGCCCACATTGCTGTAATTGATATTTTTTAAAAATTCATTCACAGCATGAGGGCATCACTAGCTAGGCCAGCATTTATTGCTCATCCCTAATTGACCCAGTTAAGGGTCAACTTCATTACTGTGCGTCTGAAGTCACATGTAGGCCAGACAAGATAAAGATGGCAGATTTCCTTCCCTAAGGGACATTAGTGAGCTAGCAAGACTTGCCCAAGAATTAACAATGGGTTTATGGTCACCATTAAACTCTTAATTCACAATTTTCCTTTTATTGGATTCAAAGCCATGTCCCCACAACATGACCTGAGTAGCTGGATTCCTAGTCTAGTGATGATACCATGAGGAGAAAGTGAGGACTGAAGATGCTGGAGACCAGAGTTGAAAAATGTGATGCTGGAAAAGCGCAGCAGGCCAGGCCGCATCTGAGGAGCAGGAGAATTGACGTTTCGGGCATGAGCCCTTCTTCAGGAATGAAGGGCTTATGTCTGAAATGTTGATTCTCCTGCTCCTCGAATTCTGCCTGGCCTGCTGTGTTTTTCCAGCATCATATTTTTCAACAACTGATGATACCATGAGGCCATTGCTGGCCCTAGGCAATTAGACTATTCATTAGAATGACCCATTAGACACAGCACATTAACAACAATAAGTAGAGGCAGATATGACCATGGGCCATCACACACTTGACTTAATTGGTTACACGATGCCAACATTTTCTTGAGATTTTTTTAAAGATTGATTTCACATTTCACCACCTGCTGTGGTGAAATTCAAAGCCGGAACATACATCCCACCAATAAACTTTTAAAAATTCTGGATTACTATCTCAGTGATATTATCACTGCACTACACAAGGGGAAGTAACAGCCTAGTGGTATCATCGTTAGATTGCTAAACCAGAGATCCTGGTAATATTCTGTGGACTTGGGTTTGAATCCTGCCATAGCAGATGGTTCGATTTGAATTCAGTAAAAATCTGGAATTCTGTAAAATGACAACCATAAATCCATTGATTGTCAAAAAGCAACCCTTCCATTAATGTCCTAAATGGAAGGAAACTGCCATCCTTACTTGGTCTGGCCTGCATGTGACTGCAGACCCACAGCAATGTTGTCAACTCTTAACAGCCCTCTGGGCAAATAGGAGTAGGGTGTCCTCATTCTAATGAATTTAAAAAAAACACTAATGCAGTCGTCAGTAAAGTACAGCCACCTTGTGATTAAAGAGACAGAAATGCAACTTATTGAAATATCCCGCACCTACCAGTGTCAAGTGACTCGGCCAGATGTTTAATGTGTAAGTTAGTTGAATTTCTTTCAAGTGTCAGAGCTGATAGGGATCAGAGCCAGGTTTTTGCCCGCAGTGCAACTTCCTGACTTGTGTACATTGTCTCACTTATCTCCAGTCGTCCATCCTGGCTGAAAAAGGAATGAATCAAATTGCTTTAATCACGAGGTGTCTCAGTCTCGTGCCAACTGCTCAAAATTGAGTTTCTCCATTCCTTTGAAGGGATATCCCTGGTAGCAAGACAAGCAGACTCTGCAATTTATTTAGCCGTATTGCCAAAGATGTGCTCCCATACTAATCTGCCATAACATGATCTCCAGGGTAGAGAATTAATTTGTATAGTAATTATCCTCCACAGGCCATTAATTAGAGTATCATTTCCTCCTGCATCACAACAAGTGGAAACTAAGGGTCCCTCTCTAAATCTCTCACACTGATCCCAAGTGTAAAATGTTATTTTTTCTTTCATCCATTCGCAATACATATACATTATTGACAAGGCTGGCATTTATTTCCTGTTCCCTAAACTGGATGGCTTACTAGGATGTTTCACATGGCAGTGAAGAGTCAACCACGTTGGCTGTCAGACTGAAGACATAGAGAAAGTAAGGACCGCAGATGCTGGAGATCAGAGCCACGAGTGTGGTGCTGGAAAAGCACAGCAGGTCAGGCAAATTGCGAGGAGCAAGAGAATCAAAATGTCGATTCTCCTGTTCCTCAGATGCTGCCTGACCTGCTGTGCTTTTCCAGCACCACACTCTCGGCTCTGAAGACAGAGAGGCCAGACTGGGTAAGGACAGTGCACTTGTACATTTAACCAAAATAGGTCTTTACAATAGTCCAGTAATTCTATCAGCATATCACTGATAGGGTATTATCTTCTTAATTTCAGGTTTAAGTAAAAAATGAGGTCTGCAGATGCTGGAGATCACAGCTGCAAATGTGTTGCTGGTCAAAGCACAGCAGGTTAGGCAGCATCTCAGGAATAGAGAATTCGACGTTTCGAGCATGAGCCCTTCATCAGGAAGGGCTCATGCTCGAAACGTCGAATTCTCTATTCCTGAGATGCTGCCTAACCTGCTGTGCTTTGACCAGCAACACATTTGCAGCTAATTTCAGGTTTAGTCAGTTAGCTGAATTTAAATAACCTGGCTACCAATGGCTATTGTGGTGCACTGGTAGTGTTCCTACCTCTGAGCTAAGAGGCCTGAATCACGACCCACCTGTTCCAGAGGTGTGTCATAATGTTTCTGAACAGGTTGATTAGAAAATATGAAATCTTCCTCCACAACTACAGAGGGCTTTGTATTCCCATTTCGATATATTCAATCCAATCCAAGTACCTCTGCTATTTGTGAACTAGCATTTAGTCCTGATGCTTCACATACTTAACAGTTGAACAAGGTAAGGATTTTACTTCTGAATTTGGAGCAGTAATTGATAATAATGTTGGAGATTAGAGGAGTAGGGAAGGACCTTTTATTAGTAAGAGATAATGCTGTAGTAATGTCATAAAGTCATAGAGATTTATAGCACAGAAACAGACTCTTTGGTCCAGCTTGCCCATTCCGACCAGAGATCCTAACCTAATGTAGTCCTGCTTGCCAGCATTGACCCATATCCCTCTAAACCCTTCCTATTCATATACCCATCCGGATGCCTATTAAATACTGTAATTGTACCAGAGGTCCACTTGCGCTGGAAGTTCATTACATACATGCACCTCCCTCTGCATGAAAAAGTTGCTCCCTTAGTCCCTTTTAAATCTTTTCCCTCTCATCTTAAACATATGTCCTCTAGTTTTGGACTCCCGCACCCCAGGGAAAAGACTTTGTCTATTTACCCTATCGATGCCACTGATGATTTTATAAATCTCTATAAGGTCACCCCTCAGCCTCTGACACTCGAGGGGAAACAGCCTCAGCCTATTCAGCCTCTCTCTGTCGCTTAAATCCTCCCATCTTTTCTGAATCCTTTCAAGTTTCACAACATGGCTGAAAATGTGTTGCTGGAAAAGCGCAGCAGGTCACGCGGCATCCAAGGAACAGGAGAATCGACGTTTCGGGCATAAGCGGCTTATGCCCAAAACGTCAAATCTCCTGCTCCTTGGATGCTGCGTGACCTGCTGCGCTTTTCCAGCAACACATTTTCAGCTCTGATCTCCAGCATCTGCATACCTCACTTTCTCCTCGAAGTTTCACAACATACCTCCAATGTCATTGGACCAGCAACCCAGAGTGCCAGGTTAGTGTTCTGGGGACATAGATTTAAATCGTACCATGGTAGATGATGAAAATTGAACTAAATTAAACTTTAAAATAAAGAGTGACATGTAACCACTGTCTATTGTTGTAAAAACAAACACTTGGTTCACTAATAGAGAAAGAAAGGAACTCAAAAGGTCTTTACTAGCTATTCTAATCGGGACTGATCTATGTGTGACACCAGACCCAGAATAGTGTGATGGAATCGCACATACATTCTGGAAAATTAGGGATGAACAATAAACATTGTTTGCACCAGTTACACTGACACGCCATGAACAAATAACAGAAACTCTTTATCTGTGTCAGCACAGGACTTCCATGATACATGGCTATAGAGGGAGGGTGGACTGACTGAACTTCAAAGGACTCAGGGACTGGGGTGATATTTGTCTTTGTTGAGGTTACTCAGAAGCAGCAATGTGAGTAACAGAATAGAAGATGCCCACACAAGCACCTGTCAATATTTTGGAGGGAAAACATATTGCGTTCCCTCAGCAGAACAGAGTGCCACGTGTGAATAGTTTGGTGCTCCTTAAAATGGCAATCTTGACTCTCTACCAGAAGGTACTTGGTTCAATTTGAGATTTTAAATCATACTCAATTAGATTGACACTGCCATTGCCATACTAAGAGGGTGCTGCAATGTCAAAAGTGCTGGATAAGATATTGAATCAAGTCTCAATCTGCCCTCTGTAGGGAATGAAGGGGATAGAATGGAACCACCCAAAGAGTAGGAGCACCTTCTTTTTATGTTTCATGGGATGTGGGCATCAATGGCTGAGCCAAAAGTTATTGCCTACCCCTCACTGTCTTTGAGAAGGAGATGGTTAGCTGCCTTCTTGAACCATTGCAGTCCTTTGGGTCTAGGTACACCCACATTGACTACAGATTGGGAGTTGACCCAGGAGTTTCTATGACAGGAATGACATTGAATGGTGAGATCCTGTTGGAGATGAATCCTGCCTGGCACTTGCAATTTTTCAGCCCAAACCTGGATATTGCCCAGATGTTGCTGCATTTAGACATGGGCTGCTTCAGTATCTGAGGATTATGATCAATGATGAATATTATATAATCATCAGCAAACATAGCCAATTCTGGCCTGATATTGGAGGGATGGTAATTCATGAATCAGCTGAAGATGGTTGGGTCAGGACACCACCCTGAAGGACCCGTGCAGAGGTGTCAATGGACTCAGAGGATTCACTTACCACAGCCACAACTATCTTCCTTTGACTCAATGAATGGAGAGTTTTCTCTGGTTATGTTACAGTCGTATAAGTCATTGGTGAGGCCGCACTTGGAATATCGTATACTGTTTTGATCATCCTGTTGTAGGAAAGACATAGTTAAACTGGAAAGAATGGAAAGATTTACGAAGATGTTGCCAGGGCTAGAAGGCTTGAGTTATAGGGAGAGGTTGGCCAGGGTAGGACTTCATTCCTTGGAACACAGGAGAATGAGGGGTGACCTTGGAAGGTGTACAAAACCACGAGGAGCATAGATAAGATGAATGCATATAGTCTTTTTCCCAGGGATGGGGAATTGAATATTCAAGGGCATATGTTTAAGATGAGAGGGGAAAGATCTAAGAAGGACCTGAGGGGTAACTTCTTCACACAGAGAGTGGTGCGTATCTGCAATGGGCTGCATTAGAAAGTGGTTGATGCTGGTACAACAGCAACATTTAAAAAACATCTGGATAGGTACATGGATGGAAAGGGTTTAGAGAGATATGGACCAAATATGGGCAATTGGAACTAATTGAGTGGGCACCATGATCAGCACAGGCCAGTTTGAGCCGAAGGGCCTGTTTTCATGCTATATTACTGTAACACTCTATGACTTTATGGTCTCATTGTCCCTGGTTTTGCTCCAACTCCATGCTGCCGGAATTAGTAAAATACTATCTTAATGTCAAGGGCAGTCACTCTCACCTCACTTTGGGTCCTCAGTAATTATCGAAGCTTGGACCAAAAACTGTGACGAGGTTAGGGATTGAGTTTCCTTGGAGAATCTGGCTGATATTTAATTCACAATCAACACTGGCCATATGATGGGATCTTGCTATATATAAGTTATTTTTTGGTACATAATATCATTGACTACACTTCAAATGAGCTCTTCTGGCTGCAAAATGATTAAGGATGCCTTGAAAAAGGTGCTACACGAATGCAATTCTTCTTTCAGGGGTCACACAATACAAATAAGAGGATGCCCATTTAAAACAGAGGAGGAAACATTTTTTCTCTCTCAGTGTGTTGTGAGTCTTTAGGAATTCCCTTCCTCAAAACGCAATGGATGCAGCATCTTTAAATATTTTTAAAGAGTCATACAGCATTGAAACAGACCCATTGGTCTTACCAGTCCACACCGAATGTGTTCCCAAACTAATCTAGTCCCACCTGCCTGCTCCTGGCCCATAGTCCTCCAAACCTTTCCTACTCATGTACTTAGGAGAAAGTGAGGACTGCAGATGGTGGAGATCAGAGCTGAAAATGTGTTGCTGGAAAAGCGTAGCAGGTCAGGCAGCATCCAAGGAGCAGGAGAGTTGACGGTTCGGGCATGAGCCCTTCTTCAGGAAAGAAGGGCTTATGCCTGAAATGTCGATTCTCCTGCTCCTTGGATGCTGCCTGACCTGCTGCGCTTTTCCAGCAACACATTTTCAGCTCTACTCATGTACTTACCCAAACTTCTTTTAAACTCTGTAACTATGCCCACATCCACCACTTGGCAGATAGGTTTTGTGATTATAAAGGGGATGAAAGGTTTTCATAAATATTCAGGAACATAAAGTGGAGGTTAAAAATCAGATCAGCCACAATCCGAGTGAATGGGGGAGCAGGTCCGAAGGGCCGAGTGGTCGAATCTTGGTCCTTGTTTATGTGATTGTATTCTCAACATAGTGACTTCCTGCCGCGCGTCTTGACCTTTGGTAGCCGGGTTTGTCTTGGAATCAAGTCTAACTTGTTAAAGTGAGGCCTGGGAGGGATACCCCACTCAAAATGTACCCCACTTCGCTCCCAGGACAACCTGCATCTGCCAAAGTGCAGAGCAAAACTCGTTCCAACTCGACAAACTGAGTGAAGCGACGGAGCTAAGTTGACAAAGGACCCGGAGGGTGAAGCGACAGGGTATTGAGTCAGCTCCTTTCATAAAGGAGCCACTTTGTAATTCCCTGCAGTTAAACAGTTGCCTCCTCACCCGAAGCCTGCGATTTGAAGGGTGTCTATTGCAGCCAGGTCCTCTCGGGACAGGCTTGCCAGTTTGAAGTCAGATGATAGGGCGCGGGAGAAGAAAGAGGAACTTGTGAATGAGAATCCTGAGACAGCTCACATGTTGACTGGCTGGGGGTGGGGGATTGTGTGACCGCCAACTGCAGAGTGGCTGACAAAGCAGCACAATCCTCCCCATTTGACAAGGAAACATTTGGCAGCGGTAAAGGGTTTACGTGAGAGAAAGGGTGCAGAGAAGTAAAAAGAAGAATTTGTAAAGGGACCCAGTGGAGAAGAGCTGACTCACACAGTGTCTCGTAATCTGACATCCCGACTGGGAAACAGGGCAAGCTTCATTCACCGAACATCTTGAATTCGGAGTAGAAAACAGGTGCTTGTGAGATCAACATTGGCAGGGTAAAGTTCAAGGTTAGAGGGGGGGGTGGGGATTTAGCTAACATCTCATCATACAAACATAACGAGGAGCGGGAGTACACCATTCAGTCTTTAGAGCCTGCTCCGTCATTCAATAAAGTATGGCTGATTGGATTTTTAACCTCAACTCCATGTTCCTGCATATCCTCGATAATCTTTCATCCCCCCCCTTGGTCATCAAAAATCTATCTACCTCTGCCTTAAAATTATTTAAAGATTCTGCACTCACTCCATTTTGAGAAAGAGAAGTCCAAAGACTTACAAGCTTTTGAAAGAAAAAAGAAGTTTCCCCTCCTCTGTTTTGCATAGACAACCCCTTATTTTTTTAAATTATGACCCAAATTCTAGATTCTCCCACAAGAGGAGACATCCTTTCAACATCCACCTGGACAGACCCCCTCAGGATCTCCTGTGTTGTCAATTCAGTTGCTGCTGACTCTTCAAAACTCCAGAGGATACTGGCCTTGCCTGTCCTGCCTTTGCTCATAACGTAATCCACTCATTCCTGGTGTTAGAGTCAAAAAGAGTGGTGCTAGAAAACCTCAGCAGGTCAGGCAGCATCTGAGGAGCAGGAGAGTTGACTTTTAGCCCTTCAACAGGTGTTAAGATGGTGGCAGAGTAGGATGTTCCAGTCGGAACTCCTTTGCTCACCAGTCCCTTTTTCCTCCCTGCACTTCGCAGGTTTTCTTTTCTTCACCCCCCCCCCCACCCTACCTAGAGAGTGGAGTCGATGAGTGGAGCATGCAGGCCACATCCCGTGGCGGAACGGAATGACTACAGGCTGAGTCCCACCGTGGAACAGAGCAAGCATGGTCTGAATCTCATGGCAGCAGAGCGACTGAGCAATTCCTGGAACAACTGCGGAACCACTGAGTGATTCCCAGAGCGGCGACGGAGTGACTGAACAATTCCCAGAGCAACTGACTGATTCCCAGTGTGGCAGCCGAGTGATTCCCTGAGCGGCAGTGGAGCAACAGTGATTCCTGGAGCGACAGAATGATTCCCACAGTGACTGAGCAATTCCCAGACCAGTAACAGAATCATTCCCAGAGCGACTGAACGCTTGCCGGAGCAGTGGTGGAACGCTGCCCGGAGCGGTGGCGGAGTGACTGAGCATTTTCCAGAGTGACAGAGTGCTTCCCAGAGCAGTGACGGAACCACTCCCAGAGCGACTCAGCGATTCCTGAAGCAGCAGTGGAGCAACTGAGCGATTCCCAGAGTGACTGAGCAATTCCCAGAGTGACTGAGCAATTCCCGGAGCGATGCTGGAGTGACTGAGCAATTCCCAGAGTGACTGAGCAATTCCCGGAGCGATGCTGGAGTGACTGAGCGATTCCCAGAGTGACTGAGCAATTCCCGGAGCGATGCTGGAGTGACTGAGCGATTCCCAGAGTGACTGAGCAATTCCTGGAGCGATGCTGGAGTGACTGAGCGATTCCCAAAGTGACTGAGCAATTCCCAGAATGACTGAGCAATTCCCGGAGCGATGCTGGAGTGACTGAGCGATTCCCAGAGTGACTGAGCAATTCCTGGAGCGACGCTGGAGTGACTGAGTGATTCCCAGAGTGACTGGGCAATTCCTGGAGCGACGCTGGAGTGACTGAGTGATTCCCAGAGTGACCGAGCGATTCCTGGAGTGACTCCGGAGTGACTGATCAATTCCCAGAGTGACTGAGCAATTCCTGGAGCGATGCTGGAGTGACTGAGCGATTTCCAGAGTGACTGAGTGATTCCTGGAGTGACTCCGGAGTGACTGATCAATTCCCAGAGTGACTGAGCAATTCCTGGAGCGATGCTGGAGTGACTGAACAATTCCCAGAGTGATTGAGCAATTCCCGGAGCGACACTGGAATGACTGAGCTATTCCCGGAGCGACGCTGGAGTGACTGAACGTTTCCCAGAGTGGCGACGGAACCATTCCCAGAGTGACTGAACTATTCCTGGATGGAGGCCACCATGGGGAGGCAGTGTGGCCTTGTATTCGAGGGCATGCAGCATGGCCTGGAATAAAAATACTTGTGGTCACTTAGTATCATTCTGGACTTTTTCATGCTAATCTATATTCTTTTTTACTCTGCAACAACTCAATATTTTTTACTCTAATTTATGTACCTAGGAACTTGTACCTAAGATGTTGCCATTAAAGGCAGCCATGTAAAAGCTTTTCATTGGTCTCCAGCACTTCTGAGTACATGAGAATAAACTGATATTCTGCATTGTATTCTATATTCTATGTGAGTTCCCACAATGAATGGTTAACAGGTGAGGTTTATATGAAGACTTGGATCCAATAAAGCCCAGACACCCTCTCTCAAAAGGGATAAGAAAGGTAGACTTTTATGCCATTTTTATAGCTACAGTCACAGCTTTATGAATGTCCCAAAGCACATTATAGCTCAGTGAAGTAGAGTCACTGCTGTAATGTAGGAGGTTTTTGGAATAAGCAAAGAGATCCTCACTTCTCTCAGTATCCATCAACATAAAACAAAACTGGAGTTTTCATCAGGACCAGTATCTATCACATCAGCACTGAAACAGACAAACTCCACAGAGCTGATGGTTCGAGTCAAAAGAGAACTGCAGATGCTGGAATCCAAAGTAGATAAACAGGAGGCTGGAAGAACACAGCAAGCCAGGCAGCAACAGAAGGTACAGAAGTGAGCGTTTTGGGTATTAATCCTTCTACAGGACTTGACTACTTCTCGTAGGCTCAACTGGTGATGCCTGGCTTGCTGTGTACCCCCAGCCTCCTGTCTGTCCCTCCTGATGCTGCCTGGCTTGCTGTGTTCTTCCAGCTTCCTGCCTGTCCCCCTTGATGCTGCCTGGCTTGCTGTGTACCACCAGCCTCCTGTCTGTCCCTCCTGACTCTGCCTGGCTTGCTGTGTTCCCCCAGCCTCCTGCCTGTCCCTCCTGCTGCTGCCTGGCTTGCTGTCTTCTTCCAGCCTTCTGTTTGTCTTCCCCAGAGCAGATCTTGGACAAAATCATCCGAATCTCATTAAAAACGCTGGTAACATCAGAAAAACCTGCAGTCTGTTTTAAATATTACTTTCTTCAACTTTAAACCCTGCTTAACCCTACTCAATAACGTTAGTGTACTCCAGAGAAAGAAAGTACTTTTGTACATGGTCAGGTCAATGCAGTCGATGAAGTGTTTATAACATGATGCCTCCTATGAACAGACAAACGAAGAAGTAGAAGCAGAAGTAAACCAGAGCTGCCCAAAACTGCTCTGCCATTTGATAAGACTACATCTTAAGAAAGGTGGGAGAGAGAAACCTGCCTGACTTGGGAGAGAGAAAGCAGGAAATTATCGACCAGTTAGTCTGACTTCAGTAGTGGGAAAGATGCTGGAGTCTATTATAAAGGATGAAATTACGACACATCTGGATAGTAGTAACAGGATAGGTCAGAGTCAGCATGGATTTATGAAGGGGAAATCATGCCTGACTAATCTTCTGGAATTTTTTGAGGATGTAACTCTGAAGACGGACGAGGGAGATCCAGTAGATGTAGTGTACCTGGACTTGCAGAAAGCTTTTGATAAAGTCCCACATAGGAGGCTAGCGAGCAAAGTTAGGGCGCATGGTATTGGGGGCAAAGTACTGACTTGGATTGAAAGTTGTTTGGCTGACAGGGAGCAAAGTGTAGTGATAAACAGCTCCATTTCGGAATGGCAGGCAGTGACCAGTGGGGTACCGCAAGGATCAGTGCTGGGACCGCAGCTTTTTACAATATATATTAATGATATAGAAGATGGTATTCGTAATAACATGAGCAAATTTGCTGATGATACTAAGCTGGGTGGCAGGGTGAAATGTGAGGAGGATGTTAGGAGATTACAGGGTGACCTGGACAAGTTAGGTGAGTGGTCAAATGCATGGCAGATACAGTTTAATGTGGATAAATATATGGTTATCCACTTTGGTGGCAAGAACAGGAAGGCAGATTACTACCTAAATGGAATCAATTTAGGTAAAGGGGCAGTACAAAGAGATCTGGGTGTTCTTGTACACCAGTCAATGAAGGTAAGCATGCAGGTACAGCAGGTAGTGAAGAAGGGTAATAGCATGCTGGCATTCATAACAAGAGGGATTGAGTATAGAAGCAAAGAGGTTCTTCTGCAGCTGTACAGGGCCCTGGTGAGACCACACCCCGGGAGTATTGTGTGCAGTTCTGGTCTCCAAATTTGAAGATAGACATTCTGGCTATTGAGGGAGTGCAGCGTTGGTTCACGAGGTCAATTCCTGGAATGGCGGGATTACCTTACGCTGAAAGACTGGAGCGACTGGGCTTGTATACCTTGAGTTTAGAAGACTGAGAGGGGATCTGATTGAGACGTATAAGATTATTAAAGGATTGGACACTCTGGAGGCAGGAAACATTTTTCAGCTGATGGGTGAGTGCCGAACTAGAGGACACAACTTAAAAATACAGGGTAGACCATTTAGGACAGAGATGAGGAGAAACTTCTTCACCCAGAGCGTGGTGGCTGTGTGGAATGCTCTGCCCCAGAGGGCAGTGGAGGCCCAGTCTCTGGATTCATTTAAGAAAGAGTTGGATAGAGCTCTCAAGGATAGTGGAATCAAGGGTTATGGGGATAAGGCAGGAACAGGATACTGATTAAGGATGATCAGCCATGATCATATTGAATGGTGGTGCAGGCTCGAAAGGCAGAATGGCCCACTCCTGCACCTATTGTTCATTGTCTGACCTGTTGTTTCAAATTCCACATTCCCATCTAACTCCAATAACCTGCCCAACCAGAATCTATTTACTTCTATCTTAAGACTACTCAATGTTGATTTTAAAAAGATTTTTAAAAGATGTGTCAATTGTAGAAAGGTCTAGCCTAGATAGATGGCTGGTTAACTCGGTTGGCTGGTTTACAACACAAAGTGATACTAACAGCATGAGTTTGATTCCTGGCTGATGTTACCACAAAGGTCCTGTTCCCTCAACCACGTCTCCTCAGCTGAGGCATGATGACCCTCAGGTTAAACTACTGCCAGTCATCTGTCTAATGAGAGAGCGGTACTCTGGTCTGGTAAGACAATGGTTACTCTACCTTTATTCTGAATACAGGCTAGGTTTAAAGTTATGAATATGATGTGAATTTACTGAAAATGAGAGAAGAGGGCATGTTCTAGGCTACCTTCCAATTCCTTTCTCAGTACATGCTCCTCTGTGCCCAACAGTCATTTCCAAAACTGGACGTCAATGCAAAGCATGTGTGACCTTCAGACTGATTGTGGGTCCATACAAATTAGAATCCATGTTAGTTCCAGGTGGTTTGCATTCAAGTTTTGGCTTATTTTTAATTTTAGATTGGAGTGGTGCTGGAGAAGTTCTCCTCCTCTCTCCACAAGAATCCCAGTGAGTCTCTCTCTCACTGCAACCCCCAGGTCATCTTCTCTGCCCTGAAGTTCTACCTATCACCTTCATCCCCACCTCCATCCACCTATCCACCCACACCCCTCTCATTTATCTCTCCACCCCGGAGGCTCCCTGCCTTCATTCCTGATGAAGGGCTTTTGCCTGAAATGTCGATTTTCCTGCTCATCGGATGATGCCTGACCTGCTGTTCTTTTCCAGCACCACGCTAATTTACTCCCTGATTTCCAGCATTTGCAGTCCTCACTTTTGCCTTATTTTTAATTTTAGCCTTCTGCCCAATCTAAACCCATCCATTTTTTGGGAGTTCCGGTTCCCCAAATTACACCTGTAGCTTTATTCACAATACAGCCAGGAATGTGAAAGGTTTTGAACAAGTTTTTTTCTTATTTTAGTTGTTTGGAAATTTAGTCACCAGTCAGAAATGTGGCAGGTTATCTTGCAGAGTAGGATCCTGTAAGCTGCATTTCAATCCTGACTGTGAAATCTGTCTTTTTATTGTCAGAAGTCGCATGACACCAGGTTATAGTCCAACAGGTTTATCTGAAATCATAACCTTTCAAGGTAACTTCATCTAATAAAAGAGCAGCACTCCGAAAGCTTGTGTCATGTGACTTCTGAATTTAGTTCATCCCAGTCCAACACTGGCACCTCCACATCATATCTTCTTAAAATTATATTAGCTGAACAATACATATTCGCCACACCATAATAGTCAGGAGATTAATCAAATAAAAGCAAAACTTTGCCATCTTTCTCCTCTAATGAAGAAGCTGTTCATAGGATGCCAAATAAGACCTTATTGCACAAACTGCTATCCTGCTGCATTCTGCCTTGTAGTCAATATCTTCTAAGAGCTGCAACTGCTTCTCAACTTCCCTCAGGATCGAAGACAAGAGAGAAGTGGAAAACTCTCATGGTGCTACATCCTGGACTTCATCGTTTTCATCTCCAGCTTCCATTTCTCCCTCAGATTTCCTAGCACTCAGGTTTGTTTCAGCAATGCAGCTTGCTTTAATTTTTTCTGCATTGTCTCTAATGATGCATAATGTAGACCCCTTTATTCCTGTTGTAGGAACAATATTACATGTTCTTTCATTATGTTCAAAACACTTGAAAACATCTAGCTTCCCTTCGAGCGTTATAGCCTTTCTTTTAGTTTCGATACCACAATTTTATCACCAGGAGCTTCTTCTAAACATTCTTGAAACTTTGTCCTCCTAGATTTATGGGTATCACACCAAAATTTGCAAAAAAAAACCCAAAAGTTATGGACTACTTCTCAAAAGCACTTTACAACAAAGTGCATGAGGCAACTAAACATTTGCTGTCAACACAGTGTCTCTGCTGACATAAATGTTGCATTCCTCCACACACAGTGTCACTTCAAGTATTGGGGATGAAATCACATAATAGCCAACGTGAAGTGGAAGTTTGCATTTTACGAACAGCGTACATCTTTTCATCAATCACGTTGCAACTAATTCATGTTAACAAAACACAGATAAAAGCAGAAAGGACTGTATACTGAAAATGCTGAAAATCTGGAACATGCGCAGTGAATGCAGGAGAAGCTCAGGAGGTCTGGCAGCATCCGTGGACAGAAGTAGAGTCAACATTTCAAATCCAGTATCTTCGTAAGAAGGTTAATCAGTTCTAGTTGGAAAGACAAGTGAAGGCATCAGAGATGAGGGCAGTTTTCTGAAACATTAACAAGACCTTCTATGAATTATTGTGATATATAGAGGCCATGTCAACCAATGCAGCAGTCATGCTATGTGTGATCCGACAAACTCTGATGGCAAGAATTATTGGCAGCTGAAGGTTAGAATTTAAGGAAATATGCCCTTTACATTTGGGACAACTGAGTATTGAAAAGTGAAGGAAGGAATGAGTGAAAGTTTATTTGAATTTTGCTTTCGGAGTTTGTGTCCTTTCGTTTTGCATGGTATCGATGCAAAAGAAAAGTTACTCTGATCTGACATAACTGGTAGCCCTCATCTTGACACCTGAGGGGAGAGCATTCCAGCTACACTCTGAATGGAATTTATTGCAGGTTCAAGGAAATCCTTTCATCCTGGATCAAGTAACAGAGGGATACAGCTGAGAGGCCTGTAGCTGGATACTTTGCGAAGCTAAGGCCAAAGGAAGCCATCATCCTGACGATCCAGCCCTTCCCTAACCAACCCAGGATGCTGTGAGATTCTCAGGTAGGTTACTGGAGGGGGGTGGAGAGTCAGGACTGGGGAAACTGGAGAAGAGGTCAGGTGCGGCGGATGCCTGTCTGTGAGAGTCTGCACTTTTTATCAGACCTCCTGCCAATCATTTTCTCAAGAATCCTTTTACAAAGTCAGCAGAGCTCAATTTGGACTTGATCCTGGCTTTGCATGAATGCACTTCCCGGCTGTAAGGCAGTGCCTTGGATTTGTATCGTGCTCTCTAAGAGTAGATAGAGTTTCTGCTAGGAAGTTTTTAATTCCTGTGCATACATTGTATGATTTCATAAATTCCATTAAGGCAGCAGAATGTAAGCTGTGGGGGAATGTGCTTTAAGCAATATAATGCATTTGGCCAAATTCTCTGCCCTCAAATCCATCAAGCTACTTACAAGAGATCGTTTGAGTGGTTTGAGGACTTTAACATCCACTTGGCAATTTAGTGCAAATGAAAGCGTGATGTAGAAGGATGCCCCAGAAATGTTTTGATTATGCAAAAGAGGGCGATGAGCAGAGAAAAGTTTTGCGTTCTGCACTCTGAGCCAGAGCAGACACGAAGCACAGAATGCATTCCAAAAAGGTTTCTTGACATTTTCTTGACTTGGACTCCAATGCCATGTCCCAGACTCTTACATTTACTTCCATGTAAGTTCTAGGCTCAATAAGAATAACAGAAAGAGACCATTCAGTCCATCACAGGTGTGTCAGCTCTTTGAAACAACTGTCCAATTAGTCACACTCCATATTACTGCAAGGGGTGGCATAGTGGCGCAGTGGTTAGCACTGCTGCCTCACAACACCAGGGACCTGGGTTCGATTCCAGCCTTGAGCGACTGTCTGTGTGGAGTTTGCACATTCTCCCTGTGTCTGCATGGGTTTCCTGTGGGTGCTCCGGTTTCCTCCCACATTCCAAAGATGTGCAGGTTAGGTGAATTGGCCATGCTAAATTGCCCATAGACAGTAGTAAATGAAGGGGAATGGGTCTGGGTGGGGCACTCTCTGGACGGTCGCTGTGGACTTGTTGGGCCGAAGGGCCTGTTTCCATGCTGTCCATGCTTTCAAACATCTTCCCCTTTTAAAATGCTCTGTATAGACTACCTTTGATTCAATTTTTGGTCATTATTCCTATGATTGCCTTTTGTGACTCAATATCAGACTTTGTCCTCTCCTATGAAGTGTCCTAGGACAGCTTATTGCAATAAAAACGCTATATTAATTAGGTTTTATCACACAACCAGTACTCTTTTGAAAGTTACAATTGAGTCTACTTCCATCACCCTTTCTGACCATGACAACTTGCCACATCCTTAAAAGAATCTTCTTTTTTGTTAAATTATGTGTGTTTGTTTCTCAGCCGAATCACTCCCCCACTCTTCCTTTACCCTTGTGCCTTTGTGATGTACCTTCCTGATGTTCGGTCAGCTGTGCGCATCCCTGAACTGCTCCCAGCTGTGCTGACTGCAACACTCCTGGAAAACCTTCCCAACTGCAACGGGGACAAATTTTTTAAAAGTTGCAGAGAAAAATTCAACATTCGACAGGTTAAAGGTGCCAGTTGCGTTTGTGCTGCTTCAGCAGCTGGGGAGTGAAGCAAGACTTTGGTTTAGTGGCAGCATTCCTGTCTCTGAGTCAGAAATTGAGGGCCCAAGGGCTAGTCTAAAGACTGGAGCACAAAAATCTGTGCTGACAGAATGGTGTTGGCAATGCTGTTTCTTAGGCAAGGTGTCAAACAGAGGGCTTATCTGATCTCTCAGGTGGACACAAAGGATCCCATGGCCCTATTCTGGACAACTCCAGCTTGTTGTATTCTTCCCAGTCAACTGTTCATGAAACCTCTTCACCTTTCTTATTTTACAATCAGCCATCTCACTGGTTAGTTTGGGTCTATTTCTTTGACTACTCTAGCTGATTTTTCATGGTTTTCAATCCGTGTGTTCTCTTGTATATATCCACAGGTGACTTTGCCCTCTGTTGAGTTGATCGAATTTTGGTATGTGACAGAAAATAATAATCATAGTTATTCTATACATTCCCAGTGAACAATTCTGGGCTTTTTCTCTCAATGTCTTGATGTTTAGCATTTAGTAACTAGTATAGGACCACAGGCCAAAGTCTCAGGATGAAGGGACACCAATGTAAGAGTGAGGCGAGGAGGAATTCTTCTCTCAGAGGGTTGTGGGGAAAGAGTGCACAAATGGATGTGAGGAATGTTGAATCAATCACGATCTTTATTGAATGGCAGAGCAGGCTTGAGGGGCTGAAGGGCCTACTCTTGCAGTTATTTCTTATGGTTTTCCCAACACTGATACCACATCAAAATTCTCAGTTACAATTTCATTAAAACTATAATCTTTATTGATATTTCCTAACCTTCAGTATGATTTTTTCAAATCCAGCTATTGTGGGTTTCCCTACTCATTTACCATGTTTCAGGATTTTCTCTACCATCCTAGTTTAATTGGTTGAATTAAAGATTTAAGGTTGTTCAAAGAGATATTTGCTAGATGACTCATGAATTGCTTTGTTCTCTCTTTTCTTGGATTGCTAATAATTGGCACGAAATTGTCAACCAGAGCAGAATGGGTTGCACTCCTGGGCTCTGAATTAAGAAGCATTTGGGTGCAAGTCTCGTTCCAGAGGCTTGAACATTAAAGTCCAGGCCATCTTATCAATGACAACACAGACGGACGTTATTGGAAATGCTGCCTTTCAAATGACATGTTAAACCAAGACCCCTATGTTCTCTCAGGTGGACATAACAGATTCCATGGTGCTATTTTGAATGTCCCCACTGTCCTAACCAATATTTGTTATTCAGCCAACATAAGAGTAAAACAACGAGGAGCAGGGCAAAGTTCCGAGAGCCTATTTCACCATTTAATACGATCATAGCTTATTGCATCTCTGCCTCAACTCTACTTTCCTGCCCACTTCTGTCATCATTTAATTCATTACTAATTAAAAATCTGTCTATCTCCTCCTTTAATGTATTCAGTGCTTGTACCTGTGGTAGGGAATTCAAAAAGTTCACGACCCTTTGACAGAAGTAACTCCTCCTCATCTCTGTTTTAAATCTGGCACCCTTGATGGGAATGTTATCAGATTTATTTTTGTGGAACCTTAATTAACAGTAGCATTTCCTACATTACAACAATAATATCGAAAAGTACCTCACTAGGCCACAATCTACTTTGGGACATTTTGAAAGACACCACTAAAATAAGTGTTTCTCTTTCTTTGAAATTAATAAGTACCATTGATGGTAACTGAGTGAGGCTGTGTCACTAAAGGTTCCAGCTTCTTACCTGTCGACTGCAGGAGTTAAACAGAGTGTTTCCCACTCTTGAGGAATTAATGAACCCAGGACAGGAGTGTTCTCTTTCGGATCAAGTTTTTAGCCTGTGGGCATTCACATTTAAACACTTTCTCAACCAGTCAAATTCTTCAATTTTCAAAAACTTTTCTGCAAGTTGTTAGACTTCGTCACAAGGCACCGGACCAGAACAGTGGTGGGAAAAGTACATACCACAAGATGAGTGCATCAAGCAGCAGACAAAGAGCAGACAGCTGCACTGCTCTGGGGATCAGTCCACTGCATTACCTTGGCATAGCTGACTCTTCTTCATTGCCCTCTGAAGTATCCATTTACTTGTAACACTACCACTTCAGCGCTTCTAAGGAAGAGCATTAAATGCCATCTTTACCAAAACATAATAATCTATTTAAAAGTTTGACCTCTGATTAGTTTTGACAAGTGATAAGAGATTATGAACTTCCTTGGTGATGAGACTCTGTGTGTTTTTATTTCCAGAAGTTTGCTTAGGCTTCTCTGTTTATGCTAAAACCCTTAAATTTATTTTATTTGTTCTTCAGATGTTCGTGTTGTTCACAATCCAGCATTTAATACTCTTGCCTGATTGCCCATGAGAAGGTAACGGTGAGCTGCCTTCTTAAATTGCTGCAGTCCACCCACATGTTGTAGGAACATTTATACTGTTGTATGGGAAGGATTTCCCTGCATTTTTTTTTCTTTTCATGGGGATCATGTACCTGACATTACAACAAGCTCCCAGGCAAAGTTCGACAATTTGTTACTGTTTCAGATGGAGTGCCTTAAACCATTAAACTCCCAGGGTGAAGCAGGATAAACAGATTTCCATTGGTTATTCACTTGCCCCCTAAGTTGGCCACAACAGACTAATTTTCCAAAAATCCCTTCCCTTTCTCCCAGACCCAAATGGGTTTATGTTTTAAAGGAGCCAATTTAACCTGGCTTTCTTGAATTAACAAAAACGGTGAGGTTATTCATCAATAAACACATGAAAAAAGAACATACATACACCCATATTAGAAAAAAAAGTACAAAAAGTTAATAAAAACAAAAATGGATAAGTTTCTGAACTGTTTTTGAAGAGTTGATAGTTAATTGTTGGCTGTTGTAGTGGATGTTAACAATAGCATTGATGTTGGTAGTTGGATCAATCGATTTTGAATTTCTTGGCTTTGATTGAAACGGTTTTGTTATGATTCCTCTCTGCAGTCACTGATTGGCTGTACTCAGATTGAGAATGAAATTTCCTTTTCCTTTACCAGTGTTTAAAGTTCTCAGATTTATTTACAACACACTGAGCTGTACACTGGGACATCAGGCTGCTTACACACAGAGACCATTGTTATAATTCAGTTTTAACCCATGTATATTCTTGATGGATGGGAAATGTAAATAAGTCTCTTACCCCAATTCCTGGTCATGCAGGGAATCACTCCCAGGAGATTACAAATTCGGTTTGTAGCTGGTTCTCCCTTTGGAACTTCCATGGAATATGTGCAGTGCGGGAACAAGCCACTTGGCCTAACAAGTCCACACCGACCCTCCGAAGAATATTCCAGCACCCAGATCTGTTCCCCTACCCTATTACTCTATATTTACCCCTGACTACTGCGCTTAACCTACACATCCCAGAATACTATGGACAATTTAGCATTGCCAATTCACCCTAACCTGCATATCTTTGGACTGTGCAAGGAAATCTGAGCACCCAGAGGAAACTCACGCAGACACAGGGGGAATGTGCAACCTCCACACAGTCATCCGAGGCTGGAATCAAAGCCAGGTCTCTGGCGATGTGAGGCAGCAGTGCTACTGAGCATTGCTGGTGGAGAGAGTGGATGTTTGTAGATGTAGCGCCAATCAAGCAGGCTGCTTTGTCCTGGATGGTGTCAAGCTTCTTGAGTGTTGTTGGAGGTGCACCCATCCAGGCAAGTGGTGAGTATTCCATCACACTCCTGACTTGTGCCTTGTAGATGATAGATAGAATTTGGGAGGTAGGGGTGAGTTACTCACTGCAATATTCCTCGCCTCTGACCTGCTCTTGTTGTGCCTGAGTTTATGCAGTGAGTTCAGTTGATTTTCTGGTCAATGGTAACCCCCAAGATATTGATAATGGGAGATTCAGTGATTATAACACCATTGAATGTCAAGGGGAAGTGGTTATTTTGTCTGTTATTGGTGATGGTCGTGGCCTGGCATTTGTGTGGCATGAATGTTACTTGCCACTTGTTAGCTCCAGACTGGATATTGTCAAGATCTTGTTGTCTTTGAACATGGAGCCCTTTGAACATTGAGTGCAAATATTGGTGAACATCCCCACTTCTGACCTTATGATGGAGGCAAGGTTATTGATGAAGTCACGTAAGATGGTTGGGCCTGGGACAATTGTGAGTTCTGATTAAGGGTGACTGGACTAGGAGAAAGTGAGGACTGCAAATGCTGGAGATCAAAGTCAAGACCGTGGTGCTAGGAAAGCGCAGCAGATCAGGCAGCATCCGAGGAGCAGGAGAATCAATGTTTCGGGCAAAGGCTCTTCAAAGGCTTATACCTAAAATGTTTACTGTCCTGCTCCTCGGATGCTGCCTAACCTGCTGTGCTTTTCCAACGCCACACCTTTCAACTAAGGGTCACAGGACCCAAAAGGTAGACTCTGATTTCTCTCCACAGATGCTGACAGACCTACTGAGATTTTCCAGCAATTTCTGTTTGTGTTTCTGAGTTCCAGCATCTTCAGTTCTTTCGATTTTTATCAGGTTCAATTTCTGCTCCTTCTGATGTAAACTTAGGAGCTGTCTTCTTGCCCTGTTCCTGAGCATGAAGTTCAATGGTAAAACAGCACAGTCAAAAACACTGCCTAGAGAAACACCTCAGGATAAAGCGTAAGCCAACATTGAGGCAAGGACCTGTTCCTTGAGCAGAGCACATGTGAATGAAGCGATTGCATTAAGGGAATCCATTAAGACAAGTCCTCCAGGCCTCTAGTGAGAGCTTAGCAAGCCAACTTTGGGTTGAGGTGAAATAGGTGGAAACAGTCCCACTGACCTGTTCTCACCATCTTTTCGGGTGAATAGATGCATATTTTAAATTGTTCTATTATTTTGTTTAAAAAAAAGCTACAAATCATCGGCAAATTGATGAAAGGGGAGTTTAGCCAAATCGCTTATTTTCTCCAAAAGCTTGTCATAAAATCAGACGATAGCAAATTCATAGCATCATAGGATCCTGATAGTGCAGAAAGAAGCCATTTGCAATCCCCAAAAAATGCTCAATGCAAATTATCACAAGCATAAATTAGAAATCTAAAACAACTCCTTTACTAATGTTTGCTGCTATGACTAACTCAGCGCTGAAGCTATAGTAATGAGGAATAATTAACAAAGCAACTAGGAGTGGGTCCACCAAACTTCATTGTGAGTGGGTACGGACAAACATGACTGTGCTGCTGAGGGACAACATATATATGGGATTAGAGGAATACAAATTTTTTGGTAATTAATGAGGGAGAAAGTGAATATAAAAGAACAAGGGTTGAGTTTGTTTTGGAACTTTAAAAAAATGCAACAACAGCGTGTTGAAGTCTAGTGTGATATATATCCATCTGCATACTTTCTCCACATAACCCCCTCCTGCAACTGCTCACAATCTTTGCTCTTCTCTGTTATAATGATTTAAACAATAGTCACTTTCTCAGTGCAGATTGCTTTGTCAATTGTTGGCAAATTTTGCAAGCCTCAACATTATGATTGCAAAATTAGCCAAAAGCTTCTTGGGCACTTTTTAATTAGCAATGAGTGCAAGCCAGAAGCAAACAGTACACTTCTGAAAAGCAAACAAGGGAACGGTCATGAACAAACAATTCCTCTTTCTTGCTGGCCCCCTCTCTTCTTGACAACTGATGGAGGGGAGACAGCGATCCCGGAGCCAATCAAACCTTGGCCTGTTCCACTTTTCATTTTCCTCTTCTTTTGACTATAATCTCTTGTCCGAGCCTGAGGTTCCAGGACAATTAAATGAAGCCATTGAATTGTGAATAGGTTCAGTGAATGGCAGAAGCGATTACGCCTTTGAATGAATTAAACATTTAACTGTTTAAAATGTGAAGCGGATTTTTGGAACATCTTAAAAGGACCTCAGTGCGATGCTGAGTGCGTAGCTTGAGCAGCTCCCAAATTTTAGCTTGGGTGCAAAACCTCCAGTGTCTTTTTTTAATGACAATCTAGGCTTTCTGGTACTTAATATCCAAACATTTTGCTTTATCCAGTGTTATGAAAGGTGGGAAGGCAATGTCATTCATGCCAGATGACAGCACTTGTAGGCTACAGAGTTTCCTAGGGAAAGTAAAGGGTCAGGGTTCGGTGGGGGAGTTGGGGAGGGGGGGTTCTAGTGGTTAGGGGAAGCTCCTCGACAGTAGCTAATGAGAGCTGGACCCTGTTTCTGTGCTGCAGCATTCACTCAGTAAAGCCTCTCTGTTGTTATCATAGGAAGAGATTACGTCCCTGTTAATTGTTTTGTTTATTTTTTCAGTCTTCCTTCCTTCTTTTTTCCACAAAAAGAGAAAGCTTGTAAGAAGCTGAACGGGAAGTCAATGAGCTAGAACATGTTAACAAGCTGAGTCACACAGCTGAGCACAGAAGAATAAAAAAGAACCCATTTTAATTTATTCTCTTACCTCATTGCCAATTATCCTTCATAGAATTGCAAAGAAGAATTCACGAGTTGCAGTTATTAATGATGCTTCCAGTCTCTTTAACCCTTTGATAATTGCACATCTCTCTCTCTCTCTCTCTCTCTCACAACATCAAGTTTAAATTACTATCCATTATTTAACTAAACTTTGACAACTCAACAGCTAAGAGGTAACTAGTGCAGATTACAAATGTCTGTTTGACTAAACACAGCAAAAGTAAACCCAGCAACTTGCTTTCATTTCAAAGAAATGAAGTGAATCTGTGGCAGCCATCAAATGTATCTCAAGGTAGCAAATTGAAAGTATACATCTTGTCTATTTTGCCAGTGGTTGTAAGGCCAATATTGAGGAATAACTATAATAGATATTTCCTTTTATGATTTTGGCTGATGATAGTGAAGCAATCACAATTGTGAGGCAATGTGTAATTATTTAGACAATTCCTTTAAGTAAGATCCAAAGAAATATGATAATATATGAAATAAAAAATACAGTTTTCAACCCATTGAACCTGCTCTGTCATTTGATGATCAAGGTTGATATGATGTGTTCTTAACTCCATTCCCCTAACCCCCTCCACCAATCATGGCTTTCTTTGTTGATCAAAATTATGTTGAATTTCAGCCTTGAATATATTCAATGATCTATCTCCATTGCTGTCTGGAAAAGGGAATTCCAAAGATTAAGGAACCTTTACAAGAAAAAATTGCTCCTCATCACATTTTTAAATTGGGTCCCCTAGTTCTAGATTCACCAACATGAGCAAACTTTTTCCCAGTAGCTAACATGGCAAGCCCCTTCAGACTATGCGAGGCATGACAGCTCAGTGGTTAGCACTACTACCCCCACAGCACCAGAGACCCGTGTTTGATTCCAGTTTTGGGCAATTGTCTGTGGGGAGTTTGCACATTCTCCCTGTGTCTGCATGGATTTCCTCTGAATGTTCTGGTTTTCTCCCATGGTCTAAAGATGTGCAGGTTAGGTCGATTGCCCAGTGGTGTCTAGGAATGTGTAGGCAAGTTGTGTTAATCACGATAAATGCAAGGTTATGGGGATAGGGTGCAATGTTCTTCAGAAGATTGGTGCAGACTTGATGGGCTGAATGGCCTCTTTCCACACTGTAGGAATTCAATGATTCTAATATTGTTCAGTACATCTCACATTCTTCTGAACTCAAGTGAATATAGGCTTAATCTCCTCAAGCATTCCTCATAGCATGATCTTTTTCATCCCAGAAATCAGTCCAGCAAACATTTCTGAACTATTTCCAGTGCAATGCTATCCTTCCATAAGAAAGGAGACCAAAACTATACATAGTACTTAAGGATGTATGCCTCTTTGGAAAAGGAAATCTTACATCTTTACGTTATTTTATTCTCTAATGGGCTGAGCCAGAATTTATTATTCACCCCTAGTTGCCTTTGAGAAGGTGGTGGTGAGCTGCTTTTGTGAAATGCTGGGTCCATATACTGAATTGAAAAGTGTGACACTGCACCCTCCAACTCCATGATGTCAATTTCATCAGTTTCCTCATCTCCCCATCCCCCACCTCATCCAACCCTCCAACTCGGCACCGCCCGCTTGACCTGTCCATCTTCCTTCTCACCTAACCGCTCAACCCTACCCTCCAACCTATCACCATCACCCTCTTACCTGCATCTACCTATCGTCTTCCCAGCTACCTTTATCTCTCAGCCCCTTTCACACACTGCTGCTACATTCCTGATGAAGGGCTTATGCCCGAAACTTTGATTCGCCTGCTCCTTGGATGCTGCCTGACCTGCTGCGTTTTTCCAGACTCTGATCTCCAACATCTGCAGTCCTCACTTTCTCCATGTGCAGACCCACAAAGCTGCTATGAGAAGAGTTTCAGGAATTTCACCCAGTGATACTGGGGGAGCTGTGATATATTTCCAAGCCAAAATGATGAGTGGCTAAGAGGGGAAACTGCAGGTTGCCCATAAGTGACTCAGGACCCACAGCAAATGATTGATTCTTAAGTGCTCTCTGAAATGGCACAGGGAGCCATTAGTTACTTAGTTCAAAGGCAGTTAGGTATGAGCAACAAATGTTGGCTTTGGCTGAAGCACGCACATCCATCAAAGAATAAACGTTCAAGAAATTTCAGCATTTCCTACAATGCAAGCGACTACTTTTCTGAAATGTAATTGACTCTCCTTCAATTTGCAATAAATCACTGAGAGCAGCCTGACTGCATTATCTTCCAGGTTTCCCTCCCCCAACCCTCCCGTGCCACCCCACCCCAAACCAAGATGAACTTTTCTTATGGGAATTTTCTGTTCCTGGGGTTCGCTGCATCTTTCACCAGCAGACTCCACCATGGTGTTGCCAAATTCAAGCACTCCAGTCAATGATTAGCCAGCTCTCCATGGCTAAGAATTTCTCAACATCGGCGAAAGTGTGGACTCCAGAGGCTGAAGATCAGAGTCAAGATTAGAGTGGTGCTGGAAAAAAAACAGCAGGTCAGGCAGCATCCCAGAAGCAGGAAAATCAATGTTTTGGGCAAAAGCCCTTCATCAGGAAGGGCTTTTGCCCGAAACGTTGATTCTCCTGCTCCTCGGATGCTGCCTGACCTGCTGCGCATTTCCAGCACCACTCTTAGAAAACCCTTGGCAACTAAACAGCTGCCTGATTGCTGGGATATCCACAAGGCTATCCCATTTCCATATCCTGAAAATCCCAGCTGCTATTTCCAGTTCTGGGTGCTGGACTTCAGCAAAGATGTGAAAGCTTTAGAATGGATGCAGTAAAGATTCAGGAGAATGGTTCCAGGCATGAGGGACTTCACTTTTGTGGAACAGATTGGAGAACTGGGAAGAGAAAGTTGGGGAGAGAAGAGAAAGCTGGGGAGAGATTTGAAAGTGACATTGAAAATGGAAAGTTTAAACCGAGAAAACTCTAACTCTTGCCATTGTTTTGAGAACTATGGAACACTGATTTGAGATGATTGGAAGGCAGTCAAAGGCAACATGTGGAATAACGTTTATACGTAGTGAGTGCTTGGGATCTGGAGTATAATGTCTGACTGTATGGTGGAGTAAGTTTCAATCTTGGGATTTTGAAAGGAAAGTAGACAAATGTCTGAAGTTAAATTATCAACAGGGCTATGGAGAATGGTGCAGGAGTAGGACTAGTCAAGTTGTTTTGCAGACTCTTTTTGTGGAGCACTGTAAATCCTCTGTGATTCTCTGATTCTTTCCCAATCTGAGTCTCTGAAAGTCTGAGAAACTATTTTCTTCATGCCTATTACCAACATGCATTTGTATAATGATTCAATTCATGGTTATGACAGCTTTTGAACAGTTTGTCAAAAGGAAGAGTAAAAATGAAACATGCAACTCATTAACATGATTAATTAACCATTGTTAAGGCCGTAGTTATCTGTTCACAAGCAGCATTGAATTCCCAATCACTTCACCATGACTTGGTCTATAGATTAGCAATCAGATCAAGAGACTTACAGCAGGCTGTTAACGGAGTTACTGAGCAATTAATGACTGATACCCCGTCAACCAAGGGACTATTTTATAATTTAACATTGTTGAATGAGACAGTAACTTCACTAGCCTACATACATCAGCTCACCCCACTCCCTTGTGCCTCTTACAACATTCAATAAGATATGGCTCATACATAACTCTATTCACCCATATCCCTGAACATTTGAATTTAAAAAAATCAGTTGCTGATTTAAATGTAATATTTATCTACCGTGAGTTGCTATTTGAGAAAGCAAGTTCCAAACTTCTATCATCCTTTGCATATAGATGTTTCCCTGAATTTCATTCCTGAAAAGTCTGGGTCAAATATTTAAGCAACCTCCCCTTGTCCTAGATTTCTGCATTTGATGAAATAGTTTGTATCGACTCTTTCAGTTCTTTTCTATTTCTTGTAAACAGCAATCAAATTTGCTTTTAATCTTTTAAATTCTAGAGCATGCAACAACACTTTGTGCAACTGTTACTTGTACTTTACGACTTAGAGTTTAGGTATCATTTTAATAAAATTATGTTACAAACTATCATTTTTGGGACCCAGAACTGCTTCCAACATTCCAACTATTCTCCAACTAGGGTGTTGTACAGCTGAAGCATTTTCGTCCACCACTTGTACCCAAGACCTCAGGAGTACTGTCTGTATTCCATCAGACTTTGTGATTGTTTTCTGGACCTATTCATGACATTTTACCAATTCATGTACCAGCACCATCAAGTATTGCAACTCTACTTTTTCTAGCTTTTCATTATTTAGGTCACTCTTTTTAGGGTCCACAATAGTTGGTGGGCGGGCCGCAGCGGAGGAGGTGTGGTGGTGTTGCTAATCCCATGTTTGCTGACATTGTAATCCTTTTCTATTGTTCTGAGAAATGCAGAGATCCAAAGAGTCAGGGAGTCTTAGAGATGTACAGCACAGAAACAGATCCTTCGGTTCAACTCATCCAGGCCGACCAGGTATCCTAACCCAATCTAGTCCCACCTGCCAGTACCCGGCCCATATCTCTCCAAACCCTTCCAATTCATCTATCCATCCACATGCCTTTTAAATGTTGCAATTGTACCAGCCTCCACCACTTCCTCTTGTACCTCATTCCATACACATACCACCCTCAGTGTGAAAAAATTGCCACTTAACTCTCTTTTATATCTTTCCCCCTCACCTTAAACCTATGCCCTCTAGTTCTGGACTCCCACTTTCAGGAAAAAGGCTTTGTCTAGTTATCCTATCCATGCCCCTCATGATCTTATAAACCTCTATAAGGTCACCCCTCAGCCTCCGACGCTCCAGGGAAAACAGCCCCAGCCTGTTCAGCCCCTCCGTATAGCTCAAATCCTCCAACCCTGGAAGCATCCTTGTAAATATTTTCTGAACCATTTCAAGTCTCACAACATCTTTCCGATAGGAAGGAGACCAGAATTGCATGCAATAATCTAACAGTGGCCTAACCAATGTCCTGTACTGCCGCAACATGACCTTCCAACTCCTGTACTCAATACTCTGACCAATAACGGAAAGCATACCAAACACCTTCTTCACTATCCTATCTACTTACGACTCCACTTTCAAGAAGCTATGAACCTGCACTCCAAGGTCTCTTTGTTCAGTAACACTCCCTCGGATCTTACCATTAAGTGCATAAGTCCTGCTAAGATTTGCTTTCCCAAAATGTAGCACCTTGTATTTATCTGAATTAAACTCCATCTGCCACTCCTCAGCCCACTCGCCCATCTGGTCAAGATCCAGTTTAATCCGAGTAACCTTCTTCGCTGTCCACTACACCTCCAATTTTGGTGTCATCTGCAAACTTAGTAACCATACCTCCTAGAGGCATGGCACTCATCCACTGATTCTAACAACAAACACATCGACCAGGACCCAATATACCGGCCACTGCAGCGGACAGCAACTGACAACCGGAAGCGGCAGAGACAAGCCACAAGAGGAAACAGCACAGAAGCGCTTCACAGGAGGCTCCCAAGCACTGAGGATGTCACCTAGAACGAGGACGAAACATTTGCAACAAAAACTACCAGCTCTGCGCACAGAATACTTCTACTGCTTTATACTCTTCCAAGGATTCATTCAGTCAATTTGTCCATACCTGACATATGCTTCCTTCTTTTTCTTGACCAAATCCTCAATTTCTTTCTCACCCAGCATTCCTTACATTTACTAGCTTTTTCTTTCACCCTAACAGGAATAGACTGTCTCTGGACTCTCATTTCTGAAGGCTTCCCACTTTTTAGCCTTCCTTTTACCTATGACCATTTGTCCCCAATTAACCTTTGAAGATTTTAGCCTTCCTCCAATTTAGAACTTCAACTTTTTGATCTGGTCTAGCCTTTTCCATCACTATTTTAAAAGTAATAGAATTATGATCGCTAGTCCCAAAGTGCTCCCCCATTGACACCTCAGTCAACTGCTTGCCTTATTTCCCAAGAGTACGTCAAATTTTGCACCTTCTCTAGTAGGTACATCCACATATTGAATCAGAAAATGTTCTTATACGCACTTATCAAATTCCTCTCCATCTTCATTTCTGTTTTTCAGCGGCAACAGCAACTTGAAGGGCGGGAGCTTGCACCAGGGGCCTGCTGGGAGTGGTGAGTCACTGATTTGTGCTTTAAAATTTGAAGCCAGAGAGCAGAGGTTTCTGGAAAAGGAGGGACTTCTTCTTTTTATTTCTGTCCTGCTATATAAGTCAGTGTTTTCTCAACCCGACACCCTACCTTTGTAGGGCCTCCCACCCAACCACCTCCTCTAACCTTAAAGACCAGGGACATATCAAGTAAGCGTCTCTTTTTTACTTTGTGATAAGGGGACTAGCAGGGATGGCAGTGCAGGGAGAGCAATGTTCCTCCTGCATGATGTTTGAGGCGAGGGATGCCATTTGTGTCCCATCCAAGTATATCTGCAGGAAGTGCACCTAACTCTCGCTCCTCCAAGACCGTGTTAGGGAACTGGAGCGGGAGCTGGATGAACTTCGGATCATTTGGGAGGCAGAGGCTGTGATAGATAGGAGTTACATGGAAGTAGTTACTCCTAGGCATGAAGAAAGCTGGGTGACTGTTCGAAGGGGGAAAAAAACAGTCAGTGAAAGGACCCCCTGTGGTTGTTCCCCTGAAAAACATGTATACCGTTTTGGATACTGTTGAGGGGGACAACTTACCAGGGGCAAGCAGTGGGGCCTAGGTTTCTGGCACAGAGCCTGTCCCTGTTGCACAGAAGGGAAGGAGGGAAAGGAGCTGAAAATGTGTTGCTGGAAAAGCGCAGCAGGTCAGGCAGCATCCAAGGAACAGGAGATTCGACGTTTCGGGCATAAGCCCTTCTTCAGGAATGAAGAAGGACTTATGCCCGAAACGTCGAATCTCCTGCTCCTTGGATGCTGCCTGACCTGCTGCGCTTTTCCAGCAACACATTTTCAGCTCTGATCTCCAGCATCTGCAGACCTCACTTTCTCCTCCAAGGAGGGAAAGGAGGAGAGTGTTAGTCATTGGGGACTCAATAGTTAGAGGCTCAGATAGAAGGTTTGTTGGGAATGAGCGAGACTCACGTTTGGTGTGTTGCCTCCCAGGTGCCAGGGTCTGTGATGTCTGGGATTGTATCTTTGGGGTCCTGAAGGGAGAGGGAGACCATCCTCAAGTCTTTGTCCATGTGGGTACTAACGCCATAGGTAGAAAAAGGGATAGAGATATAAGGCAGGATTTCAGGGAGCTGGGGTGGAAGCTGAGCCTAGAACAGAGTTGTTATCTCTGGTTTGTTACCCATGCCACGTGATAGCGAGGCAAGGAATAGATCGAGATTATCAGCTGAACATGTGGTTGCAGGGATGGTGCAGGAGGGAGGATTTCAGGTACTTGGATAATTGGGGCTCATTCTGGGGAAGGTGGGACTTGTACAAACAGGACGGTCTTCACTTGAACCAGAGGGAGGATGAGAGCAGGAAGGTTAGGGACGGGATTTCAAGGTCACAGCAATGTGATGGCAGACGGTGAAATGGTTTGAAGTATGTTTACTTCAACTCCAGAAGTATCCAAAATAAGGTGGGTGAGCTTGCAGCATGGATAGGTAGCTGGGACTTCAATGTTGTAGCCATTTAGGAGACATGGATAGATCAGGGTGAGGAATGGATGTTGCAGGTTCCAGGGTTTAGATCTTTCACTAAGAGCAGGTAACACGGTAAAAGAGGGGGAGGCGTGGCAATGTTAGTCAAGGACAGTATAACGGTGGCTGACAGAACTTTTGATGAGGGCTCGCCTACTGAGGTAGTATGGGCTGAGGTTAGAAACAGGAGAGGAGAGGTCACACTGCTGGGAGTTTTTTATAGGCCTGCACAGAGTTCCACGGAGGTGGAAGAGAGGATTAGCAAAATTATTCTGGGTAGGAGTGAAAGGAAGAGGATGGCCATTTTGGGGGACTTTAACTTCGCCAACATTGACTGGAAATGCTATAACTCCAGTACGTTGGATGGATCAGTTTTTGTCCGATGTGTACAGGAGGGTTTCCTGACACTGTATGTCGAAGGGCCAACAAGAGGGGAGGCCACACTGGATCTGGTGCTTGGTAATGAACCAGGCCTGGTGTTTGATTTAGTTGTAGGTGAGCACTTTGGAGACAGTGACCATAATTCAGTTATGTTTAGTTTAGCGATGGAAAGGAATAGGTACACGCCACAGGTCGAGAGTTACCAATGGGGCAAGAGCAATTATAATGCGGTTAGGCAAGAATTATGATGCATTGAATGGGGTAGCAAAATGCCGGGGATACAGACAATGGAAAGGTGGAGCTGGATTAAGGAACAGATATTTCATTTCCCTGATAGGTTATGTCCCTGTCAGGTAGGGAGGAAGTGATAACGTGAGGGAACTGTGGTTTACTACAGAAATTGCATCTCTTGTTACGAAGGAGGAGGCTTATGTGTTGTTGAGGCAAGATGGTACAGATGAGGTGATGGAGAGTTACAGATCAGCTAGGAAGGATTTAAAGAGAGAGTTAAGAAGAGCAAAGAGAACATGAGCAGTCTTTAGTAAATAGAATAAAGGAGAACCCTAAAGCTTTCTATCAGTATGTGAGGAATAAAAGGATGATTAGGGTAGGAGTAGGGCCAATCAAAGACAGAAGTGGGAAGTTGAATGTGGATCCTGTGGAGATCGGAGAGGTGCTAAACAAACATTTCTCATCGGTTTTCATTGAGGAGAAGAATGAGGTACGAGATATTAGACTAGAAAGGATCGAGGTTAGCTACAAACAGGTGTTATCAATTTTAGAAGGAGTGAAAGTAGACAAGTCCTCTGGGCTGGACGGGATTTATCCGAGGATTCTCTGGAAAGATAGGGAGGAGATAGCAGAGCCTTTGGCTTTGATATTTGAGCCATCATTGTCTACAGGTTTGATACCAGAGGACTGGAGGATTGCGAATGTTGTGCCCTTGTTCAAGAAGGGTAGTAGAGATGACCCAGGTAATTATAGACCAATGAGCCTTACTTCTGTTGTAGGAAAGGTTTTGGAAAAGATTATAAGAGATAAGATTTATAATCATCGAGCAAGCAACAATTTGATTTCAGATAGTCAACATGATTTCGTCAAGGGCAGGTTGTGTCTCACAAACATAATTGAGTTTTTTGAGAAGGTGACCAAGCATATGGATGAGGGTAGGGCAGTTGACGTAGTATACATGGACTTCAGTAAAGCCTTTGATAAGGTTCCACATGGTAGGCTGTTGGAGAAAATGCAGAGGCATGGAACTAAGGGTGATTTAGCAGTTTGGATTAGAAACTGGCTTTCTGGAAGAAGGCAGTGAGTGGTGGTTGATGGAAAATATTCAGCCTGGAGTCCGGTTACTAGTGGTGTGCCACAAGGATCTGTTTTGGGACCACTGCTGTTTGTCATTTTTATAAATGATTTAGATGCAGGCATAGGTGGATGGATTAGTAAATTTGCAGATGACACTAAAGTCGGTGGAGTAGTGGACAGTATGGAAAAATGTTACAGGTTGCAGGGGGTCTTGGATAACCTGCAGAATTGGGTTGAGATGGGTCAAATGGAGTTCAATGCAGCTTAATGTGAGGGGATGCACTTTGGGAAGAATAACAGGAAGGCAGAATACTGGGTCGATGGAAAGATTCTTGGTAGTGTGGATGTGCAGAGGGATCTTGGAGTCCATGTACATAGATCCCTGAAAGTTGCCACACAGGTGGATAGTGCTTTTAAGAAGGCTTACGGTGTGTTAGGTTTCATTCGTAGAGGGATTGAGTTCCGGAGCCGCAATATCATGCTGCAGTTATACAAAATGCTGATGCGGCCACAATTGAAATGTTGTGTACAGTTCTGGTCCCTGTATTTCGGGAAGGATGTGGAAGCATTGGAAAAGGTGCAGAGGAGATTTACCAGGATGTTGCCTGGTCTGGAGGGAAGGTCTTATAAGGAAAGGCTGAGAGACTTGGGTCTGTTCTCATTGGAAAGAAGAAGGCTAAGGGGGGAATTGATAGAGACATACAAGATGATCAGAGGATTAGATAGGGTAGACAGTGAAAGTCTTTTTCCTAGGATGATGACATCAGCATGTACGAGAGGGCATAACTACAAATTGAGGGATGTTAGATTTAAGACAGATGTCAGAGGCAGGTTCTTTATTCAGAGAGTGGTAAGGGCGTGGAATGCCCTACCTGCTAATGTAGCCAACTCAGCCACATTAGGGAGATTTAAACAATCCTTAGATAAGCACATGGATGATTTTGGGATAGTGTAGGGGGACAAGCTGAGAACAGTTCACAGGTCGACGCAATATGTTCTAAACCCTTAACACTGTTGCAGTCCCGGTCTATGTTTTGAAAGTTAAAATCCCCTACCATAACCACCCTATCATTCTGACAGATAGCTGAGATCTCCTTACAAATTTGTTTCTCAATTTCCCTCTTGACTATTAGGGGGTCTATAATACAATCCCAATAAGGTGATCATTCCTTTCTTATCTCTCAGTTCAGCCCAAACAATTTCCTTTCCTTGGATGTATTTCCAGGAATATCCTCCCTCAGTACAGCTGTCATGCTATCCTTTACCAAAAATGCCACTCCCCCTCCTTTCTTGCCTCCCTCTCTGTCCTTCCTGTAGCATTTGTATCCTGGAACATGAAGCTGCAAATCTTGTCCATCCCTGAGCCATGTTTCTGTAATTGCTGTGATATCCCAGTCCCATGTTCCTAACCATGTCCTGAGTTCATCTGTCTTCACTGTTAGACCTCTTGTACTGAAATAAATGCAGGTTAATTTATCAGTCCTACCTTGTTCTCTGCTTTGTCCCTGCCTGCCCTGATTGTTTGACTTGTTTGTTTTATCAACTGTACCAGTCTCAGATTGATCTTTTTCCTCACTATCTCCCTGGGTCCCACTCCCACCATCACCACTCCCCCCCCCCCCCCCGCCCCCCTCCCCCCCCCCCCCCCCCCCCCCCCCCCACCTCCCCACCTTAATAGTTTGAATTCTCTGAGCAGCTCAGCTTCTCCAGCAAATTTCCCTGGCAGTATATTAGTCCCCTTCCGATTCAGGTGCAATCCATCCTTCTTGTACAGATCACTTCTACCCCCAAAGAGATTCCAATGATCCAAAAATGTGAATCCTTCTCCCATACACCAGCTCCTCAGCCACACATTCGTCTGCTCTATCCTTCTATTCCTACCCTCATTAGCTTGCAGCACCGGGAGCAATCCAGATATTACTACTCTCAAGGATCTCCTTTTCAACAGTCTTTGAAACACAGGGACAATAGATGAATGGAGCAGAGAGGAAGCAAAGTTTGCAATACTATCCCTGCTATTGGAAGGATGTTGTGGCACTTGAAAGGGTTCAGAAAAGATTTACAAGGATATTTCCAGAGTTGGAGGATTTGAGCTACAAGGAGAGACTGAATAGGCTGGGGCTGTTTTCCCTGGAGTGTCACAGACTGAGGGGTGACCTTATGGAGGTTTATAAAATCATGAGGGGCATGGATAGGATAAATAGACAAGGTCTTTTCCCTTGGGTGGGGAAGTCCGGAACTAGCGGAGATAGGTTTAAGATGAGAGGAGAAAAATTTAAAAGGGACCTAAGGGGCAACTTTTTCAAGCAGAAGGTGGTGTATGTATGGAATGAGCTGCCAGAGGAAGTGGTGGAGGCTGGTACAATTACAACATTTAAAAGGCATCTGGATGGGTATATGAATAGGAAGGGTTTATAGGGATATGGGCCGGGTGCTAGCAAATGGGACTAGATTAGGTTAGGACACCTGGTTAGCATGGACGAGTTGGACTGCTTGTGTGCTGTACATCTCTATGACTCTGTGATCCTAAATGATAATTAAACTGAAGATAAACCAAGGATCTCCATGGTGTCTTCAACTTGTTATGGTAACAGAAACAATTGACATTTAAAATAATACATAGTACTGTGGATGCTGGAGACCAGAAATAAACAATAACAGAAATTGTTAGATAAATTCAGTAGGTCTGGCAGCATCTGTGGAGAGAAAACAGAGTTAATGTTTCAGGTCCAATGATCCTTCCTCAGAAGAGAAAGTCACAAGCAAGTGGGTATTATTTATGCTGATGGTAAGGGGCTGGTGAGGGAGGTAGGGAAGGGAGCAAGCAGACAGAGCTCAGACAGAGACAAAAACAGTAAGCAGAAAAAGAGACTCAACTATCTTTCTTTTGTGTTTCTCTCTGGGCTCTGTCTCCCCCTATCTGCTCACTCCATTTCTATTTATCTGCTCACACCTTTGCAACCACCACTTCCCGCTACACCCCAGCATCAGCATAAATACCATGTTTTTTGGACTGCTTATGAAAAAAGGTTGAAACACTAACTCTGTTTTCCTTGCCACAGATGCCACCAGTAAAAAGTGAGGTCTGCAGATGCTGGAGATCAGAGCTGAAAATGTGTTGCTGGTTAAAGCACAGCAGGTCAGGCAGCATCCAAGGAACAGGAAATTCGATGTTTTGGGCCCGAAACGTCGAATTTCCTGTTCCTTGGATGCCACAGATGCCACCAGACCTAGCAAATTTTTCCAGCAATCTCTGGTTTTTGCTTGTTTCAGAATAGGCATCTGTTGTTCTGAGTTGTCTTGTATCCTTCTTGATTTCTGTGCCACTGATAATCGCATTCTCATTTCAGGGGACCACGTCCTCATAAATATTAATGGAATTCTTTAATTATTAACCTATAAACCATGTCATCCTCACGTTCAAACCCCAATAGAGGTAATCTTTAGCAAAATGATAATTTATTGAAAACCAAGATGCTAGTATGCTTTCCCTCACAATTATTCAATGTAAAGGTGCTTAATTTCAGCAAGAAGGTTTCATTTGTAAGGTACTGGAGATGTCACATTCAGCATTTGCACTGCATTGCATGCTTTCAGCTCTGAGTAATTTTCTCCTCCAAAGTTAACTGAGGAATGTCGCTAACAGCTGCAGGAGATGTTATCAACTTGTTTTCACATGTTCTAGGTTTAAAATTAGGATGACTCGAGATTGGGTGGCTTTTTCGAAACCAGGTTTCTGCATTGGCATGTATGAACAAACTACAGTGAAAGTTAAAACCGATTACTAACGTATTGCATAACATGCGTCCGTAATTCAAGGTGGATGTTTTTGGTAAATGTAATAGGTCATATTTTGCTTGAGTGGGACGCCTTGGGGCTGTACTATTAATTAGAATTATTTTCATGCAACCTATTGCTTAAAAAATGTCTGCACCGTAACTGGGAGTGAGGGATAAGAATGGAACAGTAGGGAAATAGAGCGCTGTGGACCTTAATGTATGGTGAACCAACAGTCTATCTCCTTAGCCAATGAATTTTAAAGATTGTGTGAGCAACTGGAATAATGAGAAAAGGAATTGGATGAATTCGAGTCAAACAAGATTAGAATCAAAACAAGTATAGAAAGACTGGATTAAGTAGCAAAGAGAAAACAGAGAAATCAAAACTAAATAAGAATTTGGATTTTGAAATTTTAAACAGAAATCTTGAAGGATTTTGGGATGAGATGAACAGTTTAATATACTTCCTTTCTGGACTTGAGAAGTTTATTGACATCACATAAAGAATTATCAAGATATTAGTAGATGACTTGTATTATTAATTACCAGCTCTAAATTTCTGCGGAGAGTACAATGAAAAATGAATGCGTAAACCCAACAAGTTCTTTAAAATTCTATTACATCTGAATTAGGCTCTAAATGTTAACACTGTTTCTCTCTCTCCATAAATGCGACCAAACCTGTTGAGTCTCTTCAGCACTTTCTCTTTTTATGTAAGATTTCCCGCACCATGATATTTACTTTTATTTAAATTTTTAAAAATAATATGGAGACTAAGTAGAAGATGCTATTTGTATGACACTAGCCCTGGAATGGAATAAACCAATTGGCAATAAATAGGTTCTGAGGAAGGGTCACTGGACACGAAATGCTAACTCTGATTTCTCTCCACAGATGCTACTAACCCTACTTAGATTTTCCAGCAATTTGTGTTTTTTTTGTTTCAGATTTCCATCATCTGCAGTTCTTTTGCTTTTTTGGCTATAAAGGGCTACTTGCCACTCATAGTGTCGACTTTCATTCTCTGTAGTTATTAGATAGTGTGTGTTCTGGTAAAGATCTATGTCATTGATTCTGTAAGATGTATAAGACTCTGGTGCGGCCGCATCTGGAGTATTGTGTGCAGTTTTGGTCGCCGTACTATAGGAAGGATGTGGAGGCACTGGAACGGGTGCAAAGGAGGTTTACCAGGATGTTGCCTGGTATGATAGGACAATCGTATGAGGAAAGGCGGAGGCACTTGGGGCTGTTTTCATTGGAGAAAAGAAGGTTTAGGGGTGACTTGATAGAGGTGTACTAGATGATTAGGGGTTTAGATCGGGTTGACCATGAGAACCTTTTTCCACGTATGGAGTCAGCTATTACGAGGGGGCATAGCTTTAAATTAAGGGGTGGTAGGTATAGGACAGATGTTAGGGGTAGATTCTTTACTCAGCGAGTCGTGAGTTCATGGAATGCCCTGCCAGTAACAGTGGTGGACTCTCCCTCTTTATGGGCATTTAAATGGGCATTGGATAGGCATATGGAGGAAAGTGGGCTAGTGTAGGTTAGGTGGGCTTGGATCGGCGCAACATTGAGGGCCGAAGGGCCTGTACTGCGCTGTATCTTTCTATGTTCTATGTTCTATGCAGGAAGACCAGAACAATATCCAAATTAGGGTTGAAAAGTGGCGAGTAATATTTACATCACACTAATGCCAGACAATGGTATCTCCAATAAGAAACAATCTAAGCATTGCCCCTTGACACTCAATAGCATTTCCAATGCTGAATCCGCACTGTCAACATCCAAGGGTTATCACTGACCAGACACTGAATTGGACTAGCTATATAAATACAGTGGCTACGAGAACAGTCAGAAGCTAGGAATCCTGCAGCTTGTCACCGATCCCCAAAGACTGTCAAACAGTTTAAAGACATAAGTGAGGAGTGCGATGGAATAATCCCCACTTGCTTGGATGAGTGCAGCTCCACCAGAACACAAGAAACTCAACACTATCTAGGACAAAGCAGCCTGCTTTATTGGCATCATTTTATAAGTGTCCACTCCTTTCACCGCCAACACAGAGTAGTAACAGTGTGTGAGATCTCTATGAAATGCACTGCAGAAATTTACTGAAATAAATTCCAAACCTGCAACAACCACCATACAGATGGACAAGGGCAACAGATACATGGGAACACTGACCAGTAAGTTCCTTTCCAAGTTCTGATATGGAAATATATCATGGGTCACATCTGGAATTCCCATCCTAATAGTACTGTGGTTTGACCTACAGCAGATGGACAGCGGCTCAAAAAGGTAGCTCACTACCTCCTTTTCAAAGGGAGCTATGACCCAGCCAGTGACTCCCATATTAGATTACTTACAGTGTGGAAACAGGCCCTTCGGCCCAACAAGTCCACACCGACCCGTCGAAGTGCAACCCAGCCAGACCCATTCCCCTACATTTACCCCTTCACCTAACACTACGGGCAATTTTAGCATGGCCAACTCCCCTAACCTGCACATCTTTGGACTGTGGGAGGAAACCAGAGCACCCGGAGGAAACCCACGCAGACACAGGAGAATGTGCAAACTCCACACAGACAGTTGTCTGAGGCAGGAATTGAACCCGGGTCTCTGGCACGGGCGAGGTAGCAGTGTTAATCACTGTGCCACTGTGCTGCCCATCACTGAATAGACAAAAAGAGATTTGGTCTGCTATTACAGCACAATCAATTATTTAATTTATTCCAATGACACTTATAATGTTTTTGACGTTTATGGGACTTTGCTGAAACCATCCTTATTAATTTGTGGGAGAGATTTCAGCATTTTAAGACCCTCTTTAAATGTTTCCTGACATCACACCGACATGGCCTGGCTCCAGTTTTGAAGCTATTCCCTTCTTGATCGAGACGCATTCCACCAGAAGACATGCTGTTTGCCTGAGAGCCCTCAACACTGACTCTAGACCACATGAAACCTCATAACACCAGGCAAGAAAACCTCCTACTTCCTACCACTCACCAAATTCCTGCATCTGATGAATCACACAAAGACAGCAGTGGTCTGGTGCAGAAGAGGCCATGTCTGCACTGCCTGCCTGAATGAACATTGTGACCGTGTCCCATACTCTTGACTTTTCACCATACACTTGTAAGTTGTTTCTATTCAAATAACCATCCTTTGCCCATATGTTAGACACCTCTTATAACCTGAGAAGGAATGACTGCGGTCCAGATGGCTTGAGCTGCAGCTGGATGGTTAGTTGGTCCAATTCCCTGATCTTTGAATAAAGTCATTATCAGCCAGCTCTTCACTGGCAAGTTTGTGCACTTCTGGGCAGGGAAGGGTTTTGACAGTCACAGAGAGATATATACGTATGCATGCATACCTCTACCTTTTGAATCTTATGTTAGAATCCCTACAGTCTGGAAGCAGGCCATTCAATCAATTGGGTCCACACTGACCTTCCGGGGAGTATCCTGCGCAGACACACCCCTCAATCCCCTCCCTGTAACTCTGCCTTGCCCATGGCTAATCCACTTGGCCTGCACTTCCCTAGTCACTGTGGACAACTTCAGTATGACAAGTCCACCTAGCCTGCGCATCTTTGGACTGTGGGAGGAAACCCATGCAGACACTGGGTGAGTGTGTAGGCTCCATGGGGATAGTCACCCGGGGAGTGAGGTGGGTCCATGTTCCTGGGGCAGCAGTGCTGGCGACTGAGCCACCATGTCACCCTGGGTGTTATGAACAGGGTTGTCCAATCTGTGACTACCTGGTCAGGTCCACACCCCCAACAATCCATCCTCCCATCCTGGCACCTTCCCCTGCCACCGCAGGAATTGCAAAACCTGCACCCACACCTCCTCCCTCACCTCCACCCAACGCCCCACAGGAGCCTTCCACATCCATCAAAGTTTCACCTGCACATCCACCAATGTCATTTATTATATCCATTGCTCCCAATGCGGTCTCCTCTACATTGGGGAGACTGGAAGCCTCGCAGAGCGCTTTAGGGAACATCTCCGGGACACCCGCACCAATCAACCCCACCATCCCGTGGCTGAACATTTTAACTCCCCCTCCCACTCTGCCGAGGACATGCAGGTCCTGGGCCTCCTGCACTGGCACTCCTTCACCACCCGATGCTTGAAGGAAGAATGCCTCAAGTTCTGCCTCGGACACTTCAACCCCAGGGCATCAATGTGGACTTCACCAGTTTCCTCATTTCTCCTCCACCCACCTTACCTCAGTTCCAACCTTCCAGCTCAGCACCATCCTCATGACCTACCTGCCAATCTTACTTCCCACCTATCTGCTCCACTGTCCTCTCTGACCTATCACCTTCATCCCCACCCCCATCCACAAATTGTACTCTTTGCTACCTTCTCCCCAGCCCCACCCCCTCCCATTTATCTCTCCACCCTGGAGGCTCCCTGCCTTCAGTCTTGATGAAGGGCTTTTGCCTGAAACATCGATTTTCCTGTTCCTCAGATGCTGCCTGACCTGCTGTGCTTTTCCAGCACCACTCTAATCTAGACTCTGGTTTCCAGCATCTGCAGTCCTCACATTTGCCCAATTGAGCTAAAGGCAGCTTCAAGCCCAATCCCCCAAACAAGCCCTTGCTGTGTAACCATTTAAAGGCAACCTGACCTGACTTGCCTTTATTGTCACTGGTTCGATCCTGTTCTTATCCAGATCCATTTTCCTTTGTGCCATCCTCAAAAAGTTAATGAAAACAGAGTTTGATCGATCTTTTTATTCAAAAAAAGCATTTATTCTTGGGAGTGGTTTTACAGTCTGTGGATTTGAAGAGTTGGGCAATGGAGTTTGTTAACAGATCAACCATGATTTAAATAATGCCTTTTCTTGTGTTCCCAATTTTGGGAACCAGGAGATTTGGAAAGGGCTGGTCTTGACTTCCTGGCAAATATTAACAGGTAGCAAGACCTGGATTGTTGAAACATGTTGTGGAACTAGTGGATTTAAAGCTTATTTGTCGAAGTCTGGAGGTAAACAGCATGACTGCCTTTCATTCATCATTCACTAGTTTACTGACAGCTTTTCTTCTGTGAGGGTGAAAAGAGATGGGATTTGGAGGTTTATGCTAATTTTTTTAAAAAGTAGCCTCAACAAATCACCTCCTTTCTTGGGCAAAGTTAAGAGTTAAAAAGTTAAAGGTTTCAATCAGGTTTCATCCTTTCATTGAAACCTTACTTCAGAACTGTCACGGAATTGTTACAGCACTGATGAAGACCACTCAGTCCATCAAGTCCATACCTAATTTATGTAAAATCAGTTCCATTCCCCTCCTACATTTGTAGGAACAGGAGGTGGCCATTTGGGCCATCGAGCATGCTCTGCCATTCAATACTATCATGGCTTATTGAAACTTCAATGCATTTTACTACTCACCTGCATAACTCCAGACACCATTAATAATTAGAAATCTAACAAAACCTTAATTAAACATTCTCAAAGACCAGAGTACACACAGCCCTCTGGTAAAGAATTCCAAACGTTCACAACTCTGAAATGGCATTGCCTTATTTTTAAATTGTGTCCCCGGTTCTAGACTCCCCAGGCAGAGGAAACATTTTACCTATATCTATCCTGTTTATCCCTTTAAGTATGTTATAAGTTTCAGTGAGATCACCTCTCATTCTTTAAAATGTTAGAGAATTCAGATCCAGTTTGCCCAATCTCTCCGCATAGGATGCTCCCATCAACCTTGGATCAAGTCTTTGCATCTCTGTTGCATATCCTCCATGGCAATAATATCTTAACCAAGGTAAGGAACGCAAAACTGCATACACTACTCCCAGGTGCAGTCTAACCAAGTTCCTATACATTTGAAGCAAGACTTCATGACTCCTGTACACGCATATTTTTGTCATAAATGTTAACATTCTCTTAGCCTTCCTAAATAACTTGCTGCATCTGCATGTTAGTCTTGGAGACATTTCAACCAGGACACTTAAGTTGCTTTGACATCTACACTTTCCAACCTCTTATCATTGAAGAAATATTCTGCACATCACTTTGGCCTCTTCACAATTGACTCTCAAGCTTCTTAAACGAACTTGCCATCTTTCAGATGGTAAAGTCCGTTATTACAATTGTAAAGAAATGGAGCAAAGTTCTCTCCAGTGTCCTCATATCCCTCAATCAACATCAGAAAATCAAAATGTCTGGTCATTTTCACATTAGTATTTTCAATAACTGAGAGGAGAAAGATTTAAATGGGACGCGAGGAGCAACTTTTTCCACAGAGGGTGGTCTGTCTGCGGAATGAGCTGCCAGAGGAAGTGGTAGATGCAGGTCCAGTTACAACATTTAAAAGACATTTGGCCAGGTCTGAGTAGGAAAGGTATGAAGGGATATGGGTCAAACAGATGGTAGTGAGTCTAGTTGATGATTTGGGAAATGTTGGTCAACATGGATGAGTTGGACCGAAGAGTCTAAGTTAGGTGTAGATATTTTTAATCGACCTGTTCAGGGACATTGTTACATACGACTGAAGAAGATGGGAGGTGAATTGGAACTTCCTGGCTCAGAGGTAGGAATATTACAAGGCTGTGCTACAAGAGCACCAATTCACTTTTCTATGCTGAGTCTGATTAACCATAATAGAGGTTAGATTACTAGTGAATCTTTGCAACAAGTGGAACTGGAATTAAAAGGTGATTCAAATTATGCATCCCAATCTTTGAAGGTCTTGAAATTCTCTCTCTTTTGTCTTCTGTTAGGCGGCTTGCCCAGAATTTTTAGATAAATTGCAGGTGTTTTCAGACATCGTGGTCTTGGTAGAAGTTAATTTTGTAGTCCGTGAATTCTCTACTATGGCCATGCATCATGGAGCCTGCTTTCAATATCATTTTGAAGAGAAAGCAGTCCCTTTCCCTTCTTTATTTCCAGCCTGGTCTTTGTGCTATTACTGTTAAGATTATAGCTTTTCCCTCTTTACCTCACAAATGTCCAATTTTTCTTCTTCAGCTCCCACGAAGGTGTGTCTTTGCAGTGTCACTAATAAATACTGCCGTCTGAGCCCAGATTGTTTCTCCTGCACCACTTGCCAGCTCTGAAGTGAACGTTTCCTTCTGGAGTCCTCCTCCCTTGAGTGCTGCTGACTGTAGCATTTTAAGCACTCACCAACTGTCTATATGTTCTTAAAGTGGTAATGCTCTTAAAGTAGGTAACATACTTTCCTTCAGAGGTTATTGTTCTTCAGGATTGGATGGATTCTCTCCATGTATGTTAGGTTGAGTTATTTCAACAATAGTGCCCTGACCACCATATTGTATGGACTCTGGGTTACCAACCACTGGCAGCTGGGATAAAATGCTGCCACCAATCTTCCTTCCAGACTGAGTCTTAGGCCTGTCTAATTATAAATAGAGGTAGAAGGTAGACCCATTGGTGAGTTTTAACATCAAGAGACACTTATAGACCAATAGACTTGTCGATGTTTACACAGCAAAAACAGGCTATTCAGTGCACCATGTCTGCGCCAGACAACAGAAATCTAATTATTTGAATCCCATTTCCCAGGTTTTGGCCTATACCACTGGGGATTATGGCAACGCAAGGTTTTTTTAATTCACTCATGGGATGTGGGCGTCTCGAGCTAAGCCAGCATTTATTAAAGTAAATATTTAAATACTGCTTAAATGTTACAGCAGTTTCTGACTCATCCACTTTTGCACGCAATGAGTCGCAAGCACCCACTGCTCTCTGAGTGAGAAAAATTATCTTTGATTCTCCCTTCAGTCTTCTAGCTGTTACCTTAAATCTATGGCCTCAGCTACTGACCAATTTTCTAATGGAGAAAACTACATTCCTATCTACCCTGTCTGTGCTTCTCTTAACCTTATACACCTCTATCAGGTCTCCTCTCAACCTTCACTGCTCCAAGTGAAACAGCCCCAGGCTATCCAATCTCTTCTCACTGCTCAGCCAACCTTCTGTAATGTAATCACATCATTCTGTGTCTCTCCAAGTGCACATGTATTCACTCCTTCAGAATTCTTTGTAATGACTGGCTGGCCTGAAATTTCCTAGCCTATCCCTTTCTCATTTTTAAAAATAATGGGACAATGGTAGCAGTTCTCTAGTCCTCTGGCTCCCCAACTATGGCGAGTGGGGAGTGGAAAATTTATTGCCAGGGCACCTGACATTTCTTCCATTGCCTCCCTCAACAGCCTGAGATACATCTATCTGGGTATGCAGAATGATCCACTTTTAAGACTGGTAGACCTACTAGTATTTCCTGTTTCTTTATGCTCATTTCTTCCAATGTGCCACAGTCCTCCATCCTAATGTCTATACCTATGTCATCTTTTTCCATTATGAAGGCAGACTCAAAGTGTTAATTGAGGAGTGTGTCCATATCTTCAGGGTTCACTCAGATTACCTCCATTGTCCCTAATGGGACTTACTCTTTCCCTTGTTCTTCTCTTGCTCTTTATGTACTGCAAAGCAACCTTTATATTTTTCTTTATTCTACTCACCAATTCTTTCTCAAGCATTCTCTTAAGTTTCCTAATTTTCTTTTGAAGATTCTCCCTCCACATGTCCAATTTTTATTCTTCTTTAGAAACTCTGGATGATTGAACACTCCATATCTGCCATAAGCCTTCATTTTTTTCCTAATTCTAACCTTTATGACCAAAATATCCAAAGGCTGTGTGTTAGACCCAGAATGAGTGGAGCTCAGTGTGACTTCACATTAATACTTGTAGAACCACTGCCTTGTGCAACAGGTGGAAACCTAGCCTTGAAGCAGTTAGCACTACTCTTGGCGTTAATTTGGTGTAGAACAGCCATTAGTTGATGTGCAACTTCCTTCCTTCAAACTTTTCAGTCAGTGAGGGAGATAGCTAGGCAGGGAGAATTGGACCCTTAAAATCCGATTCCTAGTCACAATTATTGATTCCAACTCCTGGCTTTATTTATTAAACTTAATTTACTAAATTCAAATTCCCCATGAATTGGAGATGCTGGTGTTGGACTGAGGTGTAAATTTTTGCTATAAATTCTGTGTCTGGATGTAGGGTTTGCTCGCTGAGCTGGAAGGTTAATTTCCAGATGTTTCATCACCCTACATCTTCAATGGGCTTCCAGGCAAAGCACTGTTGATAATTCATGCTTTCTATTTATATGTTTGGGTTTCTTTGGGTTGGTAATATCATTTCCTCTGGTGGAGTCATTTCCTGTTCTTTTTCTCAGGGGGTAGTAGATAGTGTCTAATCCAACCAGAAGTCTATCACAAACACAGCGGGTTAGACACGATCTACCACTCCCTGATTTGTCAAGAGGTGCAAGGGAGTGGTGAAGGACTTCTGGGGAGTCATATATTTGTGTGGTTGCGATACCCGAAACACTACTCGGGTAGTGTCTCCTACCCGTCCTCCTCCTCTAACCAAAAAAAAGGTTCTATTCGCCAGATTGGGAAGGTAACAAGTTTATTTTTTATTCCTTATTTTTCAACAGTTTCTTTGGTAATTTAGAATCGTGGGAATGGAAGTTAGGGCAGTTGAATGTTTCTCCTGTAGAATGTGGGAGGGAAGGGTCACCATTAGTGTCCCTGCTGACTGCATCTGTGGGAAGTGCACCCAACTCTAGCTCCTCGAATACCACGTTAGGGAACTGGAGCTAGAGCTGGATGAACTTCGGATCATTCGGGCGGCAGAGGGAGTTATTGAGAGGAGTTACAGGGAGGTAGTCACTCCGAAGGTACAAGGTAAAGGCAAATGGATTGCAGTCAGGGGATGGAAAGAGAACCAGCAGGCAGTGCATGGATCCCTTGTGGCCATTCCCCTCAACAATAAGTATACTGTTTTGGATACTGTTGGGGGGGAACGACTTACCAGGGAAAGCAGTGGGGCACAGGGCTCTGGCACAGAGTCTGTCACTGCTGCTCAGAAGGGAAGGGGGAAGAGGAGCAGAGCAGTAGTCATTGGGAACTCCATAGTTAGGGGGACAGATAGGAGGTTCTGTGGGGATGGGAGAGACTCACGGTTGGTGTGTTGCCTCCCAGATGCCATGGGTCGTGATGTCTCTGATCGTGTTTTTGGGATCCTTAAGGGGGAGGAGGAGCAACCCCAAGTCGTGGTCCACACAGGCACCAACAACATAGGTAGGAAGAGAGATGGGGATTTAAGGCAGAAATTCAGGGAGTTAGGATGGAAGCTTAGAGCTAGGACGAACAGAGTTGTTGTCTCTGGTTTGTTGCCCGTGTCACATGCTAGCGAGGCGAGGAATAGGGAGAGAGAGGAGTTGAACACGTGGCTACAGGGATGGTACAGGAGGAAGGGTTTTGGAGTCTTGGATAATTGGGGCTCTTTTTGGGGTAGGTGGGACCTCTACAAGCAGGATGGTCTTCATCTGAACCAGAGGGGTACCAATATCCTGGGGGGGAGAAACGCTAAGGCTATTGGGGTGGGTTTAAACTAATCCAGCAGTGGGATGGGAACCAAAATTGTAGTTCGAGTATCAAGTAGGGAGGTCCGAAATCAAGTTTCAGGGATGCAAGACAGCACCAGCAAGCAAGACTTTGGTTTGAAGTGTGTCTGCTTCAACGCCAGGAGCATCCGGAATAAGGTGGGTGAAATTGCAGCATGGGTTGGTACCTGGGACTTCGATGTTGTGGCCATTTCGGAGACATGGATAGAGCAGGGACGGGAATGGTTGTTGCAGGTTCCAGGATTTAGATGTTTCAGTAATAACAGAGAAGATGGTAAAAGAGGGGCAAGTGTGGTATTGATGGTCAAGGACAGTATTACAGTTGCAGAAAGAATGTTTGGGGACTCTTCAACTGAGGTAGTATGGGCTGAGGTCAGAAACAGGAAAGGAGAGGTCACCCCGTTGGGAGTTTTCTATAGGCCTCTGAATAGTTCAAGAGATGTAGAGGAAAGGAGAGCAAAGATGATTCACGATAGGAGTGAAAGAGGCAGGGTAGTTTTCATGGGGGACTTCAACTTTCCAAATATTGACTGGAAACACGATAGTATGAGTACTATAGATGGGTCAGTTTTTGTCCAGTGTGTGCAGGAGGGCTTCCTGACACAGTATGTAGACAGGTCAAAAAGGGGGAAGCCACATTAGATTTGGTACTGGGTAATAAGCCCGGCCAGGTGTTAGACTTGGAAGTAGGTGAGCACTTTGGTGATAGTGATCACAATTCTGTTATTTTTACTTTAGTGATAGAAAGTGATAGATGTATACCACTGGGCAAGAGTTGCAGCTGGGGGAAAGGCAATTACGATGCGATTAGGCAAGATTTAGAAAACATAGGATGGGGAAGGGAACTGGAGGGGTTGGGCACATTAGAAATGCGGAGCTTATTCAAGGAAAAGCTCCTGAGTGTCCTAGTTAAGTATGTACCTGTCAGGCAGGGAGGAAGCTGTAGAGCGCGGGAGCTGTGGTTTATGAAGGAAGTGGAATCTCTGGTCAAGAGGAAGAAGAAGGCTTATGTTAGGATGAGATGTGAAGGCTCGGTTAGGGCGCTTGAGGGTTACAAGGCAGCCAGGAAAGACCTAAAGATAGAGCTCAAAAAAGCCAGGAGGAGACATGAAAAGTTGTTGGCGGATAGGATCAGGGATTTAAGGAATAAAAGAATGACGAGAGTAAGATTAGGGCCAATCAAGGATAGTAGTGGGAAGTTGTGTGTGGAGTCAGAGGAGATACGGGAATATTTTTCAACAGTATTCACTCTAGAAAACGAAAATGTTGTTGAGGAGAATACGAAGATACAGGCTACTAGACTAGCTGGGATTGAGGTTCACAAGGAACAGGTATTAGAAATCCTGCAGAGTGTGAAAATAGATAACCCCCCTGGGCCAGATGGGACTTATCCTAGGATCCTCTGGGAAGCCAAGGAGGAGATTGCCAAGCCTTTGGCATTGATCTTTAAATCGTCATTGTCTACAGGGGTAGTGCCAGAAGACTGGAGGATAGCAAATGTGGTTCCCTTCTTCAATAAGGGGAGTAGAGACAACCCTGGTAATTATAGATCAGTGAGCCTTACTTCAGTTGTGGTAAGTTGTTGGAAAAGGTTATAAGAGATAGGGTTTATAATCATCTAGAAAAGAATAATTTGATTAGGGCTAGTCAATATGGTTTTGTGAAGGGTAGGTCATGCCTCACAAACCTTTTTGAGTTCTTTGAGAAGGTGACCAAACAGGTAGATGATAGTAAACCGGTTGATGTGGTGTATATGGATTTCAGCAAGGCATTCAATAAGGTTCCCCACAATAGGTTATTATACAAAATGCAGAGATAAGGGATTATGGGAGATATGGCAGTTGAGATCAGTAATTGGCTTGTTGAAAGAAGACAGAGGGTGGTGGTTGATGGGAAATGTTCATCCTGGAGTCCAGTTACTAGTGGGGTACCACAAGGTTCGGTGTTGGGTTCACTGTTGTTCGTCATTTTTATAAACGACTTGGACGAGGGCGTAAAAGGGTGCATTAGTAAATTTGCAGACAACACTAAGTTCGGTGGAGTTGTGGATCGTGACAAAGGATGTTGTAGGTTACAGAGAGACATGGATAAGCTGCAGAGCTGGGTTGAGAGGTAACAAATGGAGGTGTGAGGTGATTCACTTTGGTTGGAGTAACCGGAATGCAAAGTACTGGGCTAATGGTAAGATTCTTGGTAGTGTAGTTGAGCAGAGAGATCTCGGTGACCATGTACGCAGATCCTTGAAAGTTGCCACCCAGGTTGACAGGGGTGTTAAGAAGGCATACAGTGTTTTAGCTTTTATTAGTAGAGGGATAGAGCTCCGGAACCATGGGGTTATGCTACAGCTGTACAAAACTCTGGTGCGGCCGCACTTGGAGTATTGTGTACAGTTCTGGTCACTGCATTATCAGAAGGATGTGGAAGCTTTGGAAAGGGTGCAGAGGAGATTTACTAGGATGTTGCCTGGTACGGAGGGAAGGTCTTGCAAGGAAAGGCTGAGGGACTTGTGGCTGTTTTCATTAGAGAGAAGAAAGTTGAGAGGTAACTTATTAGAGACATATGAGATAATCAGAGGGTTAGATAGGGTGGGCAGGGAGAGCCTTTTTCCAAGTATGGTGACGGTGAGCATGAGGGGGGCATAGCTTTAAATTGAAGAGTGATAGATATAGGACAGTTGGCAGAGGTAGTTTCTTTACTCAGAGAGTAGTAAGGGTATAGAATGCTTTGCCTGCAACGGTAGTAGATTCGTCAACTTTAAGTACATTTAAGTCATCATTGGACAAGCATATGGATGTACATGGAATAGTGTAGGTTAGATGGGCTTCAGTTAGTATGACAGGTGGACACAACATCAAGGGCTGAAGAGCCAGTACTGCACTGTAATGTTCTATGTTCTATATGTTCTATGTTCTAAAAAGAACAGGAAATAACTCCACCACAGGAAATGACATCACCAACCCAAAGAAACCCAAACATAAATGCAAACATGAATTCCTAAAAGCATGGCATTCCAACTGGAACTCTATCAATAAACACCTCGAGGTGTACCCCATCTACCACCCCCCGAGAAAAAGAACAGAAAATGACTCCACCACAGGAAATGACATCACCAACCCAAAGAAACCCAAACATATAAATAGAAAGCAGGAATTATGAACAATGTTTCGCCTGGAGGCCCATTGAAGATGTTACTCAGTAGGGTGACAAAATGTCTGGAAATGAACCTTCTAGCTGAGCAAGCAAATCTACATCTAGAACCTCAACCTGAGCTACAAATCTTCTCAAAACTCGATAAATGCTGTGTCTTACAATCTTATTTTCCACAACCACCTGATGAAGGAGCAGCGCTCTGAAAGCTAGTGCTTCCAAATAAACCTGTTGGACTATACCCTGGTGTTGTGTGCTTCTTAACTTCAAATTCCCCAGCTGCCATGGTGGAACTAGAACTAACGTCTCTGGATCATTCAGCTTTGATGGGGAGACAATGGCGTAGTGGAGTTATCACTTGTCCACTGATCGAGGTAATGTTCGAGGCTAAATAAAACCCAAAAGAATTGTGGATGCTGTGAATGAGAAACAAAAACAGAAGTTGCTGAAAAAGCTCAGCAGGTCTGGCAGCATCTGCGGAGAGAAATCAAAGTTAATGTTTCAGGTCCGGTGATCCTTCCTCAGACTGAGAGCAGCCAGGAAAATATCGGTTTATATTATAATCGATATATAAACCAACATTTTCCTAGCTATGATCAGTTCCAAGGAAGGGTCACCAGACCAAAAACATTAATTTTGATTTCTCTTCACAGATGCTGCCAGACCTGCTGAGCTTTTCCAGCAACCTCTGTTTTTGTTAATTTTCAGGGGCCCTGGGTCAAATCACACTGTGTTAGATGGTGGAATTTAAACTCAATAAAAATCTTGAATTAAGTATGTAATCTTGACTATGTTGCACATTGTCAGGAGAAACATATCTGGCTCACTAATGCCCTTTAGGGAAGGAATCTTCTGCCTTTACCTGATCTGGTCTACATGTGACTCCAGACCCACGGCACTGCAGTTAAAACTGCCCTTGGGCCACTCAAGAACAATGAATGAATTTTAAAAACCCTCTTAATGAAATCCAGTGACATAAAACTTGGCTGGTAAACCATAATACATAAATTGAAATAGTAAATGCTTCATGTAACTAGGAGACGTTTGTATTAATATCACATTATGTTCACTGTAGCAAGTTATCCAGGTCAAAATTTCAATTTGTTCGAATAATAATATTTGCCAATTTGAAACAATTTTGCGTTCTTTATTTTCTAATTACTCACATGTAATAATTAATTATATAATTAGCAACCAACCAGAAAGATGCAACTGACCATCCTCAATTAGTATTATATGAAGAAGTATTAAAAATAATCAAGTAGTTATGTGAAATATGTGTAATTATTTAAAGTCCTTGAAGTTTAAAAGTACAAATTTGCTGCTGTAGCATTTATGTTTGTTTGGAAGAGCACCAAGTCAGATAAAACCTGCAGATTTCACCTTTGTTCTAGCCTTGTCCATCTCAGCAATTAAACCAAACAATGGACAATTATACAAAGTCGGAGAGCAAAAGGCTTTAGGAAGGCAACAATATTCCTTTGCATGGATAACATAGTCAAAATCCAATCAAAACGAGCTAACAACTAATTCCCAATTATGAAATGAGAAGCATGGTTTGAGATGAGGTATTAGTAATATACTGATAAACGTAAAGGCTCCAAATGACATTGTTGCTAACTGGTCACATACCAGATACTTTCAAGTTAAGAATTAGAAAAAACTGATTTCAATGATACAACTTGGGGAACTGACAACTTCATAACATACTGACACTTGATTGAAACTGTAACAAACCGGTTTTGTATTGATGAGTGGATACCTTTCTCTTAAAATAAACTTCCTATTGTGTTTTCTGTTTTGAAAATCCATCTTTGGCTTATTCTTATATCTTGTATGAACTAAATATATATTTGCTTTTCAAATGAAAACAATGAGAACTAAAATAGAAACAGAAATGGCTGGAGGAACTCAGCCAATTGGGCAGCATCTGTGGAAAGAGGGAGAGAAAGGGATAGAGAAAGAAAGAGAAAGAGAGAGAGAGAGAAACAACATTTTGAGTCTAAGAACTGAAAAGGTGATGGTTTTATGTTTTGGATAAAGTGGGAGGAGCAGTGAGTGGACAGATGGTGAAGGTGCCAAGAGAAAATGACAAATGGAGTACTATTAGATCATGGCTGATCTAATACCCCTCAACTCCACTTTCCCGCCTTTCTCCCATAACTCTTGGTTCCCTTACTGATTAAAAATCTGTTTAGCTCAACCTTGAATAAACACACTTAAATGACCCAGCTTTGATAGCCCTCTGTGATCAAGAGTTCCACAGATCCACTAGCCACTGAGAGAAAACAAGTCCTCATCTTTTCTACCTTAACTGTGTGACTCCTTGATCTGAAATTATTCCCAGTGGTCCTAGACTCTCCCACAAGAGTAAACAATCTTTCTACATCTACCTTATCAAGTCCCCAGGAATCTCCCAATCTTCGAAACTCCAATGAGTACAAGCCCAACCTACTCAATCTCTCCTCATAAGAAAACCCCTTCATACCTGGATCAATGCAGTGAATCTTCTCTGAATTACTTTGAATGACATTATATCTTTCCTTTGAGAAAAAGACCGAACTATTCACAGTATTCCACCTGTGGTATGACCAACACTTTGTGCAGTTTAGCAAGGCATTTCTAATTTCATGTTCCATTCAGTTTGAAATAAAAATCAACATTCCATTTGCATTCCCTATTATCTGCTTTCCTTTATTAGTACAAGAGTTGGGTGATCATGTTGAGGTTGTACAAGACATTGGTTAGGTCACTGTTGCAATATTTTGTGAATTCTGGCCTCCTCGCTATCAGAAGGATGTTGCAAAACTTGAAAGTGTTCAGAAAAGATTTACAAGGATGTTGGTAGATTTGAGCTATAGGAAGAGGTTGAATAAGCTGGGGCTGTTTTTCCTGGACTGAGGGGTAACCGTATAGAAGTTTATAAAATCATGAGGGGAATGAATAGGGTAAATTGACAATGTCTTTTCCTTGGGGTGGGGAGTCCAGAACTAGAGGGCATAAGTTTAGGGTGAAAAGGGAAAGATATAAAAGAGACCTAAGGGGCAACTTTTTCACGCAGAGGGTGGTGCATGTATGGAATGAGCTGCCAGAGGATGTGGCGGAGACTAGTACAATTGCAACATATAAAAGGTATCTAGATGGGTATATGAATAGGAACAGTCTGGAGGGATATGGGACGGGTGCTGGCAGGTGGGATTAGATTGGGGTGGGATATCTGATTGGCATGGACAGGCTGGACCAAAGGGTCTGTTTCCATGCTGGACATCTCTATGACTCAATGACTCTGTGACTCTATTCTGAACTTCGATGTGATTTTTGTGATTCTTATACTAGGACTCTCAAATTTGTTTGTACAGTGACTTTCTGCAGTTTTACTCCATTTAAATAACACTCAGCTCTTCTATTCCTCCTGCCAAATGCATGAGCTCTGAGATGAGGAGAAATGTCTTCACCCAGAGAGTGGTGAGCCTGTGGAAGTCATTACTGCTGGAAGTGGTTGAAGCCAAAATATTGTACGTTTTGAAGAAGTAGATAGATATGGCTCTTGTGGTTTTATGGGATCTGGGGATTAGGTGGGGAAGGGTTCGATTAGATTATTGACCTTGATGACCAGCCATGATCATATAAAGGCAGAGCAGACTCCTTGGGTTGAATGCCTTACTCCTGCTCCTATCTTCTACGTCTATGTTTTATTTATTCACCTGTGGGATGTGGGCTTTGCGGGCTGGCCAGCATTTATTGCCTGTCCCTAGTGCCCCTGAGAAGGTGGTGGTGAGCTGCGTTCTTGAACCACTTATCTCTGACCTAATAGCTCTCAAGGCACTGATCAAAGTAGAACATGAAAGTTCTCCAATAATTAGTAGGATGGAATTTTAGTTTCTGGAGTTTAGAAGAATGAGAGTTGATTTCATAATTGGTCAAGACAATGTAAATGGTGAGAGAATGTTTTCCTTGGTTGCACCAAAGTGGTCATTGTCACAAAGTAAGGATCTGGCATTTAGAATGGAGCTAAGGAAAATTTTTTAACTTAGATGATCGTAAACAAATGGAACTCTCTACATATAGAGCTGTGGCTATTCATACATTAATTATCAGTATTTTTCTAATCAATCTGTTCAGAGGTATTATTAGACACCTCTGGAATGGGTAGGACTTGCACTTGGGATGCTGGCTCAGAGGAAGCACCACAATCACCCTCCACATACTGATTACATTCAAGTCGATAGATTATCAGATACAGAGGCAATCAAGGGATATGGGCATCAGCTGGGGAAATAGGACCAAGTAAAAGGCCAGCTTTGATCTTGGTGACTGGTGGAGCAAGTTCAAGGGGCTAATTCACCCACTCCTGCATTTATTTCCTATGGTCCTGCAAATAGATATTCTGATCATGTCTCTGATTGCTGTCTGTGGAAGCTTGCCATATGCAAATTCATTGGCATGTCAACTAACTTATGACAAAGATTATAAATGAAATGTCTTAGGCTGTCAAGCACTTCAGGATGTTCTGAGACTGTGAATGCAATATAACTTTGTAAGTCTCTTCTTCTTGACTTCTAATCAGAAGTTATACTATAAGTTGAAAAATGTGGTGCTGGAAAAACACAACAGACCAGGCAGCATCCAAGGAGCAGGAGAATCGACATTTTGGGCATAAGCCCTTCTTCAGGAATGAGGCTGATGTGCCAAGCAGGCTGAGATAAAAGATAGGGGGGAGGGAATTTGGGGGAGGGGCACTGGGAATACAATAGATGGAAGGAGGTGAGGGTGAGGGTGATAGGCCGAAGAGGGGGTGGGGGTGGAGAGGTCGGGAAGAAGATTGCAGGTCAAGAGGGTGGTGCTGAATCCGGGGTTGGGACTGAGATAAGGTCGGGGGAGGGGAAATGAGGAAGCTGGAGAAATCTACATTCATCCCGTGTGGTTGGAGGGTTCCTAGGTGGAAGATGAGGCACTCTTCCTCGAGGCGTCGTGTGGTCAGGGTCTGGCGATGGAGGAGGCCAAGGACATGCATGTCCTTGGCGGAGGGGGAGTTAAAGTGTTCAGCCATGGGACAGTTGTGGGTGTCCCAGAGGTGTTCCCTGAAATGTTCCGAAAGAAGGCGGCCTGTCTCCCCAATGTATAGGAGGCCACATCGGGTGCAACAGATACAGTAAATGATGTGTATGGAGGTGCAGGTGAATTTGCGATGGATATGGAATGATCCATTGGGGCCTTGAAGGGAGGTGAGGGGGGAGGTGTGGGCACAGGTTTTGCACTTCTTGCAGTTGCAGGGGAAGGTGCTGGGAGTGGAGGTTGGGTTGGTGGGGGATGTGGAAATGATGAGGGAGTCGCGGAGGGAGTGGTCTCTCCGGAATGCTGATAGGTGTGGAGAGGGAAATATATCCTTGGTGGTGGGGTCTGTTTGGAGGTGGCGGAAATGACGGAGGATGATACAATGTATCCAGAGGTTTGTGGGGTGGTAGGTGAGGACCAATGGGGTTCTATTCTGATGGCACTTGGAGGGGCGGGGTTCAAGGGCGGAGGTGCGGGAAGTGGAGGAGATACGGTGGAGAGCATTGTCGGAGAGGAAATTGTGGTCTTTGAAGAATGAGGCCTTCAATGTTTGGTATTGGAATTGGTCCTCCGGGGAGCAGATGCAGCGGAGGCAAAGGAATTGCAAATATGTGATGGCGTTTTTACAGGGGACAGGGTGGGAGGAGGTGTAGTCTAGTTTCAACTCTGGTCTCCAGCATCTGCAGTCCTCACTTTCTCCTTATACTATAAGTTACCAATTTTATCCCTCTTCTGAAGTCAAGCAGCAATAAACCATGCTCAGAAGTAAAAGGTTCACTTGTGGTGCTGTGGTAGTGTTCCTACCTCTGCACTAGGAGGCTCAGGATCAAGCCTCACCTGCTCTAGAGACGTGTAATAACATTTCTGAACAGGGTGGTTAGCAACATAGGTAAATATAACAAGGCTGCATTTCTGGAACAGTATATTACTAGTATCTCTCAACCAATGGAAGTTCAAATCAGGATTGTAATTATTTGGAGAAGTTTGCGCAACGTTTTCAAAATTACCAATAGTGACTACAATTTGAACATGTTTAATTTTTCTGTAAAGAGCTTTGAAACTTCCTCAAACATGAAAGTTGCTTCAGAAATGCCAGTCTTTCCTTCTTTCTTCCATGTAAATAAACTATTATTTACTCTGTGAGACTTGCCAAATGATTCACTGCTACTAAAAACCTCCTTTTCTCTCTCATGCAATCAAAGCTCTGGAGTACAAATTATCTTTATAACTACTCAAAATACGATTTTAGTTTTTTTTAAAAAAAAAGATAAACAGCAGTGGAAGTATTTCTAGTTCAATTCCTACTCCAGGCAAAGCAGCTGTCTGGGCTGGGAGAGGCACTTAACACGTAATTCTATCCATCTTTCACTCTGCTGAGCAGTTCCTTTCTGCCCTGAAGTTCAGATATAAATCAGGACATGCAAATGAGGCAATAGATCTTCATTAGGAGTGGCAGATGTCTTCAAAGTCTGCCCCAGGTGAGGTAGTGACAGGGAGAGGAAAGGGGGACTTCACCCGAAGCTCCTTTCATTCATACACATGTTGACAGGCCCAAACAGGAACCCAACGAGTTCTGTTTAATTACCCATGTAATGACTAGAGCCTGAATGGAAATATTCTCACTTACCGCTCTCCTCTTTGCCGCACACACCCTTGTGTCAGCCCAACTCCAGTGTAATATTTGATGGGTCGTAGGCTTTACTTTTAAAAGAGTTGCAGACATTTTCGTTAATGAAGTGAATTAATAACCCTTTTGTATCTTCTGGTGTTTTCCCTGAACAGTAACCTTAAGTCAATTGTTTTAAAACAAAGGAATTTGCATTTTTAAGGCTCCGCTTATAAACTCAGTTGTCATGGAGGTGGCTGACCACAAATTTCTCCGGGGCTATTAGGGATGGCCAATGAGTTTCAGCTTTGCCAGCCACACCCAGCTGATGAATAATTTATAAAAACAAAACTGCTTGCTCTCTCCCACTCTTGACCTGGTTTCCTCTTTGCTGCTAACTCAGAATGGTTGGACTAGACCTGAGCTTCTCAAATTGGGGGTTATATCAAAGGATAATCTATACTTTCGAAATTTGCATTTTAAGATAGAGGAGGTTGGATGTGAGTCAGTTCTGTGAAGAGTTTTCTTTACTTAAGTCAGAAAGTAATTTGGTACAGTGAGGTGAATGCATAAATTCTCAACAAGCATGTGACTGTGCTATAGGGCCCAGCAAAACTCCCCAGTGTTAATCGATGGAATGCTTATAAGTTCAGTTTATTCACTAGAGAAAATTTGATCAACTGATTTTGTTTTATCGTTGTCACATATACCGAGAAACATTGAAGTCTGTTGTTTCATGTGCTACATAGACAGATTGTACCATACATAGTGCTCCAAGGTAACAGAACAGAGTGCAGAATATAGTGTTACAGCTGCAGAGAATGGGCAGAGTGAGAGATCAGAATTAACATTTGAGAGGTCTGTTCAAAAGTCCAATAACAGCAGGGAAGAAGCTGTTCTTGAATCTGTTTGTATGTCTATTCAAACTTTTGTTTCTTCTGCTTGACGGAAGAGGGTGGAAGGGTACAAAACCGGGATGGGAGGGGTCTTTAATTATGTTGGTTGCTTTCCCTAGGCAGAAGGAAGTGTAGATGGAATTAATGAATGGAAGGCTGTTCTCCATATTGGATTAGGCTGTGTTCATGACACTGTGTAGTTCCTTGTGGTCTTGGGAAAAGCGGTTGCCATACCACACCAGGATGCATCCAGATAGAACACTTTCTATGGTGCATTTATAAACATTGGTAAGAATCTTTGTGGACGGGCCATATTTCCTGTATGCCGAATTCAGTTTTGACTTCAGTACTGAAGCTTCACAGTTTCATTTCAGAAGAGCAGAGAATTCAGTTTAGAAGAGAGAAAAGTTTCTCTGAAAAATTAAGCAAAGGAACGAGTTGCTCCAAAGTTTAGAATTGTGAAAGGGTTTTCTGAAAAATAAACTTAAAAATTAACTCCACAGTCAAAGGAACAGAAATTGGGAGGAGTCAATTTTCAAACAAAATCTTGTCTTGATGTTTACTTTAGAGATGTCTAACTATCTTCTATATATACATAGCTTTATTGTTTTTCTTCTTACACTTAGATTTAGTTTTGAAAAATCTGCAGCCTCACATGAATATAATCCAGTGACTAACTTCTAAATTAACTAACTGTTCAGTATTAGTATCATCTGGGATCACAACAGGGAAGGGACCCCAAGGAATACGGAGAGCTGAAATTTAGGGTTCACAAGCTCTGAGCTCTACCCACTTACTCTTTTCTCTCACAGGTTATCTCTCACCTCCCTCATATTTATAACTGAGTTGTTGCAACAATTCGCAAGCCTTGAAATGGGGTTGTAGCTTTTGCAGGCCACTTGACAAGACAATACAGCAGTGATTAGTTCTGGAGAAGAGAGAGATCAGGGAAATTTAGAGAAAAGATCCCAAAAAAATCTCATGACATCATTTCAAGAACACCCAAATGTATTTAATGTTCAATAATCTATGAAAATATCAGATAAATTCAGATTGTGAGTGATATATTCTTTTGAGAAAGCACAAGAAGAATGATTCAGAATTGATCTTGACTTATCGCCCAACTAGTGTAGCAGAGCTATCTGAAAGCCTAAACCTGATCACCTAGTGACAGGTCAGGCATGTTGAAATCTGCCTCTAAATTGTTCCTGATAAAAAAATACCTGCCTGGAGATGTGAGGTAGGACTCAAATTGGAAACTATTTGGACTCAGTCCAAGTTGAGCATTAATTGCAGTTTAGGCTGTTGCTGGTCTATTTTGCCCATCATATTTCTTCAGTGCTGACTCAGATTAGTATTCTCTCTAAAATGTATATGACAGGATTATGTCTGTCTTGATCCATTCAACTAGAGAGTCAGCTTGTGTGGATAATTGAAACAATTTAGTTCACTATCTGGGACACCTTCATCATTTCCTGGATCTCTATGGCTCAGTTATAATCTATAAATTAGAAAAGCTGTGATCAGTTTGTTCAAATGCTCAGTTAATTTCAGTTTGTTACTGTATCTTAACTAGGAAAGGTTCCCATCCCACTGATGTAAGGTGATGATGTGAACAGAATGTCTTCTGATTGACAGTTTACTCCAACTAAATAGTTAAGGAAGAATTGCTTACACAATTAGTAACCTTCTCCAATCCAACACCTTTGCAGTGTCATTCCTGAATCCAGAAACACTAATACAAAAACCTGCCAAGGTTTCTGACTTTGTCATAAACATTAAATCCATACTTAAATTAGTTATTTAAATAGTTTTGCTTTTGATGACAGAATGATCTATTGCTGGACTAATAATTCAGAAATGTAGTTAACGTTGAGGGGGACCTGGGTTTGAATCCCATTATGGGAGATCTTGGAATCTGAATTCAACAAAAATCTGGAATTTAAAGTCTAATGATAATCACAAAAGCATTGTAGATTGTTGGGAATAAAAGAATAATGTCCTTGATGGAAGGAAACTGCTGCTCTTACCTAGTCTGGCCTACATGTGACTTCAGAACCATAAGCAATACAATTGACTCTTAACGACCCTTTAAAATGGCCCAGCAAGTCACTCGACTGTCACATTTGCAAACTGAAATTAAAGTAAATGGATGACCTGTTATCAACTAAGGCATTTACGATGACAATGACAAAAACAGCCCTGTTGCACATGCAAAGTCCTCCTTATAAATGCCTGGGGCGAGTGCCAGAATTGGGAGAGCTGACTCACAGACTAGTCAAGCAACAATCTGGCACAGTCATACTCACGGAATCATACCTTACAGGCAATATCTCAGACCCAGCATCACCATCCCTGCATATGTCCTGTCCCACCAGCAGGATAGGCCCAGCAGACGTGGTGCCACAGTGTTATACAATAGGCTGGGAGTTCTCAACATTGACTCAGGACCCCATGAATTCTCATGGAACACGATTAAATATAGACAAGGAAACCTCCTGCTGGTTTCCTCATAGCATCCTCCCACATCTGATGTTTCAGTACTCCTCCATGTTCAACAACACTTGGAGGAAGCATTGAGAGTAGCAAAGGCACATGTTGTACTCCAGGTTGGGGATTTCAATGTCAACCACCAAGTGTGGCTTGGCAGCAACACTACTGATCAGTTGGTCAGGTCTGTAGCTGCTTGTCAACAGATGTGTGGGTAATAACAAGAGGGGAAAATACACTTGACCTCATCCTTACCAACATCTGCCACAGATGCATCTCCCCAAGGTCTTGTCTTCACATTGGGAATACCCTCCATCGTGTTGTGTGGCACTAACATTGTCATAAATGGGACAGACTTCAAACATTGTCTCAGCCTGCTCCTGCCCCACCGAACTCATCTCCCAATACCTCGACACGGTCCTGTCCCCTTTAGTCAAAGAACTCCCCACCTACGTTCGGGACACCACCCACGCCCTCCACCTCCTCCAGGATTTTCGCTTCCCCGGTCCCCAACGCCTTATTTTCACTATGGACATCCAGTCCCTGTACACCTCCATCCCCCATCACGAAGGACTCAAAGCGCTCCGCTTCCTCCTTTCCCGCCGCACCAACCAGTACCCTTCCACTGACACCCTCCTTCGACTGACTGAACTGGTCCTCACCCTGAATAACTTCTCTTTTCAATCCTCCCACTTCCTCCAAACTAAAGGAGTTGCCATGGGCACCCGCATGGGCCCCAGCTATGCCTGCCTCTTCGTAGGATATGTGGAACAGTCCATCTTCCGCAACTACACTGGCACCACCCCCCACCTTTTCCTCCGCTACATCGATGACTGTATCGGCGCTGCCTCGTGCTCCCACGAGGAGGTTGAACAGTTCATCAACTTTACTAACACCTTCCATCCCGACCTGAAATTCACCTGGACCGTCTCAGACTCCTCCCTCCCCTTCCTAGACCTTTCCATTTCTATCTCGGGCGACCAACTCAACACAGACATCTATTATAAACCGACTGACTCCCACAGCTACCTGGACTACACCTCCTCCCACCCTGCCCCCTGTAAAAACGCCATCCCATATTTCCAATTCCTTCGTCTCCGCCGCATCTGCTCCCAGGAGGACCAATTCTAACACCGCACAGCCCAGATGGCCTCCTTCTTCAAGGACCGCAGATTCCCCCCAGACGTGATCGACGATGCCCTCCACCGCATCTCCTCCACTTCCCGCTCCTCCGCCCTTGAGCCCCGCCCCTCCAACCGCCACCAAGACAGAACCCCACTGGTTCTCACCTACCACCCCACCAACCTCCGCATACAACGTATCATCCGCCGCCATTTCCGCCACCTCCAAACGGACCCCACCACCAAGGATATATTTCCCTCCCCTCCCCTATCAGCGTTCCGCAAGGACCACTCCCTTCGTGACTCCCTCGTCAGATCCACACCCCCCACCAACCCAACCTCCACCCCCGGCACCTTCCCCTGCAACCGCAGGAAATGTAAAACTTGCGCCCACACCTCCACACTCACTTCCCTCCCAGGCCCCAAGGGATCCTTCCATATCTGCCACAAGTTCACCTGTACCTGCACACACATCATCTATTGCATCCGCTGCACCCGATGTGGCCTCCTCTATATTGGTGAGACAGGCCGCTTACTTGCGGAATGCTTCAGAGAACACCTCCGGGCCGCCCAAACCAACCAACCCAATCACCCCGTGGCTCAACACTTTAACTCTCCCTCCCACTCCACCGAGGACATGCAGGTCCTTGGACTCCTCCACCGGCAGAACATAACAACACGATGGCTGGAGGAGGAGCGCCTCATCTTCCGCCTGGGAACCCTCCAACCACAAGGTATGAATTCAGATTTCTCCAGTTTCCTCATTTCCCCTCCCCCCACCTTGTCTCAGTCGGTTCCCTCAACTCAGCACCGCCCTCCTAACCTGCAATCCTCTTCCTGACCTCTCCACCCCCACCCCACTCCGGCCTATCACCCTCACCTTGACCTCCTTCCACCTATCCCACCTCCATCGCCCCTCCCCCTAGTCCCTCCTCCCTACCTTTTATCTTAGCCTGCTTGGCTGCTCTCTCTTATTCCTGATGAAGGGCTTATGCTCGAAACGTCGAATTCTCTATTCCTGAGATGCTGCCTGGCCTGCTGTGCTTTGACCAGCAACACATTTGCAGCAGACTTCAAACAGATCTAGCAACTCAAGATTGGGCATCAATGAGATGCTGTGGACCCTCAACAGCATCAGAATTGTACTCCAGCACAATCCGTACCCTCATAGCCTGGCATATCTCCCACTTGACCATAACCATCAAACTGGAGATCAACCCTGGTTCAAAGAAATGTGGAGGAGGGCATGCCAGGGACATCACCAAACATACCTAAAAATGAGGTAAAGGTGAAAAGATGACTTCTTACATACCAACTGCATAATCAACAATTGATAAGCAGAGCTAAGAGATTCCACAATCAATGGATCAGATTTAAGCTCTGCATTTGCTCTCATCTCGAACTCTCCTACTCCTCCTGAGGGGAAACAACATTATCATCTTTAATTTGTCAAGACCTAAAATTCCTGTATGTTTCAATCAGGTCTCCATTATGATTCTAAACTCAAACGAAAACAGGTGCAACCTCCTCTCATAAGGCAATCCTTTCCTACCCCCAGGACCAGCCCAGTGTTCCTTCTCTGGAATGTTTCCAATGCCTTTTCTAACATAAGGGGACCAAAACTGTTCTATGTGTGGTCTAACTAGTGTCTTCTAGAGACATAGATTTTGATACTTTAACATTCCATTTCCTTTGAAATAAAGGCCAACATTTCATTTGACTTCCTCGCATCTGCTGAACTTGGATGCTAATTTTGTGTGATTCACATACAAGAACTTCAAATCTCTCTGTGCTGCAGCTTTCTGCAATCTTTCTCCAATTAAATAACAATCAGTTTCTTTTTTTTTCTGCCAAAGTGCATTATGTCGCATTGTTTGACATCTGTCAGTTCTTGCTCACTCACTTACCCTGTCTATATTTCTCTGCAGACTCTTTGTGTCATCCTCACCACTGGCCATCTCACCTATTTTTGTGCCATCTGCAAACTTGGTTACAGAGCATTCACTTCACTATTCCAGCTTATTAATATATATTGTAAGTAATTATGGTCCAGTACTGATCTCTCTCAGATCCCACTAGACCTGAGTTCAAATCTTGCCACAGGAGATAGTGGAATTTAATTATGATAAAAATCTGAAATTAAGAGTTTAATGAAGACTGTCACACTGTGGTTGATGATCAGGAAAAATCCCCGTAGTTCACCGATGTTCTTTAGAGAGGGCAACAACTGGCTTACACGTAACTCCAGACCCAAAGCATCATGGCTGACTCTTAACTACTCTCTGGACAGTAAATGATGAGCAATAAATTGTGGCAAACTATGAGCAAAGTTTTACAAAGCTTAATTTGTGTAACCTTATCAAATGTCTTCTGGAAGTCAAAATATATTCCATTCAATGCTTATCCTCGATCAGTTGAAGTGCATTTGACAGATATGATTTCCCCTGCAGGAAGTTATGCCATCTTCTCATTATATTATGTATTTCTAAGCGCTCTGGCATTACATCCCTTAGAACAGACTCTTACACTTTCCCAATGACAGATGTTAAGCTAACTGGTTTGTAGTTACCTGTATTTTGTTTCCTTTCCTTTTAAAATAAAGGGATTACATTGGCAGGTTTTTAAATCTGCACTTTTCAAGAATCCAAGGTTTCTTGGAAGATTTCTTCCAGTGTATCCATGATCTCTGTAGCTGCTAGTTTACTTCTTAATCATTGCTGCCATAATTTTCTATGCTGTGAATCCCATTGTGGACACCTCTTTTATTGTGTGATTTAACGCCACATTGTGAGTTTGGGTTCTTTACAGATTGAAAGTTAGGATCTTGTTTCCGGTTTCGGCTTCAGGTAATACAATTATACATAAAGCTAAATACTCTTATTACATGATACTCATGGACATACCAAGTTATGAAGTATTGTACAATTTGATAATCTTTATTTATGTTCCATGTGATCTCTGTAATTCTCAATGTTCTAACTCCAGCCATACTCTGTTATTTATGCTCAATAATGTGCAACTCTGTGATATCACTGCATGGTTGCTCCAGAGTCTTGAAGCCCTGACAAAACAAAATGTCTCAAGCAAATAGCCTCTAACATAGAGAGCGGCAAACTCTTTTCTGGTTATGCTGGCTGCTATGCATTCCTCAAATGACATATTGAAACTCAGTCAATATCACATTGCTCCCTGTGAGATTTTTTTTGTGTTTTACAGATGATATCAAACTTGCAGAAATGGCATACTGTGAAGATGATAAGAAAATGCATTTGAGCATTCAAATTAGAACAGAATTAGGCTATTCATCCCATCAATTAGATCATGGCTGCTCTGTTTATATTCCAAATTCCACATTCCCTTCCCTAAAAATAATATTTACCTTAAAAATATTCAGTGTCCCTACCTCCACCACCTACGGAGGCGAAGCATTCCAAATTACAGAATGCTCTGAGAACAATTTTCTCCTCAGCTCTGTCAAAAAAGGCAATCCCTAATTTTTAAACAAAGACCCCTACATCTGGACTCAGCCACAAGAAACATCATTCTTTCCACATCCAATTTGTCAAGACTGCTCAGGATCTTATCACTTCAATCAATTTACCTCCCCCACTCTTCAACACTCCAGTGGGAACAAGCACAGTCTGTCTGACCTTTCCTCATTCGACAACCTACTCACTCCACGTATCAATCTAAGGAACCTCCTTTGAATCATCTCCAATGGACTTACATCTTTCCTTCAATGAGGGGGCTATACTGCCATGTTTGAGATTTGAACCCATAAATTCTCTGGAGAACATCCTTACCTTTGTGTTCAATTCCACTTGTTATAAAGCTTTCTTAATTACTTGCTGTACCTGCGTATTAACATTTTGTGATGCATAAACTTAAATACATATTTCCCTTTGCATCTCAGAATCCAAGTCACAGAGTTGCAGAGATGTGCAGCACAGAAACAGATTCTTTGGGTCAACTTGTCCATGCCGACCAGATATCCTAAACTAACCTAGTCCTATTTGCCCGCACTTGGCCCAAATCCCTCTAAACCCTTCCTATTCATATACCAACCTAGACGCTGTTTAAATGTTGTAATTGTATCAGCATCCACCACTTCCCCTGGCAACTCATTCCATACACACACCACCCTCTATGTGAAAAAGTTGCCCCTTAGGGCCCTTTTACATTTTTCCCTTCTCACCCTAAATCTATGCTCTCTAGTTCTGGACTCTCCCACTCCAGAGAAAATACTTGTCTATTTAACATATTCCTGCCCCTCATGATTTTATAAACCTCTCTAAGATCACCCCTCAGCCTCTGATGCTCCAGGGAAAACAGCCCCAACCTATTCAGCCTCTCTCTGTAGCTCAAACCCACTCATCACCTCCTGCCAAAGATCCACTGAATACATACTTTCTGTTTTCTGCCAGCCAACCAATCTTCCAGCTGTGGTAATAATCCTGTGCATAACAACTGTTTATGTGACATCTTGTCAAAATGCTTTCTAGAAATCCAAGCACAATATGTCCACAGGATATCCTTTACCGACAGTATTTGTTTTTCTTTCAAAGAGCTCCAATAAATTGTTTAAACATAATTTTCTTTAAAAAACTATGCTAGCTCATCCCAATTACCTTGAGTTTTTCAAGTACCCAGGAATAGGGATGATGATTGGGATTGATTCCTACACCTTCCCAGGGACCGATATGAAACCAACTGGCTTATTTTTTTCTTGTTTTTTGACACCCTTCCTTCTTTCTAGTCTGAGGAGAGTTTCAAGATTTGAGCATATTTATAAAAATTAACACCAAATCATTCTCAACCTTATTTTCCATGTTCTTTAGGACCTTAGGATGAAGTCCCTCAGAACCTAGGAACTTGTCCATTTACAGCTTATCAGTTTGCTCAATACTACTTCCTTCTAGACTGCAATTTCATCAACTTCCTCTCATCCATCAAACTCTTGACTTATTACTAAAAACCTTCGTTTTATAAGGCAAAAGTGAGGACTGCAGATGCTGGAAACCAGAGTTTAGATCAGAGTGGTGCTGGAAAAGCACAGCAGGTCAGGCAGCATCTAAGGAGCAGGAAAATCGACGTTTCGAGCAAAAGCCCTTAGATTCCTGATGAAGGGCTTTTTCCGAAACGTCAATTTTCCTGCTCCTTGGATGCTGCCTGACCTGCTGCGCTTTTCCAGCACCACTCCGATCTAAATCCCAGCTTCATTTAATAACCTATAGCTAAAACAGAAGAAAAATATCTGTTCATTCCATCCACTGTTTCCTTATTACCTACTATTAAATCCCTATTCTCAATCTCCTGAAGACCAACAGTCATAGAAACGTAGAAAATGTAAGCAGGTGGAGGCCATTCAACATGATCATGGCTAACCATTCAACTCAGTGTCCTGTTCGCTGTTGCTCTCCACGTCCTTTAATTGTTTTAACCCTAATAAATACATCTAACTCCTTCTTGGAAATATTCAATGTTTTCTATGATGGAGAAGTCCACAGGCTCACCACTCTCTGAGCAAAGACATTTCACTCCATCTCTCCTAAATGGCTTATCCCATTTCACAGTCCTCAAACAGTGACCCCTGGTTCTGGACTGTCTGGTCAGCGGGAACATTCTTCTTGCACTTGCCCCATTTAGTACTGTTAGAATTTTATAGGTTTCTGTGAGAGCAACCCTCTCATCCTTTTAAACCCCAGTGAAAATAAACCTAACTGATCCAGCCTCTCTTCATATGTCAATCCTACCATCTCAGAAATCAGTTCGTAAACCTTCTTTGCATCCCTTCATAGTGATCACAACTCCAGTTTCTTGACTTCACCCCACAACCTTGCCTATCAAGAATCTATCTAACTCAGCCTTGAATTAACTAATGACCCTGCCACCATAGATCTGGAAGGATAATTCCACAGATTATTAAATGTAGGGGCTAGACAAGTATAAGATGTTGTCATTTTTCACAGCAGCGTTGGTTAGAAGTTACTTTTTGATGTATCAGCAAGAATTTGACCAAAAGGGGCCATTATCCGATCCATGGTCTGGAGTTCAGACTGTCAGCAGCATTGTCAACATTTTGAGTTTGTCATCAATACCAGCTGACATTAGCAGCTTCAGTTGCTTTTGTGAGGGCTCAGAGCATTTGATTTCTGTTGACTCACACTGCTCTGTATCTATTCACACTGTAATTCAGGAGTGTAACAATAGCTCCCCCTAGTGAAATGTGCTGCAATTTGACATCTTTCTCCTGTTTCTTATAGCAAACATTTGTTGAGGATGTGGTATAATGGGATTCTTCTCCATCATGGTGATGCAATTTTGACTTTGGTAACAAGGAAGACACCAGTCTAAAATGAGCTTGTGAAGAGATAGGTCTTAGACACTACACAAGAGAGCTGCATTTGATGATCTACTGAAGATGGATGTAATTAAGGAGTGTTACTAAGAGCCTTACTAACTGGTAAGTAACAAACAGCCTCAGGGATGATGTAAGTGCAAACATCGATAACCTGAGGTACTCCAGACTGGGATCTCACTGTGCAGGTTAAACAGAAGTGTTGTTTAGTATGCGTCTTTAAGAGGTCTTCTTTCACAATAAGTGAATATGCAAAGCACTTATGATAAATCTCACTTTGTCCCACCAATGCAACTTGTCTCTGTATTCCAGAAAAAGCAATTAACATGCTACACTCCTCCACATCAATTGGCTGAACCAACATGATATCTTACCACTCAACGTATTCCTATGTTCCCACAGCCTTAGCCCACCTAAATTAAGCTTGTAACATCCTGTTTTCACACTAACTATATCTCTTTGTTATCTGCTAACTAATCACAGCCAGAAAGGATTCAAAACATCTCAAAGACAGTGGATGTAAGGTAAATACCTATTGCCAAGATCTGAGGGAAAGTTTTGGGAGCTTTGGATGACAAGAGAAACTGAGAGCATTTCCAAAATGAAAAAGGAGACATATGTAAGGTTTAGGAAACTGAAGACAGACAGAGCCCTCAAAGAATACAAAGATAGCAGGAAAGAACTCAAGTAAGGACTGAGGAGGGCTAAAAGGAACCATGAAATATCTTTGACAAACAGGATTAAGGAAAATCCCACGGCATTTATACATGTATAAGGAACAAGAGGGTAAGTAGAGGAAGGATAGGTCCACTTAAGGACAAAAGAGGGAATTTATTTATGAAGCCAGAGGACATGGGTGAGGTCCTTAATGAATACTTTGTATCAGTATTCACAAAAGGAGAAAGACATGGTGGATGGTGATCTTGGGTCGTGTATGTTGATGTTCCAGGGTATGTCAATAGAAAAAGGAAGAGACGCTGCATGTTTTGAAAAACATCATAGTAGACAAGTTCCAGGGCATGATGGGATCAATCCCAGAATGCTGAGGGAGGCAGGTGAGGAAATTGCTGTGTCCTTGTACAAAATTTTTCTATCCTCTTTAGTCACAGGATAGACCCCAGAGGGCTGGAGAATAACCAATATTGTTCCTTTGTTTAAGAAGGGCAATCCAGGAAATTACAGGCCGGTGAGCCTTATGCCAGTTAAAGGGAAATTATTGCAGAAGTTTCTTAGGGATAGAATTTAGTGACATTTAGAAAAAAAATCACTTATTAGCAACAGGCAGCATGGCTTTGTATGGAGAATGTTGTGTTTCACAAACTTGAGGGAGTTTTTGGAGGAAGTGACAAAGATGATTGATGAAGGTAGGGAGGTAGATGTTGTCTATCTGGATTCTAGCGAGTCCATTGTCAAGGTCCCTCATGGGAGGCTGGTACAAAAGATGAAGTCATATGGGATCTATGTGGGTAAGATGGGTAAGATGGCTTAGTCATAGAAGACAGAGTCATAGTGAAAAGAGGTTTTTCAGATTATAGCTCTGTGACCAGTGGAGTTTAGCAGAGATCATTACTAGGAGCCCTGTTGTTTGTAATATTTGTGAATAATTTGGAGGAGAGTATGGGTGGCCTGATTAGTAATTTTGCAGATGAGACAAAGATTGAGGAAACTGGGATAGTGAGGAGGATTACCAGAAAATACAAGAGACCATAGATAGGCTGGAGACTTGAACAAAGAAATGGCAAATTGAGCATTATCCGGACGGATGCGAGGTAATGTATTTTGGGAGATTTAATGCAGGTGGGAAGTATACAGTAAATGTTGTAGAGGTCCATAGTTTCCTAAAAGTGGCAACACAAATAGATAATGTGGTCAAGAAGGCATGTAATATGCTTTCCTTCTTCAGTCTGGACAGATAACGTAAAAATTGACACATTATGTTGCAGCTGTATAGAAACATAGAAAGGCCATATTTAGAATATTTCATACAATTCTGGTTACCACACTACCAGAAGGATTAGGAGGCTTTGGAGACTGTACAGAAACGGTTTACTAGGATGTTGCCTAGTTTAGAGGATATTAGCTATGGGGAGAGATTGGACCAACTTCACAAAAACATTGGTGGAACTTTACAAAATTAAGAGAGACCTGGATAGAATGGAGAGTCAGAGTCTTTTACCCATGGTGGAAATTTCAATTACGGGGGGGGCGTAGGCTTAAGGTCAAAGGGGGTAAAATTTATAGATATGAGAGGCAGAGGGTAGTAAGTACCTAGAATGTGCTGCCAGAGGACGTGGTGGAGGCAAGATACAATAACAGCATTTAAGAGGCAGCATGAATAGGCAGGGAATGGAGACATATGAAAGACATCGTGGCAAAAGGTTTATACTTTAGAAAGGCATCATGTGTCAGTGCAGACTTGGTGGGCCAAAGGGCTCGTTACTCTGCTATGCCGTTTTTTGTTCAAAGGTTAATGTTCATCTATTGTTTCTGGCCTTTGGGAAAACAGCAACCATGAACATCTCAGTCCTTGACTTGATTTCTTTCCATTGTTGCTACCAGGTAAGAAAGGGGTATCGGCTCCTTTTTTCATAAATACAGTTTTGGAAGGTTGCAACAAATATTTTTATTTCTTTTTATCATGCAGCTATCTCACACCTCAGTTAAATGAAACAAAATTAAAACGTGGTTTGTTAGAAAATTGAGTCATATCCTAAGCATGTACAATCTGCAGATACCTTCACATGAATGATTCAACAAATGATTGAATTCCCAGTCACTTTTTTACTGGGCACTGTATTGTGGGATTTGAGTGGACAAGACATTGAGATATATATATATATATAGAGAGAGAGAGAGAGAGAGAGAGAGAGAGACAAACCAAGCCTTCCAGGTTGTGCTGCTATGAATCCAAGTTCTTCTCTCTGCTTTGCTGCCATTAAATTATAAGTCAGTATTTATGAATATGAATATTCTTTGTCACATGTATTCAATATAAAATACTGTGAAAAATATGTACCGCTGCTTGTACATAATCACCATCCACAGAATAAAAATAAATTTTAAAAATCTTAAGGAGAGTCCAATTTTTCCTTGTCTACTGCTATAGCACGCCACTGCCAGAATCTCGCTCCAGGCTTCCCAGCCCACACCATGTTACCATTGGCCTACTCCATGAGGAAGCGAGAATCCCGCTCCAGACTTCCCAGGCTGACTGACCGTCTCTAATGCTGCGCTGCCTTTGAAAATGCCACCATCGCTTTGATGCCCATCAAAGCCGCTTCCTGCCGAAGAGCTCTCCTTATCAGGTAAGTTAGAGGAGTAAAAAGGGGTTGAAGGAGAAAAAGAAAGAAAGGAAAATACAGACAAGGAGGACAAGCCCGGGCACAGGACCCTGAACGCTACCTACTCCACTGCTGCTACCTTGCCAAGATTATGTTTACAAGCTTGTGCATGTACATGTGCATGGAGTGTTTGTTCCAGAGTATAGCTCCAGTATCTTTCCAATCTGGCTAAACACCAAGTGAACCTTTCATCTATGGTCAAGGTGACATCATCTTCACTTTAACTAGGTAGTAGCTCAGTAACTAGGGATCATAATTTCAATATTGCTAGCAAGAGAGCTAGAGTGAGATGAGGAGAAACTTCTTTCCTTAGGATTTGGAATGTACTGCCTGGAAGGTGGATTCCATTGGAGGCTCCAAAAAAGGGATGGACTTATATTTGAAAGTGACGAAGTTTGAGGGCTACGGAGATAGGGCTAGAGAGTAGAATCAGCTGGGGAGCTCTTTCGAGAGCCAGTACAGACAGAATGGGTTGAATAGCCTCCTTCTGCTCGATAAATTTGATGATTCTATCGAAATGAACAATGATTTCACTGCAAAATATTAGCACCTTTACAATTTAGAGTTAGGTCTAAACATTTTCCCAACTTCCCCTTGTGCCTCGATACGAACCTCCCTTTCAGTTCTCTGCTCTCGGTCAAAGTGCTGTGAAATTTTCAGATTGTTGATCCATCCTGATTCACTCATGTTGCTTTATGAAGGAAACCTGCTGTTACTACTCCAGTCCCACAGCACTGTGAGGGGCTCTGAACTGTCAACTGGAGTATCCAAATGCATGCAAGGTTGCCAGGAAGGAACTGATGTTCAGCAGGGATCGGTTCTGGGACCTCTGCACTTCGTGAGTTTTATAAATGCCTTGCATAAGGAAGTGGAAGGATGGGTTATTAAGTTTGCTGATGACATAGAGATTGGTGGACTGGTGGATAGTGTCGAGGACTGTTGTAGGTTGCAACGGGATATTGACAGGATGCAGAGCTGAGCTGCAAAGTGGCAGATGGAGTTCAACCTAGAAAAGTGAGAAGTGATTCATTTTGGAAGGTCAAATTTGAATGCAGAATACGGGGTTAAAGACAGGATTGTGGAGGAACAGAGGGATCACGTCCACAGATCCCTCAAAGTTGCCACCTAAGTTGATAGGGTTGTTAAGAAAGCATATGGTGTGTTGTCTGTCACTACCAGGGGGATTGAGTTAAAGAGACACAAGGTTATGCTGCAGCTCTACAGAGCCCTGGTTAGACCACATTTGGAATATTGTGTTCAGTTCTGGTCACCTCAAAAGATGTGGAAGCTTTAGAGAGGGTGCAGAGGAGATTTACTAGGATGCTGCCTGGACTAGAGGGTATTTCATAGAGTCATAGAGATGTACAGCACGGAAACAGACCCTTTGGTTCAACTTGTCCATGCCAATGAGATATCCCACACCAATCTAGTCCCACCTGCCAGCACCCGGCCCATATCCCTCCAAACCCTTCCCATTCATATACCCATCCAGATGCCTTGTAAATGTTGTAATTGCACCAGCCTCCACCACTTCTTCTGGCAGCTCATTCCATACATACACCAACTTCTGTGTGAAAAAGTTGCCCCTTAGGTTCCTTTTAAATTTTTCTCCTCTCACCCTAAACCTATGCCATATAATTCTGGACTCCCTCACCCCAGGAAATAGATCTTGTCTATTTACCCTATCCATGTCCTTCATTATTTTATAAACCTCTATAAGGTCACCCCTCAGCCTCTGATGCTCCAGGGAAAACAGCCCCAGCCTATTCAACCACTACCTATAGCTCAAATCCTTCAAACCTGGTAACATCCTTGTTAATCTTTTCTGAACCCTTTCAAGTTTCACAACATCCTTCTGATAGGAAGGAGATCAGAATTGCATGCAATATTCCAAAAGTGGCCTAACCAATGTCCTGTACAGCCTCAACATGACCTCCCAAATCCTGTACTCAAATCTCTGACCAATAAAGGAAAGCATACCAAATGTCTTCTTCACTATTATACCCACCTACGACTCGACTTTCAAGGAGCTATGAAACTGCACTCCAAGGTCTCTGTTCAGCAACACTCCCTAGGACCTTACCATTAAGTGTATATGTCCTGCCCTGATTTGCCTTTCCAAAATGCTGCACCTCACATTTATCTAAATTAAACTCCATCTGACACTCCTCAGCCCATTGGCCCATCTGATCAAGATCCCATTGTAATATGAGGTAACCTTCTTCGCTTATGAAGTAAGGTTGAGGGAGCTAGGACTTTTTCTCATTGGAGCAAAGAGGGATGAGAGTTGACTTGATAGAGGTGTACAAGATGATGGGGGGCATAGATAGAGTGGACAACCAGAGACCTTTTCCCTTGGTGGAAATGCCTATCATGAGGGGGCATAATTTTAAGGTGATTGGAGGAAGGTTTAGGGGAGATGTCAGAGGCAGATTCTTTACACAGTGCCAGCAGTGGCATTAGAGTCAGAGATATTAGTGACATTTAAGCCACTCTTGGATTAGCACATGGAAGACCGTACAATGAAGTGTATGTAGGTTAGTCTGATCCTAGAGTAGGCTAAAAAGTTGGCACAATATTGAGAGCTGAAGAGCCTGTACTGTGCTGTACTGTTCTATGTTTAATGTACAAGAGCTATTAATCTGGCTTAATGGTTATCTTCCCACCTCAACATCAGATGATTGCTGATTCAAGTCCCACTTCAGATATTTGAGGACAAAATCCATGCTGATATTGCAGGGTGGGACTGAGGGAGGATTGCATTGTCATAAGTGATGTTTTGGTACAATGTTACACTTAGACCCTCTCTGTTCCCCTGGCTGAATGTGGAAGATCCCAAAAAGCTAGTTTATAAATGGTCAGAGGAATTTCCCTCAAACTATATCAGTAAACCAGAAAAGCTGGTTATTACCAAGCAGCTGTTTTATGGGGAGTTTGCAGTGGGGAAATTGGCTGCTATTTACTACATTCGAAGAAAGGTATATTGGAAATGGACCATCCAGAGAAGGTTCACTTGGCTGATTCTGGCGATGGAGGGAGTCCTTCGGAGGAGAGGTTGAGTAGTTGGTCTTGTGGAAGAATGAGAGGTGACCATAGTGAAAAATACAAGATTCTGAGGGGACCTAACAGGATAGACACAGAGATCCTATCCCTTTGTGGGACAGTTTAGCACTGGAGGCTATAATCTCAAAATATGGGGTCGTTCATTTAAAACAGATGAGGAGGATTTTTTTTTAAAAAGGATAATGGAATTCTTTACTGCAAGAGGTTGTGGATGTTGAGTCATTAAATATATCCAATGCTAAGATATTTTGTTTTTTAATCAGTAAGGGGATCAAGTGTTACAGAGATAAGTGGAAAGTGGATTTGAGGATGATAAAATCAGTTATGATCTCATTGAATGACAGACCAGACTTTATTGGCCAAATGGCAGAGTTCTGCTCCTGTGTCTTATGGTCTTAATACATCAGTGACCGCACTTTAAGAAATGGTATGGGAAAGCTGGTGTTGTTTACCTTAGACCGAAGAAGACTAAATGTACATCTGAAGTGTTCAAAATCATGAAGGGTTTGGTTAAGATTAAACAAAGCACTGGTTTCATTGATTGAAAAGTCAATAATCAAAGGACTCACATCTGAGATTTGGAGATGCCGGTGTTGGACTGGGGTGTCCACAGTTAAAAATCAGACAACACCAGGTTATAGTCCAACAGGTTTATTTGGAAGCACTAGCTTTCGGAGCGCCGTTCCTTCTTCATACTCCACAACCATCTGAGGAAGGAGCAGCTCTCCGAAAGCTAGTGCCTCCAAATAAACCTGTTGGACTATAACCTGGTGTTGTCTGATTTTTAACCCAGATCTAAGATGACTGGCAAAAGGATCAGAGGACACATGAGGTAAAACACTTTTATGCAATAATTAGAATTTGGAATGCATTGCTTGATAGGGCAATGAATAACATTCAATAATAACATTCAAACAAGTATTTATAAAAGCATATTCGGTTTCCTTGATTTTGCTTAAACTTTTCACCATGTTGCCTCCTTACTTTCCTAAATTCCCTTTAAATATTAACCTTACCATTTCTTTATTCCTCCAGTCTTTATGCAGTATCAACCTCTCAATATTGACACAAGTTTCCCTTTTCTGAGCATGAATAATCTTTGATGTCCAGCAGTATTTTGATTTTGGAGTCTCACTCTTTCCCTTTTATGGAAGAGATTTGTTCTGAATCCACTTGATCTCCTCCTTGAATGCCCCCTGCTGATCTGTCATTGATTTCCCTTCAAGTAGCTTTACTTTCACCAAGTCACATGTCAGCTTTGTAAAACTGGCCTTCCCTAATTTAAAAACTTGCACTTTTGGTCGACCATTCCCCTTTTTTGTAGCAATACAAAATCACACTGGATTATAATCATTACCTTTAAATTGCTCTGCCATTTATTCGCTTTCTACATGCCCAGACTCATTCCTTTCAAAGAAGTGTTTCTTCTGTCCTTGGTCTGCTGTGTGTTGGCTAAGAAAAAGTTCTCATGAATATATCTTAAAAATTCTGTATCCTCCTTATCTTTGACACTGATTTTATTCCAGATAGTATTAGAGGGTTGAAAGTCTCACTAATACTGCTCAGTTGTATCTGCACCTCTAAGTGATTTTCCTCCATGTTTGCTCTCCATTTCACTTTGAATATTTAGGTGCCTATAATATCAGTGATTGTCCCTTTTTTGTTCTTCACCTTCATTGCTGTGGTCCCATTTACTGGTTCTTTGAGAATATCATCACTCTTTGCAATTTTCAACTTTTCTTTAATCAATATTATCATCACTCCACTTTTTACCCCTCTCTATATCTCATCTGAAAACAATAACTACTAATGCTAAATTCACCCTGTCTCAACCATGTTTCAGGAATAGTTATAAGATCATATTTCCAAGTGTCTGTCTGTGACCTCAGCTCATCTGCCTTATTCAATCGGCTGTTTGCATGAGCCATTAATCACTGGATGTTCTTTTGTTGTCTTTGTTGTCAGTTTTCTAACCTTTGTTTCCTCTGTCCTCCATACTTGCTTACTAATTTCCTGCCTCCCATTTCCAGATTTGCTTCTTTCCTTTCTGAATCTTTCCTTAGATTCCCATCACTGTACTAAGTTATTTTAAATCCTTCCCATCAGCATTCGTAACTGTGCACACTGAACTATTGGTTGCGTATCAGTGGGGTGCAGCCTATTGAGCTTGTTTTTGTTCCATCTCTCCCAAATTTGTCTCAGTGCCCCAGGAATTAAAAGCTCTCCCTCCTTCACCATCTCTCTGGCTATGTATTCAGCCTCATTATCTCCCTAGTTCTGTCCTCAGTAACAAACAGTACCCAGGGTAACCTGGAGATTACCTGTGAGATCCTGTTTGCTAGTTTATTTTGCAGATTCTTGAAATTGCCTTCGAGATCCCATCCCCCTTTTTAACTACCTCATTGATGCTGGCATGGATCATGTCCACTGGCTGTTTATTCTCCCCTACATAGTGCTCTGTATCCAGTGATGTTTTTGACTCTGACACCAGAGAGACAACACACCATGCTGGTTTCAAATCTACAGCTCCAGCTCTACCTGACTATTCCTCCAACTGTAGAATCTCCTGTCACGATTGAGTTTCTACCTTGCACAGTTGAGGCAACTATGATGGCATGGGCTCAGTCCCCGAGGACCAGGTAGGTTGTGCAGGAGTTCCCTGCGTCCATCTCTCTCTCCACCCAATATTCCATTCTGAATACTGGTGAGGGTGATGCTTACCTCTGGGGAATGCAATCCAGAGTCAGTGTGGTGGTCACTAATTTCCACACCACCCACTATGGAAAGAGAACCACAGTGTTAATGCCTCCGGTCGATGATCTGTTATCAAAACATTGCACAACCCAATTTTGTTCTTGTGCAATCTGCAAGCTGCCTCCAAACATTCAAATAATTCCTGCTGCTCACCAACATGCTGATAAATACAAGGCCCACTTTCAGACATTTCTCCAGCTTCTAGTGCTGGCTTCCAGTTCTGGTCAAAATGTAGTTCCAAAACCTGTTCATTTTTTTTCATTTTTTTTGGTGGGGGGGTGAGCTGCATGTGGTTGGTCTTTAATTTCTACTGGTTCCTGTGTTTATTTTAAAGTGCCCCTTCACCACTGATAGAATAGGAGCATTAAAACAGGAGGCCAGTCAGCTCCCCATTCCAATGACTTATGCCTCCTCACGTGTATCACTGTTTCACATTCTCCTGCATTATGAACAGCAGATTTTTGGTTTGCTTGAACCAATCTGCTGTTCAGGATGTTGGTTAGGCCACTTTTGCATTATTGCATGCAGTTCTGGTCTCCTTTCCATTGTAAGGGTGTTGTGAAACTTAAAAGGTTCTAGAAAAGACTTACAAGGATGTTGCCAAGGTTGGAGGATTTGAGCTATAGGGAGGGGTTGATTAGGCTGGGGCTATTTTCCCTGGAGTGTCAGAGGTTGAGGGGTAACCTTATAGAGGTTTATAAAATCATGAGGGGCTTGGATAGGATAAATAGACAAGATCTTTTCCCTGGGGTGGGGAAGTCCAGAACTAGAGGGCATAGGTTTAGGATGAGGGGGAAAGATATAAAAGGGACCTAAGGGACAACCTTTTCACTCAGAGGGTAGTGCTTATATGGAATGAGCTGCCAGAGGAAGTGGTGGAGGCTAGTGCAATTGCAACATTTAAAAGGATCTGGATTGGTATATGAATAGGAAGCATTTAGAGGGATATGGGCCAAGTCCTGTCAATTGGGACTAGATTACATTCGGCTATCTGGTCAGCATGGATGGGTTGGATTGAAGGGTCAGTTTCCATGCTGTACAGGTCTGTTACTCTATGACTCTATAACCTGTTCTAGCACGTTGTGACATATCCACAGAGCAGGTGGGACCTAAACCTGGACCTTCTAGCCCAGAGATGGGGTCACTTGCAACATACCACAAACCTTCTGGGCTTGTAAACTACTTATTGGCATCCATCTTTGTTGAATTTTCTGATCAACCTGTTCAAAGATTTTATTACACATTCTCTGGAACAGGTGAAACTTGAACCCAGCTCTACTGGCTCAGAGGTAAGGGCATCACCAATGCATCAAACAAGTCCTCTATTGGCAACCTTAATTCTAACTGTTATTAAATCTCTGAAAGAATAGCATTGTGGCAAAGATTTACATCATTTGAAGCAAGGCTTCGTGAAGTGGGAATGGGACTCCAAATGGGGTCGTGAACTGAAATTTTAGGGTTGTGAGTTCTGAATAATGCTATCCCTGCACTCCTACAAGATTCTTAGGTGACTTGACAGAGTAGATATGGAAAGTTCACTTCCCCTTGTGGGAGAGACTAGGACCAGAGAGCATAATCTCAGAGTGAGGGGTCATCCATTTGGCACAGAGAAGAGCAGCAATTTCTTCTCTGAGTGTAGTGAATTTGTAAAATTCTTTATCATAGAAGATTGTTGAGGCTGGATTACTAAGAGAACAAGGATGAGATATTGATTTTTCATCAGTTAGGGAATCAAGACTGATGGGGAAAAGGCAAGAGAGTTGCGTTGAAGATTATCAGATCGGTCAAGATCTCATTGAAGAGCAGAGGAGACTCGATGAGCTGAATGGCCTACTTCTACTCCTATATCTTATGGTCTTATGGTCTTCATTAGAGTTAAACAGAGACGAGAGAGAGATTTGAGAGAGAAACGATCAGAAAGAGATAATAAGAGAGTCTGATGAATAAGATCGGGAGCACATCGACAGATGTTGTTGAAAATGGAAAGCAATTTCCAGTGATGTTCTATAGGGCCCAGTATTGGGTCCCTTGCTGTTTGTAAATTTAAAAATATGAGGCATATTTGGGAAATTTGCAAACAACGCAAAAATTGGCCAGTAGTAAGGCAATAGCTGTCAAGTGTGGGATTATACGATATCAATGGTTCAATAAAGTTGGCAGCAGAGTGACAAATATCATTCATTCTGGACAAGTTGGGAAGTTATGCATTTCAGAATGTCAAACAAACCAGAGGAAATACACAGTAAATGGGAGGATATTGAAAAAGGTAGCAGAAGTGAGAAGTTGGAATACATATCCACAAGTCTCTGAAGGTAGTAGGACAAGTAGACACGGCGATAAAGGAAGATTATGGAGTGTTTTCCTTCATTAGGCAATGTATTAAAATCAAGAGCAGGGATATATTTCTGGAAATATATAAGACATTCCTGCCTACATCTGAAATTTTGTGTACTGTTTTGATCATCACATTACAGGAAGGATATAATTGCCCTAGAGAGAGTACAGAGAAGATTTCCGAATATGTTGCCAATGCTTGATAATTTCAGTTCTGAGCAACTTTTCTCCTTGAAATACAGGAGGCTAAGGGGTGACTTAATCAAGGTGTGCAAATTAATGAGGGCTTGGACAGAGAATGTCTGTTTCCCCTAGTGGAGAAGTCAATTATCAAGGGGCACAGATGTAAAATGTTTGGTAGAAGGATTAGAGGAAAGGTTTTTCACTCAGAGGGTGGTGTGTGTCTGGAATTCACTGCCATGGAATTTAGTAGAGTCAGGAAAGATGGAGAGTGGAGGGAGAATCCCTCAACTCATTTAAAAGGAACCTAGATCTGCACCTGAGGTGGAAAGTGGGATTAGAATGTATGAGTAGCTTATTTAATCACACATGATGGCCTCTTGCTTGGCTGTAACTTTCTCTATGGTTCTCTGGAGGCTTGTGTTGAGCATAAATCCTACATGAATTTGATGGATCAAATGGCCTCTTTCCATGCTGTACAACCCATACAATTGTATGTAAAGGACTCACTGCAGGCCTGTAAAATACATAACTTCCTGCCATGCTGCCCTGTCAATTTCCACACCCATGTCTGCCATGCTGCAAGAACTGTACACGGTTTTCCTTTTGTTATCCCTTGCTAACCAGCTCTTGTTGCTGTCTTTTCCCCTTCCCTCACGTTTCACACAGAAAAGTTTCTGTTTTAATAAGCTCCTGGGAAATATACTTTGCCTCTGAATCCTGCTACCCCTTGGGGCATTAGCCCCTAATTTTAACCCACCTCATGTTTACCACTGTTCTTTTGAGCTAGTGACCAAGATAGGAATTGTCAAAGGACAAACGGATGTTTGTATATGGCCCTTGTCTTCTTGTTTCCCACACAAATATATTCTGTGTTTAAAATTTATAAAGCTGAACAGCATCCTTCTCACGCTGTACAATGTAAAATATTGCACCGTGGATTGCTATGTATGGGTACCAACAAATAGCCTCTTGTTGTCTAACTTTCTTGCCTGCGAGGTTAATGAGTGCAGGTTCAGGAGGTTAATTCCAACAGATAGCATTTTCTTTTCACCAAACAGATGTTGGTGCGGGTTTAATGTGGTTATCAGACCCTCTGCCCTCCAAGCTGTGCTATCTGTGGCCCTCTGCTTTGTTCTCAATGCATTCCAGCATCGCACTATGGAAATGCACTGGGGCAGAACATACCAAAGGATAACATTTAGCAATCACATCCACCACAGACCAGGTTACCATTAAAGGGACCCCTTGTGAGAGCGTATTGCAAAATTTGGAGGAATATACAAGATGTGATCTTACAGACCGACATAAGGATTGAAAAGAAATGGCCCACGATATTGCTTTAAAATCAAACAGGGGATTCTACTTTCCAATCGTCAGGGTTGAGGTGGGGCAGGGGTCAAACTGGTAAAAGGACATTTTAATACAGAGATCAGAAATGCTTTCCTTCATACTTACAGGTTGAGTAAGTGCCCAGATAGAACAGTGGAGGCTAACACCCTGAATTCACTGAAACTGCAACAGGCCACTGCCAGGAGCAAACAGTGGGATATCTGTCATTGGATCACTCTCTCTCTCTCTCTCTCTCTCTCGTTCTCTCGTTCTCTCTCTCTCTCTCTCTCTCTGTTCTGTCATTGTTTTATAATATGCTCAAACATTCAAAAACAGAAGTCAGATATTTCTGTTATTTCTCAAGTGCCTTTAGGAATCCGAAACTGAGCCCTTGATCCTGGTTTGCTGGGTTTATCATGGAGCAAATGGCTGTGTTCGAGTTGAGGGGGTTGTGTAGTTCATACTGTACTTTTGTTTCCTCAGTTAAATCAATAAGCAGGCAAAAGCATCACCCGGTGAGATTAGGGTGGCACGGGTGGCTCAGTGATCTGCACTGCTGCCTCACAACACCAGGGACCTGGGTTTGATTCAAGCCTCAGGCTGTGGAGTGTGTGGGATTTGCATATTTTTGCCATAACTGTGTGGGTTTCCTCTGGGTGCTCCAGTTTCCTCCCACAATCTTAAAGTATGCGGGTTAGGCGGACTGGTCATAATGAATTGCCTATAGTGTGCAAGCTAGGGTGGGTTAGCCATGGGAAATGCAGAGTCACGGGGATAGGATAGGGAGCTGTATCTGGGTGGGATATGTCTTTGGAGGGTTGGCATGGACTTGATAGGCCAAATGGCCTGCTGCCATCCTGTAGGGATTCTATGTAACTATTTGTTTTGGTGAAAATAGAAATAATTCCTGATGCACACGCTTTTTGCAAATGCTCCTTTTCAGCAATATTTATGTATTTGGATTATACAGGAATGTGATAATATCAATTAATTAATTCCATTTTTATGGGGATAATACAAGGGAGTAAACTAATTGGATAGCGCTTTCAACAAGTCAGCATCGTTATGATGGGCCAAATAGCCTCTTGTGCTAATTGATTCTTTGAATTCACATTCAAGATAGAAAGAGCTTGTGTGTGTATGTCACTTTTCATAACCTTAGCACATCCCAAACTGCTTTCCAGTCAGTGAAGCACTATTCTGAAGAAGAAACACATCGGGTGCAAAATATTCACTCTCCAATGACACTGCCAGCCCTCTGAGTGTCCCCAACACTTTCTGGCTTTTATTGAAGTGTTGTTGCTGTCAGAATGCAGGACATGGCAGTAAAGATCTTGTGCACAGCAAGGTCCCACAAATAAAAACAACATGGAGATTGCCAGACAATCTCTTGTAACCCAGGCTTTGAATTGTTAATTGAGAAATCAATATGGGACAGGCTTCCTGGGGGAGAGGGTGCCTTCACCGTCACCAGCCTCTCACTTTCCACAGCACCCCTTCCCAACATGCTCCCAATGATTCCTCCCCTAACGCATCTCAAACCTTGCCACCTGTTTGGGCTGCATGCAGCCTGGTGCACCACAATGTAGAGCCAGCAAACTACAGCAGGATTTCCTCACACAACGTCTACTCTGAAGCACATGGAATGAAATACCACTGACAGAGTGCTTGAGTCCGTACTGGCAGTGGTGGACAGCTTGACCATTCACTTCAACTTTTGAAGTATTAAAAAGGAGATTGATAGAGAAATTAGCATGAAGTATTTTGTGAATGGTACTTAAGAATGATGTTTAAGAGATGTAGATGATACTAAAATCTCTTGTTAATTCACTGTCAGAATTATGGGATTGAAGTATTGTCACTAGAATAGTAATCCAGAGTCTTTGGCTGCTTCATTATTTGAGAGGTGACAAATGGTGCTGAACATTGTGCATTGTGATGGAATGTTATTGATGAAGCAGCTGAAGGTGGTTGGATCTCTGATGCTGGCCTGAAGAGCACCTGTAGAAATATCCTGCAACTGAGATGACTGACCTCTAACACCTTCCCATGTGTCAGGTATGATTCCAAACAGTGGAGAGATTTCCCCTGATTCTCACTGATTCCAGTTTGCTAGAGCTCAATGATGCCACACTGTTACATATATATCTTCAGGGTTCATTTGAGGACATCCCTAAAAATTTTTTTCTTTGCTCTTGGGAATCTCCCATTGTTGGAGAAAGTGAGGATTGCAGATGAGGACTCCCGTTGTTACTGACTGGCATTAGAATGAACTGAGCTGAAATGTGTTGCTGGAAAAGCGCAGCAGGTCAGGCAGCATCCAAAGAGCAGGAGAATCGACATTTCGGGCATGAGCCCTTCTTCAGGAATGCCTGAAACGTCGATTCTCCTGCTCTTTGGATGCTGCCTGACCTGCTGCGCTTTTCCAGCCACACATTTTCAGTTCTGATCTCCAGCATCTGCAGTCCTCACTTTCTCCATTAGAATGAACTGTCCTGTTCAGTGGGGTTGGATCTGAATGCTCCATGCCTCAATGCTGGAAGTGTTAGTTTAAGAAAACTATTGGCTAATATCAGCTTTTTTTGAAGTTTGATTTTCAGTTTCTGATTCTTAAAGTTGCTTGCAACACACTTTACAAACGGACATGAAGTTGTTCATGAGGTATTTACTTGTGATGTAGTCCTGAGCATAGCATGAACAGGTTTGCATCTAAAATAAAAACAGAAAGTGCTGGAGAAACTCAGCAGGTCTAGCAGCATCTGTGGAGAGAGAAATAGAGTTAACGTTTGAGTCTGATATGACTCTTCTTCAGAATCCTGAATCATATCAGACTAAAAACATTAACTCTGTTTCTCTCTCCATAAATACTACCAGACCTGTTGAATTTTTCCAGCACTTTCCGTTGTTTTAATTTTAGATTTCAATCACCATCAGTATTTTGCTTTTATATAAGTAGTTAATATCTCAGTTCTGCTAAAAGATGTATGGAGTTTCAGCCACATCCACGAGGCATTGTATCATTGTTAAAAGAGCAGGTCTTCCTTTTATATATCATCTCTCACAGCCTTCGGACCACCCAAAGAATTTTACAACCATTGAGATACTTTTAAAGTTTAGTCACTGACTTAATATAAGGAAAGCAGCACAGAAAGATCCCACAAACAGCAATGTGATAATGACCCCTCAAATCATTGAAGTATATATCTCGTAACCATGCTTAAGACCAAAGATTGAACTTTATCGAATGACTAACTATCTGTGAGTAACCATAAAGGTAAGATACAGAAATGAATTATATGGTATTTCCTGCATAATAGTTAGCATCCACCTTGAAAGAGTTTCTTGGAGCTGAAAACAACCGAGTTGTTAATTAGTTTTGTAAAAGTACTTCCAAAGATACCACTTTAACTTCAAGACAGTCTACATGAAAAATATTGAAAACATCTCAGGATTTGGTCTACATCATTTCAAACTAATTTTGCCAATTGTTTTCTTTCTGGGACAGATTCTTAATCAAATCTTACACAATTACCACTCACGGAGGTAGAGTGGCTGATGCGGTTCCCTGTAGCATCCCTGCGTGGTTTATGTGTTTGGATTATTTTCTGTTAGGGAACATCAACCAGGACCTCCTTTACACTTTACATCAGCGTACCTACATTACAAAGGGGACTGCCTGGATTATTATTTCAAAAAGCTTTACCACAACAAAGGTTAAACTGACCAGCCTATGTCATTCAGCATATCCTTACATCCTTTATTGAATAAGGATGTAACATTTACAATTCTACAGTCCTTTGTCAGTCCCGTATGTAAGGGAGACTGGAAGACTATGGTTGGGGGCTCTGTGATTTCCACCCTTACTTTCCTCACTCTATTTAGATGTGTCTGATCCACAAATGGTCCTGCTCATCCATTTTATCAAGGATGAAAGACATTGCTGGTTGGTTTGACATTTATTGCCTGTCTCTAATTGCCCTTGAACTGCATGGCTTCCTGGACCATTTCAGAGGACAGTTTTGAGTCAACCACATTGTTGTGAATCTGAAATCAGACTAGGCCAGATTGCATAAGGAGGACAGATTTCCTTCTTTAAGAGATGTTAGTGAACCAGATGGGTATTCACAAGAATGGTCATCAGACCATACTGTATAATATTCATTTCAAATTTCACCTGCCACAGAATATTAGTTTGGGAGTTTATTTTAATAATCCAGTGAAACAATAAAATAGACTAGCCTTTATTGTCACATGCACTCAAATGAATGCAGTGTAATGTTTGTAATGTTGCCTCTTGGTGCCATCTTAGCTACAGGGCATCTAGGCAGATACTTTAAGTGTTGTTACAGAGTAAAAGAAAAATAGGCTAGCATGGGAACAGAGTTTAAAAATTCCATAATAGTAATAGAAAGTGATGATAAAGTCATTAAGTTCCAGTCCCTCTCCAACAGGAATCTGTGCCTGCTGTCCCCAGAACATAAGGCCATGCTGCATTCACATGTCAGACTCCATCCAGGACTCACTCGCTCCTCTGTCACCATTGGACTCAGCTCGTGCGCTCTGCTCCCACCCGGACTCCGGCTGTGACCTATCTCCCCTGACTTCACTCTTCAGGTAAGGCAGGGCAGTCAAATGTTGGGGGTGGGGGAGGAAAAATGCTACAAAGAGAAGGAAAAAAAGATAAAGGAAAAGGAACTGGCAAGCAGAGGAGCTCTGACTGGAACTTCCTACTCTGCCGCCATCTTGGAACTCGAGAGTACTAGATGTCTCCACTCCAAACTACATCTTGCAGCATCCCTTTTCAATTGAAATGCTGATAGAATACTTTTGGCTCCCATTTTACCTTGGTTACTGTTATGATTTCTCTTTGCAGTTCTTATGACTTTTCCAGTTTCCCTCTGAACTTCTGGTATCAACTCAGTTCTCACTTGTTTTATCAAATTGCCATCTGTCATTCTCAAACTTTTGTTCATTTAATCTGATTTTCTGTCTGCTTCATCATCAAAGGAACTCTGGATTTTTTTTTTGTCTTACCTGTTCCCCTCATGGAAAGGTACCTCAACTGTGCCTGAACTGTCTTTAAAGACAATTAATTAGTCTGTTGCAGTTTTCCTTGCCAATCTTTAATTCCAAATAGCATTCTCACCCTAATAAAATAGGTCCAGACCAAATTAATTATTTTCACTTGAGATTGCTCCTTGTGCATTTCTGTGCCCTAAATGTTCCCTAAGTGAGATTTAATCCAGTTATTTCACCTCATTCCCAGTTCCAGCTTGGTGAAGCCTTCTTCATCATTGGACTGCAATGATGCCAATCTACAAAATTCTCTTGAAGACCCTTGAGAAACCTTTCCCCGCTCCCTGCCTTTTACATCCATAACATGTCATACTGGCGTACTAACACCCCAGCTTACTAGGTTATCATTTTTAATTCCTTGGAATACATAACAGCAATGGAATTTTGAGAGGGGAAACCAGCAAATGTTGAAAACACTCAGTCAATGGGACAGTCATACAGAGCCAGAAATGGTGGGGGAGATTTTGTGGAGCTCAGAAAAAGAGGAAACTTAACTAGATGGGATGCAAAATCTAAATTTCCTGACAACTGTTTCAGGTGCAGATGTGAACTCACTTGTTTGAGTTAAGCTGCCAAAGGCAAGTTGACCCTGCTCCATGTGAAGCTCAAAGGTTGGAGTGGTACAGGCAGGATAAAGGTGGAGGGTCCAGGTTTCTCAGGGCAGGGAGACTTCTGAGTAAAAAGTGAGGTCTGCAGATGCTGGAGATCAGAGCTGGAAATGTGTTGCTGGTTAAAGCACAGCAGGTCAGGCAGCATCCAAGGAACAGGAAATTCGACGTTTCGGGCCAGAGCCCTTCATCAAGAATAACTTCTGAGTAGGCTGCCTGTGGTCCCTCCTCCAACTGGGTGCCTCCTGGCACTGCCCTATCTCCTTGTGAAGGGGGGTATTATGCCTTTGGTCCTGAGCACCAATAGGGTGACAGAATGGTGGCAGATCCACCTGCCCACTGGAGACAGACAGTCACATGTCTCACTGCACTGTGTAGCTTCTGGGCAATCAGGACCATTGTGTCCCACACCCCTAGTTGCTACTCCCTGTTCTCCCCCAGTGTGTGTATGGGTGATGTCAGTGATCCTCATCACCACAGGCTCTGCGCCTGTCTGGGACTGAGCAGGCCCCTGGTCTTTGGCAGTGCCCAGAGTGCCACCAACCTTGGGCATCTCTTCCTCAGCCAGCAACAAAGCTTTCAAGTGAGGTGCTCACCACAGTGTGCTCCCACTGATGGAGGTCAGTATCTAAGCTGGTGTCAGGGGTGAGGGGTGGTGCTGAAGGCAACCTTGCTGATCCTACCTCAGAGGCTGAGGGTACCTGTCAGTGTGACTATTGTCTTGGTGAGTGATGAATTGTTCAGGGAATGGCATGTGGCAAGGTGGGGCTGGAATCGGATATGATGGACACCATAGAGACATGGTAATAGTTAATGAGGTGTGGTTAGTAAGAGTAGGTGAGACATCTTGCTGGGCTTCATGGTGAAAATTCCTCCAAAACATTGTGACCCAGCTTGGACATAAATCACAAACTATAACATTCAGTCCAACATTTTAGGATGATGATCTTTCACCTGAGTCAGAAAATTTAAAAAGTTGGCATTTCTCACATTTGATTCCATTCCCATCTAACAATGCACCATTCTTGGAACAACTTGGCACAGTCGGGATATCCTAGAATTACCAGCAACCCCTGCACCCATGCTGTTTAAAAGCCTGTTGTGTACCCAGACAAGCACTGTCAGTCCAGAACTACCCCGCACAGTTCTTGATATTTGCTCTGGACATGGCAGATAGGGTGGAGTTGGCACTCTGCTTTGTGATCAGGAATCTGAAGGTCCTGCTGGATAAGGTGGTGCACAGACAGAACTTCCTGTTCCCCCAGGATCAGCAGTAGAGGCCATGACACCAGTACATGCCCAGTCTGGTCTGAGTTGGCCACCCTGTTACAGGAGGCTCAGTTCTCAGGAGGAATATCCAGCACCATTGGAAGCAGACCAATTATCATCTCTGCTGGTGTAAATACCACCACCTTTCTTCTGATACCTCACATTCACGCTATCTCCGCTACTGCACCCACTTCCCACTAAGGGTTTTTGTCACTAATCCCTGCAATATCTTCTCTCACTCACTGTCACCTTAGAACATAGAAAAGTATAGCACAGAACAGGCCCTTAGTCCCATGATGTTGTGCCAAGACTTAATCCTAATGTAAAATATAGTAACTTAACCTACGCACCCCTCAACTCACTGCTATCCATGTGCATGTCCAACAGTCGCTTAAATGTCCCCAATGACTTCACTTTCAGCACATCAGCTGGCAACACATTCCATGCATTCACAACTCTCTGCATAAAGAACCTACCTCTGATGTCTCCTTTATACCTTCCTCCTAATATCTTCAAGCTATTACTTCTCACACCAGTCAATCCTGCCCTGGGGAAAAGTCTCTGGCTATTGACTCTATCTATTCCTCTCATTATTTTGTACACCTCAATCGGGTCTTCTCTCTTCCTCCTTCTCTCCAGAGAGAAATGTCCGAGCTTATTCAACCTTTCTTCATAACGCAAGCTCTCCAGTCTAGGCAGCATCCTGGTAAACCTTCTTTGCACCCTCTCCAAAGCCTCTGTATCTTTTCTTTAGTAGGGCGACCAGAACTGGACACAATATTCCAAGTGTGGTCTCACCAGGAACTTGTAGAACTGCAGCAAAACCTCGTGACTCTTAAACTCGATCCCCTTGTTAATGAAAGCCAAAACACCATATGCTTTCTTCACAACCCTATCCACTTGGGTGGCAACTTTGAGAGATCTATGTACTTGCACACCCAGATCCCTCTGTTCCTCCACACTGCCAAGAATCCTATCTTTAATCCTTTATTTAGTATTCAAGTTCGACCTTCCAAAATGCAGCACTTTGTATTTATCCAGGTTGAACTCCATCTGCCATTTCTCAGCCTAGCTCTGCATCCTGTCTGTCGCGCTGCAGCCTGCAGTAGCCCCCTATATTATCGACAACACCCCCAACCTTTGTGTCACCTGCAAATTTATTAACCCACCCCTAACCTCCTCATCCAAGTCATTTATAAAAACTACAAAGAGTAGAGGCCCAAGAACAGAGCCCTGCAGGACCCCACTCAACACTATCTTCCAGGCAGAATACTTTCCATCTACAACCACTCTCTGCCTTCTGTCAGCCAGCCAATTCTGAATCCAGATAGCCAAATCTCCCTGTATCACATAACTTCCTGACTTTATGAATGAGTCTATCTTCTCCAACCCCCGACATCACTAACCCTGCACACCCTAGGCATTGCTCACTCACTTGGTCAGAATGCACCCTCCACCCCCCACATACCTGCACCAACCATTACAGTTATATCACTCACTTTCTCTCCTGTAATACCTGCCTTACTCACCTTTTAGGGGTGGGGTGGGGAACAGCACTCAATTAGGCAGAATGGGTGGTGGACTTGCCTGACATTCAGCTCCTCACCACATAAAAGGAGACCATACCCCACTCTGGCAGCACTGAGTGGCTGACTGACCGTATCCAAGCCCCTGGACTCATACTGGAGGCTGCCTTGACTTACTGAGTTCCTCTGGAGCCCCTGAGTGAAGGCTATCTCCCTTGACTCGATTGCTGATGACTCTGACAGGCTGCCTGGCTTTGTGTCTGTATTACACCTCAAGGTAAGACAGCAGTAATGTCAGCCAGGTATCTCTGCTTAAGGGGCACAAAGCGTAAAAAAGGTGATGTAAGGGCAGGGATTTTGTGAACATCCAGTTAGGCTCAGAGTGATTGGGTGCTCTGACAATGAGGGAAGCTCTCAGATAGAGATACAACCTGATGGAGTCCATGAGCTGGGGGTGTGTCCCTGAGCATGTAGTGTCCTTGCTGCAACATTATAATGGCACTTACCAGGGCAGTCTGAGGGGCAGCACTGCAGGGCAGGATTGTTCTGTGAGTGGATTAGAGATGGGCCATGTGACTTCCTAGAAGCTGCTATGTATCAGCTGCCAATGTCCTTGGACATGAGGTATATGTAGTAAGTACCCATGGAATGTGCTCTAAGATGTAAGCATAACAGACAGAGTGAGTTGCTCCCGACAAGGAGATGGGTCTCATTTGTCTTGTCATTTCACTCTGCTACCATGTCACCCAAGCCCTTATAGTCTTCTGCTCAATAACTTTGCTCCTCTCTCCACAGGTGCTGCCTGACCTATTGCGCATTTTGAGTATTTTCAGTTTTTATTTCAGATTTCCAGCATCTGCTGTATTTTATGTCATGTTACATTTTTAGATTTGATGGTTAAGGCGTGCAGGCAGACAGAATAGACCAGAATTATCAACGGCAGGTCCTCATTAGATTACATTGATATCACCATTATAATTGCAGACTCAGGAATTTATAACGTTGTGGAAGTCTGATATAACATTCTGCATATACATTGAATCCACTCAGCGCACAGCAGTCCCATGGCTCTTGACTCCATCCTTAGCCCAAACTAACTCAAGCCCTCAGCTCACTTCTTTTGTTTCTGCAGGGGATTATCAATCTGTGGTTCAGCTTTACAGTGTTCTCAAGCTTTTGGATCCCAACAATACTATAGTAATGGCTTCCACCTTAGTAAAATTTGACAGGTTTTCACAGACTCTCCACAGTGTGGAAGCAGGCCATTCAGCATATGGAGGCCATACCAACCCTCCAAAGAGCATCCCATCCAGATCCAACCCTATAAGGTAGCATTTCGCATGATTAACCCACCTAGCCTGCTCATCCTTGGGGCTGTGGAAGGAAACCAGAGCACCCACAGACGCATGCAGACTCCGAGAGAATGTGCAAACCCCACACAGTTGGCCAAGGTTGGAATCAACAAGGAGAAAGTGAGGTCTGCAGATGCTGGAGATCAGAGCTGAAAATGTGTTGCTGGAAACGCGCAGCAGGTCAGGCAGCATCCAAGGAACAGGAGGGCTTATGCCCGAAACGTCGAATTTCCTGTTCCTTGGATGCTGCCTGACCTGCTGCGCTTTTCCAGCAACACATTTTCAGCACGGTTGGAATCAAACCTAGATCGGTGGGCATTGTGAGGCTGCAGTGTTTACCACTGAGCCAGCATGCCACACAGGTTTTCAGCTTTAAGAATTTTCATTCTCGAGATTGTCAATTTCTAATTCATTATTTAATCTAAGCAAAATTTCTATTAATGAAACAGGTTTGACATGTTCATGGTTAGGAGTTTCCAACACTGCTGGATTGTCCCATAAAACTGGTCTCAGTGATTAAGATTGATCTCAAAATGACAATAACTTACATTTAGAAAACACACATTAATGTTGTGAAATGTTCCAGAATGTTTCACAGGATTATGATCGGACATAATTTGACACCAAATTATCTCAGGAGATACCAGACAGTGACCAAACGCTTGGTCAGAGAAGCAGGTTTTAAAGGAGAATCTGTAAAGACCAAAGAGAGGTAGAGAGGTTTGGGGATTGAATTTGAAGAACTAGGTCCAGGGCGGTTTAAGGCAAGGTTGCCAATGGTGGAGCAAAGGAAATCGGTGTTAAAAAAGAGGTTAGAATTGGAGAGTTAGAGAGGCCTCAGTGATCATGGGTGTGTGGGAGATTTCAGAAATGGACAAGATCAAAGTCTATTGGAGAAAATCAAAGGGATGTTTTATATTCCTAGACTCACAACAAACCCAGGAGACAATGGGTTCCTTAAGTGTGAGGGTCCTAATAATATTGCATAGTGGTTAAAAGGGTGTCTTGAGTGCAGAGGATTGTGGGTACTCTAGCTCCCATCATTGAACAACTGATAAGTCCAGAAACCAATCATGGGATAGTCAGGCAGGTGACTGATCACAGGGAGAACAAATGATTAAACGTCACAGAATATGGTCCAACTTGCATATGCTGACTGAAGTACACTAGATGCAAATTCAATGATAATTCTCAAAAGGAAATTTGATTTTAAAAAATTGAAATGAAAGATTTTCACAATGGATAAAAACCAGGTGAAGAGTTGATTAAATGGAAAGTTCTTTCAAAGAACCAGCACTGGCATAATGAGCTGAATAGGTTTGGGTTAGGGTTTAGATATTGAATAACAAGATAGACTAGCATTACTAGTAAGATGCTTTATAGTGTGTTACATAACTCCACAAGAAATGGGAGCAGGAGTAGAACACAGACCCCAACAAGTGCGAGTTCAATTTGATCATGGTTGATCCTGGGGTTCAACTTAGGTACTCTGCTTGTTTCACATAACCCCATATTCTTTGAATACCTGAAGAGGCAAATGTCTGTCTATCCCAGACATAAACACGCTCAATGATGGAGTAGCCACAACACTCTGGGCTAGAAAATTCTGAAGATCCACAACCCCCGTGTGAAAAAATATCTCTTCACCTCTGTTCCAAATGATTACCTTTTGACTTTGTCCCCTGCGTTTTAGATTCCCTGAAGGGTGGTAATAATTGCTCAGCATCTACCCTATCAAGCCCCTTCACAATTCTGATGGGATTAGGGGAATGGTTAGATTTAGGTTAGGATATTTAAGAGCATGCTTGAATTGGTTTTAGGATTAGGCTGTTCAATAAACATTCCTGTCCATTCGGTGTGAATTTCCTGTAATTCTTATTACAACCAATTGAATAGGGATCGTAGCTACCCTCTTTGTTTAATCCCTTTTCAATCAGTTATAACAATTAACTTGTTAAAAATTTAAAAACCTCAGGTTATAGTCCAACAGGTTTATTTGCAAGTACTGGCTTTTGGAGCACTGCTCCTTCATCGGGCTGCTGTATGCTGAAAGAGCAGTGCTCCAAAAGCTAATACTTCCAAATAAACCTGTGGGACTATAACCTGATGTTGTGTGATTTTTAACTTTGTCCACCCCAGTCCAACACTGGCATCTCCACATTATTTTTAAAAATCATTTTTGCACATAGCTAAAATACTTTAACTTAGTTAACCTGATTAAATATGAAGGAAAGTCAAATCCATGATTTTCTTGAGTGACAGATAAGTCTTATCACCCAAAAAACAAATGCTGACTAACACACACACAAACCACAGCCTACAGAGAAGGTAGCCATGGCACCTGGTACAAACAGGAAGATAAAGTCAATTGGGTTTTTCAGATTTTGAGGTTCTTTGAGTTGCAAAAATGAAAAGATCTGATTCCCAGCTACTTAGTCCTGTCATGTTTCCTCCATATTAAAGCTGCAGATGGCCTACAGTTCTCAATAATTGTTACAACTTGCTTCACATAGCTAACGGCTAACCTTGAGGTTGAGAGAGAGAGAGAGAAAGAGAGAGAGAGAGGGAGAGAATCTTCCACTTGTTCACTTGTCACTTCTTTGCTGCACAGAAACAGCAGTTGATTTGTGTACTCCTGAGTCTGCTCATTGTTTTCCAAAGCTGAATACTCCACAAACAATCTTTGATCTTAACATGTAACTTCCAAAAATGGCTGAATCAACCAAGAGATACAGGTCTGAGTTTTATTGTCATCTTATAAGGTTAGTTTTGCTTTAGACTGATTCTTGTTTACTGAGCTTACTTAACCTAGTCATGATTTGGAGGTGCTGGGGTTAGACTGGGGTGTATAAAGTTAAAAATCACACAACACCAGGTTATAGTCCAACAGATTTATTTGAAAGCACTAGCTTTCTGAGCACTGCTCCTTCATCAGTCTACAACCACCTGGTGAAGAAACAGTGCTCTGAAAGTTAGTGCTTCCAAATAAACCTGTTGGATTATGATTTGGAGATGCCGGTGTTGGACTGGGGTGTACAAAGTTAAAAATCACACAACACCAGGTCATAGTCCAACAGGTTTAATTGGAAGCACTAGCTTTTGGAGTGACGATCCTTCATCAGGTGATGTACTATCACCTGATGAAGGAGTGTCGCTTCAAAAGCTAGTGTGCTTCCAATTAAACCTGTTGGACTATAATCTGGTGTTGTGTGATTTTTAACCTAGTTATTAAATCATAGCAGCCATTCCAGGTCAGTATTTATCATTTTAAAAACTATTTTTGGGTCAACAGAAATATCAGATATGAAAGTGAAATGATGAAAGTTGAAATCTCAACTTGTATTATTTCACATATCCTAATATATTCAAGGAAATTTATTGATAATGTTCCCTCCTGAAGTCTAGGATTTGAACCTTCGATCCAGACAGTTGTGTCACTCAGGGGATATGGTTGTTTCTGGCAAAGCCATCATTTATTGTCCATCCCTAATTGAGAAAATGGTGGTGATCCAATTTCTTGTTCTGCTGCAGTTTACCGGGCATAGAGTCACTCACAATACTGTTAGGAAGGGTTATCGTGGATTTTGACCATTTGCCTGTGAAGAAACAATAATGAAGGTACCTTTCAGTGGGTTCATGGCTCATCTGTTTGTGTTTCAACTTCTATATTCCCGTCTAGACTTGGTAACTTTTGATGCCATTCCTGAACAATAATCCATCTACCTCATTGTCTGGTCATTGTCTGGCACTTGTGTAACATAAATGCTACTTGCCATATGAAAGATGCTTTGACCTTGCTGCATTTGATCACATGTTTAATCCTTCATGTTTAATCAGGTTAACTAAGTTAAAGTGTTTTAGCTATGTGCAAAAATGATTTCTAAAATGTTATTTGTTACAACTGATTGAAAAGGGATTAAACAAAGAGGGTAGCTATGACCCCTGTTCAATTGGTTGTAATAAGAATTACAGGCAATTCACACCAAATGAACAGGAATGTTTATCGATCAGCCTAATCCTAACCCCAATTCAAGCATGCTCTTAAATATCCTAACCTAAATGCAATGTTGTCTCTTATCTCAAAAGGGTTGGAATATAAGAGCAGAGATGTGCTGCTGAGACTTTATAAGGCTCTGGTTAGGCCCCATTTGGAGTACTGTGTCCAGTTTTGGTCCCCACACCTCAGGAAGGACATACTGGCACTGGAACGTGTCCAGCAGAGATTCACACGGATGATCCCTGGAATGGCAGGTCTAACATATGAGGAACGGCTGAGGATCCTGGGATTGTATTCATTGGAGTTTAGAAGATTAAGGGGAGACTTAATAGAGACGTACAAGATAATACATGGCTTGGAAAGGGTGGACGCTAGGAAATTGTTTCCATTAGGCGAGGAGACTAGGACCCGTGGACACAGACTTAGAATTAGAGGGGGTCAATTCAGAACAGAAATGCGGAGACATTTCTTCAGCCAGAGGGTGGTGGGCCTGTGGAATTCATTGCCGCAGAGTGCAGTGGAGGCCGGGACGCTAAATGTCTTCAAGGCCGAGATTGATAGATACTTGTTATCTCAAGGAATTAAGGGCTATGGGGAGAACGCTGGTAAGTGGAGTTGAAATGCCCATCAGCCACGATTGAATGGCGGAGTGGACTCGATGGGCCGAATGGCCTTACTTGAACTCCTATGTCTTATGGTCTTAAACCTAACCATTACCCTATTCCTGATGGAAGGTTTATGCCCAAAATGTCGATTCTCCTGCTCCTTGGATGCTGCCTGACCTGCTGTGCTTTTCCAGCACCACATTTTTCAACTCTGCATTTGATCATAGATTGCTTCAGCATCTGAGGAGTCATGGATGGATCTGAATATTGTGCAGTCATCAGCAATATCCAACCTTCTGATCTTATCATGGATGGCAGGTCAATGATGAAGTAGTTGGGGATGGCTGGGCAGAGGACTTGAACTCATGAAATGGAGATAATTGATTGATTTATTGTCACATGTACCGAGGCTCAGTCAAAAGTTTTGTTTACGAGCAGTACAAGCCAAGGATGTACAGATCAAAAAGACTTAGATTGACCTCCAGCAACAACAACCATCTTCCTTTGTGTCAGGTACAATTTCAATCAGTGGAGAGATTTCCTTAATGTTTTTAGGCTTCAAATTTATGAGGGATCCTCAAAGCTTGATATTAAGGGCATTCACTCTTCCTCGACTTCTTGAGTACAGCTCTTTGTTTGTGTTTGATGAGGACTGTAAATACACCTCAGGTTTGGGAGCCCTGACAGAACTCAACTTGAGCATCAATGAACAGGTAATTGTTGAGATAAAACAAAAAAAACTACAGACCCTGGAACACTGAAACAAACAAAAACAGAAATTGCTGGAGAAACTCAGCAGGTCTGTCACCATCTGTGAAGAGAAAACAGGGTTAATATTTCAAGCAAAAACTGAAAGAACTGTGAATGCTGTAAAACAGAAACAAAAGTAGAAATTGCTGGAAAACCTCATCCGGTCTGGCAGTATCTGTGAAGAGAAATCAGAGTTAACATTTCAAGTTGATTGACTCTTCCTCAGAATATTTCAAATCTAGGACTCAAAACGTTAACTATGTTTTTTAGCTGCCAGGCCTGCTGAGTATTATCAGTAATTTCTGTTTTGTTGAGTTAGTGTTAAGTATATGCCTCCAGATAATACTGTTGATGATGTCGTTCATGAGTTTACTGATGATTGAAAGTAGACTGATCTGGTACTAATTGGTCAAACTGGATATGTGTCTTGTTTCTTGTGGAAGAGGAAAACCCACCCTCCCCCAGCAATTTTTCAGATTGCTGAATAATGATACATTTCAAAAAGACACAGACAAGAATGGGCAGTCCATGGAAAATAAAATTTGATGCAGAGAAGATTTATGTTTGGTCAGAAGGATAAGGAAATGCAACATAAAATAAAAGATTCAATTCTAAAGGGTGTGTAGCAACAGGAAGACCTTGGGTACACAGAGATATACAGCATGGAAACAGACCCTTCAGTCCAATTCATCAATGCCGACCAGATATCCTAAACTAATCTAGTACCATTTGCCACCACTTGGCCCATATCCCTCTAAACCCTTTCTATTCATATACCCATCCAGAAGCCATTTAAATGTTGGAATTGTACCAGCCTCCACCACTTCTTCTGGCAGTTCATTCCATACACGCATCACCTTCGGTGAGAAAAAGTTGCCCCTTAGGTCCCTTTTATATCTTTCCCCTCTCATCTTACACCTATACCCTCTAGTTCTGGATTTCCCCATCCCCAGGAAAAAGACCTTGTCTATTTACCCTATCCATGCCCCTCATGATTTTATAAACCACGATAAGGTCACCCCTCAGCCTCTGACACTCCAGGGAAAACAGCCCCAGCCTATTCATCCTTCCCCTTTAGCTCAAACATTCCAACCCTGGCAACATCCTTGTAAATCTATTTTGAACCTTTTCAACTTTCATAGCATTCTTCCGATAGGAAGGAGACCAGAATTGCACACAATATTGCATGTGCACAAATTACCGAAGATGACAGGTTGAGAAGGTTAATAAGGCATTCAGGATCCTAGATGTTATAAATAAAGTAAAGATGTTCTTGTGATCCTTTATAGAACACTGCTTCTACACTGTCCACCACCTTCAATATTCACCCTGTCACTGCCAACATTCACTGACAGCATTGTGTACCGTCTACAAGACACACTGTAGGAACTGACCAAGCCTACTTCAACACCACCTTCCAAACCTCCCCCATCTAAAAAGACAAGTACTGCAGATGCAATGGGAATAACACCAGCTGCAACATCCTTTTCAATTCACTCATCATCCTGACTTGGAACTAGATTGTATTCCTTCACTATGACTGGTTCAATATATCCTGGAATTAGCTTCCTAATAGCACTCTTGATGTTGCTATACTCTGAGGGCTGTAGTGATCAAGAAGGCAGCTAACCACCACTTTCTCCAGGTGATAACTGCTGGTCTAGCCAGCAATGTCCATAAACGATGAACAATCCTTTTTAAAGTCTGAACTGTTCTCGACACCAACCTTAGGAAGGATGTGAAGGTATTACAGAGCATGTGAAAAGGATTCATGAGAATGATATCAGAGGTAAGGAAACTCAGTGATGTAGCTAGATTGACAAAGGAGGACTGTCCTCCTTATCAAGTAGAAAGTTGAAGGGAGATTTAATTGGGGATATTCAGAATTAAGAGAGCTTAGGCAGAGTCACTAGGGAGAGATGAGCCAAAGGACAATGATTTAAGGCGATTTACAAAAGTATCAGAAGCAATGTGAGGAATAAATATTTTACTGAATTAGGTGGTTAGGCTCTGGAGTTTACTCTCCGATAATATGATGGATCCAGATTCAAATATGGCTCTCAAAAGGGAATAGAAAAATTACTTGAAGGGAAAAATCTGCATGGCTACAGGGAAAAGACAGGAGAGAGAATTACAGAGAGTTGGCATGTACACAGTGAGGTGAATGGCCTCCTTCAGTGCTATGATTTACAGCCTTCAAACTTTTTTTGTACTGTTCCATGGGATATGGCTGTCACTGACTTAGGCAAGAATTTATTCCCCACACCTAATACGTCTCTGCATGGTATGGTAGTGAGTTGCCTTGTTGAACCATTGCAATAACATGATGTAGGTATACCCACGGTCCTGTTAGGAAAGGAGTTCCAGAATTTTGATGTAGCAACAGTGAAGGAATGGAGATACAGTTCCAACTCAGTATGGAATTCAAATTGAAGGGAGACTTAAAGGTGTTGATATTCCCATACGTTTGCTATCCCTTGACCTTCTAAGTGACAGAGGTCACGGGTTTGGAAAATGATGTTGAAGGAAATTTGGGGAGTGCATCTTGTGGTTGGTTATTGTTAGTGATATCCCAATTTTCCCTTAAAATTTCACTGACAATGATTTTGAATCCTATCAATTAGATAAAGGATTGAGATTGCAAATAGTTATTTATCATATCATTCTGAAATGAGGGAGCAGTTTGTTAGGTTAATCAATCACAACAGCAAAATCTTCATTGCTATGCTTCTTAACTTTAGCTGAATTATGTTCTCTGAACATTTTTAAATATGTGATCCGCTGTAACATCCAACCTAATCTAATTTTCTACAAGAAAATTAATTGGAAAATAATGTGTACGAAATTAAATCTGATAAAATTTAATTAATGTCCAAAGGTCTCATGCAGCAGTTATAAAAGTCTTCATTTTACAGCTGAACATTTGTTTCAAATAATGAGTTTTAAGACTCAGAAAAACATTCACAGATGTTTTAAACTCTATGTCCCATCGTTGCATACATTTTTTTCATCACCATGGCCCTGCAAATCTTCTTTTTGTTTATTGGACTGTACCTGATCATGTGCGTATTGCATCCCTGTTAAAACAATGTTTTAGTTCTAGGGAAATTATCCTGCACTGCCAGAACTCTCAATATTGTGATATCTTGCAGCAATTAACTTCAAATAATGCCATCTGCTTGTGAAATGCTAGTGAGAGTTTTAAAATTCATTCTGAGAATGTGAGTATAGTCAGAAAATTTGACATTTATTGCTCATGCCTGATGTAACTGACTGGTTTATTAGTCCACTTCAGAGGGCAGTTAAGAGCCAAGCACATTGGTGTGGGACTTGCATCATGTATGATACTCTGAAAACTTGAAACAATAACTCTGCTTTCCCACCACAGATGCTGCAAGATCCGTCAAGTTTGTCCAGCAGTTTGCTTTTGTTTCAGATCTTCAGCGTCTTCTTTGTTTTATTTCATGTATAATTCTAGACAGGGACAAGGTGCCTTTCTGTAAGGGACATTATTGATTATTGTTTGGTAATCCAACAGCTAACATTTTATTTCCATTATTTGCATAAAAACTGAATTTAATTTCTGTTCACAGGAAATGGTGTAATTTATTTGAATTCACATTGTCTATAGGACGGTAATATAACCAGTGCACTAGCCATGACCATGGAACATCCTGCAAATTTACAGCTGCAAAATTAAATAAACTAGCAGTCATCTCTGCTGTCAGCCACGGTGTGTAACATTGCATCAATTAGAATTATACCAAACACAATCATTTTGAAAATTATAACTGAGATAAAGTAATTGCACAAATATAAAGTGAGAGAATTGCATGTTTACAGAGTCCCATATAAGCCTTTTGGAAACTCAATAAAGGTTTCATCGTGTTTAATATACTTGAGAAGACAAAGGGTGAAAAGAATACATTAAGAGTTCTAAGATTTACTCAATACAGCTCGTGATCACTTCAATTCTTTGAAAATTCTTGGAAATATATGGTTCAGTTAGTTACATTGTAACAGAAAAGTGCCCTCTGCTACCAATCCGCACCCTTGGTGCTTAGCATCATCTCTCTCCTGCTAGAACAATGACTGGACACAATGGGAATATTCAATTAAGCGTTAAATACCCTCTTAAATTAGTGATGATTTATAAATCCGATTGATGATCTAAATGAACCAATTCCTTTTATCGCCCAAGCGGAAAGACAAAGACCACAACTTGCTGGGAAATGATCAGGATTTCCAAGTCGATTAGACTTAAGTACACTCTCAGTACTGGGATGAATAATGTGCGCAGTATTTGCAGAATGCTAATTTAAATTATAGGGTATACATCATCAATTTGATAGCACTGAAGTTTAACTGTGACTGCAAATATTAATTTCACTCAGAAGTACTTAAATTAGGCAATTATTTTGAATGTACTCATTGAACATGACTGATCAATTTTTAATTACAACCAAAGCCAACTTTCAAACCTCTGGAACTTTGTGAAGAACTATTCTTAATGATTTATAGCCAAATGTTAATTTTTTTAAAAAAAATCCATAAAAACCAAATCTTTAAAAGAAAGTGAGATAATTCTGTGGTACCATTTGATTATTTTTATTGCTTTAATCTTATTTCAAAATCACGTTATTTAAAAGATCTATTATATCCACTATTTGCCTGTGTTCATGTTTCTTATTTTGTTAAAGGAAATTAAATTTTATTTGAAAGTTGATGCCCAGGTTAATTTATTAATTCATTTTTGTAAATTTGGTCGCATGATTTTAAACATTTGTATGTTCTATATTTTGTTAGAAAGCGAAAGTAGGCAGAGAGCATGCTGCGTTTCACAATATTTATAAAGCTGTTTGAGAAAGAATCTCAATTTGTGTATCAAAAGAATTTGCTGAGTTCTGTTATTACAACTAAGTACCAAAACACTAAAGTGACACAAAAAAACTGATAAAGAAACGAAGTGTTCTTTTGAATAGCTGGTTCGAATACACCCCAAATCAGATATTTAACTAAAGTTCTGTCTTAAAAACTTGAACAACTTTTTGGAATTCTAAAGTGCTGTTCTTTGGTGTTACGTCGCTTTTTACTTGTGGAATGAAAGCCGTTCACAGAAAGTCCAATCGAACCCTCCCCCTCCCGTCAATTACTTCACCTTGACAGATTCTGCTGTGTTTTTCACAAACCCCCAGTTTCTTTCGCTTGACTTTCTTCTCCGAATTGCGAATTATTGATCGCCCTGCTTGCTTGAGTTGCTAAAGGCCTATAGAAGCAGGACTGTAGTCTCCTCAATTCGATCTGACAGCTCCCTGACATGACTAATAGAAGGATGCCTTTCACAGGCAAATTAGCCTCATTCAGCACAGCTTCAGGCTCTTTCATTGCGAGAAGTCAGATTCTCTCCCATTCCGTCAGATGCGGAATATTTACTACATCTCTGAGCCATCAAACTTCCTCAAAAGACGCGGAGTCCCCCTCTCTCTGTCAGCCTTTGTTAAATCAAAATAGTTTCAAAAACTCCACGCAGCACTTCATTATCTGAGATATTTCTGCAAACTTTTTAAAAAATCCAGAGTTATTCAGGAAGAATCCTGCTTTCAAATGGTTAGTGGGAGTCAAAGGGTTTCCATTGAAGTTTTTAACACTTCATTATGACAACCGAAACCTGAGGTAAATATACCTTCGGGACAATCAGAACTTTGCAGCATTGAGTCGGAGGTGTGGATTTTATTGAAATAGCCCACTAGAAAATACATCCCAGTTCTACAAATGTATACTCATCTGAAGGGGGAGAAATGTCTGCAGTCCGGTGAAGGTGTGAAATTCTCCTCATTGTTCAGAGAATCGGGGGGCGGGGAGCTGCGATAGTGCTGAATTTAATACTGGAGCTCGGTACTATAATCCTGTCCTTTTCTGTATTTTTTCCTTTCAATTACTGAGTTGATTCACTTTTAAACCACTCTGTACCTTCACGAGGAAGCCACTTGGGCTAAAACAATCCACATTCTCAGCACTTTTCATTTTAATCGATGTTTTTTTCTAAATTCCCTCTTCCCCAGCCTGTGAAATCTAACGCTGTTCCAAACAATGCGTGCAATGCTCGCATAAATAACAAAAAATGTGTTCCTACTCAAAGGACAGACGTTGTGCAGTTTAAAATAATGAATCATCTTTTTGATATTTGGAGCTCACACTCCTATATGTTTCCAAACAAATCTAAAGTTTGGCTTATCATCAACAAATCTCTTGGGTACCACAAAACCGGATGAAATGAAAACTCAATTTGTAAACAATGTGTAAGGGTCAGTTAAATAGCTGCTTCTGTGAGACCCCCTCTCGCTTCTTGGGGAATCACAAATACAGAACTTTTTCTTCCTCTGTGGCTTTGGTAATAATCTTTGGATATGTCAACATTTTTAAAAAAGGGAGTGGGGAGTTGGTGAATGTTCATTTTTAGCCTCTGAATGAACAATGGGTAGGAACAGAGTGGGCACACAGAGTGAAACACTCCCACTTTGCCTTCATTCCATTTTGGATGAAGATGGGCTTGAGGAGACTTTGGCAAAACGTATGGAATACAGAGGCTTTCTGAACGGAAAGACGGCTATTTTAACGTCTTTATTCCGGTTGAGAGACCCATGATTCTGACGGATTGCTGAGCCATTCCTGAGCTAATATCATTTGCTGATTTCAACGCTATTTAAGCCTTGACCCATGAAAACTCAAAATTGCCCTTAGTTCCAAAACTCTGCTGATTGGCGAGAGAGATTAAAATTGCCCATAAGGCTACAAGAAATAGAAACAGGAGTTGTTCTGATGAAGAGTTGCTGGACTCAAAATATTAGCTCTGCTTTTTAGATTAGACTTACAGTGTGGAAACAGGCCCTTCGGCCCAACAAGTCCACACCGACCCGCTGAAGCGCAACCCACCCATACCCCTACATTTACCCCTTACCTAACACTACGGACAATTTAGCTTGGCCAATTCACCTGACCCGCACATCTTTGGACTGTGGGAGGAAACCGGAGCACCCGGAGGAAACCCACGCAGACACGGGGAGAACGTGCAAACTCCACACAGTCAGTCGCCTGAGTCGGGAATTGAACCCGGGTCTACAGGCGCTGTGAGGCAGCAGTGCTAACCACTGTGCCACCGTGCCGCCCATTGCAAACTCCACACAGACAGTCGCCCGAGGCTGGAATCGAACTTGGGACCCTGGTGCTGTGAGGCAGCAGTGCTAACTACTGAGCCACCGTGCCATCCATACCTTCCCAAAGATGCTGCCAGACCTACTGAGTTTTGCCAGCAATTTCTGTTTTTGTTTGAGATCTCCAGCATCTGCAGTTCTTTATCTTATTTCGGGAACAGGAGTAGGCCATTCAGCCCCTTGAACATTCCTCACACTCACTTTCCTGCGTTTCCAGTAACCCTTGATTGCCTGACTGATCAAGAATCTTCGAGTAAAAAATGAGGTCTGCAGATGCTGGAGATCACAGCTGAAAATGTGTTGCTGGTCAAAGCACAGCAGGCCAGGCAGCATCTCAGGAATAGGGAATTCGACGTTTCGAGCATAAGCCCTTCATCAGGAATGAGAGAGAGTAGCCAAGCAGGCTAAGATAAAAGGTAGGGAGGAGGGACTTGGCGGAGGGGCGATGGAGGTGGGATAGGTGGAAGGAGGTCAAGGTGAGGGTGATAGGCCAGAGTGGGGTGGGGGCGGATGACCAGCAACACATTTTCAGCTGTGATCAAGAATCTTTCCACCTCAGCCTTAAATATACAGAAGGAGTCAGGCAGCCAGAGGTAATGGCGGAGGTAGATACAATTATAACATTTAAAAAGCATCTGGGTAGGTATGTAGGAAGAGTTTAGAGGGATTTGGGCCAAGTGCTGGCAAATGGGATTGGGTCAGATTAGGATGTCTGGTCAGTGTGAACGGGTTGGACCAAAGAGTCTGTTTCTGATTCTATGACTCTGCATTCCACATTCCACTGTGGCAAGGCATTTCCAAAGACACACAGCCCTCTGAGAGAAGAAATTCCTCCTCATCTCAGACTTAAACTGGTGCCCCTTTATTCTGAGATTATGCCTTCTGGTCCTAGACTACTCCACAAAGGGGAAACATCTCCTTGCTGCTGATAAAATAATCTTTCCAACTAGTCTTATGTGTTTCTCATTCAGACAGGTAGATTGTGGCTTCTCCCACAGATTTTCAAACCAAAGTTTTGTTAAATCTTCACAAATCAATGATGAGGCTTCAGATAGAGTTTTGTGTCCAGTTCTGTACACCCCATTTTAGTCTGGATTCCAAGGACTTGGAAAGATTCACAAGAATAATGAATGAATTTAGTGAGTGCAGAGAGATTGGAAGTGTTGGGATTGTTGTCTTTACACCAAACAAGGCTAACAGAAGATTGAATTGAGTGACTCACAATCACAAGTGTTCCCATTGGTGGTTGGCCTGGTTACCAAAGCAGACAGGTTTTAAATATTTGAGAAGAGAACCAATCGGGGCTTTGAAATTTTCTTTTTCTAAGTGGTAAATTTTATTAATCCAGAATGTGCTGCTGAATGCGAGAGATTTAAAAACTTGGGGCATGGACAGGGTAGATAGGAAGGGACTTTTCCTGTGAGTGGAAGGATCAATGAACTAGGGACATGGATTCAGGGTAAGGGGCAGTAAGTTTAGAGGGGATGTGAGGAAGACTTTTTTATCACCTAGAGGGTGATGAGAATTTGGAACTTGATTGCCTGAAAGGCTGGTAGAGACGTAAACCCTTATAAGAAGGGTAGTATTAAACTGGAGAGGGTTCTGAAAAGATATATCAGGATGATGGCATGGTAGTTCTGTGGTTAGCACTGCTGCCTCACAGTATTAGGGACAAGGGTTCGATTGCAGCCTTAGCCCTGTGTCTGTGTGGATTTTGCACATTCTCCCTGTGTCTGCATGGGTTTCCTCCAGGTGCTCTGGTTTCCAAAGATGTGCAGGTTAGGTGAATTGGCCATGCTGAATTGCCTATAGTGTTCAGGGATGTGTAGGCTAGGTGCAATAGTCAGCGGTTAATGTAGTCTAATAGGGTAGGGGAATGTGTCTGGGTTGGTTACTCTTTGGAGTGTCAGTGTTCACATGTTGGGCTGAAGTGCCTGTTTCCACACTATAGGCATTCTATTCTATAAGACATTGCCAAGAATGGAGGATTTGAGTTATAAAAATAGGTTAGAAAGGCTGGGACTTTTTCATTGGAGCATTAAATGTTGAGGGATGACTTGATAATGGTTTGTAAAATTATCAGGGGCATGGAGAAGGTGAATAGCAAAGGTCTTTTCCTTATGGTAGGGGATTTCAAACTAAGGAACATATTTTTAAGGTGAGAGGAGAAAGATTTAAAAAAGGACATGAGGGACAACATGAGGACACAGAGAGTGTTTAATGTATGGAATGAACTGCCAAAGGAAGTGACGGATGCAGGTACAACATTTAAGAGACATTTGGCTAAGTACATGAAGAGGAAAGCTTTGGAATGATGTAGGCCTAACGCAGGCAGGTGGGGCTAGTTTGGTTTGGGAACATGGTTGGCGTGGATTAGTTTGACTGAAGGGTCGGTTTCCATGTTGTATAGCTGTATGATTCGAAGTATTTTGATGCATCTTTGTGATTTCAATGCATACAAGGCTATGGCTGAAAATGTGTTGCTGGAAAAGCGCAGCAGGTCAGGCAGCATCCAAGGAGCAGGAGAATCGATGTTTCGGGCATAAGCCCTTCATCAGGAATGAAGGGCCTATGCCCGAAACGTCGATTCCCCTGCTCCTCAGATGCTGCCTGACCTGCTGCGCTTTTCCAGCAACACATTTTCAGCTCTGATCTCCAGCATCTGCCGTCCTCACTTTCTCCATACAAGGCTATGGGCCAAATGCTGGAAAATGTGATGAGAACAGTTATTTTTTGACTGGTGCAGAATTAATGGGCCAAAGGGCCTTTTTCTGGTCTGTAGATCTCTATAACTACACAAATGAAAAGGAAAAAAAATACAGAGCTATGGGGAAATGGCAGGGAGTGGCAGGCATTGGATAAAGTGCCAGAAATGTTTTGAATAACCTCTGTGGTCTGTGAAGTTCACTGATCGCCTACTTCAGTTACAAGGATAGTTTGGAGAAGGTGGGACTGTTTCCCTTGGACAGGGGATATCTAAGAGGAGATTTGATAGAAATTTCCAAAAAGAGTGAAGGGTCTGGACAGAGTGGATATGGAGCACCTTCCCACTTGCAGATGGGTCAAGAAACATACAGCATGGTGTCAAAATATTTTGCAAAAGAAGCAAATGCAAGATAAGAAAACAAAATCACATAGCAGGTGTTTAGGGTTCAGACTGAAGCCAAAGTCACTATAGTCCTATTGCAATGTAGGGCTGCTCTGTCATTAGAGGGAGACAAAAGATGGTGGTTTTAACTTGAAGATCACTATGTCTCAGGCAAGCAGACAGATTGAGAAGGAAATCCTTCAATGATAAGCTCAGGCAGTGTTCGAATGGAACCCATGCTGTTGGCATGTGCAGTGCAAACCAGCCTTCCAACCAACTGAGCTATCCAAACCCTCCCAACACACTGCATGAAAATATGGTGGAGGGAATTTTAACCAAGACATTTAAGAGTAAATTGGATGATTATTGAAGTAGAAATAGTGTGCAGGGTTGTGGAGGGAAAGGAGGAGTTTGGCACTGAGAACTAGTGCAGGCAATGGGCTGAATGGCCTCCTTTGCATTGTAACAGCCCTATGATTGTGTGATAACACTGCCAACAATGATGTTTGACCATTTTGGTTTTAGTTAGATGGCAAAGGCATCATCAGGTAGTGTTTTCCACAGCTTATCCAGCCTTATATTTGAAAGTAAGTTTGTCTGGGATATCATCACTTTCCTCTCGCTGTAAGAATTCCCAAGAGCAATGGTGAGGGGAGCTTGACTGTATTAAGGACCAGACCAGTAAAACGACAAACCGCAATGAAAACGAATTGGAAAGTTCACTGTTAACATCACCGCTTAGAGTGGAGACAGAGCAAGAGAGAGCGCGTTAATACAAGCCAAGTACACTGGAAGATGTACACACTGGATGTTTAACACTTGATTTGCGATACAGAGAACAAAAACCATTATGAGTATATTTCCTTGAAACATTGTCCAAGGCTACTTAAGTCAACTTTGCCCTAAGCTATTATTTAATATATTGTGAGGAAACAGACTGTCTCTTACGGTGTTGTTCACCCTCTGTTGGTTTTCTCGTTTAAGAACTTGTTCACGCTGTTTACCAAGGACTTGTCTGCTGTGACAGCTTTCATGCGAACAGAAACCTGTGAATGATCAGTTGCAAACTGATGTTCCCCACCAAGCAGGCAAAGAAACGGATCATTCAAAATCAATCATGTGAACTTTTCTTACAGAACAACCTCCCGAGACAGAGCTATTCAGATGAAATACCGTGAAACAGGGACCTTGGGGTTGAATCTCACATCGAAATCCTGTCAGGCGAGGCAAAGTCAAGGCCACCGGAGTCGCTTTCGTCAGGAGAGCTACTGTGTGCAGTGAAAAAAAAATTCTAATGTGTCTTAACAGGTTTTTAAGTATACAGTGTACTGTAACTTTTAAATATAGCCCTCCAAAGTCACCACCACTAGCCTCATCCTTGTTTTTAATGATTCACACAGAGACAATGTTCATTGGAAGATGTAAACACATAAACTCAGAGCGGCAGACGGATTACAGATTTATACTGGGGAGACTCAAAAAAAATGTGGATATGAATTTCTAAGCAGAGGTTTTTAAATTACTCACTTCCATTAGACTACAGATTGCATACTCCGAAGTTTAAAAAAAAGATTTTTTCTAATTTAATTAACATTGCAACATTTTGTTGGTTTTAGAGGTGCAGCTTTGATATTTATCATTGGAGCTTCAGACCATTGATGAAATGGTAGACACAGAACTTGAGATGGCTGCTCATACAACATAGCATTCGAATTAGAATATCCGTTATTGTCACATGTACTCCAGTACAAAAGTATACAAAGAATTACAGGAATACAGTGAAAAGCTTTAGAAAGGTTACCTTTAATTGTGCCATCTTAAGTTCAAGTACCTTGGTACAAATATTAGAGTTTTTAAAAAAAGTGTATTTACAGAGTGAAAAATAAGAGTATAGATTAGCATGAAACTGAAAAAGTCCAGAATGATAATAATTGACCTCCTGGCTCAGAGGTAGGACATTACTACTGCAACACAAGCACCCTAGATTTTCTGCTATAGATTGAAAAATTAATAATTCAGTGCAGAGACTGTAGTGCAGTGGTAAGTGGTGTGGAACTCTGCATTCTTATGTAGGAGAAAGTGAGGACTGCAGATGCTGGAGATCAGGGCTGAAAATGTGTTGCTGGAAAAGCACAGCAGGTCAGGCAGCATCCAAGGAGCAGGAGAATCGACGTTTCGGGCATGAGCCTTCCTTCCTGAAGACAGGCTCATGCCCAAAACGTTGATTCTCCTGCTCCTTGGATGCTGCCTGATGTGCATCCTTATGGAGACAAGCTATTACATATTTGGTTCATATTTAACATTTCTGGAAGGACTTAGCTTTTGAAAGATTTTAGAAAAACTGCAACCATTGCCTGGTGACGTCTAGTGATATAAACAGCTTCCTTGCTAATGTTTTTCTTTAAACTGAAGTCAATCTCAGACTGGCATGTACTATGTACCATTCCTCTGGAAGATGACTTTGCCAATTCAACTATTGCACTAACTTACAGCTGCTTGTATATGCAATCGTGCCAGGGCTCTCATGTTAACTAGAGATCATCAATAAAAACCTCAACCTTGAGAATGAATATTGAAGAGAAGCGGGTTTCTGACATTAAACCTAAACAATCTGGACAAATGATATGGGGGTCCCGGTGTTGGACTGGGGTGGACAAAGTCAAAAGTCACATGATACCAGGTTATATTCCAACAGGTTTGTTTGAAATCATGAGTTTTTGGAGTGCTGCTCCTTCATCACCTGACTTCTGAATCTGGACAAAGAAACTGTGAGGGTTGCTATGATTACAGATGACACAAAGCTGGAGGTACAGGTAGTGTTGAGGAAGAGGGGAGGCTGCAGAAGGACTTAGAGACAGTGAGGTCTGCAGATGCTGGAGATCAGTTTTGAGGGTGTTTTGCTGGAAAAGCGACATTTTGGGCTGGAACCTTCATCAGAAATGAAGGATTCCGGCCTGAGATGTTGATTTTCCTGCTTCTTGGATGCTGCCTGACCCACTGTGCTTTTCTAGCAACACACTGCGGAAGGACTTGGACAGGCTAGGTGAGTAAGTAAAGTGGCAGATGGAATACAATGTGGGAAAGTGTTATGCTATGTACTTTGGTTGGAAGAGTAGAGGCATAGACCATTCTCTAAATAGAGCGAATCTACAGAAATTCAGAAATTTGAAGCAAATAGGGACTTGGGAGTTCTTGTTCAGGATTCTCTTAAGGCAGTTGGGAAAGCAAATGAAATTTTAGCTTTCATTTCAAGAAGACTAGAACACAAAAGCAGAGATGTGCTGCTAAGGCTGTGTAAGGCAGACCGCATTTAGAATATTGTCAGCAGTTTTGGACTCTGTCTCTAAGGAAGGATGTGCTGACCTTAGAAGGGATCCAGAGGTGGTTTACAAGAATTAATCCAGGAATGAAGGTCATATGAGGAGCGGCTGTAGACTCTGGATCTGTATTTGACAGTTTAGAAGGATGAGGGGGGGATCTGATTGAAACTTAGAAAATGTTGAGGGATGTGGATAGAGTGGAAAATATATTTCCTTTAGTAGGAGAGACTAGGACCCAGGGACACAGCCTTAGACTGAAGGGACAACCCTGTAGAACTGAGGTGAGGAGAAATATCTTCAGTCAGATGGTGGTTAATACACTATCACAGAGGGCTGTGGGGGCCAAGTCATTGATTGCGTTTAAGACAGACAGAGGTTCTTTGGTTGATAAATGGATCAAGAGTTACAGAGAGGAATATAGAGTTGAGAAACATCAAATGTGATCAAACAGTGGAGTGGACACAATAGGCCAAGTGGCCTAATTCTGTTCCTGTATCTAATGGTTTAACTTGGAGTCATGGAGATGTACAGCATGGGAACAAACCCTTCAGTCCAACTCATCCATGCCGTCCAGATATCCTAAATTAATCCAGTCCTATTTGCCAGCATTTGGCCCATATCCCTCAAAATCTTCTTATTAATATACCATCTAGTAGCCTTTTAAATACCGTAATTGTACCAGCCTCTACCACTTCCTCTGGCAGCTCATTCCATGCACGCACCACCCTCTGTGTGAAAATATTGTCTCTTAGGTCCCTTTTAAATCTTTCTCCTCTCAACTTAAGCCTATGCCCTCTAGTTTTAGATTCACCCACCCAGAGAAATGCCCTTGTCTATTCACCCTATCCATGCCCCTCATGATTTTATAAACTTCTATAATGTCACCTCTCAGCCTCCAGAGAAAACAGCCCCAGCCTATTCAACCTTTCCCTGTAGATCAAATCCTCCAACCCTGGCAACACCCTAGTAAATCTTTTCTGAACACTTTCAGGTTTCACAACACCCTTCCTGTAGCAGGGACACCAGAATTGAATTCAGTGCAGGGAAACCTCGATTATCTGAACATGATGGGAAGGCACTATTTCATTCAGATAATCGATTATTTGGTGAATCAATTAAGTGCCTTTCCTCTGGGGCTCGGAGTTTTTAAAGTCTGCTCCCCGCTCAAGAAACTGCAGAAGCACACAGTGAGCGAGCACCACCCCACCACCCCAAATCCCATCCAACACCGTCCCCCAACCCCCAAAACCCCCACACTCCCAACCCAGTCCAACACCGCCACAGCCCCCAACCCCATCCAAAACCATGCCCCGCCTGCAACCCTGTCCAACACCACTCCCAACCCCACCCGCCCCCGCCCCTTCTCCGCGGTAGCCAGACTGGATACCAATAACAAAGACTGCTGTTGCTGCTGCTGCCTTTGTGGGGTAAGTCTCCAAATAGCACGCGCGTACACACACACACACACACACATATACACACACACACATACACACACACATACACACACACACACATACACACATACACACACACACACACACAGCCACACATACAACTTTGTACTGCAACTTTTTGACAGGTTCCACCTTTGCCCTGGACAGGACAATGTTAGAGAGATTATCTAGGGTCGGGGAGGGTCTAGGATACACGCCTATGTAGGACTCCAAGGAAAGTGTGTGCAGAGAGAGAGAGGGCAGGCAGACAGTCATTTGGAGACGGCATCTGTTTAATCACTGTAAACAAAAGACGTGATAAGTTTTGGAAACACGTCTTTGATGTAATGTTTCCATTGGGACCTCGAGATCTCCTTTGGATAATCAGATTTTCGGTTAATTGGTATTTGGATAATCGAGGTTCCTCTGTATTCCAAATGTGGCCTAACTTCATAACCTACAAAACAAATGTTTAAAGTGGCAACAGTTATGTAGGTTTTATTCAGCTATTCTCTCGACCAAAATGGTATATTTGGAAACTTTCACCAAGCATATTTGGTCCTATCCACAAGTCCTAATCATCTCAGAGTGAGCAATTGCATGAATAGGATCCCACTAAATAAATACTTTCTCCAGATATTGCTAAATAATGCATGCTTTCATTCATTTGTGACCTGAGGATCATTTTCATGCATGGCAGCACATTATGTTGAACAATCATGGGTGAGTTATTAGTTATTTCATCGTTTCAAAAGCAGAGTGAATGCCCAAGACATTTTATGTGCAGAAAGTTCCATTCTGCAAGACTGGACGTCACAGTCACCTGTATTTACAGTCATAGAGTCATAGAGATGTACAGCATGAAACAGACCCATCAGTCCAAACTGACCATGCCGACAAGATATCCCAACCCAATCTAGTCCCATCTGCCAGCACCCGGCCTATATCCCTCCAAACCCTGCCTATTCATATACCCATCCAAATGCCTTTTAAATTTTGCAATTGTACCAGCCTCCACCACTTCTTCTGGCAGCTCATTCCACACATGTACCACCCTATGTGTGAAAAAGTTGCCCCTTAGGTCCCTTTTATATCTTTCCCCTCTCACATTAAACCTATGCCCTCTGGTTCTGGACTCCACTACCCCAGGGAAAAGACTTTGTCCATTTATCCTATCCATGCCCCTCATAATTTTGTAAACCTCTATAAGGTCACCCCTCAGCCTCCGAAGCTCCAGGGAAAACAGCCCCAGCCTGTTCAGTCTCTCCCCATAGCTCAAATGCTCCAACCCTGGCAACATCCTTGTTAATCTTTTCTGAACCCTTTCAAGTTTCACAACGTCTTTCCGATAGGAAGGAGACCAGAATTGCACGCAACATTCCAACAGTGGCCTAACCAATGTCCTGTTCAGCCACAACATGACCTCCCAACTCCTGTACTCAATACTCTGACCAATAAAAGAAAGCATACCAAACGCCTTCTTCACTATCCTATCTACCTGCGACTCCACTTTCAAGGAGCTATGAATCCTGGACTATGATTCCCAGGTTGCTCTGCTTTTCAGATTTCTGAATTTTCTCCTCATTTAGAAAGTAGTCCATGCCTCTAATCTTCCTACCAAAGTGCATGACTTCACGATTTCCCACATTGTACTCCATCTGCCACTTCTTTGCCCACTCTCTGAACCTGCCCAAATTCTTCTGCAGCCTCCCTGCCCCCTCAATGCTACCTGTCCCTCATCTATCTTTGTATTATCTGCAATTATTAGCCAGAATGCCCTCAGTTCCTTCATCTCGATCTTTAATGTATAGAGTGAAAAATTGTGGTGTCAACACTGACCCTGGTGGAACACCACTAGCCATCAACTGCCATCCTGAGAAGTACTCTTTTATCCTCGCTCTTCACTTTCTTCCAGCCCAGCATGGCTCTTCTTCAGAATTCTTCAGAAGGATCCCTCGATTAAAAACATTAACTCTGTTTTTCTCTCTCTCCGCAGAGCTATGTTATGGTGATAAGCAAAAGTGAGGACTGCAGATGCTGGAAATCAGAATCTAGATTAGAATGGTGCTGGAAAAGCACAATAGGTCAGGCAGCATCTGAGGAGGAGGAAAATCGACATTTCGGGCAAAAGCCCTTCATCAGGTCATGGTGATGTTAGGTAACATGAACATGAGGCATTCTGGTTCCGGAAGATATCCTCTTTTACCATATTTTGTCAATAGTTATGTTTAATAAAGCCTGTGAAAGTTTACTCTCAAGAGTGTTGACTTCATCTTATTACAGGTTAAGAGTAGCCCCATGCAACTGGAGTGTCTGAAGTAAAGGCCTCATGACAGCATAGTGTTCTGGGTAAGGGATGAGCTCACATAAAATCTAAGTACAGAAGAAGTACGGTGGCAATAAACATAGAAATAAATCAGATGCAGTGAGTAAAACAATGTGGTTTTTACAGAGGTGGGGAATAAATGAGCACTCAGAAAATTCACAAACAATAAGCACATGAAGATACAGTTTACAGTCAATACCATTAAAAAACACCATTAGTAAGAAAAATCAGCGAAACCAGTTTTATAGAGGACTGTGAATGCCAAAACAGACCAAGTCATAGTTGCTCTCTCAGCACAGAATGTCAAACACACACAGAACAAATTACTGCAGCTGAGTATACAGTGAGACGGGCTGATCCTTTTCTCAGGAATTGGACAGGCATACCACAAGATTTCAACTTCCCTCATTGAGCAAACCTACAGTTCAATATGCAGCTTTCATGATTAATTATATTAAAAAAAACTAACTTTAAATTGAAGGCATAAAAGATGCATAATTTTTTGAATGCTACTCCATAGTTAAGTTTAAAGTTTTCAGACCAACCTTTATTCAACTTTGGACACAAGAGGTGTTAAAACTATAAGTAAAAGGCAGATGTATGAACAGTTTGGTACAATGGAAGAGTGGTCACAGAAATCCTACATGTTAATCCAAACCATTTCATTTCTTTATCAAGTGGAGGTCTGTGTGCAGGTTTGTATCTACTTCAGTTAGCCAATACCAGAGACACTGATTTTAGCCCAATGTGCCAAGAATCACTCTCCACTGCAGACATTCCAGTCCTCAGGGTACAAGAGATAACATAGACCCTTCATTTCTCTATGAAGTAAAGCTACAAATGGCTGTGAAAAATACACTTAAGAAGAAAGTGACCAGATACAAAATGGCATTCTAGTGTTTGCTTTGCTCTTTCATAGTGCAACAACAGAGAAGGAACCCACCACTCATGTTGATCATTTAGTAGAGATAGAGGCCTTAGACCTTTACGTTCTCTTATTTTTGGATGGAACTCCTCATGAAGTCTCTACTGATCTTTTTTTGACAATCATCCCTTTGTTGTAGAATGTAAAATGGAGCCAAAGTTGTCTATAGTTTCACAAAACCTGCCAAGGAGAAGCAGCATCAACATCCACAGTTAGATGAAGAAATTCCTCACTGTATAGAATTTTGGATCACTACAGGGAAGCAAAAACAAGACCTTATACTAGTTCAATCACAAATGAAAAGAGGTCAAGCTTCAAAACATTATCCAGTCAGCAAAGGGACCATGGTGTCTGGGATGACAGATTATAGAATTAGAAGGACATCTTTAGTCATCCAGGAAAGAAGTGCCACATCTCCAAAGCAGATTCAAGTACATTGACTTCTCAGGCATGGTGGAGGACGCCTCACCTGCATTGGCAATAGTGAATTAAATGCAACACATCTTTGCCATCACACACAGAGAACATTAACATGAACTGAACACATTTAGAGAAAAAAAATCAAACCTCAGAAATGGTCCATCAAGGGGTAGTTCAAGGAGTTGCAAGCAGCAAATAAAAAGATATTCATAGAAGAAGTAGTGTAAATGCTAAAATGTAACTTGGTTCATAGATATAGTCAATGCCCAGAAATTATTGAGATGCACAAATGGCAGCTGAAATGCACAAAACATCTCATAAACATTCTGTGTCCACTCAATATTTAGGAAATCAAGACATGGAGCTTTAAGCAATGGTGAATGTACTGGTGAAGCTTAATATTAAGGATGAAAAGGAGCTGAAATACATTGAAGCAATTCAATATTGCAGTCTCCACGCTGTTGAGATATGTATTCGCGCTCACAGAAACCCATTTTAACAGATCCTGACTGCATAGATTCTGTTTTCTTGATATTTCCCAGTATTTTTGACACTAATTGACATCAAGTTTTGTGAAGATTTTCTAGCTCAGGTTGAGGTTCTGGATGTAGGTTTGCTCACTGAACTGGAAGGTTCGTTTTCAGACATTTTGTCACCACACCAGGTAACATCATCAGTGAGCCTCCAGATGAAACACTGGTGGTGGCATGGCCTGCTTTCAATTTATGTGTTTAGGTTTCCTAGGGTTGATGACATCATTTCCCGTAGTGATGTCATTTCCTGTTCTTTTTCTCAGGAGGTTGTAAATGGAACCCAAGTCAATGTGTTTGTTGATAGAGTTTCTTCAGGAAAACAACATATACTGACCAAATACTGAATTACAGAATCTGCCGGAAAACAACACATACTGAACAAATACTGAACTACAGAAGCAATCATGCCAACATCCACAAATGAAACTGTATGAGAACATTATTTCAATGAACCACCACAGTGCAGCACAGAGGAAATACACAGAGCAGAGGAAAATCACCTATACAATGTGTTCAAGAAGAACAGCTACCCACTGAACACAATTCATAGTGGGCGACACGGTGGCACAGTGGTTAGCACTGCTGCCTCACAGCACCAGAGACCCGGGTTCAATTCCCGCCTCAGGCGACTGACTGTGTGGAGTTTGCACATTCTCCCCGTGTCTGCGTGGGTTTCCTCCGGGTGCTCCGGTTTCCTCCCACAGTCCAAAGATGTGCAGGTCAGGTGAATTGGCCATGCTAAATTGCCCCTAGTGTTAGGTAAGGGGTAAATGTAGGGGTATGGATGGGTTGCGCTTCGGCGGATCGGTGTGGACTTGTTGGGCCGACAGGCCTGTTTCCACACTGTAAGTAATCTAATACACCAATTATCAGCAACAAACCCCAACAAGCAGACAAAACATGTCCAGAAACCCTAACCACTCTCCCCTACATCAAAGACATCTCAGAAATGACTGCCAGACTACTCAGACCTCTTGGCATCATGGTAACCCACAAACCCACCAACACACTAAGATGGCAGCTAATGATCTTGAAGGACCCTATACAGACAACAAGCAAAATTACCATGCAAGAACTGTAACAAACACTACATTGGACAAACAGGCAGAAAACGAACCACTAGGATAGATGAACATCAACTAGCCACAAAAAGACATGACCTTCTCTCACTAGTACCCTTACACTGAGATGAGGAACAACACCACTTTGACTGAGACAACCTCGGACAAGCCAAACAGAGACACTCACGAGAATTCCTGGAAGCATGACATTCAAACTGGAACTCTATCAACAAACACACTGACTCGGATTCCATTTACAACCTCCTGAGAAAAAGAACTGGAAATGACATCGCCCCAGGAAATTATGTCACCACAGGTAAAGACATCGCCAACCCAAGGAAACCTATCACATAAATAGAAAGTGGGCCATGCCACCAGTGCTTCATCCGGAGGTTCACTGATGATGTTACCTAATATGGTGATGAAATGTCTGAAAACGAACCTTCCAGCTCAGCGAGCAAAACTGCATCTAGAGCTGATTGACAGCTATTGATACATCAATGTTTCCTTACAGGCCTTGATACGTCTTGATTCTTCTGACATTTTTTGACAATTCTTGACCTTTTTTTGATGGGTCAACACTTCTTGACAGCATTAACATTTCTTGACAGCTCTTGACATTTTGATATTTATTGACAGGTATTAACATTTTTTGACAAGTCTTCATATGTCAGGTAGTTGTAAGAGATTTACACAAGTTCTACACATGACCTGCTACACAGTTAAGAATCCCAAAGGCACAGGAGCCCTCCCACGGAACTCTATTGCTATCCAAACATGATACCTGAACCCTCCCAATAGGACCTTTCAACTCACCCCCAAAGTGTTGACCCCATCCATTGAATTATCTCAGCTTTCCAAAGGGATACTCTGGTTATTCCCAAGAAAATGCACAGAGGACAGTCCTTCCCTAACCTCAAATCTTTATATTCTTGGTTTCAGACACCAGAAACCCCAATGTGTAAAGGCAGTTTATCACTTAAATCCTGATCATGGCCCCACAATCCTGCACCCAGTGAAAATGAAAAATACCAAGTTTGGGAGGCGGACTTTGGATTTCGGAAAATTTAATACCTACAGATAAGTATCAATAATAAGTTACCATTGTCTGACCAAATCATTAGGAGAGACAACTGATGGCAGTTTAACCTCAGGGTCACCATGCCTCACAAAGGGCAGAAGTTGAAAAGGAGAATCCCTCATGGTAACCTCAGCCAACGTGGAATCAAACCTTCTTTGTTGGTATTACTCTGCATTACAAATCAACTGGCCAGCCAACTGAGCTCATACAAAAGAAATAATGTCATAGAAGTGTCAAATCACATGGAAGCGGAACTTGATTCTGCAGCACTTCAGTATCAAGTCCTCCCTTACTATGCACTGCATATTTAATATAATCTGTTATTGACCTCATCCAAGAGTGTAGATCACAATCTTTATTTCCTTTCTCTAACACAGCACCACAGAGTTGTACATGCAGCCCTACATGTCTATACCACAAACGTTACAGTAAGCCTTGGAGATCTGACTATCCAACCACACTGTGATTTCACTGCTGTGCCAAATTGATACTCTTTTCTCTTTGGTGTAGAAGTTTAATATTAATCATGAAATTTTGAACATAAGACATCTGATTTAGTTTTCACAGAGAACAGAGAGTACCAGTAAAATATCTAGTAGGGGAGATTAATCTTGGCTCTGTGTGATGGTAAACAATTGGCCACAGTGATTCCAAGCCTACTTCACTTATTTGTCCATTCTGCTTTCCAATTACTTCAATCAAAATGAGATGCAACACGTGAACATTGAAGAGGATAAAACAATGAGAAATAATCTAAAATCAAAAGAGAAAATGCTGGAAATACACAGCCATCCTATAACCATCTGTAGAGATAAAAGGAAAATTACTGCAAATTCTTTCATTGTCTTTTTGTTCAAAAATAATTTTTCTGTTGAGGAACATTTAGTCATATTTTATGAAATTGCTATTATATTGTATGAAATCTTTTTGTAGTTAATAGCAAGGTGAATGAACATACGAATTAGTCGTGAGATTATGCCACTCAGCCCCTCAGGCTTGCTCCACCACTTAATAGTATTGTTGCTAATCTGAATACTGAACATTTCCAACTAGCCTCAAAAATCTTTTACCCACTTGCTTATCAAGAATCTATTGAACTGTCCCTTAAACACATTCAAAGGTTCTTCTTCTGTTTCTGTTCTTCAGGGACGAGGAAGGTTTGGCCCCACTCGGGGGACTGCAGTTTCTGTAGTGGCCAAACAGTCCAATCCTGGAGCTGCAAACACTGTGGTAGATGGTATTTGATGAGGCGGGTGGGTGGGACCTGGATGGGACCCTCTGGATTCTGCACAGTGTTCCTGCTGCATGTGCTTGGCCTTCACTTGCTCCACTCAGTGAGACTCAAAGTGGTTGGCAATGTCAATGAAGGAATGTTGTAGTGTTTAGGGAGATTTTCAGGGTGTCCTTGTAGTATTTCCTCAGTCCTCGCAGTGATCATTTACAATTGCAGAGCTCAGAGAAGAGCACTTGTTTAGAGACTCTTACATCAGGCATTCAGACAACATGGCCGACCATCCCAGCTTCACAGACCTGTGGAGCTTTTCCCAACTTCCAGTTTTGGTTTTCATTTACAGCATCTGCAGTTGTTTTGTTTTTTTTAAAGGAGTGCAGAGCCCTTCCTAAAGGACACCACTGAACCAGACATGACAATTGAAATTAGCTTTTTGATGTAGATTTCTATTGAATTCAAAAAGCCATTTTCAATTATGTGATTCACTCCAATGTCTTCAGAACATTAGCCTGTGGTTCTGGACTATTGATCCAGTGACATTACCATAATAACACCAACATCCCTACCAATCATCAGGTTTACCACTATTTCTGGTGACTTTATAGACCTTCCCTTTAAATCTTAAACAATTAAAAATTTCTTTTCTCAGTTAGGATCAGATGCTGTCAGACCTGCTGAGCTTTTCCAGCTATTTCTAAGTTAATTTTTGAGTTACAATATTCACAGCTAATTCATATATTTAGGGGTTTTGTGCCTTGAAGGAATGTATCGTTGTTTTAATCTGTGTAAAAAATAATTTTAATACCATCCATTTCCTGCAGGCTATCGAGCTTTGAATGTATTTTTCTAACCTACTGTAGATAATATGTCTCTCATACTGTCTTAATTTCCTCTGTTCAAATTTAACATCTTGGTTTTGGATTGAATCACCTCAATTTCAAGCATATTGCAGATTTCTGTCATATTATGGCCACTCATCCCTTAAGGTTCCTTTACAACCTGCTGATTAATTAGTATTTTATTATTACATAATACTAGATCGAATATTGCCTGTTCCTAATTGGTTCTTCAACGTACTACAGCAGGGAAAATCATCTGCAATACATTCCAGAAACTCATCCTCCACACCACTCATGCTCTCTATGTTTACCAAGACCACTATAGAATGAAGTGACCCATTATTACTTTGTTACCCTTGCTACATGCTTGTCTCATTTTCTGATTAACAGGGACCACTCCAGGAGCAGCAATTACTGTTTTGTATGCTGATGCATTGTTTTGGAACTTTGCAAAAAAAAAAGTCAAAACAACAGCATTTTTAAAAGGGAGAAGAACAGACAAAGGAAGCACGTGGTGAGGTCAGTACAAGAGAAAGAGAAAGAAAGAAAGAAAGAAACTGGCACCGCCTTTGCTGTTTGAATTCATGTATCGCTGGACATCAGAGTACGTTTGGGAAAATTAACAAACAATGAAATCCACAACTGATCTTGGAGGAACTGTTGGGTGAAGTTCACAGCACAGAAGCAGATAAGTGTATTGTTATTTTAAGTGTGACCTACAGAATGTCTGCAGTAGTGAGTAGAGTGGGTTCTTTCTTGATTATATATTTTTGGAGATACATGTCTTGATTAAACTTAAAATATAAGCCACAACTATTAAGTTAACCTGGGGTAGTGTTTGTAGATGAATAAGACAGCATTACTTTCTGGGTCTGTAGATTGTGAAGAAGCAAAAATGGCCTTTAGTAGAATGATATGTGTTTCTTGTCAGATGTGGGAGTTTAAAGAGAGTTTAAGACTTACAGCTGATTATATCTGCCATAAATGCTGTTGGATACGAATTTTATCAGATCGAATGGATCAGTTGGAGAGACAGTTAGAAGCAATGAGGAATTTGCAACAGCAACAGTATGTGATAGATGGCAGTTATAGGAAAGGGGAAAGTCTCAGGTGCAGTCACGTAGATTGGTTAACTCCAGGAAAGGTAAGAGAGGTAGGCAGCTAGTGCAGAAGTCTTTTGTGGCTATACCCATTTCAAACAAGTATGCTGCTTTGCAAAATGTAAGGGTGGGTGGGAAATGGATTCTCAGGGGAACGTAACATGAGCAGGCAATTGGTATTGAGACTGGCTCTAATGAAGTGAGGGGTACATCGGGTTCTAAGAGATCAATTGTGTTCTGAGATTCTCTAGTTTGAGGTATAGACAGACATTTCTGTGGCCACCAGCGAAAAGCAGAATGTGTTGCTTCCCTGGTGCTAGGATCAAGGATGTCTCAGAGAGGGTGCCGAATGTTCTCACAGGGGAGAGGGGCCAGCAGGAGGTCATTGTCCACATTGGAGCCAGCGATATAGGAAGGGGAAAGGTTGAGACTCTGAAAGGAGATAACAGAGAGTTAGGCAGAAATTTCAAAAGGAGGTCCTCAAGGGTAGTAATATCTGGATTACTCCCTATGAGCTACGAGCTAATGAGGGCAAGAATAGGAGGATAGAGCAGCCAAAAGCATGGCTGAGGAGCTGGTGTACGGGAGAAGGAATCACATTTTTGGATCAATGGAATCTCTTTTGGGGTAGAAGTGACCTGTACAAGAAGAACAGATTGCACCTAAATTGGAAGGGGACTAATATACTGGCAGGGCAATTTTCTAGAGCTGCTCGGGAGGATTTAAACTAGTAAGGTGGGGGGAATGGGACCCAGGGAGATAGTGAGGAAAGAGATCAATCTGAGACTGGTACAGTTGAGAACAGAAGCGAGTTAAACAGTCAGGGCAGGCAAGGACAAGATAGGATTAATAAATTAAACCGTATTTATTTCAATGTAAGGGGCCTAACAGGGAAGGCAGATAAACTCAGGGCATGGTTAGGAACATGGGACTGAGATATCATAGCAATTACAGAAACATGACTCAGGCATGGGCAGGATTGGCAGCTTAATATTCTAGAATACAAATGCTACACGAAGGATAGAAAGGGAGGCAAGAGAGGAGGGGGAGTGGCATTTTTGATAAGGGATAGCATTACAGCTACGCTGAGGGAGGATATTCCTGGGAATACATCCAAGTAAGTTATTTGGGTGGAGCTGAGAAATAAGAAAGGGATGATCACCTTATTGGGATTGTATTATAGACTCCCTAATAGTCAGAGGGAAATTGAGAAACAAATTTGAAAGGAGATCTCAGCTATCTGTAAGAATAATAGGGTGATTATTGGAGGGGATTTTAACTTTCCAAACATCGACTGGAACTGCCATAGTGTCAAGGATTTAGATGGAGAGGAATTTGTTAAGTGTGTACAAGACAATTTTCTGATTCAATATGTGGATGTGCCTACTAAAGAAGGTGCAAAACTTGACCTACTCTTGGGAAATAAGGCAGGGCAGGTGACTGAGGTGTCAGTGGGGGAGCACTTTGGAGCCAGCGACCAGAATTCTAATAAATTCAAAATAGTGATGGAAAAAGATGGACCAGATCTAAAAGTTGAAGTTCCAAATTGGAGAAATGCCAATTTTGACAGTATTAGGCAAGAACTTTCGAAAGCTGATTGGGGGCAGATTTGCGCAGGTAAAGGGATGGCTGGAAAATGGGAAGCCTTCAGAAATGAGATAACAAGAATCTAGAGAAAGTGTATTCCTGTTAGGGTGAAAGGAAAGGCTGGCAGGTAGTGGGAATGCTGGATGACTAAGGAAGCTGAGGGTTTGGTTAAGAAAAAGAAAAAAGCATATGTAAGTTATCGACTTAAGGAGAATCCAAAGGGTTTTTACAAACATATAAAAGACAAAAGGGTAACTAGGGAGAAAATAGGGCAGCCTTTGTGTGGAGCCACAGAAAATGGGGGAGATACTAAATGAATATTTTGCATCAGTGTTTACTGTGGAAAAGGATATGGAAGATATAGACTGTAGGGAAATAGATGGTGACACCTTGCAAAATGTCCAAATTACAGAGGAGGAAGTGCTGGATGTCTTCAAACGCATAAAGGTGGATAAATCTCCAGGACCTGATCAGATGTACCCTAGAACTCTGTGGGAAGCTAGGGAAGTGATTGCTGGGCCTCTTGCTGAGATGTTTGTATCATCGATAGTCACAGGTGAGGTGCCAGAAGACTAGAGATTGGCAAACATGGTGCCACTTTTAAGAAGGGTGGTAAGGACAAGCCAGGGAACTATAGACCGGTGAGCCTGACCTTGGTGGTGGGCAAATTGTTGGAGGGAATTCTGAGAGACAGGATGTACATGTATTTGGAAAAGCAAGGACTGATTAGGAATAGTCAACATGGCTTTGTGCATGGGAAATCATGTCTCACACACTTGATTGAGTTTTTTGAGGAAGTAACAAAGAGGATTGATGAGGGCAGAGCAGTAGATGTGATCTATATGGACTTCAGTAAGGCATTTGACAAGGCTCCTCATGTGAGACTGATTAGCAAGGTTAAATCTCACGGAATACAGGGAGAACTAGCCTTCCACATCCATCAAAGTTTTACCTGCACATCCACTAATATCATTTATTGTATCCGTTGCTCCTGATGCGGTCTTCTCTACATTGGGGAGACTGGACGCCTCCTAGCAGAGCGCTTTAGGGAACATCTCCGGGACACCCGCACCAATCAACCACACCACCCTGTGACCCAACATTTCAACTCCCCCTCTCACTCTGCCGAGGACATGGAGGTCCTGGGCCTCCTTCATCGCCGCTCCCTCACCACCAGACGCCTGAAGTAAGAATGTCTCATCTTCTGCCTCGGAACACTTCAACCCCAGGACATCAATGTGGACTTCAACAGTTTCCTCATTTCCCCTTCTCCCACCTCACTCTAGTTCCAAACTTCCAGGTCAGCACTGTCCCCATGACTTGTCCTACCTGCCTATCTTCTTTTCCACCTATCCAATCCACCCTCCCCCTGCTCCCGACCTATCACCTTCACCCCCTCCCCCACTCACCTTTTGACCTCTATGCTACATTCTCCGCACCCCGAACTTCCTCTAGCTTATCTCTCCATGCTTCGAGCTCTCAGCCTTTATTCCTGATGAAGGGTTTTTGCCCGAAATGTCGATTTTACCGGTCCTCGAATGTTGCCTGAACTGCTGTGCTCTTCTAGCACCACTAATCCAGATATTTGGATACAGAACTGGCTCAAAGGTAGAAAACAGAGGGTGGTGGTGGAGGGTTGTTTTTCAGACTGGAGGCCTGTGACCAGTGGAGTGCCACAAGGATCGGTGCTGGGTCCTCTACTTTTTGTCATTTACATAATTGATTTGGAGATGTGCATAAGAGGTACAGTTAGTAAGTTTGCAGATGACACCTAAATTGGAGGTGTAGTGGACAACGAAGAGGGCTACCTCAGATTACAACAGGATCTGGACCAGATGGGCCAATGGGCTGAGAAGTGGCAGATTGAGTTTAATTCAGATAAATGCGAGGTGCTGCATTTTGGGAAAGCAAATCTTAGCACGACTTATACACTTAATGGTAAGGTCCTAGGGAATGTTGCTGAACAAAGAGACCTTGGAGTGCAGGTTCATAGCTCCTTGAAAGTGGAGTCACAGGTAGATAGGATAGTGAAGAATGCTTTGGTATGCTTTCCTTTATTGGCCAGAGTATTGAGTACAGGAGTTGGGGGTCATGTTATGGCTGTACGGGACATTGGTTAGGCCACTGTTGGAAAATTGCATGCAATTCTGATTTCTTTCCTATCAGAAAGATGTTGTGAAGCTAGAAAGGGTTCACAAAAGATTTACAAGGATGTTGCCAGGGTTGGAGCATCTGAGCGAAAGGGAGAGGCTGAACAGGCTAGGTCTGTTTTCCCTGGAGCATTGGAGGCTGAGGGGTGACCTTAAAGAGGTTTACAAAATTATGAGGGGCATGAATAGAGTAAATAGGCAAAGTCTTTTCCCTGGGGTCGGGAGTCCAGAACTAGAGGGGATAGGTTTAGGATGAGGGGAAAGATACAAAAGAGAACTAAGGGGCAACATTTTCACACAGAAAGTGGTACATGTATGGAATGAGCTGCCAGAGGATGTGGTGGGGGCTGGTACAATTGCAACATTTAAGAGGCATTTGAATGGGTATATGAATAGGAAGGGTTTGGAGGGATATGGGCCGGGTGCTGGCAGGTGGAACTAGATTTGGTTGGGATATCTGTTCGGCATGGATGGGTTGGACTGAAGGGTCTGTTTCTATGCTGGACATCTCTATGACTCTATGACTCTATTACCATTTTGTGACTTATTAAAAAATCTCAAGCCAAGTTTTGCTACCCCCTGCTGTTTTTCAGCCTTATCCAAATAGATTCAACATTTTGGTTTTCCAATCTGGGATTTGCCCTTCCTAACATACTGATCTCATCCTTTCGTTTCATTGCAAATTGCTTCCTTTTCCTTTTTGCCTGTCCTTCCTAACGATTGAATATCCCTGAGTGTTCAGTTTACAGTCTTGATCACCTTTCAGACCTGTTTCTGTAATGGCAATTCCCTTTTTCCTCTTGTGATTATCTAACTTTTGCCTTAATCGTATCTGTGTTACTCTTCGCAACCACTCCCTGTGGTAACAATTTCCATATTCTCACCATTCCCTGAGCACAGAAGATTCCTTGAATTCCTTATTGGATTTATTAGTAATAATATTGAGTGCATGGCATCTCTTTTTCATTTCTCCCATAGTGCAAACATTTTCTCTATATCTACCCTATCAAATTCATGCATAACCATCTATCAGGTAACCCCCTCAGTCCTGTCCATTGTCGAATAAAAGCATTTGAAAAGCTTAAGCCTTTCTTATTGCTGTTTTTGTTATGATCCTTCCAAATTGTTGTCTATAGATTCCTTTGCTTTCCTTCTCCTATGCTTTTGTAAACAAACTTAAATTCTTTTGTTTAAAGGACAAAACCAGCCTCTTGTGAATATGTTCAGTGAATTATATCATGGTAATCAAATTTTTAAAAAATTGCAACCTTCGATCTACCATGCCAGGTTTTTCTCTGGATTCTGATTTGTCCAGTGTTATTGGCAGCTGGGATCATAATATTTTAAAATACACCTGCAAATTCAATGCTTATTATGAACTTTTGAGTAGGTTTCCAAATGAAGAATTGAATTTACGTAAAGATTTTTCAGGTGCAATAGAGTAATGCTGTTTTGCTTGTACAAAGGAAATTATACACTGATTGAAAAAACAATTATATTGAATGTTGGAGTAAAATTAATTGCATGAAGAGGACTGAGATAAACAATCTGTCCCACTTGTGGTCTCATTCCTTTCTCATGAATAAAGTAGGAATTAGTGTTTTTCAGTTAATCTAAACCAAAAGAATCAACTTGTCACATATTGCACAGATAATGCAATCAAGGGAGAATGGTAACAAAGGCTTTGTGTGTGTGACACTTCCTATAGTGGAACTTTGTTGTCCTTGAAGAACTTACACTCTCACTTTTAGACAACAAATTCTCATTAACACCCTGCATTCCACCGTTCAGAGTTATTCAAAGCACCACTCAAATCTGTAATGAGATTGGAGCTGAATGTCTATGATTGCTTCGTAAGGAGTGCAGCAGTGAAACCCCTGGGCCCCTGACTTGCTGCCTATTAAAGGCCGGAGCATTGGATGAAAGCGAAATGACAAAGATTGTCAATCTCCACTGCCCCTAAACCCTTGGTTCACAGGGATGACAATGGTAACCCCCCTCCCTCTGAACACAATACATCAATCTGTCTCTCCCACTACCACAGTGCCCCACTGCCTCCACCCCCACCTCCCCCCTACCACCAGCCTCCCAGCCCACCCCTAACCCTTTGTGAAGGACGCAGGTGCCTGTTCTGGTACCCGTGGCAGCTTCCTGCAAACCTTACCATAGGGAAACAGGATTTGCTGACAATAAGACACCGTGGGTAGATGTTAGTGGGTGCTGAAGGAATGAAATGCAGCTGGGAAAGTGGATGAGGAGGCAGAGGCTTATTTGAAAGACATCCATTGAGAGCACAACATTTCTAGGCAGTGCCTAACCTTTCAAAGATTAGGCTGTGCTCAGGAAACATAGCAACTAAAAATGAGCTGAAGGTAGTGCTCTAACCCAAGCATGCAAAAATCCTAAGACTTCTAGAGTACAACACAAGAACCATCTTCTTTAAGTAATTTAAGCTTCACATGTTTCTAAGTGCAATCAAATAATAGTTTACAAAAAATAAGCAACAAAAGCAGCATTAACCCTTTCATCAGGGACTGTGCTGAATTTTTAACCCTCACTTTAACAAAAGTTAAAGTATCAGTATCAGTATTAAAGAAAAACTTACATACATTAGTGCTTTGCATGTCCCAGAGTATGCTTCATTCAATTAACTCTTTATAAAGTATTATAACTGAGGGTGAAGGAGTGCATTGTTCCTCTCTACCTCCACTACTCCACTGGTCACCATTAATAAATGCTTTATCACTTGACCAGCAAGGCCAGCGATAGCTGTTTTGTTATCAACCTGTTCGGAGATGTGTTATGCCATACCTCCAGAGCAAGTAAGACTTGACCCCCATGCCAAAAGAGCCCCCACCTTCAACTTTATCCTTTATTTATTTTAAGTTCAGGATTAGAAAAAGATTCATCAACCAGGCTTCTCTGACGACCAAAGGCATTATCAAAATAAAAAGATTTTTATAATTTACTCATCGCTGGGTGGCTAGCATTTGTTGTCCATCCCTCGCTACTCCCTGAGAAGGTGGCGGTGAGCTGTCTCCTTCACTTGCTGTGGGTTGATCCACAATACCAATATGGAGGGTATTCCAGGATTTTTACCTTACGACACTGAAGGAATGCAATATACTTCCAAAGTTTGTGAGAAGAATTGTAGCTCGGGTGCTCGTTGTTGTGGTTCTATTCGCCGACCTGGGAATTTATGTTGCACAGGAGGCTCCAAAGCACTGAGGATGTCACCTAGACAGGGGACGAAACGTCTGCAACACAAATTCCTAGCTCGGCGAACAGAACCACAACAATATATTTCCAAGTCGGGATGGTGAGTGGCTTGGAGGGGAACTTGCAGGGGGTGGTGTACCCATATTTCTGTTGGCCTTGTTCTTTGAAATAGTGGTGGTTGTGGGTTTGGAAGGTATTGTCGAAGGAGTCTTAATGAATATTCAATAAAAATGCAAAGCTGATTAACATGCAATTTGAAATATCGAAGTATAAATATGTAGCTTTTTAAATAATCCCAACATATGCATGCACACAAGTTAAGGAAAAGTAGGAAAATTCCCTTCAATGATTTGTAAAGATAAACAAGTTCAGGTATTTCCTCAGCACCTCAGATGGACCAATTTTCACAATCCTTCAAGACACCAATCTTCCAAAATACCAATAATAGGATTTCCATAACGAATGTCGTAAGGATTACAGTGGAGGAAGCATTGCCCCAAATCAATGCACAGCAAGTTCATTTGAACAGCTATGTGATAACCACCTGACCTTTTTGTGAATTTAGTTCAGGGATCAATATTAATCAGGGCAAGGCATCTGCAAAACTGTGGCCATGGAATCTTTTAGTTCCTCATGAAAAGAAAGGCAGATTCTGTCTAAGCCAGAAGACAGCTTACCAGCAGCACCAAATTCCTTACCATAGTCTGCCTTGATTCTGGGCTCTGTGGGAGTAGGAGTTTAAATCAAATAGGGACAGGGGCTGCACTGATCAGCAGCTGACAAGGGATGTCTTGAAGTCTATCCCTTTAATTGCCTTTGATCTTGATTTCTTTTCGACAATCTGGGGTATGAATTCAGCATTAGTGTCTGAAACTTACAACGCTATTTATTTTGTTCAACCCTTGTCCAAAAGTTGACACTTATCCTTTTTTGTCAGACTGAGAGTAATTTGTTGTCTGTGATTATATAATACTTGTAAACTCAAAGGTTGTTAAATGTTTGTATGTGTCAGCACCTAGATTCTCATTGAATCTCAAGGGTTTTCTATACTTTATCAGATCTTGATTGATAAAAGTTTTGACAGTTATTTTGTAATGTGGTCTATGGCAAAAGGAGTAAGCCCACTCTAATTTGCACAAAACTTAAATGAAAAATGCGCATCTCAAAGTAAAGTCTCCTTTGACAGGACCTTCCTAACCTGCAGACTCTACCATCTAGAAGGACAAGGGTAGAAGATACATAGGAGAACCACAACTGCAAGTTGCCCTCTAAACCACTCACAATCCTGATTTGGAGATATATTGCCATTTCTACAGTGCTAATGGGTCAAAATCCTGGAACTCCATCCCTATGGGCCTATCTACAGCACATGGACTGCAATAGTTCAAGAAGGCAGTTCACCATCACCCTCTCAAGGTCAATTAGCGACAGGCAATAAAAGCTGACTCAACCAGCAATACTTACAACCCATTAACAAATAAAATTATGTGAAAATCAGGGTATTCCAAAGTGTACTATAACTGAAGAAATGTTTTCAATGAGCAGACATCGTTGTAGTGTGGGAAACATGCCAATACATTTGAGCACATTAAGCTCCCATAAACAATCATGAAATAAGTGATCAATTTCTTTTTGAGGAGCAGATCTGTCATTTTAATCTTCTAAATGTAAGGATCGGTGCTGGGTCCTCTACTTTTCATCATTTATATAAATGATTTGGTTGTGAACATAGGAGATAAAGTTAGTAAGTTTGTAGATGACACTAAAATTGGAGATACAATGGATAGCAAAGAAGGTTACCTCAGAGTAATCTTGATCAGATGGGCCAACTGGTGAAGGATTGGCAGATGAAGTTTTTTTTGATAAATGTGAGGTGCTGCATTTTGGAAAAGCAAATCAGAGCGGGACTTATACACTTAATGGTAAGGATCCAGGGAGCGTTGCTGAACAAAGAGATCTTGGAGTGCAGGTTCATAGCTCCTTGAAAGTAGAGTTGCAGGTAGATAGGATAGTGAAAAAGGCATTTGGGATGCTTTGCTTTATTGATCAGAGCATTGAGTACAGGAGATGGGAGGTCATACTGAGTCTGTACAGGATGTTGGTTAGGCCACTTTTGGAATACTACATGCAATTCTGGTCTCCTTCCTATTGGAAGGGTTCAGAAAAAATTTACAAGGATATTGCCATGGTTGGATGATTTGGAGAAGAGGCTGAATAGAATGGGGCTATTCTTCCTGTAGTATCAGAGATTGAGAGATGACCTTATAGACATTTGTTAAATCATGAGGGGCATGGATAGGATAAATAGACAAAAGTTTTTTTCTATGGGTGGGGGAGTCCAGAACTATAGAGCATAGGTTTAGAGTGAGGGGGGAAAGATATAAAAGGGACCTGAGGGGCAACTTTTTCATTCAGAGGGTGGGGCATGTATGGAATGTGCTGCTCGAGGAAGTGGTGGAGGCTGGTACAATTACAGCATTTGAAAGGAATCTGGTTGAATATAAGATAGGAATGGTTTAGAGGGATATGGGCCAAGTGCTGGCAAATGGGATGAGATTAGGTTAGGAAATCTGGTCAGCATGACGAGTTGGACAGAAGGGTCTGTTTCTATGCTGTACATCTCTATGACTCTATGACTCTATGTATGTCCTTGTTAGGGACTGACATGGTCTAGCATGTATGAGGATAGGTCACCTTCTGGTCTAATGAGAAAGGTCTTTCAGAGTAGACAAATTTTGGTTATTGCATCTTTGCACCTATTTACAATTTATTGGAATAGGCCCTACTTTACTCCAAATGTTGGGAGAACTGAGCCTTAGCAGTCTCTCTCAGAATCCAAGTTCACTGTCTCATTAAGTTCTCCAAATGATCTTGCTCAATCAAGTATGAACCTTTTCAGACTTGGGGATATGTGTGCACAAAACACAGAAAGCTAGCATTCAGATATAGCAGGGAATCGGGAAGGGTCATGGAATGTTGGCCCTTATTTCAAGGGGCTGTAGTATAACAGTAAGGAAGTCTCACTGCAACTGTATGAAATGCTGGTGAGATCATATCTATGAGCAGTTTTGGCATCTTTATCTAAGAAAATATATTATTTCATTGGAGGCAGCGCAGAGAAAGTTCACATAGATGATGATTCCCAGTGTGGAGAAATTGTCTATGAGCAAAGGTTAAACAGGAATTTAGGAGCATGATTGGTGGTGTCGTTAAAAAAATAGGATTCTTAAGGGGCTTGACAGGGTAAATGTTGAGAGGATGTTTTCCCCCATGGGAGAGTCCAGGACCAGAGGGCATAGTCTCAGAATAAAGGGGTGCCAATTTAAGACTGAGATGATGAGGAATTTCTTTTCTCAGAGGGTTTTGAGTCTTTGGAACTTCTTGCCAATGCCAAATGTGGGGGTAGAGTTCTTGTGTATACTTAAGGCTGAGATAGATTGTTAAACAAAAGCAAAATTTGCTGGAAAAAATTCAGCAGGTCTGGCTGCATCTTTGGGGAGAAAACAGAGAAGAGTTCTGATAAAGAGTCACTGAACTCAAAATGATAGGTCTACTTTCACCCAAACATTCTGCCAGAGTTTCTCCAAACATATCTGTCTCTGTTTCAGATTTCCAGCATCCACAGTTGTTTGTTGTATTGTGGATAGATTTTTGATCATTTGGGGAATCAAGGATTTCAGAGAAAGGGCCTAGGAGTGGGCTTGAGGAGTGTCGGATCAGCCATGATCCTGTTGAGTGCTGTATCAGGGTTGAGGGACTGAATGGCCTACTCCTGTTCCTTTTTCTTATGGTGTTATGGTGTTACAGATCCACATACAACACAAATGTTAACCAAGGCAGCAGGAACATTCCCTTACAGTCTGTAACACAGTAATTGTTCATAAGCCCTTGGCACAATGAAAGGCTTGCATTTATATAACACCTAGTGCAAAGTTTCAAACTGTTTTACAGCCCAAAATGTACTTTTGAAGTGAAGTCACTGTTGTGAAAGAGGGCAGCTGAGGTCTCAGTTTAAGATCTCATTTGAAAGACAGCACTTCTCTGTCTGATTTAATTGTTCCTTGTGTGGACCCTGAACCCAAAACCTTCCCACTCTGAAATGTCACTTTAGAGACAAGGCATTTGGAGAAACTGTAAAACTTACTTTCCTAACTTGTCCATTGAGACAGCTGCCTGCTATTGTGTCGGTGCAGACAGATATTTTAAAGATTGCAGCAGCATAGAATTCTGACCTTGCTCAAAGAAAACGCTTTCATTTCCAATTAATTGAATTCCACCCAGGGATTGTCAGTCACTGCGGGAAAATCTATAGTAGATCTTTTTATTGACCTTGTACCAACATTACAAACATTGATGTTCATAAATAAGTCACTGACCTCATTCACGAACTGCTGCCTTTTAAGTGCAAAGCAAACTTCACTGTTTTGCTTAAACAATATTGTCCAGAAAGTGAAGTCATTACAAGGTCTTTTAATTCTTTGCTAATCCAGTACATTTCCAAGAAAATGTTGTTCTGCAAGTGAAAAGGTGATTTACATCCTGAGCCATTTGCCAACAACCAGTTCTTTATTCCTTTCTCCAAAGTTTAGAACAAAACTTCCTTTATAATTAAAATAAGATTCTGCATTTCTATAGAACATTTCAGGACATGATGATGAAGTCTTCACTGAAAACTAACAGATGATTAAATGCACATTGTCTCCACACCGCATCCTCGCCCTCTCAGTATGACAATAGGATGGTCGTAGTCCTCACTTTCTGCCCAACGATTGTCCATATTTGAAGTATCATCCTGAGTCGTTTCCATTAACTCCAGCAGGATCTCACCACGAAGTGCATCTTCACCTTAACTCCACTGTTACTATTCCACAGGAGCTGTCTCCTCTGACACCTTTGTCCACTTCTCCATCAGTCCTAACAATTCCTCATTCCCCAGTTGCACCTTCCAATGACACTTGCCCATTTCACATTCTTTCTCTTTACTGTTCAAGGTCCTAAACACACCTTCCAGGTGAAGCAGTGCATTCAATCTAGTCTCCTGTATTCACTGCTGACAATATAGTCTCATTTGCATCAGCAATAAGAAATACAAACTGCTTTGCAGGACACCTCCACCAGGGGTGACTCCCACCGCCCACCGCCCAGTTACTTGCTATGTCAATAAAGCACCTCTCTCTCATGCTTACATTTCACCATGGGTCTGTTACAATGTTCCACAAAAGCTTAACACAAGCTGGAGAAACAGCTCCTCCTTGACAATGTCTAGGACCCAATATTGAAGCCAACAAATTCAAAGCATGACCTGTGTCCTCCATTTGGATAAGAACTCTTGACTCCCAAGACCCAGCCATGTTTTGTTGACTTTACTGTCAGCAGATTAGGCCAATTTTCTTCTTTTCATACCAATCGTTTACATATATTTGACACCTCTATATTCCTCCTTTACTGCCTGTCATGTTGCCCTTGTCTTTTGCTTCAAACCCTCACAATCTATGAAAGCGTGATTCTATGATTTTATGATTCCCTTATAAACAAAATAGGATGGCATGGTGGCTCAATGGTTAGCACTGCTGCCTCCCAGCGCCAGGGACCCGGATTTGATTCCAACCTCGGATGACTGTCTGCGTAGAGTTTGCACATTCTCTGTCTATGTGGGTTTCCTCCGGTTTCTTCCCAGAGTCTGGTTCGGTGACTGGCCATGCTAAATTGCTCTGTAGACACCCAGGATTTGCTGACTAGATGCACTGGCCATGGGAAATACAGGAATAGCGTAAGCAAATTTATAATAGTAATGGACCACAAACCCCTGCCGGGCTATTTAAAGAGGACAGGGCTGTGCTGCCCATAGCTTTCGGTCGAGTTAACAGGGGCTGTTATTCTGAGTGTGCACAGTTGCAAGTTGGAACATAGTCCAGGAGGCCAAATGGTAAATGCGGATGCATTGACCAGATGGCAGATACATTACCAATGGTGTTGCCAATGGAACAGCCTGTTCTGGTTTAACACTTGCTGGTGACCACTCACAATATCAGACCAAAAGATCCCATCCTAGCAAAACTAAAACAGCTAGTTGTCATGGGAGAAACAAATGGGGAAACCTTTCTGGACCACATCAGCAGAAAGGACAATATATTATCACATTCCTGATGAAGGGCCTATGCTCGTCAGAAACTGCCTGACCAGCTGTCCTTTTCCAGCACTACACTTTTCAACTCTGATCTGCAGTCTTCACTTTCTCCTGGCATATTATTATGGGGAGCAAGAATGATTGTGCTGAGCAAAAATAATAAATCCATCGAGGTAAGCCATGGGTTTCCAAAATGATGATGTTGGTGACAAGTCACGTCCAGTGGCCAGGACTGGATGCTGACATAGCCACGTTGGTGGGATAGTGTCAACAAGGACAAAAATTATCTTCAGCTGTTCCCCCACATTTGCTGGAATAGCTGGGTAAACTCTAGATTTGGTTACACATGAACTATGCCAGTCCTTTTTTGTGTTCAATAGTTTTAGTCATTGTGGACACCCCTTAAAGTGGTTAGATGTGCATGGCTGTTCATTCATCAAACAGGGGAATGACGACTGAAAAGTTGCGACCGTGTTTTGCAATACACGGACTCCTGAAGGCGTTGCTCACAGACAATGGGTCACCATTTACCATCAGGGAGTTTGAATATTTCCTAAAATTGGCTGGCATTTGGCATGTAAGGACAGCTCCATATCATGCATCATCCAAAGGTCTGGTGGAAAGAGCAGTCCAAGCTTTGAAGGCAGGCTTAAAGAAACTGCTAACAGCTTCCCTTCATATCTAACTGCCCCAGTTCCTGTTTGCTTATATAGCTCAACCTCAGGAAGCTACAGGGACATCTCAAGTTGAGTTGCTAATAGGGAGAAAACCGGACCTTGGTGGCAGAATGAAACAACATCAGAAATGCCAATGCAGGACACTAGACTCCTCTAAGCAGGAGATGTATACTTTGGGGATGAAGTTTGGCATCAAAACAACAGGAGTGAGGTGTATGGTCATCATGAGGTCAGGTTCTGTGATGTACAAAGGTCCGCTAGGGGAGGCATTCCTGAACAAGCAGGTGGACTGCATGAAAGCTGTAACCTCGTAAACTGAGCAGGAGCAAAACATACCGGCCCCTCAGAATATCTGGCAAAGCTGTCAGAACCCATGGTTTCTCCCCCTCTGTCTAGGGTTGAGTCAACCTCTGAGGAAGAGATGGACATGGCCAAAGTTACTGCCCGAAGAAGATGTATTTCTTCTAGTCAGAAGAAGCAGTCTGTGGTCTGGTACAGGCCATCAGTATCTGAGGCAGAGTTGGAGGAACTGGATCTGATAAGAAAATGCCCCAGGAGAAGTGACAGGAGGAAGAATGGGTCTACATCCCCGGACGTAGAGGGGAGGGATGTCATAATTGGAACAAGGTCAGCCAGGTGAACCTCATAGAATATGAGTTCCCTGATTGGTGTTGTTAACTTCCAATTGTTCCAATGTTTCAGGTATTTGCAACTTCACATGGAATTGCTCTGAAGCAGAAAGAAGAATACTCAAAAAGGTTTCTACCTCTTTTGGAGGGAAACTATGTTGTTTACAAGAGTGCAGCTTCTATATTTATATTTTAACAATGTCCTTCTGGCTTATAGCCCAAATCTACTTGCCTTGAAACAACACTTTCTGTCCTAAAAATGCTGAACTCCTTTTGATGAGGGTACTATCACAGTTGTAGTCGGCTTGAAACTCCAGAATACTAACCCAGTGACAGTGAAAGAATTGTTATGTGTCCAAGTTGGAATCGCGCATAACTTTGACGGTAACTTTGTTCCCACCGTATTGTTTCTCTTGCCCGTTCCTTCAGTGACAGAGAGCACAGGAGAGAAAAGTAGTCACTTGGATGAGCTGGATCAGTGCATCTGATGATTTCTCAAATTGCACAGTGGAAAGAAGGGAACGATACTGGCTGCATCAGTTCTAATAATCACACATAGTTTGGAACTGAAATAACTGCCCAGAGGCCAGTGTTCCATCAACAAGTCACCCTTTATTCACTCGTGCACAGTATACTGACTGTAGCTACCCAGCTTGGAGTCAGTCCTCAACTGGGGAGATTCTAATCTCCTGGTTGCATTTTTTTAAATTAGATTCCCAGCAATGTGGAAACAGGCCCTTCGGCCCAACAGGTCCACACCGACCCATTTCCCTCTGACAGTGTACCTGGTGGTAAAGACAAGCCAGGGATCTATAGAACGGTGATCCTGACCTCGGTGGTGGGCAAGTTGTTGGAGGGAATCCTGAGGGACAGGATGTACATGTATTTGGAAAGGCAAGGACTGATTAAGGATAGTCAACATGGCTTTGTTATTGGCAAATCATGTCTCACAAACTTGATTGAGCTTTTTGAAGAAGTAACAAAGAAGATTGATGAGGGCAGAACAGTAGATGTGATCTATATGGACTTCAGTAAGGCGTTAGACAAGGTTCTCCATGGGAGACTGATAAGCAAGGTTAGATCTCATGGAATACAGGGAGAACTAGCCATATGGATACAGAACTGGCTCAAAGGTAGAAGACAGAGGGTGCTGGTGGTGGAGGGTTGTTTTTCAGACTGGAGACCTGTGACCAGTGGAGCGCCACAAGGATCGGTGCTGGGCCCTCTACTTTTTGTCATTTACATAAATGATATGGATGCGAGCATAAGAAGTACAGTTGGTAAGTTTGCAGATGACACCAAAATTGGAGGTGTCGTGGACAGCGAAGAGGGTTACCTCAGATTACAACAGGATCTGGACCAGATGGGCCAATGGGCTGAGAAGTGGCAGATGGAGTTTAATTCAGATAAATGTGAGGTGCTGCATTTTAGGAAAGCAAATCTTAGCAGGACATACACGTAATGGTAAGGTCCTGGGGAGTGTTGCTGAACAAAGAGACCTTAGAGTGCAGGTTCATAGCTCCTTGAAAGTGGAGTCGCAGGTAGATAGGATAGTGAAGAAGGTATTTGGTATGCTTTCCTTCATTGGTCAGTGTATTGAGTACAGCAGTAGGGAGGTCATGTTGCAGCAGTACAGGACATTGGTAAGGCCACTGTTGGAATATTGCATGCAATTCTGATCTCCTTCGTATTGGAAAGGTGTTGTGAAACTTGAAAAGGTTCAGAATATATTTACAAGGATGTTGCCAGGGTTGGAGGATCTGAGCTACACGGAGAGGCTGAACAGGCTGGGGCTGTTTTCCCTGGAGCATAGGAGGCTGAGGGGTGACCTTATAGAGGTTTACAAAATTATGAGGGGCATGGATAGGATAAATAGACAAAGTCTTTTCCCTGGGGTCAGGGAGTCCTGAACTAGAGGGCATAGCTTTAGTGTGAGAGAGGAAAGATATAAAAGAGACCTAAGGGGCAACGTTTTCACGCAGAGGGTGGTACGTGTATGGAATGAGCTGCCAGAGGATGTGGTAGAGACTGGTACAATTGCAACATTTAAGAGGCATTTTGATGGGTATATGAATAGGAAGGGTTTGGAGGGATATGGACCGGGTGCTGGCAGAAGGGACTAGATTGGGTTGGGATATCTGGTCGGCATGGACAGGTTGGACCGAAGGGTTTGTTACATATTTTACATCTCTATGACTCTCTGACTCTAAATAACAAGATTCCAATAAAATGGTGAATAGTGTAATTTGGGAGGAAGCCAGATGCTCTTTGGATGAGGAGAGTTTAGATGGATTAGAGGAGTCACTGTCAACTTTGTGTTGTCAAGGTAATAGATTGTTTCTAATTTTCCAACTTCAATGTGACATAGGTGACTAACCTGGTTTGCTTTTTGATTTGATATCCTCTACTTTTATTTACATTTCTCTGTGTTAAGGGGCTCAGGTTAAGGACACAAAAGAACTGAGGCAAATTCTTAAACTGTGATACGTGGTCACCTTGGTTCGTATGATCATTAAAGAAAGCAAACAAGACACAGGGTCTTATCTCTAAGAGTTGAATTGCAGACAGATTTTGTTAAATGTCCCATATTAGGAAAACAAAGACATTGAGGATAGTGAAAGACTCACACTGGAACTGAGAGAATATTCTTGTCAGGAAAGGCTGAACAAACTGAGCTATTTCTCTAGAAAAAAAAGAATACGAGCTGATGTAATAAAGATATAAAGAAGATATAGTTACTTGTGAGGGTGTTCATAAACTTGAGGCTATCAATAAATGGTGAATCCAAAATGGAATTCAGGAAAACACTTTTACCCAGAGACTGGTGTAAATGTAATTAAGGCAAACAGCTTTAGCTTTTTTTTATTCTTTCAAGGGATGAGGATGTTGCTGGCTGGGCCAGTGTTTAGTGTCCATCCCTAATTGCCCAGAGAGCAGATATAAGTCAGTCACATTGCTCTGGATCTGGAATCACATGTAGGGCGGACCAGGTAGGGATGGCAGATTTCCTTCCCTAAAGGGCATTAGTGAGCCAGATGGGTTTTTCTTGACAATTGACAATGAATACATAGTCATCATTCAACTCTTAATTCCAGGTTTTTATCTGAGAAAATAAAAAATCTAGGATTCCGACCCAAGTACCCAGAACATTAGCTGAGTCTCTGGATTAAGAGTCTAGTGATAATATCACTAGGCCATCACCTTCGCTAGGAGGACATTTTGAAAATATAAATGTAGAAGCTGCACTCTTTTAAACCACATGGTTTCAAATACTGTCAAAAGAGAGAAAATATGCTTTATTTCTGTCATAAGTGAATGTACCCTTATATTTTAAACAAGAAACATCCTTTTCACATCCACGCAGTCAGGTCCCCTCAGGAACATCATAAAACAAACGCTATATCACACAAGGCGAGATCGGCTCAGATGACCAAAAGCTTGAGCATAGAGGTTGGTTTTAAGAAATGAGTCAAAGAAGGAAAGAGAGGTAAAAAGTGAGGTAGGCAGACACGCAGTTTAGGAAAGGAATTCCTGAGCTTGGGGCTGAGGCAACTGAAGGCATGGCCACCAATCTTGGAGAAAGTATGATTGGAAATGAACAAAAGGCCAGAATGTAAGGTGCTCAGATATCCCAGAGTGCTCTGGGGTTGGATTGCAGATAACTAAGGCAAAAGGGGGTAGGTTTACAGATGTACTTTAAGACAAGGATGAAAAATTGCTAATTAAGACAATATCTGAAGTAGGGATGGTGGAGTCTCAGGTAGAGCAATAACACTGGCAGAGACCAATGGGGTATAATGGTTTGTATCTCTGTTGCAGACCCCCTGCCACCACTCCAAGTGAGTTTGAGCTCTCGCTACTTAACCTGAGCCCCGTAATACAGAAATATAGGCATGTTCGCTGAGCCAGGAACTTGATTTGCAGACGTCCCTTGTCAAGGTGACACCTTCTGTGCATTGGCGCCTCCTATGAAGCCTTGCTGTACTGTGCCTTCTGGAATTTATTTGGCTCCATTTCTGCTGCTTCCAATTGCTGTTATGGGTTGTTCATTGTAGTGGCCAGTATATTAGGTCCAGGTCAATGTGCTTGTTGATAGAGTCCATGGATGAGTGCCATGCTTCTAGAAATTCTCTGGCTGCCCTCTGTTTAGCTTGTCCTATAATCATTGTGCTGTCCCAGTTGAATTTGTGGTCCTTGTCATCTGTGTGTGTGGCTAATAGGGACAGCTGGTCATGGCATTTAGTGGATCACCCAAAGACCACAAGATGAATCTCTTGTCAAGAGGAAGAAGAAGGCTTACGTTAGGATGAGACATGAAAGCTCAGTTAGGGCACATGAGAGTTTCAAGTTAGCCAGGAAAGACCTAAAGAGAGAGCTAAGAACAACCAGGAGAGGACATAAGAGGTTGTTGGAAGATAAGATCAAGGAAAACCCTAAAGCTTTCTATAGGTATATCAGGAATAAGAGAATGACTTGAATTAGAATTAGAATCTCGACAGTGTGGAAACAGGCCCTTCAGCCCACAAGTCCACACCAACCCTCCGAAGAGTAACTCACCCAGCCCCATGCCCCTACCTTACATTTACCCCTGACTAATGCACCTAATCTACACATCCCTGAACACTATGGGCAATTTAACATGGCCAATTCACCCAACCTGCACATCTTTGGATTGTAGGAGGAAACTGGAGCACCTGGAGGAAACCCAGCAGACGCAGGGAGAATGTCCAAACTTCATACAGATAGTCACCCAAGGCTGGAATAAAACCCTGGTCTCTGGGATTGTGAAGCAGTAGTGCTAACCATTAGCCAATGTGCCACCCAGATTAGGGTCAAACAACGATAGTAGTGGGAAGTTTTGCTTGAAGTCCAAGGAGATAAGGGAAGCACTAAAATAATACATTTTGTTGGTATTCACACTGGAAAAAGACAATGTCGAGGAGAATACTGAGATCCAGGCTATTAGACGAGATGAGATTGAGGTTCACAAGGAGAAGGTGTTAGCAATTCGGGAAAGTGTGAAAATAGATAAATCCCCGAGGCCAGATGGGATTTAACATAGGATTCTCTGGGAAGCCAGGGAGGAGATTGCTGAGCCTTTGACTTTGATCTTTATGTCATCATTGTCTACAGGAATTGTGCCAGAAGACTGGAGGATAGTAAATAATGTTCCCTTGTTCAAAAAGGGGAATAGAGACAACTCTTCCAATCATAGACCAGTGAGCCTTACTTTGGTAAAGTGTTGGAAAAGGTTTTAAGAAATAGGATTTATAATCATCTAGAAAGGAATTGTTTGATTAGGGATAGTCAACACGGTTTTGTGAAGAGTAGGTCGTGCCTCACAAACCTTATTGAGTTCTTTGAGAAGGTGACCAAACAGGTGGATGAGGGTAAAGTGGTTGATGTAGTGTATATGGTTTTCAGAAAGACATTTGATAAGGTTCCCCATGGTAGGCTATTGCACAAAATATGGAAGCATAGGATTGAGGGTGATTTAATGGTTTGGATCCGAAATTGCCTAGCTGAAAGAAGAAAGAAGGTGGCGGTTGATGAGAAATATTCACCTTGGAGTTCAGTTACTAATGGTGTATTGCGAGGATGTGTTTTGGATCCGCTGTTGTTTGTCATTTTTATAAATGACCTGGATGGGGCATAGAAGGATGGATTAGTAAATTTGTGGATGACACCAAGGTCGGTGGAGTTGCGGATTTTGTAGGTTACAGAGGGACATAGATAAGCTGAAGAGTTGGGCTGAGAGGTGGCAAATGGAGTTTAATGTGGAAAAGTGCAACAGGAAAAAGCAACAGGAATAAAGAGTGCTGGACTAATGGTAAGATTCTTGGTAGCGTGGATGAGCAAAGACATCTTGGTGTCTATGTGCATAGATCCCTGAAAGTTGCCACCCAGGTTGACAGGGTTGTTAAGAAGGCATACAGTGTGTTAGCTTTTATTGGGAGAGGGATTGAGTTTCGGAGCCATGAGGTCATGTTGCAGCTGTACAAAACTCTGGTGCAGCCGCACTTAGAGTATTGCATACAGTTCTGGTCACTGCATTGTAGGAAGGATGCGGAAGTTTTGGAAAGGGTTCAGAGGTGATTTACTTGGATGTTGCCTGGTATAGAGGGAAGGTCTTATGAGAAAAGGCTGAGGGACTTGAGGCTGTTTTTGTTAGAGAGGAGAAGGTTGACAGGTCACTTAAATGAAATATATAAGATAATCAGTGAGTTAGATAGGTTGGACAGTGCGAGCCTTTTTCCTTGGCTAGCATGAGGGGATATGGCTTTAAATTGAGGGGTGATAGATATAGTACAGATGTCAGAGGAAGTTTCTTTACTCAGAGTAGTAGAAATGTGGAAAGGTAGTAGACTTGCCAAATTTAAATGGTCATTGAATAAACATATGGATGAAAATGAAATAGTGTAGGATGGATAGGCTCTGTAGGTTGATGCAACATCGAGGGCCGAAGAGCGTATACTGCGTTGTAATGTTCGATGTCTATATCCATGTCTATTCCAGTGTAGTGTTAGAAGTTAACCATGTCCCTAGCCAACATTCCTCCTCAAACAACATGACCAAAGGCAAATTTATTTATTTTCTCTTGGGACCTTTGCTCTTTGCAATTCGGCTGCCATTTTTATCAGAATTATTGCAGTGACCCTACTTTAGAAGCAGGCCACCACTATGCGCTTTGGGATTTCACAAAGACTTGGTTAGTTTCCGTTTAATATTTATAACAACTGTATAACATGTATTACATATAATATGCTGATACACATTTGCAAAATCTTGCTATATTTCTCTTACAACCTTACTGATTAACATTAGATACCATGGAGGTGAGCATTGTGGTAGCCCCTGAATCAATTACTCTGCCATGCGTGTTAACTAATTTCAAACATTTCTGTATCAGAGCTAGTATCTGTTTGTTGCAAACCATAACTCTACCTGCATTAATAATGCTACGAGTTTATTTCTATTATAGATCATTTCTTGGTTTCTGTGGTGTCAATTGTTCTCTTGCACAGTGCAGGCTTATTACATGATTGAGAATTAATCCTTGCCGACTTGTAATCCCCAAAAGAGTGGAACCTGAGCTAGAACAATGGAAATCTCTCGTCATCTTAGCCAGGTGGCTGTTCCTTCAACCCTTCCAAATTTAGATCAGGTAGACACTCAGTGAGACAACACTCAAAGCAAAAGGCTAAACTGCTTAATTTGCCTTTCAGGAGAATATACATAACAATTATTGTGACTGGATTCAGAGTGAGAGACATACAATATGAGATTGAGAAGACATGTTCAAGTGGTTGTGTCAGTGGAATAGCAATCCAGAGACCCCAAGCTAATACTCTGGGGATGTAAGCTGAAATGCCACCATAGCAATCAGTGAAATTTGAATTCAATTCAGAAAATTTGGAGTTCTAAGTAAGTCTTAAGCAACTTTGACCATGAAGCAGTCATCAATTGCCACACAAACCCAAGTGGTTCACTGATGATCTTTGGGGAAGGAAAGCTGCCTCTGTAGTGTCTGGTCGATCACATCCACAGCATCCAATTTCACAACAAGGAAAACGGCCCTTCGGTTCAGTGTGTTCACATCGGGCATTAAGTATTTATCTATTCCAACCTCATTTTCCAACACTTGGCCTTGTATGTTATGGCATTGTAAGTGCTCATCACAATATGTTGTTAAATGCCTTGTGGATTCCCACCTCAGCCACACTTTGTGGCAGGGAGTTCTGGATACCCACTACCTTCTGGCTGAAGACATCCCATCCTTCACTTAAGACTGTATTTCCGGGTTATTGACCCCTCTACTAAGGAAAAGGTTTTGACCACCAAGCCCCTCATATTTTAATCAGACCTTAATCAGATGACTACTCAAGCATCTCTGCTCTGGTTCTTCACTGTTCACTGAAATAGCTGAATAAGGCATTCAAAGGTATTTGAGGAGGGCAACAAATACTGGTCTTAGCAGTTATGTACAAATCCCATGTAGGAATAAATACAAGTGAGAGATGTGGAGAAGTGAGGTATTGAGACCACAATAAAGGGAGTTTGGGGTTGACTTTTAAAATCAACTAAAACATAAAACATAAAACATTTCGTGTTGAGTGTCTGTTTGAAGCACTAAAACTCACCCCAAGCTTAACAGGTTCTCCTAGAACTAACAGAGAAAATGGGTCTTGGGATAAACAGTTTTAAAATTTGGGACATTCGATCACCCTTAAGATTAAAAGCAGTCATTATCGAAGTGGACAGTGGAACGGGAGTGAGTGGATGAGCAATCTTCTGTATTTCTGTGCATTAATTCCCATTGCAGCATCTATTTGGAATCTGGGAATAAGATTACCACTGTTATTACTAAATTGACCTGAATTATAGTTTCAAGCTGCCAGTTCCCATCCATTAAGACCTAAGTATTATCCACTGAGTCACATTCCATCTGGGACAGTGAGAGAAAATTTGTAGTCCACCTTTCATTGAGTTTCAAACACAACATCTCCACATTAAAAGAGCCCAACATGACCCTGGATTCCATTATCCAACAGCGTGGGTTCAATTCCCGCATCATCTGTAGTTACCATGAAAGACACTCCTTATCCCCTCTCCTCTTAGATGAGGTGTGGTCAACTTCAGGTTAAACTGCCACTGGTCATCTCTCTCTAATGAGAAAGCAGCTCTATGTTTAGTAGGACTATGATAACTTTACTTTTATCTGGGACCATGATGCTGAGCATTTTGTTTTTTTTATGATGGAGCATTGTTTTCCCTTTAGAATTTGTCTGAAGTAAATACAGCACTTCTTCACATCAGCCTGTGGGGAGTCATAGAGTCATAGAGATTTAGGGTGTAGGTTTGCTCGCTGAGCTGTAGGTTTGATATCCAGACGTTTCATTACCTGGCTAGGTAACATCATCAGTGGCGACCTCCAAGTGAAGTGAAGCTGTTGTCTCCTGCTTTCTATTTGTATCTTTCTCCTGGATGGGGTTCCTGGGTTTTGTGATGATGCCATTTCCTGTTCGTTTTCTGAGGGATTGATAGATGGCATCTAGATTTATGTGTTTGTTTATGACGTTGTGGTTGGAGTGCCAGACCTCCAGGAATTCTCTGGCATGTCTTTGCTTAGCCTGTCCCAGGATAGATGTGTTGTCCCAGTTGAAATGATGGTTTTTTTCATCCGTGTGTAGGGCTACGAGGGAGAGAGGGTCATGTCTTTTTGTGGCTAGCTGGTGTTCGTGTATCCTGGTGGCTAACTTTCTTCCTGTTTGCCCTAAATAGTGTTTGTGGCAGGCCTTGCATGGAATTTCGTAGATGACGTTGGTTTTGTCCATGGGTTGTATTGGGTCTTTTAAGTTTGTTAGTTTTTGTTTGAGAGTGTTGGTGGGTTTGTGTGCTACTAGGATTCTGAGGGGTCTTAGTAGTCTGGCTGTCGTTTCTGAACGAACAGGAAATGACATCACCACAAACCCCAGGAACCCCATCCAGGAGAAAGATATAAATAGAAAGCAGGAGACAACAGCTTCGCTTCACTTGAAGGTCACCACTGATGATGTTACCTAGCCAGGTAATGAAACGTCTGGATATCAAACCTACAGCTTAGCGAGCAAACCTACACCTTAAACCTCAACCTGAGCTACAAACCTTCACAAACCTTGCAGTCATAGAGATGTACAGCATTGAAACAGACCCTTTGCTCCAACCCATCCATGCCGACCAGATATCCCAACCCAATCTAGTCCCATCTGCCAGCATCTGGCCCATATCCATCCAAACCCTTCCTATTCATATACCCATCCAAATGCCTCTTAAATGTTGCAATTAGATTAGATTACTTACAGTGTGGAAACAGGCCCTTCGGCCCAACAAGTCCACACCGACCCGCCGAAGCGCAACCCACCCATACCCCTACATTTACCCCTTACCCCTTACCACTATGGGCAATTTAGAATGGCCAATTCACCTGACCCACACATCTTTGGACTGTGGGAGGAAACCGGAGCACCCGGAGGAAACCCACGCAGACACGTGGAGAACGTGCAAACTCCACACAGTCAGTCGCCTGAGTCGGGAATTGAACCTGGGTCTTAGGCGCTGTGAGGCAGCAGTGCTAACCACTGTGCCACCGTGCCGCCCACAATTGTACCAGCCTTCACCACATCCTCTAGCAGCTCATTCTGTACACGTACCACCCTCTGCCTGAAAAAGTTGCCCCTTAGATCTCTTTTATATCTTTCCCCTCTCACCCTAAAGCTATGCCCTCTAGTTCTAGTTTCCCTGACCCCAGGGAAAAGACTTTGTCTATTTATCCTATCCATGCCCCTCATAATTTTGTAAACCTCTACAAGGTCACCCCTCAGCCTCCTATGCTTCAGGGAAAACAGCCCCAGCCTGTTCAGCCTCTCCCTGTAGCTCAGATCCTCCAACCCTGACAACATTCTTATAAATCTTTTCTGAACCCTTTCAAGTTTCACAACATCTTTCCAATAGGAAGGAGACCAGAATTGCATGCAATATTCCAACAGTGACCTAACCAATGTCCTGTACAGCCGCAACATGACCTCCCAACTGCTGTACTCAATACTCAGTCCAATAAAGGAAAGCATACCAAACGCCTTCTTCACTATCCTATCTATCTGGAACAAATTTCAGATTTTGTAGCAATGCATTTGTGGTTTTGCACCTGGAATATAATGTAAAATAATGGAGGCTACTATCCCACCACCAAGTCACCCTATATTTATTTACACGTTCGTTGTACTTGACACTGGCCAGGCTTTGTCTGAGCTATCACAATGAACAGAACCTATGGTACTCCTGTTTATGTCTGTCAGCCTGGACTTTCTGATTGGACCAATCAGGGAACTCATATTCTATGCGACTTTGTTGACCTTGTTATGATCACTGAACAAAGCACTTGGGGGAATAAAGTAGCAATGGGAAGAATACTTTATCCAAGTGAACTTTCTTTTAACGGCAAGCAATTTGTGGTGTAATTTCAGGCCAAGAGCTCCATCTGGTGGGATATTCAGTAATGACATACTGGAAGGAAAAAGTCCTGATTTTAGTTGTGGAGAAAGTGAGGTCTGCAGATGCTGGAGATCAGAGCTGAAAATGTGTTGGGCTTATGCTTGAAGAAGGGCTTATGCCCGAAACGTCGAATCTCCTGTTGCCTGGATGCTGCCTGACCTGCTGCGCTTTTTCAGCAACACATTTTCAGCTCTGATTTTAGTTGCCTGTAGTACTGAGCTCGGAGAGAGTGCAGATTGCAGATGCTGGAGATCAGAGTTGAAAAGTTTGGCACTGGAAAAGCACAGTAGGTCAGGCAGCATCTGAAGAGCAGGAGAGTTGAAGTTTTGAGCATAAGCACTTCATCAGGAATGTTGTATTGGACTGTTGTGTTCAAAGTTTGTGAGAAGATTTGTAGCTCGGGTGCTCGTTGTTGTGGTTCTGTTCGCCGAGCTGGGAGCTTTTGTTGCAAACATTTCATCCCCTTTCTAGGTGACATCTTCAGTGCTTGGGAGCCTCCTGTGGGTCAGATACGTGGACGACACCTTTGTAATCATTAAAAACACAGAAATAGAGAACACACACTGGATCATCAACGCCACACTCACAGGAATCCGATTCACGAGAGAGGAAGAAAAGGACAACCAGCTCCCATTCCTAGACGTGATGGTACAAAGAACACCAAACAGAGAATTTACCATGAAGGTATACAGAAAAGCCACACACACAGACCAAGTCTTGAACTATGAAACACACACAAACAAAGTTGCATCAGGACATTATTCAAAAGGGCCACAACACACTGCAGTACACCAGAACTACAAAAAGAGGAAGAAGAACACCTATACAAGGTATTCACCAAAAACGGATACCCGCGCAATTTCATCAACAGATGCCTAAGGGAAAGACAACGAAATGAGGACATGCCACAACCCAAAGGACTGGCCACACTCCCATACATCAGGAGCATTTCTGAACTGACAGCCAGACTGCTGCGACCACTAGGACTCATCACAGCACACAAACCAACAGCCACTCTCAGACAACAACTCATCAGGACAAAGGACCCGATACCCAGCATGAGCAAAACCAATGTAGTGTACAAAATCCCATACAAGGGTTGCACAAAACACTACATAGGACAAACAGGAAGACAGCTAACAACCCGCATCCATGAACACCAACTAGCCACGAAACGACACGACCAGCTATCCCTAGTAGCCATACACTCAGATGACAAACAACATGAATTTGATTGGGATGCACCACTATTATAGGGCAGGCCAAACAGAGAACAGCCAGGGAATTCCTAGAGGCATGGCACTCATCCACAAATTCTATCAACAGACACATCGACCTAGACCCTATATACCAGCCACTGCAGCGGACAGCAACTGACAACCGGAAGCGGCAGATTCAAACCTCTATAAATGCCAGTGGAATCAGCACAGAAGCGCTTCACAGGACGCTCCCAAGCACTGAAGATGTCACCTAGAAAGGGGATGAAACGTTTGCAACAAAAACTCCCAGCTCGGTGAACAGAACCACAACAACTGTTGTGTGATATATTGCAAATCATGGACCCCCACATTTATATTCAAAGCATGAAATCTGCTCTCACAGGATTTGGAAGAGAATGTGTAAGGCATGATTAGTAAGTTTGCAGATGACACTAAAATAGGTGGTATTGTGGACAGTGAGGAAGATTATCAGAAATTGCAGCAGGACCTTGATCAGCTGGGGAAGTCAGCTGAGAAGTGGCAAGTGGAGTTTAGTATAGATAAGCGCGAGGTCTTGCATTTTGGAAAGTCAAATCAAGGTAGGAGTTTCATGGTGAATGGTAGGGCCTTAAGGAGTGTAGTGAAACAAAGGGACCTTGGAGTTCAGGTGCACAGTTCTCTGAAAGTAGAGTCCCAGGTAGACAGGGCAGGGAAGGAGGCTTTTGGCACATTGGCCTTCAACAGTCAGGGCATTGAGTATAGAAGTTGAGAAGCTATGTTACAGTTGTATAGGATGTTGGTGAGGCTGCACTTCGAGTATTGTGCTGAGTTTTGGTCACCTTGCTATAGGAAGGATGTTATTAAACTGGAAAGAGTGCAGAAGAAATTTACCAGGATGTTGCCAGTACTCAACGGTCTGAGTTATAGGGAGAGGTTGGACAAGCTAGGACTTTTTCTTTAGAGCATAGGAGATTGAGGTGGGATCTTATACAAGTGTATAAGATCATGAGGGGCATGGATAGGGTGAATACACTCAGTCTTTTTCCCAGGATTGAGGAATCAAGGACTAGAGAGCATCAGTTTAAGGTTAGAGGGGAAAGAATAATAGGGAAACTTTTGAGGGGAAACTTTTACACAGAGGGTGTATGCATATGGAATAAGCTGCCAGCGGAAGTGGTTGAGGCAGGTACATTAACAACATTTAAAAGGCATTTGGACAAATACATGGATAGGGAAGGATTAGAAGGATATGGGCCAAGTGCAGGGAAATGGGGTTAGAGTGGATGGACATTTTGGTTGGCGTGGGCCAGCGTGGGTCAAAGGGCGTGTCTCCTTGCTGTCAGATTTTATGACTCCATGGCTCAATAAGACATTAGAACATAAGAAATTGAGCAAGTTTAAGTTTAGAGCTATCAGACCTTCTCAGATCATGAGTGATCTGCCCCAGGCCTCAACTCTCTTTTGTATCAGCTCTTCATAATCCTCAACTCCTCAACGTTTCAAAAATCAAACTACACCTGCTTTACATGCTTTCAGTGATTTCGCCTGGATAGATTATTATCCTTTGAGAGAAGAAATTCTTTTGCACCTCAGTTTTAAATGAGCTTCTGTCATTCTGTAAATTCATTCCCTAATTCGCCTCTTGTGGAAACAGCTATCCTGTAAAGACCCGGAAAAACCTTCTAAGTTTCAATATGATCGTCCTGGATTCTTCTCAACTCTAATGAATAAAAGCTTAGCCATTCCCAATAAATCAACCCTTCATCCCAGGAATCAGTCAGCGAATCTCTTCTGAACTGCTGTAGAGCCAATATATATCCTTTTTCAAATATGGGGAGCACAATGCAAGGTGTTGCATTTTGGTAAGACAAACCAGGGCAGGACTTACACAGTCAATGGTAAATGTGGGGAGTGTTGTCAAACATAGAAATCTAGGGGCACAGGTACGCAGTGCATTCAGGTTTAATATCAACAAGCAGAGGCAGTGTGGCTTCATGAAGATGAAAACATGCCCAATAAATTAATTAGAATTGTTTGTGAAGGTAACAAGCAGACTAGAAATACATGTGATATGCTTGGATTTCAAAAAGGCATTCAATAAGGAATGGTGTATTAGCATGAATACAGAACAGAATCAGAACTGATTCCAGTTGGGTGTAAAGACTTATAGGTGCAGATAATATACTGAAGTCAGTAATTAACAAAGGCTGTCTATAAATGATGCTCTCTGTACAATACTGAGCTCTGTACCCAGAAAAAGCAGAGAAATGGAGGTATTAGAGACTATGTAGGTGCTGCTACCTGCATAGGCAAAGTAAGTAGGCATAAGAACATCCTGTAAACATACAAGATAGGAACAGAAGTCTGTCATTTGATGATCACGGCTGACTTGTTTGTGTTTTGAATTTCACATTCCAATCAATCCTGAATAACCTTTAATTCCCTTCCTGACAGGAATCCAATTTAAGAGCATAAGAACCAGGAGCAGGAATAGGCAATTCAGTCCCTCGACCTTGCTCCACCATTTAATACATAACAGCTGATCCGATCTCAGCCTCAACTCTATTTTCCTGCCTGTTTTCCACAATCCTTCAACCTATTACTGATTAAAAAATCTGGATTAGAGTGGTGCTGGAAAAGCACAGCAGTTCAGGCAGCATCCGAGGAGCAGGAAAATCGACGTTTTGGGCAAAAGCCCTTCATCATGAATATAGGCAGTGTGCCTGGAGGGTGGAGAGAACCCTTCAGGCACTCTGCCAGTATTCCTAATGAAGGGCTTTTGCCCAAAACATCGATTTTCCTGCTCCTTGGATGCTGCCTGAACCGCTGTGCTTTTTCAGCACTACTCTAATCCAGAATCTGGTTTCCAGCATCTGCAGTCATTGTTTTTACCTACCTGATTAAGAAAATCTGTCAACCTCATCATTGAATTTATTCAGTGTGACAACATTCCTCACATGCTGGGGGAGTGAATTCCAGAGATTCACAATCCTTTAAAAGAAGTAATTTCTCCTCATCTCTGTGTTAAATCTTTTATTCCTTATCATAAAACTATGAACTCTTGTTCTAGATTACCCCACAAGAGGAAAGTTCCTCTCTATGTCTCCTTTAGTATCTTATACACGTCAATTAGATCTCCTCTCACTCTTCTAAACTCCAGACAGTATAGATCTAAGCTGCTCAATGTCTCTTAATGACACAGACCCCTCAACTTTGGAATCAATGTAGTGAACTTTCTCTGAACTGCCTCCAATTCAACAATATTCTTCCTCAACAAACCTTCACAAACCTTGCGATCCTTCCTCAAGTAAGGAAAAAAATCTGCCTTAAATACTCCCGGTGCAATCTCTCTCATGCCTTGTACAATTGAAGCAAGACTTTCCTACTTTTATATTCCATTCCTTTAGCAACAAATGCCAAAATTCTACTTGCCTTCCCTATAGTCTGTTGTACCTTCAAACTAATCTTTTGTAATTCATGCATGAAGACACTCCAAATCCTGTGCAGGGAAACACTCTGAGGTTTAGATAAAAGGTTGCCTTTGTGTTATTTCAACAAAAATGGACAACCTCACTTACCCACATTAAACTCCATCTGCCAAAGTTTGACCCATTCACCTAACCTATCCATATCATTTGTAAATTTCTTATTTCTTGATTGCAATTTGATTTCCCACCAATTGCAGTGTCATCTGCAGATTTTCTGTAGTGATTTCTATCTTTGTATCCAGTAATAAAAATTATAAATGGTTGGGACCTGAGGACTAAACCCTGTGGTATTTCACTAGTTAAATTTTGCTAACCAGAAAAAGACCCATTTTTCCTGATCTCTAATTTAAAAATATTCAATGACAGCATCTCCACTGCCTTCTGAGGCAGAATGTTCCAAAGTCATACAATCCTCTGAGAGAAATAAAGGCTCCACATCTCTATCCTAAAAAGGTGCCCCCTAATTTTCAAACAGTATCTTAAAGTCCTGGACTCTTCACATGAGTATATAGCTTCCCACATTGAATTTATCAGGATCATTCAGGATCTAATAAATTTCAATCAAGTCACCTGTGATAAGTGTTGTACATACCTTGAGCACTCTGAACAGTTTATCTACTTAAAACACTTTACCCAAGCACTTTTATCCATCAGGAGGCCAAATGGATGCAGAACTCAGTTTGCGGTTCAACTCAATTTTATTAACAAAATATTCTTAATTAAAGAGCTTTTGCTGCAAGTATTCACTCTAGCTGTGGTGTCCAGATGTGCATTGTTATCCCCCTCACACTGGACCTGACAGAATGTTCTGTGGCCTTTGGCCAATGGGCTAATGAAATGGGCTCATCTCATCCAATGGGGTCATGCTAGCACCCTCCATGCCATGGGGAGGGGGTATATTTCCTCAGGCACTAGCTGGAAGTCAAGGTGCCAGAAAGTCTGACTGATACTTCTTCAATATGCAACCCTCATGCTGGTTGTAATTGGTTCCCTTGAACACTTTGTAACCTCTTTGAACTTGGTTTCCATCGTTCATTGTAGCCGATAGCTGCTGGCTGTTGTTTAATTTAGTTTGGGCCAAAGTTCTATCAGGCCTGATTTCTCTGGCTCTGGGTTAATTTAGAATGTTCACCACCCCAGCCTGTACATTCTATCTTAATAAAACAATCCATTATTCCAGGCATCAATCTAGTAAAGCTCCTCTGAATTACCTACAGTGCATATCGATTCTTCCTTAAATAAGGAAGCTGAAAGTGCACAGAGTATTTGAAATGTGGTCTCACCAATGTCCTTTCTGACTGAAGTATAATATCCTTACTTTTATGATCAATTTGTCTCAAAATAAATGCTAGCATTAAATTAGCTTTCTTGATAAAGTACTGTACCTGCATACTAACTTTGGTTACGCATATACCATCTAAATCGCTCTGCACATCACATGGAGATGCCAGTGTTGGACTGGGGTGGTTACAGTCAGAAGTCACATGACACCAGGTTGTAGTCCAACAGATTTTTTAAAGTCACAAGTTTTCAAAGCGCCACTGCTTTGTTAGGTGGGCTCCTGATGAAGGAGCAGTGCTTCGAAAGTTTGCAATTTTAAATAAATCTGTTGGTCTATAGCATGGTGTCATGTGACTTCTGCCTCTGCATACCTGCAGTAATTCTCCTTGTAAGTAATGCTCTTTTTTTCATTCTTCCTGCCAATTAACCATCTACACATTTTTTCATATTGTACTCCATGTGTCAGATTTTTACCCACGCAAGTTACCTCTATCCGTCTGCAATTTCCTTATGCCTACTTCACAACATAATTTCTTGTACATCTTGATATAATTTGTGAAATTAGTCAATACCCTTTCACTCCCCTCATCCAAACTATTGATATAAATTTAAAAAAAGATGCCAGCATAGACCAATGAGGAATTCCACTTGTCACATCCTGCCAGCCAAAAACCTAAAAATACATAATGTTTTCTATCAGTCCATCTTCCATCTGTGCTATAATGTTACCTCCAAAACCATGAGCTTTTAATTTCTATACAGTAATAACTTCTGATGTGGCATCTTATCAACTGCCTACTAGAAATCTAAGTACAACAGATTCAGAGGTTCCCCTTTATTCACAGCGCATGTAATTGTTTAAACATGATTTCATTGTCAGAACCATGCTGACTCTTATCAATTCACTTGAGATTTTTACAGTGTACAGCGGTAATCACTTCAGCATACTTTAATAGTTGGTCCCACATTGTGGTTACCCCTAGGGGGATTATAGTCATCCCTTTATCACATACATTCAATATTTTTTGTGAACATTTTTCCATATCATAGTATAAGGGATGTTGTTTTGTACATTTGGTTTAATGGCTGGTTTGCAACACAAAGTGATGAAAACAGCATGAGTTCAATTCCTACACTGGCTGAGGAGCTATGAAGGACTCTCCTTCTCAACCTTTCCCCATGCATTAGGTGTGTTGACCTTCTAATAAGCAGGCCTATGTTCTGGTCTGGTGGGATTATGGTACTCTTACCATTAATCCTTGGGCCCTAAGATCACACCCACTCAAGACACAAACCAGTTATGCCTCTGGACCTCTTGATCCAAATAATTATTGCACAAATGTCACCCTCAATGAACAGTGCTAAGTTTCCACTTTTATGTGGTTTCTGACCCTTATTGAAAATCATATACCCTTCAAAATTCAGGACACCACCCTTGTGAACTTCTTGCAACATCTCTAAAATGGCAATCGGACCATATTCATTTACTTCAATACCTTTGTAAATGCTGCTACCTGTACTGATATAATCAATGGCTAGTTAAGGAGCATTAAGCAGGTATTTATATCTGCAGAGATACAACTTACAGGCACACTCTACAACCTGTACTGATACAGTCAGTGGATAGTTATGGAAACAAACTTTAGGTGCTATATCCATTCAGATACAGGCATCAGGTGGCTGCGGATACATTACAATCTATACGTGCTCAGGTAAAGTCAATGCCTTTTTTTAAATGAATAAATGGTGTAGCTGCTGTACCTGCCCAGGTACAAGAGTCGAAACTTGTGGCGCTGGAAAAGCACAGCAGGTCAAGCAGCATCCTAGGAGCAGGAGAGTCGATGTTTCGGGCATTAGCCCTTCATCATTCCTGCTCCTTGGATGCTGCCTGACCTGCTTTGCTTTTCAAGTGCCACATGTTTTGCCTCTGACTCACCAGCCTCTGCAGTCTTCACTTTCTCCCAGTTGCCCAGGTACAAGCAGTGGGTAGACATGGATACATTACACAGGTGTTTTACCTACAGCAGGTAGACATGAATACATTACACAGAAGCTTTACCTACAGCGGGTAGACATGTATACATTACACAGAAGCTTTACCTACAGCGGGTAGACATGGATACATTACACGGGTGTTTTACCTACAGCGGGTAAACATGGATACATTACACAGGTGTTTACCTACAGCGGGTAGATATGGATACATTACACAGGTGTTTTACCTACAGCAGGTAGACATGGATACATTACATAGAAGCTTTACCTACAGCAGGTAGGCATGGATACATTACACAGGTGTTTTGCCTACTGCGGGTAGACATGGAAACATTACATAGAAGCTTTACCTACAGCGGTAGACATGGATACATTACACAGGTATTTTACCTTCGGCGGGTAGGCATGGATACATTACACAGGTGTTTTTCTTACAGCGGGTAAACATGGATACATTACATAGGTGTTTTTCCTACAGCGGGTAAACATGCATACATTACACAGGTGTTTTTCCTACAGTGGGTAGACATGGATACATTACACAGGTGTTGAGGTGCAGGCACTGGGTAGACATGGGCTCAATGCACAGAGCACTACTTACCCAGGTATAGGCTGTGGGTAGTCATGGGCACACTGCCCAGGTGCTACACCAGGCCAGGTACAGTCAATGGGTAGTTATGGGCACACCTAACAGATACTCTACCTGCCAGGTACAGGTACTGGGTAGTCATAGGTACTCTGTACAGGTGATCTACCTGCCCAGGTACAGGCAGTGGGTCGTCACGGAAACGCTCTGCCCGAGTGAGGTCAATCGAGCACGGGGCAGGGACGCGCTGACGTGACAAAGCTGTCTCCAGGTGACGGGAGCGCGGGCTCAGGTATCAACATTGAGCTGAAGGGCGGACGGGCAGACGAGCGGCCGGCAGCACATGTGCATTACCCTGCAGCTACTGTCCATGGCTACTATGCCTCTTCTACTCCTCTTGCTACTACTCATCGCGTCTGTTCAACAGACAGTTAATGTGCCTCTGATCCAAGGCTCACATCCAAGCGGTAAGTGAGTTTTCTCCACTCCCTCGTGGATTCCCAATGTCAAAACTAACCCGAAGACCTCGAGTCACTTCAATGTTATTCCTCTCCTTTCAGAACCCATATTGTCACCTGTGTATCATGTGGAGGGTCCACCCTTCGCAGTCATTGAAGAAGACCATTCAGAAGGTAAGATCGTGGAACAAGGGAGTTGGTTACTCAAAGAATAAGCAGGATTTCAAGTTCCTCTGACATCTGCTCATCCTCTTTTTAAAAGGACAGAGGGGATGGAAACATAACCGAGATGGAATTTTCATAAAAAATAGTTTGCATTATTTGGAATGTTCACAGTTTTACATCAATGAAAGTATACATTAGATACAAGGACATGTAAAAGTTCTGTGCGCCTGGTTACCACCCCTGAAAATCCATATTTCACCACTGCACTCCCACGTTCACCCCATCCCCATGCTCCGAGTTTTAAAGTAAAACTTAGCCAAAACTCTTAGCAGTGGGTGATATCTTTTCGATTTTTCTGACATCCCCGGGGAAGCAATTTTAGCAAAAGCCATTTGCTTGAAATTGGGTTCAAGCTTATATAACCTTTCTGTCAACTAGAGTAATGCAGGTAATAAGCTATACAGAGTAATCAAAACAAAATGCTGTGGAATTCCGAAATATGTTCCGAAAGTGCTGGCGAAATCCAGCAGCATTTATGGAGAGAAAATACAGTTGACCTTTCATCTCCAAGTTCTGAAGAAGAGTCTTTTAGATTTGAATCATTGACTATGTTTCTCTCTCCACAGATGCTGCCCAGATTTGCTGAGTTGCTAACAGCATCTTGTTTCTATTTTAACTTGTTTAGAGTGAAGAACTTAATCACTGCATTGAAATAGCAGGCAGCGACTGGTGTTTCGACACTCGTCAGCTAAATGTTGGTGGCTATAACAACCATGCTTTTATCATATTAAAGTTGTTCTTGGCAAACTTACTTTTGCTAACGAGCAGTCAATATGATGGCAACAAATTATACCACCTGCATACTCACCCTGGTGAAAGCCAATGCTTAATCTTCTGGTTTTGCGTCAGTATAAATGCTGTCAAATGAGCCGCTTTACATTTATTAGGATCCTGCCAATGTGCTGATTGGCCCAGTCACTGTTTTATTTGATAATTTTATACAACAGAAGGCAATCCTTCTCAGCTTTCATATAAAAAATGCATTTGGTGCCAAAACTATTCTCATTCCTGGCAGCTGTCTTGAGTTGAAGGAGTACTAACACTTCCTGATCTCTAGACTGTTTTGAACACTGCATATGGTCCTGGTGTTTCTATCTGTCTGTCTCATTTCATCTGTACCCTCATGTTTCCTCGCTTGATTTTTCCAATACAGTACTTTCTTCACTACCCTCACAAGCTCTACCAAGCAGTTCCAATTCTAAATAACAATTAAAAAAGTTGGGAATCTAAAATGAAAAAAAAGCTGGAGAAACTCAACAGGTCTGACAGCATCTGGGGATAGAGACAGTGTTAAAGTTTTCAGTCCAGTAAGACTTTGGAACCCAGTTTCAATTTACCCAAAACTGTTAGAGTGACCTACAATACAGTGGTTTCCATGCACTTCTCATCACTATCCTGAATTAGATCACTGCACTCCCAAATCAGTTGTGTGTCAGTGGGTAATAGGTTTGATTTGATTTATTATTGTCACATGTACTGGGATACAGTGAAAAGTATTGTTTTGTGTTTTATTCAGACAAATCATATTTAAGTACATCGGGGTAATAGATAATAATGCAGAATATAATGTTACAAATACAGAGATTGTGCAGAGAATGATCAACTTTAATATATGAGAGGTTCTGTTCCTAAGTCTAATAACAGCAGGAAAGAAATTGTTCTTGACTTTGTAGGTACTTGTGTTCAAACCATTGTATCTTCAGCCCAATGGAATAGGCTTTCTACGGTCGATTTATAAAAATGAGTAAGTTTCATTGTTAACCCACTGAATTTCCTTACCCTCCTGTGGAAGTAGAGGCATTGGTGTGCATTCTTGTCTGTCGCGGAAACATGGATGTACCAAGACAGATTTTGGTGGTAGTTACTCCTCGGGATTTGAAGCTCTCAGCAACCTCCATGTCAGCACCACCGATATAGACAGAGACTTGTCCTCCACTCCATTTCCTCAAGTCGAAGACCAGCTCCTTTCTTTGCTGATATTGAGGGAGAGATTGAACACCATGCCACGAAACTATCTATCTCTTTCCTGTTCCCTGTCTCGACATTGTCAAAGCTCCAAGCCATGACATTAGTTTCATCATCAAACGTGTAGATGCAATTAGAACAGAATTTAGCCACACAGTTGTGAGTGTAAAAGGAGTATAGTAAGGGACTGAGCACACAATCTTGCAAGGCACTGGTGTTGAGGATTATTGTGGAGGAGGTTGAATTGAGTATCCTTTATTGTCATGTGCATTCAATATAAAATACACTGAAAAGTCTATACGGTCACTCGTACGTTAGCACTGTTCACAGAGTAAAATAAAGAAAGATAAATTAAAGCGAGTCCAGCTTTTGCCTCTCTGCTGTGACAGCATGCTGCCACCAGAGCCCTGCTCCAGGCTTCCAGGCCCACACCATGCCACTGAGAGTCTCCCACTCTGGCCTACACAGTCCACACCATGCCGCAGAGAGCATGCCCTGCTCTGGCCTTCCCAGCCCACACCATGCCACCGAGAGTGTCTCACTCTGGCCGTACCAGCATACACCATGCTGCCGAGAGCATGTCCCACTCCGAGCTACACCAGCCCATGCCATGCCGTCAAGATAGTGACCTACTCCAGGATTCCCAGCCCGGGTCATTCGGCCATCAGGGGCCTACTTCATGAGGAAGCGAGAGTACCGCTCCAGACTTCCCAGGCTGACCGATTATGTGGATAGCCATGCTGCCTCTGAAAATGCCACCGCCGCTCCGGAGCCCACCGAAGCCGTTTCCTGCTGATGAGCTCTCTTTGCCAGGTAACTAGAAGCACAGCAAGGGGTGAAGGAGAAAGAAAAAAAACTGCAGACAAAGAGGACAAGCCTGGCTCAGGAGCTGGAACACGGCCTACTCCACCACTGTTGTTGTCACCTATCCAAGGCTGTCAGGCAGGTGACATCATTTCACTGACCTTCTGTTCAAAATGAACGTAGAATGCATTTAGCTCATTGGGGAGGGATGCATTTTTGCCAGTGATTCTACTTGATTTCCCTGTGTCGACCATTATATCATGAAAGCCTTGGTGTGTGTTCGTGTGGTTAATCTGGGACTCTAGTTTTGTCTGATATTGTTTCATGGCATTTCTGATGGCTTTGCAAAGGTTGTACCTAGATTTTCTGTATCAGTCAGGATTTGCCTACTTGAATGTGTAGTGAGTGGATCACTTGATTCATCCATGACTTCCAGTTGGGAAACACTCTTTGGCATGCAGTCCTCTACACACCTACAGATGAAGTCTGTGACAGTCGTGGCAAACTCATTTAGGTTGTCCATTGAGTTCTTGAATATGAACAAATCCACCTACTCCAAGCAGTCACATAGGAGCTCATCCATTACCTCAGACCAGCATGGTAGGACTTTCTGTGCCATATCCTCATGTTTCAGAGTTTGTTTATAAGCCAGGAGAAAAACAATAGCCTTACGATCTGACTTTCAAGCATGTGAGGCAGGAGATAGGGTGGTGGGTTGTGTAGCAATTGTGTTTGGTCCTCTGGTAAGACAGGAGAAGTGATGGTGGTATCTTGGTAGCACACTCTTCATGTTAGCATTGTTGAAGTCACTGGGTACAAGGCCTTGGAGTATTCTGTTTCAAGTCTATTTGTAGCAGTGTAATCCGGTGTATCCTTGCCCTTATGTGGGAAAGCTGTGATTTGAACAAATAATCTAGACAAATGGTCCAAAGCACTTTGAAGGATCTCTAATACTGTTGGACATCTTTTGATTGAGGCATTAAACAGGGCACCCCTCCCTCCAAACTCTCTGAAAAGTTGAGTGGTACCATTCAAGCAGATGGATTCTCCTTTGTTCTGAAAAATACAGTACCCAGATTATCTGGTTGTTTATCGTATTGCTACCTGTTGAAGTTTGCTGTAAATAAATTGGCGGCTGCATTTCCAAAATGGTAACTGTGATTACATTCAGATGTACTCAATTGATTTGAAGCCGTAGTTGTGAGTATATTGGCCATGCTGGGAAGTTGGTTTGCAGACATTTTGTCCCCTGTCTAGGTAACTTCTTCAGTATTTTGTGGCCTCCAGTGAAGCACTGTTGTACTGTGTTTCCTGGAATTTATTTGGCTCCATTTCTGCTGCTTCCGGTTGCTGCTTCCAGTTCCAGTTGTTTGTCACAGTGGTTGGTATATTGGTTCTAGGTCTGCATGTTTATTGATGAAGTCTGTGGATGAGTGCCATGCCTCTAGAAATTCTCTGGATGTCTTCTGTGTAGCTTGTCCTATTATCGTAGTGTTGTCCCAGTCAACCTTGTGGTCTTTGTCATCTACATGTATGGCTACTTGGGACAGCCGGTCCCTGGTCATGCTATCTTATATAAAAAATGTCTCGGAACTAACAGCCAGACTTCTCTGCCCACTGGGATCCATGACAGTCCATAAACTGACAAACACACTCAGACAACAACTACCAGAACAAAGCATCCTGTACCCATCATGTCTAAAACAAGATTCCATGCAAAGGCTGCATGAAACAATGTATAGGACAAACAGGCAGACAACTTGTAATCCTCATCTACGAACACCAACTACCCATTAAATGTCATGACTAGCTATTAGCCATACACTCAGATGACAAGGACCACAAATTCAATTAGGACAACATTATGATAATAGGACAAACTAAACAGAGGGCAACCAGAGAATTTCTAGAGGTATGGCACTCATTCATGGGCTCCAGCAATAAACTCGTTGACCTAGACCCAATATACTGAACACTGCAATGGACAACTGGAACCAACAACCGAAAGCAGTAAGACTGGAACCAAATACATTCCAGAAGACACAGTACAGCAGCACTTCACAGGAGGCTCCAAAGCACTGAAGATATCACTTAAACACAGGAGAAAACATCTGCAAATCAACTTCCTAGCTCAGTGAACATACTCCCAACTACAGCAACCGTCACCCAAGCTATAATCTTCATGCAAACTTTGACTTTGAAGCAGTTAAAGCCCTGAGGTTGAGAAAAGTGCTTTCTTTCTTGCCATTGTTTTCACAACTTCACAACATTGCTCCTTTCTTCAAATGCAAACCTTAGTCTCAGCTTTGCTTATAAGAATATTTACTGGTTGTGCATTATCCTCCCTCCTCTCCACTTGGAGGCAGAGCTTTTAACACTTGTATCCTCTTACTCTGGAATTCTTCAGCTAACCCCCTTGCTACCACTCTCAGTCCTAAAAAGAGCTCTCCAAATCTTTGGATGCTGTTTTCCCTTATCCTCTCTCGTTTAAATCCTTGATTTCCTTGTAAAATGCTTTAGGACATTTGTTCCTGTTTCATTCAATCCCGAAGATTGTATAAGTTATCAGTACACTGGAATCTAAAGGTCTAAGTATCACTATGGTGGAATGATAGCTCTTCCAGAACATCTTACAGCATAATCTTCTGTAATTGTGGATTTCCCCATTTGCAGTTCTTTGTCCGCAGATGTGTTGTCAGTGTAGTGATTGTTGTCCTGGTGTTCCAACACACTGTTGTCCTGTGGTGTGATCTTTCATGTTCATTGTATACTATTGTCATGTTGTACACTCCACTTCCCTGACTTCTATTCTTCATCAGTGCTGCTCCATTAGATGTCATGACTCCATGAAACCGGGTCTCACTGTTCACTTTGAAAATCTCTGTTCCCACTGTGGGATGTGTGACTCTGACCTTTTGTCCTACATGCGATTGAGGTGATTCCATACCTAAATGCTGGCTATGCATTTTCAAGACATGCATTCTGCATTTTGAAGAATTTTGACTATTGGTGTCTCTACAAGATCATTCTTCCATCCTTTGTAGCACAATCTCTGCTGGTAATGGTAACCCCTTTTTCAGAGGTATAGCTCTGAGGTTGAAGAAGAATATTATTTTGTTTCGTTGTATTACATTTCAGGATGAATGATTTAAGACTTGGACCTCAGTATTGTGGTGAAGACATCACATAGATCACTCCCCATTTGGCACACATATTACTGAAAGGTCTGCCCAAATACTGTAGCCCATTGTCAGAAATGTCTTAGAGTCATAGAGTCATAGTCATACAGCATGGAAACAAACCATTCAATCCAACTCGTCCACAACAACTACGTTATCAAACTAAACTAGGCCCACCTGCTTGCATTTGGCTTATATCCCACCAAACCTTTATGTACCTGTCCAAATATCTTTTAAATGTTGTAACTATACCTGCATCCAACACTTCCTCTGGCAGTTCATTCCACACTCAAACCATTCACTGTGTAAAAACATTGTCGCTCATGCTCATTTTAAATTTTTCAACTTTCACCTTAAAAAACATGGTCACTAGTTTTGAACTCCCCCATCCTAGAGAAAGACCCTTGCTATTCATCTTATCTATGTCCATCATGATTTTATAAACCTCTATAAGGTCACCCCTCAACTTGTTACATTTCAGTGAAAAATTTCCTTGCCTATCCAGTCTTATTGCAGTGAACAGACTCGTGATAACACTGCTCCTTTAACGAAGTTAGGTTGTCTTTGGGTTCTTTTTTCAGACGGGTGATAAAGACAGAGGTTCTGTTTTGTCTGCGTTTATCTACTCGAAGAAGCTTTGAAGTTTAAAAAATACATATACAGTGAAAGGGGAGTGGCCAGTTCTCTCAGTTCAGCTTTCACGAGTTGGGTATGGTTTGGGTTTCAGCAGTCTGGCTGGTCAGAGCCAGCAGTCAGGTCTGAGGCTGCTGGTCAAATAAACAGCTACATGGAAGAAGGTGTTCCAAACTGAAATTCTCTGCCATCTCTCTCCCTCTCTCCTGCAAAACCCTGTGTTTCATTTTACCTTTTTCGCCAAGAGGTGTTTATGGGGATTATTGCATGTATTTGGACAGCATCATTAAGTTAGGACACTCTGTTGGGTTTTCAGATAGGTTAAGTTATACTGTTTTCTTTTCTCTTTTGTTTATGTTTAATTTGGTACTCTATAAATAAATTCAGTTTTGTTTAAAACTAAGGGGTTTTGACCTGCTGCATCACACGTGAATATCTGTGTTACACCTGCTCTAAACAGCGAGAAAAGTTAGTGTCTGGGCTACCTTTTTGAACTGTTTTGAGGGGGTCTGGCCTAGACCATAACAGACTGAATGTGGCTCACCCAATGAAACTTCCACAGACATGCTTGAAGTGTTGTATAACAATTGGAAATTTGGAGAAATAATTAGCAACTAAGGTGAAGTTGACTCTATTCACAGGAGATAGATCTCTAGTGATTTTGGACTAAGGGACTGACGGACTCTCATGCAGATGTAATGATTCTTGTTATGGTGGTGGCTCTGTCATGCCTTGCACATTCTCAACAACTTTGTGATGTCACTGTTAATCCCTGACTAATAGACTGCATCATGATCAAACCAATATATCCTTATATACAAAAATGTGGGCATAAGCACTTGTTTTCCTTGAAGATAACACTGCTTGAGATAAAGTTCATATCTGTAAGCTCAAAATCATCCAAGAGTGGTGCACGTTTGGTTGTCAGGTCACCCTTCAGTGAAAACTCTATCGTGCTTTTAGTTGTGGGTCATTATTTGTTTCTGATTGAAGCTGGTTGAAGTAATGCTGGTCTAAATGCAACAGATCGATTTTCAACACATTTTTTATTTTGTCCATACTGTTCATGTTGTAAGTCCAAAGGAATATTTCCATCCTTATTCAAGGTTGACAATGTGCTTAGAATGGCCAAACTGACCATTTTGGTAGTCAAAAGGTGTGATGCTGGAAAAGCGCAGGCAGTCAGGTAACATTAAGGAGCAGGAGAATCGATGTTTCGACCATAAGCTCTTCTTAGCTCGAAGAGCTTATGCTCAAAACATCGATTCTTCTGCTCCTCGGATGCTGCCTAGCTGGCTGTGCTTTTGCAGCACCACACTCTTTGACTCTGATCATCAGCATCTGCAGTCCTCACTTCTCCTTACCATTTTGGTACTAGGTTTGTAGTGGACATCAAAGTCAAATTGCCCTGTACTTTTCCCAGAGGTTACCATAAAGGTAATGGACTTGGCAATGATTCGTGTCAAACTATTTCCATTGGTTTGTGATCTGTTTCCACAATGAGTCGCTTAATGTGATAACAAATACAAGAGCAAGTGTTTCACTCTCCATTTTGGAATAATTGGATTGTTCTTATAGGAAATCTTTTGATCCAAATGAAATTGGTTTGCCATCTTGGAAGTGTTGACTTCCAGGAGTGACTCTGTCCTCGGGTTGTAGTACTGCAGCAATTCTTTGCTGACAATGCTTGTTTGAGGCACTTGTACAGATATTGATAGTCTTCCTGCCATGCAAATGATATGTCTTCCTCAATGAGATGCTATGCTAGATGTTGCCTAGATGTTGAGGAGATCTAAGTTGGTCTTCTTTATCTTGTAGGGTCACAATTGTTTCACATCTTTAATTTTGCTTGGAGCAGGGTAGATTACAAACCTGAAAATATAGAGCCATGCAATGCTAATATCCAACAAGAGAAAACCTAACCACCACCCTTAGATGTTCATTGGTTTCCTCACTATCAACTTTCTGGGAGTTTACCATTGACCAGAACTGAACTGGACTAGCCAAATAAATACAGTTGCAGTGAGTATCTAAACTCCTGACTTCCTAATCTTGTTCAAGGCAAAAATCAGGAGTGTGACTGAATACTGTCCACTTGCCTTGATGAATGCAGCTCCAGCAACAACACTTGAGAAGCTTGACACCATTCAGGACAACTCGTCCATGCCAACCAAATATCCCAATCTAATCTAGTCCCATTTGCCATCCCTTGGCCCATATCCCTCAAAACCCTTCCTTTTTATATACCCATCTAGATGCCTTTTAGATGCTGCAATTGTACTAGCCTCCAACGCTTCCTCTGGCAGCTCATTCCATCCACGCACCACCTTCCATGTGAAGAAGTTGCCCTTTAGGTCCATTTTATATCTTTCCCCTCTCACCCAAAATCTGTGCCCTCTAATTCTGGACTCCCCCACCCCAGGGAAAAGGCCTTGCCTGTTTATCCTATCCAAGCCCTTCTTGATTTTATAAACCTTTATAAGGTCGCCCCTCAGCCACTGATACTCCAGGGCTAACAGCCCTAGCCTATTCAGCCTCTCCTGATAGCTCAAATCCTCCAACCCTGGCAACATCCCTGTAAATCCTTTCTGAACCCTTTCAGGTTTCATAACATCTTACCAACAGGGAGAGACCAGAGTTGCACCCATTACTCCAAAAATGGCCTAACAAATGTCCTGCACAGCTGCCCTAAAGCAGTGGAGTGCAATATTTTAGAATGATAATCCTAATGAGTCATCACATTAAAGAGGTATCCCACATCCTAATCAAGAAGTACAAACAAACTTGAAGCAGAGATTGATGAAATACAATCTGGATTTACATCTGAAGTAGAAATAAGACACAGAATATTTAACTAAAAAACAATCTTTGACAAATATCTCAGAGTAACCAAGAAGGTTTCACATGCTTCATAGGCAATAACAAAGTGATTGCGTTTATTTACTAAAGTTAATAGATGTGTTGTTGAAATGTGAACTTTAACAGAGAAGATGTGAGATTTATCCAGAGCCTGTATAGGGACTAATTGATGGTTAGGAGAATAATAATCAGTCATGTTTCAAGTGAAGAGTATGAGCAGGCTGTATCCTGTTGCCAACATTATTCAATCTGTACACAGAATTAAATGTACATCCTGGGTAAATATCATAGACAAGAACATAGTAGATTTGTGATGAAGGGCTTATCCCCGAAATGTCAAATTTCCTGTTCCTTGGATGCTGCCTGACCTGCTATGCTTTTCCAGCAACACATTTTCAGCTCTGATCTCCAGCATCTGCAGACCTCACTTTCTCCCCATAGTAGATTTGTGGCCTATTACTGTGTTGCTTACAGAACCAGAAGAGTCTTACATAGTTTAGAATATGGATTATGAACACTAAAAGGATAAAAATAATGACAGTCAGAAAGAGTGCATAAGACATGGTTGGTGTCACAGTGGGACAAGTTGATACATAGAACATAGAACAATACAGCACAGAACAGGCCCTTCGGCCCACGATGTTGTGCCGAACATCTATCCTAGATTAAGCACCCATCCATGTACCTATCCAATTGCCGCTTAAAGGTCGCCAATGATTCTGACTCTACCACTCCCACGGGCAGCGCATTCCATGCCCCCACCACTCTCTGGGTAAAGAACCCACCCCTGACATCTCCCCTATACCTTCCACCCTTCACCTTAAATTTATGTCCCCTTGTAACACTCTGTAAGTTTATCTGTTTAGGTCAAACGACGCCATTTTCTTCACAGCCTTCAACACATCATTGATAACAATGAGCACCCCACCAAGGTCTTCCCTACAGCTCCACTTCTCACCTTCAAACATATGCCAAACCTGAAACAGAAACTGTTCGCAGCAAGCAACCAACTTTCACGACAACATTGACCAAAACTGCACACAACCCTGCCATGGCAACCTCTGCAAGACATATCAGATCATCAACATGGATATCACCATCACATGTGAGAAGACCACCCACTACGGACATGGCAGATACTCATGACTTGGCCAATGTTGTCTGTCTCACACGCTGCAGGCATGGATTCACCAAATCATGATATACTGGCAAGACCATGCAGACGCTATGAAGACAGATGAATGGACTCTGTGCAACAATCACCAGAGAGGAGTGTTCTCTCCCAGTCGGGGAAAACATCAATGGTCAAGGGCTTTCAGCCAGCGATCTTCAGGGAGGTATCCTCCAAATTGGATTTCGAGATACACAGCAATGCAGAATCACCGAGTAAAGACTGATAGCCAAGTTCCATACCCATGAAAACGGCGTCAACCATGATCTTGGGTTCATGTCATGCTACATGTATCTGTAAAATCTTCCTTATTGTCTTGTTTTGACAGTATCACCTTGATAAATTGTTATGAGGTCTCTACCTTGGTTAGTTTGTTGTTGTGGTTCTGTTCGCCGAGCTGGGAATTTATGTTGCAGACATTTCATCCCTGTTTAGATGACATTCTCAGTGCTTGGGAGCCTCCTGTGAAGTGCTTCTGTGATGTTTCCTCCGGCGTTTATAGTGGTTTGTCTCTGCTGCTTCTGGTTGTCAGTTCCAGCTGTCCGCTGCAGTGGCCGGTATATGGGGTCCAGTTCGATGTGTTTGTTGATAAAATCTGTGGATGAGTGCCATGCCTCTAGGAATTCCCTGGCTGTTCTCTGTTTGGCTTGTCCTATAACAGTAGTGTTGTCCCAGTCGAACTCATGTTGCTTGTCATCTGTGTGTGTGGCTACTAAGGATAGCTGGTCGTGTCATTTCGTGGCTAGTTGGTGTTCATGGAGACAGCTTGTACAGTTTTGGATTACTTACTACATAGTCTCACATGCACACTCTCTCACACACGCTCACTTTCACACACACATACTCTCATGCAAGCATGAGAGTATGTGTGTGCACAGACACATGCACAATCATACAGACCCTCTCTCACACACATATACTATCACTCTTTCACACACGCTCACACACATACTGTATCACACACGCCCAGCCCCGTGCACGAGCACACAAAAACAGACACACTCTCTCTCTCACAACTATGGGGTAAATCATTTCATCCATGATGTTTGTTTATTTACAGATACACTTGTTAAAAACACACAATTTATAGTCACAGTCAGTCAGTGTGGCAATTTATAAATTCCTACTTTTGGAACAAGACCAGCCTGATTTAAAACTCAGAGACAGATTCTGAGCAAGGCATCACACCGCTGAAAATGTGTTGCTGGTTAAAGCACAGCAGGTTAGGCAGCATCCAAGGAACAGGAAATTCAACGTTTCGGGCAGAGCCCTTCATCAGGAATGAAGGGCTCTGGCCCGAAACGTCGAATTTCCTGTTCCTTGGATGCTGCCTAACCTGCTGTGCTTTAACCAGCAACACATTTTCAGCTCTGATCTCCAGCATCTGCAGACCTCACTTTTTACTCGAAGGCATCACACCTACAATGCAGTGTCTGACCTGAGATATCACTTTTGAAGTTTGAAAAGTTAGGCAGGCACTGATAAAACCTTTAATTATCTCAAGGCAGTGACTTGAAACAGATTCTGAATTTGCATCTTAATCAATCAAAACTTGGATCTCCTTTCTAACAGAGTTCTCCATCAGCCATTTTAAATTTGTTCACTCCACTCCACGCATGATCTCCCTGCCTATAAACTCTTGTGTTGGTGTGCCCTGTTTCACTGCACCTGGCAAAAGAGCATCGCTCCAAAAGCTTGTGATTTCAAATAAACCTACTGAACTATAACCTGGTGTTGTGTGATTTTTGACTAAGTAAAATGATAACAGAAGGCAATAGATGTGATTCAGAAGTTAGAAGGATAGCAATAACCAAAAGTAATTCTGTGGTGATAAAGGGTAAAATAAAACTCAGGTTTGTAACAAGGAAACAATTCATAAGATGTTAAATTTTACCCACTTTCACAACCACTGCAGAACTCTCTACAATAAAAATTTGTGGAATCAAACAGAGGTCTTTGAAATTTAAATAGAGTAATAGAGCCATAGAGCCGTAAAGCATGGAAACAGACCCTCCGGTTCAACTCGTCCATGCCAACCAGATATCCTAAATTAGTCTTATTTGCCAGCATTTGGCCCATATCCCTCTAAATCATTCCTATTTGAATGCCAATCCAGATACCTTTAAAATGTAATTGTACCAGCTTCCACTACTTTCTTTGGCAGCTTATTTCATACACGCACCATCCTCTACACAAAAAAGTTGCCCCTGAGGAACTTTTTAAATCTTTCCCCTCTCACCTTAAAGTTATGTCTTCTATGTTTGGACTCGGGAAAAGACCTTGGCTATTCACCATATCATGACCTTCATGATTTTATAAACTTCTATAAAGTCACCCCTCAGCCTCCAAATCTCTGGGGAAACCACCCCGAGCTATTTCACCCTGTCCCTGTAACTCAAACTCTCCAACCTTGGTAACATCCTTGTGAATCTGTTCTGAATGCTTTCAAGTTTCACAACATCTTTCCTATAACAGGAAGACTAGAATTGAATCCAAAAGTGGCCTAACCAATGTCCTGTACAGCTGCAAAATGATTGCCACACTCCTATACTCAATGCGCTCAATAAAGGCAAGCACACCAAACACCTTCTTCATTATCCTATCTATCTATGATTCTACTTTCAAGAAACAATGAACATGTGCTCCAAGGTCTCTTTGTTCAGCAATACTCTCCAGGCCCTTACCATTAAGTATATAAACCTGCCCTGATTTGCCTTTCCAAAATGCGGCACCCCACATTTCTCTAAATTAAACCCCATCTGTCACTTCATGGCCCATTGGCCCATCTGATCAAGGACCTGTTGTACTCTGAGGTAACCTTTTTGGCTGTCTACTACACCATTAATTTTCGTGTCACTTAGATGGATGCTAACAATTCCATATACAGGCCATAGGATGAACAAAAAAGATGCTTTTTGAATTGAATTGAATTGAACTGAATGTATTGTCATGTGTACTGAGCAACAGTGAAAAGCTTTATCTTGCGAGCAATACAGGCAGATCACAGAGTTAAGTAGCATAGATAGTAAATAATAGGTAAATAGTGGCAAAAGCAAAAACACAGGTACAGGCGTATGCTGAGACTTTGTGAGTCCATTCAATATTCTAACAATAGTAGGGTAGAAACTGTTTTGAAACTGGCTGGTGCGTGTGTTTAGGCTTCTGTACCTTTTCCCCGATGGTGGAGGTTGTAGAAAAATATTGCCAGGGTGGGATGGATCTTTGAGAATGCTGGCAGCCTTTCCATGACAGCGGGCCTGGTAGATGGATTCTTTAGATGGGAGGTTGGCCTTTGTGATTGTCTGGGCTGAGTTCACCCCTCCCTGTAACCATCTCCGATCTTGAATGGTACAGTTGACATATCAGGTAGTGATACATCCAAACAGAATTAGCGGGTTTTGGGAAGATTTGTAGCTCAGGTTGAGATTCTGGATGTAGGTTTGCTCACTGAGCTGGAAGGTTTATTTCCAGATGTTTCCTCACCCTACTAGGTAACATCTTCAGTGGGCCTCCAGGCAAAGCACTGCTGCTGATTTCTGCTTTCTATTTATATATTTGGGTTTCTATGGGTTGGTGATGTCATTTCCTGTGATGATGTCATTTCCTGTTCTTTTTCTCAGTGGGAGGTAGATGGTGTCTAACTCGATGTGTTTGTTGATAGATTTCCGGTTGGAATGCCATGCTTCTAGGAATTCTCATGCATGTCTCTGTTTGGCTTGTCCTAAGATGGATGTGTTGTCCCAGTCAAAGTGGTGTCCTTCATTATCTGTGTGAGGGTCATGTGTGTGTGAGGGTCATGTCATTTTGTGGCTAGTTGATGTCCATGTATCCTGTAGAAGAAGAGATGTTGTTGGGCCTTTATAACCAGTGCATCCACATGAAGAGTCCAAGAAAGCTTGTTGTTGATACTTTAAAATATGATATCTAGAAAAGAAAATCTCAGCATTTTGTCCATTTGATCAGAGCTGAAATGCTGCAGTGATTACTTCGATGGGCTAACTAGAGGATAGTAGGAAAAGGGATTGCCTTAATAATGTGGCATGATAGGTGCCACAGAGCGTTTGCAGAAGAGCCTCAATAAATAAGATGAGGAGAGCACAAGATAAATCAACATCATGTACAAAGACAGAAGACCCACTGGCTAGTGTACCTACCGGCAACAGCAGCAGTAGCATTTATTTACCATTAGTGATTTTATACTAGATAATAGATTGACTTGAGATCTAGATTACATTTAATTAATAGCTTTTCGATTTGAATTTGTAATTAATTTTTGTTTATTAGCTTAATTGTTTTATGTCCTCTTTGATTAAAAATCTGGTATACATAAATAATAATGAAGTTTGGATTTCTTAATTGCAGAATACTCTATTTGATTCACTTTATCCACTAAAATTAGTTATTTGCTTACTGTTGTCCTTTGTTTTAAATCACTGCACATCTCCTTCCTCTCTTGGTTCCCATTGCCATGCTTTATTGAAGACATGGTTTGATTAATTTCCAGACACTAAAGATACCAGGAAATGGGAATAGTGAAGGAAAATGGCATTAGGACAGAGAATCAGCCATGATCTAGTTGAATGGCAGAACAGATTCAAGGGACCAAATGATCTACTCCGACTTGTATTCCAAAGTTCCTCTCAATTCTGCTTCACACTTCTGGCCAATATTGATTGGGTGAACAAAAGTGCATTCTTCAGATAATACTGATGCATTTTTGAATGTGTAAATTGATGCATTTGTACAAATGCATTCTTTATGATAATGCTGACAATGAATTTATTCTGAGACTAACAATGCATTGTAAAGGATAATGCTACTGCACTCTGGGCGAGTCACCTTACTTGAATATCACACTGACAATTGAGAATTTCAATGAATCCCCTCTCCCAAGTTTCTGAAGGAACATCTCGTCGCGGGGCAGTCAGTTATTGATTATATCAAAGGGAATGGAATACAAAAACAATTCTAAAACTATACAAAGGGTTAAAAATCACACAACACCAGGTTACAGTCCAATAGGTTTGTACTTTGGTGTTGTGTGATTTTTAATTTTGTCCACCCCAGTTCAACACAGGCACCATCACATTAAAACTATCCAGGCACTGATCACATCACATCTGGAATAATGTGAATGTTTTTGGTCCCCTTGACTGAAGAAGGCTATACAGGTGTATGACTGCATGGAAGTAAGACTTACAACCTAGAACATAAAACATTACAGCGCAGTACAGGCCCTTTGGCCCTCAATGTTGCACCGACCCATGGAACTAATCTGAAGCCCATCTAACCTACACTATTCCATTTTCGTCCATATGCCTATCCAATGACTATTTAAATAGCCTTAAAGTTGGTGAGTCTATGACTGTTGCAGGCAGTGTGTTCCACACCCCTACTACTATCTCAGTAAAGAAACTACCTCTGACATCTGTCCTATATCTTTCATCCCACAATTTAAAACTATGTCCTATTGTGCTAGCCATCGCCATCCAAGGAAAAAGGCTCTCACTGTCCAACCAGTCCATCCCTCTGATTATCTTATATGTCACAATTAAGTCACAGAACAATCTTCTTCTCTCTAATGTAAACAGCTTCAAGTCCCTCAGCCTTTCCCTCTAATAGCTTCCCTCCATACCAGGCAACACCCTAGTAAATCTCTGAACCCTTTCCAAAGCTTCCACATCCTTCCGACAATGCAGCAACCAGAACTGTACACAATACTCCAAGTGCGGCCGCACCAGAGTTTTGTGCAGCAGCACCATGATCGCAGGTTCTGAAAATCAATCCCTCTACCAATAAAAGAATGTCTTCTTAAGAGCCTTATCAACCTGGGTGGCAACGTTCAAGGATCTATTTACCTGGACACTGAGATCTCTCTGCTTATCTACACTACCAAAAGTCTTACCATGAGTCTAGTACTCTGAATTCCCATTGTTTCTTCCAAAGTGAATCACCTTGCACTTTTCTGGGCAAACTCCATTTGCCCAGCTCTTCAGCTTATCTATGTCCCTCTGTAACCTGCAACATCCTTTGTCACTATCCACAACTCTCCTGACCTTCGTGTCATCCACAAATTTACTAACAAAGTCTTCTATGCCCTCATCCAGGTCATTTATTAAAATGACAAACAACAGCGGACCCAAAACAGATTCTTGCGGTACCCCACTAGTAACTGAACTCCAGGATGAATATTTCCGATCAAGCACCACCCTCCGTCTTCTTTCAGCTAGCCAATTTCTGATCCAAACCGCTAAATCCTCCTCAATCCCCAAGCCTCCATATTATGTGCAATAGCCTACTATGGGGAACCTTATCAAAAGCCTTAAAGAAGTCCATATACACCACATCAACCACTTAACCCTCATCCACCTGTTTGGTCACCTTCTCAAAGAACTCAATAAGGCACAATCTACCCTTCACAAAACTGTGTTGACCATCTCTAATCAACTTATTCCTCTTTAGATGGAATTTCTTAGAACCCTTATTTCCTATATCTCTTATGACCCTTTCCAACACTTCACCCACAACCAAAGTAAGGCTCACTGGTCTATAATTTTCAGGGTTGTCTCTACTCTTCTTCTTGAACAAGGGAACAGCATTTGCTATCCTCCAGTCTGCTGGCACTATTCCTGTAGACAATGACGACATAAAGATCAAAGTCAAAGGCTCGGCAATCTCCTCCCTGGCTTCTCAGAGAATCCTAGGATAAATCCCATCCAGCCCAGGGGACTTAACCATTTTTACACTTTCCAGAATTGTTAACACCTCTTCCTTATGCACTTCAATCTCTTCTAGTCTAGTAGCCTGTATATCAGTATTGTCCTCAACCACATTGTCTTTTTCTAGTGTGAAAACTGATGAAAAGTATTCACTTAGCACATCCCCATCTCCTCTGACTCTAAGCAAAATGTTCCACTACTATGCTTGATTGGCCTTAATTTTACTCTAGTCATTCTTTTATTCCTGATATAGCTATAGAAGGCTTTAGGGTTTTCCTTGATTCTATCTGCCAATGACTTCTCATGTCCCCTCCTAGCTCTTAGACTAGACTTACAGTGTGGAAACAGGCCCTTCGGCCCAACAAGTCCATACCGACCCGCCGAAGCGCAACCCACCTATACCCCTACATTTACCCCTTACCTAACACTACGGGCAATTTAGCATGGCCAATTCACCTGCACATCTTTGGACTGTGGGAGGAAACCGGAGCACCCGGAGGAAACCCACGCAGACACGGGGAGAACATGCAAACTCCACACAGTCAGTCGCCTGAGTCAGGTATTGAACCCGGGTCTCTGGCGCTGTGAGGCAGCAGTGCTAACCACTGTGCCACCATGCCGCCCTTTAGCTTTCTCTTTAGGTCTTCCCTGGCTGACTTGTAACTGTCAAGTGCTCAAAGTGAGCCATCACATCTCATCCTAACATAAGCCGCCTTCTTCCTCTTGACAAGAGATTCAACTTCCTTAGTAAACCACGGCTCCCACACCCAACAACTTTCTCCTCGCCTGACCAGTACATACTTATTAAGGATGCACAGTATCTGGTCCTTGAATAAGCTCATCTCTGTATTAAGTGGGTGACCCATTACTCTGAGATTATGCCCTTTTGTCCGAGACTCTCCCACAAAGGCAAACAACCATTAAGGCCATTAAGGTACAAGTGTGATGTGGAAATGTCAATGTGTGACAGCCATGATGCCTGACATATCATAGAATTCCTACAGTGTGGAAACAGGCCCTTTGGCCCAACAAGTCCACACCGACCCTCAGAAGAGTAACCCACCCAGACCCATTACTCTACATTTACCCCTGACTCCTGCAACTAACCAACACATCCCTTTACACTATGGGCAATTTAGCATGGTCAATTCACCTAACTTGCATATCTTTGGATTGTGGGAGGAAACGCACATAGACACAAAAAGATTGTGCAAACTCCACACACACACATCACAGAGGCTGGAATTGAACCCAGGTCCCTGGTGCTGTGAGGCAGCAGTGCTAACCACAGACCCACTGTGCCACCCTATTGAGACAAACACTGACACACAAATGGACCACAAATACGAGATGCCCATATGTCATATTGGGATTGGAATCAGTGTTTTCCTTTAAGATGCCTGACTTAGGCTAGCCCTCACATTTCATCCACTCTTGATCTCTCCACCATAACAGTGAGGGTAGGAGGGGACCAAAATTGGCAGCTCCAACTATTATCTGTAAATAAACAATTAAGGATGAATTGATCTTGTTCAAATTCAAACTTTTGATTTCAATACATAACAACTGTTGACACAAACAGCTGCACAGGCTGTTCAATTTTAAAAGTGTTTAAAATTGTGGGAAATAAGACGGTAAGGTCATCATTGAAGGGTGCTTCTGGTGTGATGGAGATACTTTGTGAAAAGATAGTGCCCCTCTTCCTTCCTACCTGCCTATGTATGAATCAATTTTCTTTTATCTCATGTTACATGCTCAAATCACCCGGACTTTGCTTCCCCTGGAATCCCTGGGGTTTCCTGTGTTTCCTGTGTTGACCTTTGCCTGCTGGAAGTTCCTTCTGCTAAAAATTGGTATATTGGAACTGTTGGAGCTACTGGCTGCCAGAAGCTCCGGATGATAAGACTACCTCCCAATGTGAGGCGGAAGTCCAGCGAGGTGCATGTTTAGCCCAATGTGTGCTTTATGGTAACAGGATGGTCTTCTCACCAGCAGGATAGCTTGCTGCCTTCTTTTATATCAGGATTGGGGTGTGGCCAGCCATCTGCCCTCCCCCCACCTGTTTATTTCTGCTCAATATCTCAATGATATCTGACTTCAGAAAGCTCAATATATTTTCAACAAAGTACAGTCGGCCAAAGTGACCATCTCTTGTTGGTTGCAGATTCTCCTTCTAATACTTAATCAGGATTTTGTTACTTGGCTGCAGTTCACAATCCTTTCCTTTTCACTCAGCAAAGTTCTCTGTTGTGTTTAATCTTTATGTGGCTTTTCAGGAGGTAGTCCTAAATTACTATGTGGTCAACTCATTCTGTTCCGTTGAAGTTTCTCTTATTTAAGTACCATGTCTGATTATATTCTGAGCTCTTTGTTGAATTTGAATCACTCAGAAATATTTGTATTTCTTCAGCTTTATTTCATCAGATTTTCATCATCTGTCTTACTATTCCCTTTGTAGTCTCCTTTACAGATAATATTCAGAATACCATCTTATCTAGATTAGGCAGTCTCCAAGGTCCACACAAAAAAAAACAACAAAGGACTGTGGTCAGAAGAAAAACAGAAATAGTTAAGAAACTCAGCAAGTCCTTCAGCATCTGTGGAGAAAAAGCAGAGTCAGTGTTTTGGGTCCAGTGTTCTGAAGAAGGGTCTATTTAAAACAATTGAAAGACTAATATTTCTTTCAATAACACTCAAGAAGCTTGGAAATACATTGATTGCCACTACGATCATAAACATTCACTCCACTACCAATGACGTTCAGTCGCAGCAGTGTGTATCATCTAAAAGATGCGCTGCAGAAACATAACAAGGCTCCTTAGACAGCACCTCCCAAATCCAACAACCAAAACTATCTTGAAGGACAAGGGCAGCAGCTACATGGGAACATCATCCCCCTCCAGCTCTCCTCCAAGCCATTCAACTTATTGACTTGGAAACATATCAGCGATCCATCAGTGTCACTGGGTCAAAGTCCTGGAACTCCCTGTGGTATTGTAGGTTTACCTACAGCAAATGGACTGCATCAGTTCAAGAAGGCAGCTCACTAACACATTCTGAAGGGTAACTAATATTTGTCCCAGCCAGCAATGCCCACATCTTTTCTAAGGCATACTGATTGACTGCCAGGCTGAAAACTTGCTTTTTTGCCTAACAACCAGAACCTGAGGATGAGATTTGATTGGTAAACTAACTTATCTATTATTAGTAGTATTATTAATATTAGTATTATAAGATATGTAGCATCTTCTATAAAAGCCAAGTTCTGAAGAAATCCCTCTATCATCCTATAACTTTTCCTTTCACAGTTTCCAATATTTTTTGTTTCTATTTCTGATATATGTTCTGATGAAGAGAGGGAGGTGTCACTGAGGGAGGATGGAACCATTTGAAGAAGTTTCCTGAGGAACTAGGAAGAAATCTACTCTCCATTTAACATTACACTTCAGAAACTTGGTGATCCTCTTTATTATTGTCTGGAATATTTTGAACAATTCTGACGTATTGCTGTTTCTTATGTAGACGACAAACAACATCAGGACATTCCAGTATATCGTGAATCAAAAGGAAATGTCGTCTCAATTGAGGAACTACAAAAGATCATAAACAACTTTAAAACTAAGTGTCGTAAGTACAATTTGAAGATGTAATTGATTTACTGCAAGCCAAAAGTGTTTCTACAAAATTAAATAAGGTGCCTCCCAAGAGGAAGCATTTTCACAGTTCCACAGAATTGTTAACAATGCAGGCAGAAGGCATTTGCTTCATCGTGTCGGTACAGATTTTACCAAAAAAAAAGTATTTAAAGTAACTGATAAATTACAGTTAGTTTACACAATCAGCAATCTGGCTCCAAATTTGGACCTCAAAAAAATTCAGTGTTACTTCATGTACACAAATATTGCAATTACATTTTCTAATCATTTATTCAGGCTCAAATATTTCTGAATTTTTAGACTATATTCCCTACAGTGTGGAAACAGGCCCTTCAGTCCAACTGTGTCCACACCGACCCTCTGAAGAGTAACCCACCCAGCCCCATTTCCCTCTGACTAATGCACCTAACACTATGGGCAATTTAGCATGGCCAATTCACCTAACCTGCACATCATTGGATTGTGGGAGGAAACCCAAGCAGACACAAGGAGAATGTGCAAACTCCACACAGACAGTTGCCCAAGGCTGGAATTGAACCTGGCACCCTGGTGCTGCGAGGCAGGAGTGCTAACCACTGAGCCACCATTTTCCCATGATTCCTCTGCAGACTTGTACTGCACTGCCAATGAATGTCCAACAAAGTTAACCATGGCATAACAAGAAAAGCCTTACTGGTTATCAAGCTCTGGGACTCTTGCTGTAGCAGTATCTACATTGTGATACAATGGGCATTGCAGAGCTTGCCAATGGAAGTATAATTATCCAGATATCTTGTAAGCCAAACGCAGATTCTCATAAAAAATCAGCTACAAATGCTTTTCATCTTTATTGTCATTTGCTCAGTTTACATGCGCCCAGAGCCTTGACATTGTAATTTGAAAATAATTTAGATACAGTTGATATTGACTGTGAGCTTCAGAATATTTACATCAGCATGATGAAAAAAAGTTGTCTTTTAATTTCAGGATGAATGTTGAACAGTGTTACACCTCACTGGGCCACTGGAAGTCAAGCCCTACTATCCTCTGAGTGATCACAAAACTTTTTAAGAATACATGGAATTCAGCGACATAGCTGTCTTTTAAACCCAGGTTGACAGAAAGAATGGACCAATTTAATTAATAAGAATCACTGTTCATTACAAATAAGTAGATTCTCACTACAGAGAATCAGTTATGAACCATTGTCTCTGCCCACTTATAAAACTTCCATTCTATATATATGTAGCGATTGGAACCAGGTTGACCTCATTGACTATGAGGTTGTTGATTGGGATTGTTAACCTGACCAATTGGGAAGGCCCTGGTTAAAAGATGACTTGGTGACAGAATACTAGCCTCTGTGCAGTTATTTCAGTGGTGACGGGAGAAAACAGAACATGCTCGAATCATTCATCTGCACTGGAGCGTAGGTCCTTCCTTGGATTAGTGAACTATTACGGAAAATTCATACCTAACCTGGCTTCCACCTTGGCATCCTTACTCCTGCTATTGCAAAAGGGTCAACCTTGGAAATGGTCATGTAGCCAAGAAGTAGCCTTTAGGTAATTGAAAAAGCTGCTATCATCACCTAATGTGTTGGCCCACTACAATCCAAAGTGAAAGGTAGTACTGACATGTGATTTCTCCCCGCACGATGTTGGGCAGTGTTGGCTCACCAGTGGCCCAATGGAGAGGAATGCCTAGTAGTGCATGCTTCCCGGACTTTGGCTGTTGTTGCACACAAATATGTCCAGATAGAGAATGGAGGTTTGGCAGTCATCTTTGGTATAAGGATGTGCCACCAGTACCTTACGGATGGGAATTTATCATAGTAACAGATCACAATCCCCTGCTAGGGCTACTGAAGGAAGACAAGGCGATGCCGCCCATAGGTTCTGATAGAATTCAGCATTGGGCCCTTATTTTCAGCACATACAAGTACAAGTTAGAACACTGCCCAGGAAGCCAAGTGACTAATGCAGATCCCTTGAGCTGCCTCCCACTTGCAGATAGTCCACTGGTGGTGCCTCACCTGGAAGAGTCCATTTTGGTTTTGAACTTCCTGAACACCTTTGCAATCATCGCCAACAATGTCTGACTGTGGATACAAAAAGATCCTGTCTCGTAAAACTGAAACAGCTGGTGGTAATATAGGAAACAGAAGAATTGTCACAACTCAGTGAGACTAGAAGACCATAGAAGATGGCATATTACTAGGGAGCAAGAGTGATTGTCCTGAGGAATGTTTGCTGTAGATATGGGCTGAATCCCACTAGGGTCGTTCGGGGGTTTCAAGGATAAAGATGCCAGTAAGGAGCTATGTCTGGTGGCTGGGGTTGGATGCCAATGTAGCTGCATTGGTGGGGCAGTGCCCAGAGTGCCAACAAGGACAAAAATTCATGGGAATAGCTGGGGAAGCCCTGGACTCGGGCACATGTTGACTATGCTGGTCCTTTCATGGGCTTAATATTCCAGGTCATTGTGGATGCCTATTCTAAGTGGTTGCATGCGCAAAAAGTTCACTTGGCAAACTCAGGGATGAAGATTGAAAAGCTGCAAGCATCATTTGCGGCACACAGACTCCCAGAAGTATTGGTCACTGACAATGGGCTATCATTTACCAGCAGGGTATTCCAATATGTCCTAAAGTCCAATGGAATTCAGCACATAAGGACAGCTTCATGACAAAAGTAGTCCAAACGGCGAAGGCTGGCTTAAAGAAGCAGCCCTTCCTGATGAAGGGCTTGTGCCCGAAACGTTGAATTTCCTGTTCCTTGGATGCTGCCTGACCTGCTGAGCTTTAACCAGCAACACATTTTCAGCTCTGATCTCCGGCATCTGCAGACCTCACTTTTTACTTAAAGAAGCAGCATACATCATCGATTGAAACTGAACTATCCCAGTTCCTGTTCGATTATAAGGCTACCCCACATGCAACAACATGGATAGCTCCAGCAGAGTAGCTGATAGGGAGAAGACTCCACACCAGGATAAATCTGATATTCCCGGACCATGGGGGGGAGGGTGATGCAACAGCAGGAACGCCAATGCTGACCATATGATGCCTCTCAGTGAGAGAGACAATTTAATTCAGTGGATGAAGTTTGGTATCAGAACCATGGAAATGGCCCTGTGTAAGTACAAGATGAGGTTGATTTGAGGTCAGGTTCCATCACTTACAAAGTTTTGGTTGGTGATACAGTCCTGCACAAACACATGGATCACCTGAAAGCTGTTCCTTCACAAACTGAGCAGGACCAAAACATACCTGGCTCCTCAGAACAGCCAGAAAAGCTGTTGGAAACCATAGGTTCTCCCCCTCAATCTTTATTGAACAAACTTCAGAGGCCGAGATGCATACACCTTCGATACTGTTACGGCCAGATGTAGAGGGGGAAATACTCCCCAGGTGGTCTGGACACAAGAGGTGGGTTACAGCCCAGAGGAGGTGTGTAGAGTGCAAATCAGAGGAATTGGACTTGGGGCGAAAACATCGCAGGAAAAGCTATATGCCAAGGATTAGGCCTCCATCCTTGGACTGGGGGAGGTAAGTGGTGATTGGAATCAGGCTGACCTCATTGACGATGATGTCATTGATTGGCCCAGGTTAACAACCCTAATCAAGCAAGCTGTGGCTGACCAATATTACCAGGAGATTAGAATTTCCTCAATCCAGGTGACTGACTCTGATCTGGCTGGCACAGCCAGTGTACTGCATGTAAGTAAATAAAAGATGACTTATTTACTTGCACTGGCCTTTGTGCAGTTATTTCAATACACATAGTAACATGGGTGTTATGAGAAAGACTGGGAATGCAGTTCAGTGGTTCCCGTTCACACAATTTACTGGGTGATCCTTTTGCTGATCAGAATGCTGCATCTTAATCCTCTTTCTCCTGACACTTTCACTTGGTTGCAGGAGGCCCAGTATGGCTGCATTACACACATAAAGATCTCTAAACCTTTTCTTTAAAGGTCACAGATCATAGCAACTGATGATGGGAAATAGACTTGTTTTAACTGCAGAAGAAAAAGCACTCCTCCTCTTCCAGAGGTCCGATAGCTTCTGAATATTGACCTCCTGAAAGCTGCCCAGCTATCTGGGAACCAACTGCATCATTATTGGCAGGCAGGAAGCCTTCGTCATCGATAATTAGTCACCATTTCACAGACCAATTAGTTAGTTCCCAGCAAAGGTACATGTGTACACAGCACCTTTCTTCAACTCATCTGTATCCAGGCTTTCCTATTGCTTGAGCCAACTGCTGTGTTAGCAGCACCTAGAATCATAGAGTCATACGGAAACAGACCTTTTGGTCCAACTAGTCCATACCGAACATAATTCCAAATTAAACTAGTCCTGCCTGCCTGCTACTGACCCCTATCCCTCCAAACCTTTCCTATTCAGGTATCTATTCAAATATCTTTTAAATGTTGTAATTTTACCCATATCTATCACTTCCTCAGGAAATTCATTCCACAATTGAACCACCCTCTGTGTAAAAGATTTGGCCCCTCCATGTTTTTTAAAAATCTCTCTCTCCTCTCAACTTAAAAATGTTCCTCAATCGTATTGAAATTCCCCATTCCAGGGAAAAGAAACCTGTCATTAACCTATCTATACCCCTCATGATTTTGTAAACTCCTACCAAGTCCTCTGTCTTGACCGAGCCCTCTCCCATATGAAAGGAAAGTTGGAAGATTATGGTCTTTGCATCTGCACTTCCCTACGTTTTATCTCATTTGGCCAAGTCAATTTTAATTACAGCCAGCTTGTCTAGTTCCATTCCTTTGTTAAGTTTAAGCCTATCTAGGAACTTAACTAACTCCACTGACATTCACAATCTGTTCCTTGGTAAGGATTGATATGAAGTATACATTTGGTATTTAGCCAAGCCCCTACACTCTGTGTTGTTTTATTATGGGTGGAACTCTGGAATCCCACCATCTTAAGTCTTAATTCCAAAATGCATTATCAAAACAGAAACTGCTACAGGGGCAAACATTCTGCAGATATAAAAGATTCTGTGTGGAGCCAAAGGATTATAAAAGTATCAATAAAACGTCAACTATACCATGATCATCTTGTGGCTACAAAGATAATGAGGGCATGATGATCCTCTATGATGGCAAGCCTGTGGATTATGTCATAGAGTCATCAGCATAGAGTCATAGAGCTCAGAACAGATTGTATGTTCCAACCAGTCCATGCCGACCATAATCTAAAACTAAACTAGTCCCATTTGTCTGCACTTGGCCCATATTCCGCCAAACACTTCTTATTCATGTACTTATCTAAATGTCTTTTAAACGGTGTCACTGACCCCACATCCACCACTTCTTCTGGAAGTTCATTCCACACATGAACCACTGTCTGTGTCTTTTTAAAATGTTTCTCCTCTCACCTTAAGAATATGTCCCATTGTCTTGGAATTCCCCTACCCTAGGGTAAAAATGCCTGACATTCATCTTACCTATATACCCCTCATTATATTATAAACTCCTATAAGGTCATCCCTCAATCTCCTACGCTCCAGGAAAAAAAGTCTAGCCTATCCAGCCTTTCCTTATAACTCAAACCCTCCATTCCTGGCAACATTCTGGCAAATCTCTTCTGGCCCCTCTCCAACTCAATGATATCCTTCCCGTAACAGAAAGGCACAGTACTGCAGAAGAGGCCTCATCAATGTCCTGTACACCCCCAACATAATGTCGCAACCCCTGTACTCAAAGGTCTGAGCAATGAAAGCAAGCATGCTAACTACATTCTTAACCACCCTGTCTATATGTGATGCAAGCTTGGAAGAATTATACATCTGAACCCCTGGGTCTCTCAGCTCTACAACAATGGCCAAGGTCCTACTTTTAGTTGTAAAAGTCCAGCCTTTATCTATTTTACCAAAATGCCATACCTCACTTTTTTCCAAATTAAAATTCATTTGCCACTCCTCAGTCTGCTGACCGGACTGATCAAGATCTCTTCGTAATCTTCACTGTCCACTATACCATCAAATTGGTATCATCTGCAAACTTACTATCCATGCTTTCTATATTCTCATCTAAATCATTTGCTAGTAACAAACAAAAGTGGACCCAGCTCCAATCCCTGTGGAACACTGGTGATCACAGGCCTCCAGTCTGAAAAACAATCCTCTACCATCCTCTGTCTTCTGCCGTTAAGCCAATTTTGTTTCCAGTTGGCAAGGTCATTCAGAATCCCATCCGATCTAACTTTACTAATTAGTCTACCTTGTGGAACCTTGTCAAAGGCTTTAGTAAAGTCCAAGCAAACAATATCTAACACTCTGCCCTTGTCAATCTTCTTGGTTACTTCCTTAAAAACTCAATCAAGTTTATGAAATATTATTTCCCTCACACAAAACCATGCTGACTATTCCTAATCATCCTTTGTCTCTCCAAATGGACATAAATCACTTCCAACAACTTAGGCACCACTTAAGTCACTCACAGATTTATAATTCCTAAGTTTCTCCTTACATCCATTCTTAAATAAAAGCATTCAGCACCTCACCCATATTTTTTGGGATGATACAAATATTTCTGCAAGAGGCCCTCAATTTCCTCCTTAACATTCTAATGTCCCAAGCTGGAGACACATTATGTGCTTTACCTTTTGAAGAAGACAGAACAGCATGAGTTAAAAAGCCAGTTTCAACTCTACTGGAGTGGACTAGTGGAATTGAACACTTATGTGTACTCACCTAGGTTCACACTGTTTGCACGCAGTAAATAACTGTCCGCTAGTGACCTTAGTATGGCAGGTACAGATATTGCCTCAAGTACAGAATCCAATTAAAGAAAGGAATTAAGACAAATGAACTTCAATCAGATTACAAAATGAAGAATCTTAAAAAAAATCATTCAGTTACCAATTTAACTAATCTGTCGATATATTTTCTTAACTTTTCCGTTATGCTCTCTTTTTATTTCTATCTTTGTTTATGGGTGTTGCAATACTAATTCTTTCTACATTTAGTAATTAATTTATTCATTCATGTTAATTCAAGAAAACCTGGTTAAATTTGCTCCTTTTCAAATATATGGGGTATGGGAGAAAGGTATGCATAAGGGAATGAAGAGGGGATTGGGTAAGTGGAAGTGAAATGGAAGAGTAAGAGAGAAGATAAAGAAAAGGAGAATAAAAGGGAAATTGGGGAGACAAGACAGCATTTGGAGAGGATTTCTGGAAGATGTGATGAAGAACAAATTAAGCTTGTTACAATCAACAAAAGGTGTCGATGAACAAAAACGGAGAGCCAGTTCATTTGTCACACCCAGGAGCCTAATAGTTGGGATATTCACCTGAAACCATAAATGAATTAGAGATTCTTGTTGTGGTTTAGTCTTTAACAAATTGGGGCTTTTGCTGCAATTTGAACTCACAGGCAATTCAAAATAAATTGAAGTGGATAAATTGTCACTTTAAAACTAATTTCAACTTATATAAAGTATGGTGTATTTATATAAAGTATGCTTGGTTGGTTAATATGGAAAACAAAACCTTTCACTGAATCTCAGTGTATGTGAGAATAATAAAATAAATCAAAGGAAAAAAATGCAATCAAATGTTGTCAAGATGTAGAAAGCAGTACCTGACAGTTTGGTGTTTGCAGATTTAATAATGACTTTCAAATGGGTAATAGATAATTATTGACCTGACGAGAAAAGTTTCTACAGGAGAAAGACAGAGGAGTGGGACCAGCTGAGTTGCCCTTGTATGGATGAGTTTGGACACAAAAAGCAAAATGGGTTCCTTCTCTATCATACCTTTTCTATAATTCTATTAATAACAGTCATGGTCTTTCCTTGATGACCACAATATCTGACCCATTCCTTAAAAGCCTGTGCCACCGTGCCACTTGGAAGCGTTGCTGGTAAAGGTTGATCCTTTAAAAATTAATTTTTTTTCATTGATACAATCACATTTAAAAGCATTTTATTGCAATTTGAAACTAACAAAGCAATCGAAATTTATAATAGATAATAGTAACAGCTGATGATTTTGATAACCAAGAAATCTTTTTATGCCCTTGCAGAAGTACACGTTGATATACAACCTATAAGAAAAATTGTTGAGAGAAAGCCAATAAATCCAGCACGAGGTAAATATTCAACTCAGCATCATTGAGTTTGCCAATTGAGTATAAATTACAGATCTTCTGTGATGGAGCATGACTTGTGTTGAGAAACAAGAGGGAATAATTGGACCCAGGTGAAGAGGGGATTGGGTAAGTGGAAGTGAAATGGAGGAGTAAGAGAGAAGATAAAGAAAAGGAGAATAAAAGGGAAATTGGGGAGACAAGACAGCATTTGGAGACGATTTCTGGAAGATGTGATGAAGAACACATGGGATTCAGTGGTGAAATAAAGGAAGTATAGAAGTTTGGCAAGACTTTTATACAGTGATGACAGGGGCACTTTGATGACCCAACTGTTGATAGTATTAGTTAGTTCCAGAATAAAGAATCAGGAAGGGGATGTATTTCTTAAATATGTTCAAGAGAATTATCTTGACCAGTATATCCTCAGCCCAACTAGAAAAGGGGCATTTTTGAATCAGGTGCTGGGGAAAGGATGAGGGGAAGGTGTGATGGGGCAAAAAAATCAAGTATCTGTCGGGGAATACTTGGGTAAGAGTGATAATGAGGTAGTGGAGAAAAGCAAGAAACAATCCAAAGCAATACTTCTAAAATGGAAGAGATCTAACTTCAGTGAATTGACAGCAGATCTAACCCATGAATAACTCCAAAATATTAGAAAACTGAATTATCTTTAAGGGTAAAATGTTTCAAGGATAGGCTGGTTAATTCCAGGTAGGGGCACCAAAGCCACTTTTCTGGAAAGGAAAACAGCAGATATAAAATATGATGAAAGAAAAAGAGGGTGTACAATGTATGCCAGGTAAATTCTTCAAGTGAAAGCAATAAGCTGAGACAAAAATAAGATTGGGAAATAGGGAAAATGAGAGTAGAATGGCACATAACAATATAAAAGGGAATGTAACTATCTGCTAGCACATGAATAGAAGCAGTTAATCTTCAAGTTGCCATAGTCATACCAGACCATAAGACAGCTCCCTCACCACATATCAGGCAGGAAGAGAGGTTGAGAAAGAGAATCCTTCATGGTAACCTCAGCTGGTGTGGGGTTGAACCCACGTTGTTGGCATTATACTGCTTTGCAAACCAAGCATCTAGCCAACAGAGCAAAACCAGCCCCAAATAGAGGGTAGTAAGAGGTAGTGAAGGGCTGTTAAAATATGAAATATGCTTATGGGTACAGTCCAAGTCTAGAATATTTCATGAGTATTTTGTATCTGTGCTGACAAAATATCAGTGGAAGTGGAGGTGATAGAGGTAATGAAGAGGTGAAAATTGAGAGGTGAAAAATACTGGAAAAGCTGGTGTCCTACAAATGGATGTGTTACTTTATCCAGTTCGCTTCTATTCTTTTATGTTGCAGCTGTACAGGCCATTGGTTAGGCCAATTTTTGAATATTGCATGCAATTCTGGTGTCCTTCCTATTGGAAGGATGTTGTGAAACTTGAAAGGGTCAGAAAAGATTTACAAGGACATTGCCAGGGTTGGAGGGTTTGTGCTATAGGGAGAGGCTGAATAGGCTGGGGCTGTTTTCCCTGGAGTGTTCGAGGCTGAGGGGTGACCTGATAGAGGTTTATAATATCATGAGGGGCATGGATAGGATAAATTGACAAAGTCTTTTCCCTGGGGTGGGGGAGTCCAGAACTAGAGGGCATAGGTTTAGGGTGAATAGGGAAAGATATAAAAGGGAGCTAAGGGGCAACATTTTCATGCAAAGGGTGGTATGTGTATGGAATGAGCTGCCAGAGGAAGTGGTGGAGGCTGGTGCAATTACAGCATTTAAAAGGCATCCGGATGGGTATATGAATAGGAAGGGTTTGGAGGGATATGGGTCACATGGGACGAGATTAGGTTAGGGTATCTGGTCAGCATGGACAATTTGGAATGAGGGGTCTGTTTCCATGCTGTACATCTCTGTGACTCTAGAGGAAGCAGGAGGAGAGGCAGCAGAAGGAGAGAAGATCATTATTTTCCAAGCTTGGCTGGTTGTAGGGAAGGTTTCAGTGTACAAACAAATATGTATTTCTAGCTAACATCTGCCTGTATGTTCAATATCAGTTGTGTGTAATGTTTTAGAAGTAATAACAATGGAAAAATAAATAAGCACGTGGAGAGTTTGAATCATTGGAGAAAAGCCAATATAGATTAGTGAAAGGCAGACTGTATTTGACAAATCTCATTTTCTTGTTAACAGAGAAAGTTGATGAAGGGAGTCAAATGGGCAGAGTGTGCATCTATCATATCATATGGTTCATTCAGTATTATTCTTATTCAATCACTTTTCTATCGAAGTTTATTAATTACAACTTGGTGGTTTGTGTGACCATTTAAGAGTGAAACTCAGAGACAAACACATTTCTGTGTGTCTGGAGTCACAAGTGAGCCGGACCTAGTAAAACTACCATATTTCTATATTAAAGGGGATTTGTTAACTTGATGAGTTTTTATAATAATCCACTCAATTCATGGTCATGATTGCTGGGATCAATCTTGCTTTCCAGATTTATTAATTCAATTGAATTTTAATTCTCAGCTGCTATATTGAGTTTCAAGCATTAGTCTATATGTATGAATGATAGTCTGTGATTTAACTGCTGTAATTTTATTCTATTGATTCCACCTGACTTGTAGAGTTTCAATGCAATGTCAGATGGAAAATTGCGGCCATGTGTTTATAATTTATAATAAATTAACACCAAAGATTATTTTGTGAATAATTCTTTTGTTATCTTTAAATAGAAATATTCGTTGAAACCCCTAAAACAATTGTTTTTGAGGAGAAGCCAACAAAAGTAGTAAAAGGTAAATATTCTGTTCAGAATTGTTGGGTCTACTAATTAATTACAAATTGCAGATTTACCGTGGATTGAAGGAAATGTGTAGGAAGAAAAACAGAATAATGGGACCAAATGGCGCAAGAGAAGGAGGTTTGATGCAGTTTAAGATGGAAAGTTGCAACTCGTAGAATAGACATACTTTGTAATGTATTACATCAGCAGCTGACTGTTCTTAACAAGTTCTTTGTGTACTGTTCCTGCAGTTAAACACCCTGCAAAAGAAGTGATTATGAAGAAACCAGTAACAGGTAAACAACAAATTTGACTGGTTTTGCATTGAGGTGTTTAATTAAATGTAATTTACAGATAACCTGTGATAGATGAATCAAAACAAAAAGACAAGGGAATAGTTGTCTCCACTGAAGAAAGGAGCATGGAAATGCAAGTCGGGGAGTAGAGGGAGAGATGGAAAAGGATGGTAGGGGAGAAAAGAAGACCTGCAGAAAGTACAGAAAGAGGAACATTAATAGAGAAGGGGAACAGGAAAGGTTGGTGAAATGGAAGTAGAAGGAGCATGGGATGGGTGGAGAGAAGCAAGCAGAAAATCTTCTGAGGTTTGACAACCAGTTCTTCATCCAGAGACATGGAATGGGACCAGATTTGCACCCAATATGCCAACATTTTCATGCATAAGTTCGAATGTGACTTCGTTGTTGCACAGGACCTCCAACCAGCACTATACACCAGATATATTAACAACATTTTCTTCCTCTGGACCCATGGTGAGGAGTCACTGAAATAACTGGACAGTGGTGTCAACAAGTTTCATCCACCATCAAACTTACTACGGACTACTCTTCAGTATCTGTCTCATTCTTGGACACATGCATCTCCATCAAGAACAGGCACCTCAGCACCTCACTCTACTGCAAACCCATGAATAACCTCATGATGCTGCACTTCTCTAACTTCCATCTGAAACACATTGAAACAGCCGTCCCAAACGGACAGATCCTATGCATATGCAGGATCTGTTCGGATGAAGCCTCAGCTGTTTTCATTGTGGTAAAGTCACAGTGCTGGTCGTTAAATAAAGGCATTGTGGGAAAAGATGTGGTAAAAGAAACTAAGCCAATGGCATTAGTGAAGGTAATAGAGGAGACAAGAAGAGTCAAGGAGCTGCAGGAGAGTGCGTGGCCTAGGCAGGGGCTGGGTATGGAATTAGTACCTGATCTCTACAAAGAATCTGCCTCTGTGGGTAATGTTTACTCTGAAAAAAGAGGGGGAGAAGGACAAGAACATATAATTTTGAAATTCAGCAACTAGTGAACTTGAAGGACCCTGTACAGACAATGAGCAAACTAATGTCATTTACAAAATACTGTGCAAGAACTGTAACAAACATTACATTGGACAAACAGGCAGAAAACTAGCCACCAGGATACATGAACATCAACTAGCCACAAAATGACATGACCCTCTCACTAGTATCCTTACATACGGATGAGGGAGGATACCACTTCGACTGGGACAACACATCCATCTTAGGACAAGCCAAACAGAGACATGCACATCAGTAACCACGCATTAAGTCTAGCTTGGTGATGTAACTGACTTGTCTGACTCTCTCGATAAATCCTCCAATCTAGCAATTGGATAAGAGTCTGATTTTGTAACAATGTTGACCTTCCGATAATCCACACAGAATCATTGAGTCCTGTTGCATTTGGGAACAAAGACGATCGGCAAACTCCACTCGCTCTGGCGAATTCCTAGAAGCATGGCATTCCAACCGGAACTCTATCAACAAACATATCGAGTTCGAGCCCATCTACCACCCCCTGAGAAAAAGAACAGGAAATGACATCACCAACTCAAAGAAGCCCAAACATATAAATATAAAGCAGGAATCATGCACAGTGCTTCACCTGAGGCCCACTGAAGATGTTACCTAGAAGGGTGACGAAACGTCTGGAAATGAGCCTCCCAACTCAGCATGCAAACCTACATCCAACAACTTCAACCTGAGGTACAAATCTCAAAACTCATTATAATTGATTGCATAGGTCCCCTCCCGAGAACTAAAATTGAGAACTAGTACATGTTAACCATAATGGATGTGTCTACCAGATTTCTGGAGACAATTCCATTATGGAGTGTCAAGGCAAAGATGGTAACAGAGGAGTTAGTAGCTTCTTTCACCCGGTATGGGCTACCCAAAGAGATTCAGTCAGACCAAGGGTCAAATTTACTGCTAGGCTGTTTAAGGAGGTTATTGATAGCTTAGGCATACAACCCTTTAAATCCAGTATGTAGCATCCTGATCGCAGGAAGCTTTAGAAAGGTGACATCAGACCTCGAAGACTATGTTGAGAGCATACTGTCAGGTCTACCGAATGATTTGGATAAAGGTATTCCATTCAAATTGTTTGCCATTAGAGCTGCCCCAAATTAATCTACTCAGTTCACTCCCTTCGAGTTAATATTTGGGCATGAAGTGAGAGGCCATTTGAAACTAATTAAAGAAAAATTTACAGGCCCAAATTCAGAGATCTCACACATAGATTATGTATCGGAGGTGAGAGAGAGACTAAAGCGAGTTGGTGAGTTAGCTAAATAACACTAAAGAGGGCACAGTGTAGAATGAAACAGGTGGCAGATAAAAGCTCTGAGACTCGGACATTTTCCTGAGGGGATGATGTGTTAGCACTGTTATCAGTGATAGGAGTTTCCTTCAAAGCTAGTTAGTGGTCCCTGTCAACTTGAGAAATAGTTGAGTCAGATGAACTATCTAGTAAAGATGCCAGATAGGGAAAAAAAAGGTATTGAGTATGTCATGTGAACATGTTGAAACCATATCATACTAGAGAGAAAGAACTGGAGAAACAGGTGTTAGTTAATGCACCACAGAATGAGAAATCAAATTCAGATGATGTGGATTTTGATGTGTCTCAAAATAGATTAAAAAATGAAGAAGTCCTTGAGGAGTGGGATAGGTTAGTAAACTATCTGTCTCAGGAGCATAGAAGGGAGTTAAAAGACTGTTACTGCAGTACAAGGCCATATGTAAGAATCAGATAGGGAAGACTTATGTTATTGTACATGAATTTGATGTAGCGAACTCCATTCTGATAAAATAACACCCCTATCGGCTTAATCCTCTCAAAGCCAGACAGGTCCATGCTCGAGACCATGCTTGACAAGGACATCATCGATCCAAGCCAGAGCAAGTGGAGTTCGCTGATCGTCTTTGTTCCCAAATGGGACAGAACTCAAAGGTTCTGTGTGGATTATCAGAAGGTCAATGCTATTACAAAATCAGACTCATATCCAATTCATAGCTTGGAGGACTGTATCAAAAGAGTGGGACAAGCCAGTTATATCACCAAGTTAGACTTAATACGTTGTTACTGGCATGTACCTTTATCAGTGTCAGCGAAAGAAATTTCTGCAAATGGGCTGTATCAGTTTAAAGTGATGCCCTTTGAAATGAAGAACACACCTGTCACATTCTAAAGACTCGTGAACAGAGTTGTGGCTGGGTTAATAAACTGAGCATGACTACAAGAAGCAAAACTGGTAATAAACTTAAATAAAACTGAATTTGTGAAAGCGGGGTGATGTTCTTGGGACATAACATCCGTCATGGAACGGTGACCCTACAGAATACAAAGACAAATGCCATCAAGGTATTTCCACAACCAACCTCGAAGAAAGAGTTGCTTTGATCCTTAGGACTCAACAGTTTCTATCGGAAGTTTGTTCCAAACTTAGCCGTGCAGTGGCACCGTTAACTGGTTTGCTGAAGAAGAACACAAAGTTTTGGTGGACAGAACCATACCAGAAGGCATTCGACCATTTGAAAGCAATATTAACCACCAGTTTTAGCTACACCAAACTTTTCAAAATCTTTTAAAGTCACCATCAATGTTAATGACATAGGAGTTGGAGCTGTACCCCTACAGAACAATGAGGATGGGATTGAATTACCAGTTGATTACTTTTTGAAGAAGATCAACATCCATCAGAGGAAATACTCCACAATTGAAAAGGAACTATTGAGCTTGGTACTGGCCTTACAACAGTTTAGTTTGTGTGTCATGAACAATATGTCAGAGACAGTTGTGTACATGGATCACAAACTGCTTACATTCTTAGAATGCTTTAAAGACAAGAGTATGAGACTATTTTGTTGGAAGCTTATGTTCCAGACTTTTAATTTAAAAATCATACATGTTGCGGATCATAAGAATGTTGGGTTATCTCAGATGGGTTATTGCAGATTTAACTGAAAGAATTTCAATGAGAATTGTATTTATTTAATTTATATATATATATATACACACACACACAAGAAGAAGTTAAGGTGAATGTATATTAAAGTTATCTGTATGTTAGGGTAATATGTTTAAAAAGTAGAAAGAAATGAAACCATCTTTTCATTATGATGGTTCATTTTTTTCTTAAGAGGGAGGTGTTATGAAGACCTGGGTGTACTGTACCTTTAAGAGAGTTAAAACTAGCAGTGGCAACACCAAGCGTTCTCAATAAGACACAACGCAAGATGTGATCCAGCTACTGGTGTAGCTAGGGTAGCTGGTTGCCTGGAAACAAAAACAGATTCGAATTAGGCCAATCAGTTTAAATTATACACCCCGCAAAAAAAACTCCAATCCAGTTTGAATTTAGTATATTGTCAATCTTAAAAGCCAATGACACATTCTGATGCTTTAGGGTATAAGACTGGGGAAATTTGAATAGTTGGGAGGGAAACTGCCAAGCCAACAACACCTGCAAACTGCCTAGAGAATACATCACTTAAAGGTACCTTTATCAATCAGTAACCTGTGAAGCAGAATCCCCAAGAAGAAAAGAAGACCAGAAAACAGAAGAATCGAAAGCTGCCTGGTTTTGAGACAAGAAGTTTTGTTTTGTAAATCTTAATCGGGAGCTTTATTGGGATAGTTTTATACAAGGGGAGGTAAAAGATAGGTAGGAGTTATAAATAGTTGTTAGTTAATTATTCTCTGCTACACTTTAAGAAATAAAGTTAATTTTTACTTTAAAAAGTTCTTGGTCTCTCAAATTTTCACAGATTACTGCATGGGATAAATCCTTTCAGTGTTGCTGCTTTCAACTAAGCAGGAGTGTTTATCCCGTGTTGTAACAAAAAAGATCTGGATTGTTTGTAAAGTTTCTCACCTTTGAGAACGGGCATGTTGGTTTCAGTTCTTTCATATGTAAATCGCAGAACTTCTTAAAAGTTACATTCTCAAGTGAACTTTAACAATAGGTGCCATGTCTGCCCAGACAATGCATTGAAGATGTAAGGTGCCCTGTGTGATGCTCTCTGTGCCCCAATAATTTTTAGATTCTAATCTAAAAAAGGGATTTACAGTACCTTACATGGATTCATGCAGTTTTCGAGCGAAATAAAATGTAATTCTGCAAGTACAAATTCACCCCACAACCTCAATCAGGACCTTGGGTTCATGTGACACTACAGGTGACCCCACTAAACTACACACACACACACACCTACAGACAGACAGACACACTCCTACAGACACACAGACTCTCTCTCTCTCTCTCTCTCTCTCTCTCTCTCTGTCTCTGTCTCTGTCTCTCTCTCTCTCTCTCTCTCTCTCTCCTATGGACACACATGATCTCCTACAGAGCTGTACACTCACGCAGACCCTCTCTCACACACAAGCTCTCTCTCATATGCTCGCACATAGAATCACATGTACACACGCACTCCCTCACATATTTATAGCCCTTTACACGCACACTCATAGATACACATATACTCTCTCACAAACACTCATACCCCCTGCACACATACACCCACATACACACAAACACACACACACATATAATTTTGTTGGATGAATTTGTACTTGCAGAATTACATTTTATTTTGCTCAAAAACTGCATGAACCCATGTAAAATTCTGTAAATCCTATTTTTAGATGAGAATCAGTCTGAACATTGGGCCACAGACAGTCTTATACAGGGCACCTTACACCATCAATGCATTATCTGGGCCAAAATGGCACCCATTGTGAAAGTTCACTTAAGAATATAACTTTGAGAAAGTTCTGGGATTTATATATGAAAGAACTGAAACCATCCTGGCCATTCTAAAAAATGAGAGACTTAACAAACAGTCCAGGTCTTTTTCAATTTATAATTTCAGTTACATTACACTGTAAACTTTTGCTATAAATTCTGTGTCTTACGATCTTATACTCCACAACCACCTGATGAAGGAGCATCACTCAGAAAGCTAGTGCTTCCAAATAAACCTGTTGGACTATTTCCTGATGTTGTTTGATTTTTAACTTTGTACACCCCAGTTCAACACCGGCACTTCCAAATTATAATTACCATCGACATGTTTTAATGTAAGATTATTTACTGTATCATGTCTTTATGACACTGGACCCCTTTGGCTATGAATCCTGAAGGATTATCTTAACCTCCACAACCATTTGATGAAGGAGCAGTGCTCCAAACTCTAGTGCTTCCAAATAAACCTGTTGGACTATAACCTGGTGTTATGCGATTTTTAACTCTGAGGTTTGTGTTAACTTTGCTGGAAATAATTGTTTTTTGTTTTCCCAGGTAAAAAAATGCTGCTTTTTAGGGGGTAGGTGGCAATGGGAACTTATTCTCTACTCTGCAGGATGTGTTTCTGCTCAGTAGGGAGCAGGCATCGTTTTATACTCTGGGTGAAATAGGTGAATATTCAAAGGAGGGAGTTTGAATGCTCTGAATCCTGTCTTCATATTTCAGGTGGACGTGGTGAGAGCTCTGTAAACTTTGGTGACAGGGGTTTCAGATTTGCAGCACCAGTGGGATTTGAAAATTTCAGCCACAGTTTAAGGACACACAGTCAGCGAATTAGGACTGAGATGAGGAGAAGTTTCTTCATTCGGAGAATAGCGAGTCTGGAGAATTTTCTATCACAAAGTGGCTGAAGCTAAAACAATAAACATTTTCAAGATGAATCAGATATTGTTCTGATGGCTGAAGGAATCAAAGGGTATGGGGAGAAAGTGGGAACAGAACAATAGCACTGTGCCACAAGAACCTTCCTGCCACATGTTATATCCAGTATAGGTAAAAAACAAGGACTGCAGATGCTGGAAACCAGAATCTAGATTAGAGTGGTGCTGGAAAGGCAGCATCTGAGGAGCAGGAAAATTGACATTTCGGGCAAAAGCCCTTCATCAGGAATAGAGGCAGGGTGCCTGCTGTGGAGAGATAATATTATGTTTCAAACATTTTTCTTGTAGATACTGCTGAAAATGTGTTGCTGGTTAAAGCACAGCAGGTTAGGCAGCATCCAAGGAACAGGAAATTCGACGTTTTGGGCATAAGCCCTTCATCAGGAATGAAGATACTGCCTACAGTGCCACATACCCAATACTACTTATAATGCTGTTTAATGTTCATTCTCTTGAAACTAGCTTTCCCATTGTCAGAGCTTGACTTAGGCAGTTTAAGTGCAATTTAAGGCAGATGTTTTCCACTTACAAAGCATCTGCAGTCTGTAATACCTTTTGCAATTGCAGATCATTTTGTTAACTGAAGGACTTTTCTAATCTTCTTTCAGAAACACTCTCTACAGCCTCTACATTCCCTGGAATGATACTGATTGAGAAGGAACCAACACCAGGTAAAACATCCTTTTCAAAAGTTTTGACTTCACTAATGGTTAAAAATTTGGAGATCTGCTACAATTGTTTGTGCAGCTGGGTGAGAAAGGCAAGGGAATATTTGGCTCAAAAAGGAATGGAGAAACTGTACAGAGGCTGGGAATGGTCAGAAGAGAAGTTAGGCTAATGGGAAAGGGAACTTGGGTTTTGGGAAAGAAGATATGAAAAGACATAGGGGAGTGTCAATGGGCAAAGGCAGAGCATGGAGGATGGTGAAGGGGTTGTTGATAGAAGGAGACAGCTGGACAACTCCCTTTGGCTTCCTGATGAAGGGGTCCAGCCTGATTTTCCTGCTCCTCGGATGCTGCCTGACCTGCTGTGGTTTTCTAGCAACACACTCTTGACCCCACTTTCTCCTAGTCTCCTTTTGGAAGTTTGGCTGAGTTACCTCATGGAGAAACGCCCTTGGATAATAGTGTAAAAGCGGGTAGCTTAGCACAGGTAATAGGAATATTGTAAAACCAATTTTTTTATTTCAATGAGGAATAACCCCTCAGACCCATAGGCCCAATTTATATTTAATTAGCGATTTGGTGATGAGGAATTTTCACCCTCCCTCACAGCCCTCCATATAGGCCAGGCCAGGTAAAGACATCCATCCTAGAAAATATTATTGAAACAGATAGTTTATAAGACCAATCTGGTAGTTTCATGATTTGCTGTGGTGCAATTTGAACTTAAGTCTTCGTATCAGTTGTTAAGTAAGATAACCTTAATGTTACCAATTTCTGGAAGTTAAAATGACTTTTCCAATTGTTATGACAGCTGGACAGACCAGACCTTAGAATGAAACCAGGCTTGATAGTTTATATATTTAATTTTTGGGATGGTCGCTGTAATGGTCAGTCACAGGTGCACATTCACACAAGGCTACAAGATGTTCTTCAACAATAGAACTTAAATTTATTATATTAAAAACACTATATAAATACTATGCTTAGAAAGGCCTTGTCACAAAAATCAAAACAAAGTTTCAAAACTCAATTCATCACAGACATTCACTCTCCTGCCTCAGCATTTAAACATTTATTTAACTAAGGCTTTTCATTTCTTTTCCTTGAATTAAAAGACAAGTGATGAAATGATGTGGGAGCTTGTGCACCTCATTGTGGTTCATAGTGACCACATCTGTAGTAAGTGTTGGTTGCTTGAGAAACTCTGCTCAGAGTTAATAAACTGGAATCTGAGCTTTAAACAATGTGACACATTGGGAAGGGGGAGAGTTACCTGGATGTTGTGTTTCAGGAGGCAGTCACAACCCTTAGATGAACTATCTTGAGTTTGGTCCGTGGTCAGGGTCAGGACAGTGAGACAGGTAGAGGAACCCAGAAGATACTACTCAGCCCTTGAACTTACCCTTGAGATCCTTGTTCCCTGTGTGAATGAAAGTGTGTACTGTAGGGAGGATGACCAAACTGACCATAGCACCATAGTACAGGCAGCCATTCAGGAGGGAGAAAAAAGAAATATTGTTGTAATTGGAGATAGAGTAATTGACACTGTTCTCTGTGGGCAGAATTGAGAGTTGGGAAGGCTGTGTTACCTGTCTGGTACCCAGATATCTCATCTGGCTGCAGAGGAACTTAGAGAGAGGTGGGAAAGATGCAGGTGTCCATGCACATACCAATGAGAGTTGGAAGTTGTGTATAGACCTCCTATCAGTAGTCAGCATTGTGGAAGAAAATAAATAGATAGAAAAAGGAAAATGGTTCTGCTGAGGGAATATAAGCAGCGAGAGGCTAAATTGAGAAGCAGAACTAAAAAGCAATTACCACATGAGCCATGAACAAATTGGCACAAGTGGTAAACAAGTAATTCAAAGATTGGTGTCTGAGAAATAGGTTCAAATTTATGGGATATTGGCACTCATACTGGGGAAGGAGAATGCTGTTCTGATGGGACAGGCTCTGTCTGAATCTTGCTGGGATGAGAGTCCTGGCAAATAGCATAACTAGAGCTGTGCGTAGGACTTTAAACTAAGTAGTTGTTTGGGGAGGGGGTAGGGGAGGGGGTAGAGGAAGGGATAAGGATGTGTTCAGTTACATGGAAAATTATGAAACAAGTCTAAGTGGGAGAGGTCTCAGTAGGGTTTATTAAAGTTTCCAAGACAAGTAATCGGACAAAGAGTGGAGAGCTAAAGGATCTAACTTCAGGCACAGCAGATAAGGGGACATCGATGAGAAGGGGAGGCAGTCAATGCAAGGCTGAGGGTGTTGTACGTAACTGCACAAGGTAAATGAGCTGTAGCACAGATTAAAATTGACAGGGACAATGTTGTGGTATCACAGAGATGTGGCTGTGACAGGATCAGGGCTAGGAACTAAATATCCAAGGAAGCACATCCTATCAAAAGGACAGGAAGATGGGAAGAAGAGGCAGAGTTGCCTTTTTAGTAAGAAATGAAATTAAATTGATAGCAAGAAGTGATATAGAGTCAGAAGGCGTTGAATCTATGGGTAGAGTTGAGGAACTGCAAAGGGAAAAAAAGACCCTGAGTTGAGTATAGATGTCCTAGCAGTAGTCAGGAGGTGTGGAAGAAAATAAATCAGGAGATAGAAAAACCATGTAAGAAAGGCATCATTCATAATAATTATGCAGATGGATTTGGAAAATCAGATTGGTAGGGAATCTCAAGAAAATAAATTTGGGGAATGTCTACAGCCTATGATAGAGCCCATTAAGGAAGAGAAAGTTCTGGATTTGGTGATGTGTAATTGGCCAGACTTGATTAGAGAGCTTAAGGTGAAGGAACCTTAAAAGCAGCAACCATAATTTTATAGAATTCACCCTATAGAGTCACAATGATGTACAGCGTGGAAACAGACCCTTCAGTCCAACTCGTTAATGCCTGACCAAATCTCCTAAATTAATCTAGTTCCATTTGCCAGCATCTGGTCTATGTCCCTCTAAAGCTTTCCTATTAATAGAGCCATTCAGATGACTTTTAAATGTTGTAATTGTACCAACCTCCAGCACTTCCTCTGCAACTCATTCCATACACGCACCACCCTATGCATGATAAGATTGTCCCTTAGGTCCCTTTTAAATTTTTCCACTCTCACCTTAAACCTATGCCCTCTAGTTTTGGACTTTCCAATCCTAGGAAAAGACTTTGGCTATTCACTTTATCTAAGCCCCCCATGATTTTATAAACATCTATCAGGTCATGCCTCATTCTCCAATGCTCCAGAGAAAACAGCCCCAGCCTATTAATTCTCTCCCTACAGCTCAAACCCTCCAACCCTGGCAATATCCTTGTAAATCTTTTCTGAATGCTTTTAAGTTTCACAACATCCTTCCTACCAGAGTTGCAAACAATATTCCAAAAGTGGCCTTATCAATGTCCTGTACCGCTGCAACATGACCTCCCAACTCCTATACTCAATGCACTGACCAATAAAGACAAGCATACCAAAAGCCTTCTTCACTACCCTGTCTATTTGCAACTCTACTTTCAAGGAACTATGAACCTACACACCAATGTCTCTTTGTTCAGCAGCACTCCCCAGGACCTTACCATAAAGTGTGTAAGTTCTGCCCTGACTGGCCTTTCCAAAATGCCACACCTCACATATTTTTTAGATTAGATTAGATTACTTACAGTGTGGAAACAGGCCCTTCGGCCCAACAAGTCCACACCGACCCGCTGAAGCGCAACCCACCCATACCCCTACATTTACCCCTTACCTAATACTACAGGCAATTTAGCATGGCCAATTCACCTGACCTGCACATCTTTGGACTGTGGGAGGAAACCGGAGCACCCGGAGGAAACCCACGCAGACACGGGGAGAACGTGCAAACTCCACACAGTCGGTCGCCTGAGTCGGGAATTGAACCCGGGTCTCAGGCGCTGTGAGGCAGCAGTGCTAACCACTGTGCCACCGTGCCATTAAACTCCATTTGCCACTTCTCAGCCCACTGGCCCATCTGATCAAGGTCCCATTGTAATCTGAGGTAACCTTCTTGGCTGTCCACTACATCACCAATTTTGGTGTCATCTGCATTACTAACTGCACCTCTTATGTTGACATCCAAATCTTTGATATAAATGACAAAATGCAGTGGACCCAGAGAGGGAGAAGCTGGAATCAGATATAACAATATTACAATTGAGGAAAGGTAACAAAAAGCCATGACCTCCCAGTCAACACCCACTTCAATTCCCCCAACCACTCCCTTTCCAGCATGACCATCCTTGGCCTCTACCATTGCCATAGCAAACCAGAGCTTCTATTGGAGGGATGATACCTTATCTTCTGCTTGGGCACCTTACAGCCTGGAGGACTCAAAATTAAGTTCTCCAATTTCAAATAACCAACCTCCCCATCCATGACTCCCTTCCCAGCCCCTCCCCCCTCCCTTCACTGCTCCCTACCATCAATTGGATTCATTCCTCCCATTGACCAACCAGGTCATACCCACTACCTGTCTTCACCTGTCCCACTTCACCACTCTGCCCCCGCCACCGCACCCCCCCCCCCTTTTATATGTAGCTCCCCTTACACCCCACCCCCAGTTCTGAAGACAGGTTACATCTGAAATGTCAACTTCTGCATCTCCTGATGTGGCCTGGCTTGCTGTGTTCTTCCAGCCTCTTGCCTGTCTACATGAGAAAGGAGCTGGCCAGAGTTGATTGGAAGAAGACCCTTGCAGAGAAGATGGCGGTGCAGAAATGACAGGTGTTTCTGTGGGTAATTTGGGAAGCACAGCAGAAATTCATACCAAGGAAGAAGAAACATATAAAAGGGAGGATGAGGCAACCATGACTGACAAGGGAAGTCAGCGACAGCATAAAAGCAAAAGAAAGAGCATACCACGTGGTGAAAATTAGTGGGATGCCAGAAGATTAGGGTGACATGGTGGCTCAGTGGTTAGCACTGCTGCCTCATATTACTAGGGACCTGGGTTTGATTCTGGCCTTGGGTGACTGTCGGTGTGGAGTTTCCATATTCTCCCTGTGTCTGGGTGCTCTGGTTATTAGATTAGATTCCCTACAGCATGGAAACAGGTCCTTCGGCCCAATAAGTTTACCCTTGACTAATGCACCTAACACTTTCCTCCCACAATCCAAAGATATGCAGTTTAGGTGAATTGGCTATGCTAAATTGCCCCCATAGTGTACATTATTACTCGGTGTAAATGTAGAGGAATGGATCTGGGTGGGTTACTCTTCGGAGGGTCAGAGTAGACTTGTTGGGTCGAAAGGCCTGTTTCAACACAGTAGGAATTCTAATTATAGGATTGGGAAGCCTTTAAATATTAACAGAGGATAACTATAAAAGCAATGTGGTGGGGAAGGGAGTGGGGACTTAGGGGTGGAAAGGGATGAGATAAAATGAGATTAAGCTAGCTAGTAATAGAGAGGAAGATTGCAAGAGATTTTTAGATATCTAAAAGATAACACAGAAGCAGGAATGGACATTAGACCACTGGAAAATGAGGCAGGAGAAGTAATATTAAAAAACAAAGAAATGGCAGAGGAATTGAATAGGTACTTTGCATTGGTTTTCACAGTGGAAGATGCCGTTAACATACCAGAGCTTAGGAGCAGAACTGAGTGTAGTGGTCATTATTAAGGAGAAGGTGTTAGAGTATAAAACTTGTTCAGCAATGGTAATCATGACAACCATCATCAATTGTTAGAAACGTCATCTTCCAACCTTTGGGATTCCATGGCTGGTTTCCTCCTTATTTTGAAAGACTGCTAAGTGAAAGGAATTTTGCAATTGACTCCAGGGTCTCTGGAAGCGTTAGGGAATAGTATGGCTGTGTGGAATTTGTCTCCTGATGACAAAGTGAGAAGGGTGAATGCAGAAAGATATGGGTAACTCGAAGGCGTAGTCCAGGGAGACTCATAGGCCCTTCCTACATTCCTGGGTTCAGCTGCACCATGGTATGTTCTCACTCCTCGTTAGTGTTCTGATAGCTAAGTGCCTTTGTTATTTTAAAATTTAAGAAGTTGGCAGGCTGCTATTAAACTGGAAAGAGTGCAGAGGAAATTTACAAGACTATTGCCAGGACTCAACCGTCTGACCTATAGGGAGAGGTTGGACAAGGTTGGGGTGGTACGGTGGCTCAGTGGTTACACCGCTGCCTCAGAGTGCCAGGGACCCGGGTTCAATTCCCACCTTGGTGGCTGTCTGTGTGGAGTTTGCACATTCTCCCCATGTCTGCATGGGTTTCCTCCCTCAATCCAAAGATGTGCAAGTCAGGTGAATTGATAAATTGCCAATAGTGTTAGGTGCATTAGTCAAGGGTAAATGTAGAGTAGGGGAATTGGTCTGGGTGGGTTACTCTTCAGAGGGTTGGTGTGGACTTGTTGGGCCGAAGAGCCTGTTTCCACACAGTAGGCCACACATGGACAATTGCCCAAGGCAGGAATCGAACCCTGGTCCCTGGTGCTGTGAGGCAACAGTGCTAACTACCGTGCTACCCTTAATTGAACCTGATCGAGTGGGAATGTCCTACTGAAAGGGATTTATTGCTATTTAAAAGATACACTTTCAACCCTTACATTTGTAATTCATAATAGATGAGAACTGCATCTGACTTTGATAATGAGATATTTTTGTAATGTCCTTCAGAGTTACACTTTATAAACACTAAAGACGAAGAAGAGATCAAAGAGAAAACAACATCAGGTAAAAATCCAGTTCATGATCATTGCATCTTTTCATTAAACAACAGTCGAGGATCTTATGTGACTGTACATAATTTGGGAGAAGCAGGGTGAGGAAGCAAAGTGAATGACTGGACACAAGTGAAGAGGGCAATGGGTAAGGGGGCAAGAAAGATGAGAGGGGAGATGGCAAGGAAGATGGACAAGAGTGGTGGACTTGGGGAAGAGTTGTGGAAGGTATAACCAGAATAGAAGGAGTTGGAAATGGATTTAGCATAGAATGGAAGATAAATGAAGAGGCAGTGATTATCAGGAACCACATGGTAATCATCCTCAGCAAGATAGTGCTGAGCTATATTTCCAATGTGTAACCTGAGTTTGATTTCATTAAGAGGCCATTTCCTATAATTCCTGACTATTTTGTTTAATGTGTGAGATGGTGATGAGAAATATTTACCCTACTCCATGGGCCCACACTTCTGTTCTTCAGCACCTGTTTCATTCCTCAGTTTGGGTCAATTATCTGTTACATTGCAACAAACGAAGAAAGGAACAGGAGTAGGACATTCAGTCCTCAAGCCTGTTCTAATATTCGATGAGATCACGGTTGATCTGTGGGCTACCTCCATATACCCACCTTTGGCCCATATCCCTTAACTCCTTTCACTTAATGAATAATCAGATCTTAGGTTTAAAATTTAAATTGTTGTATTGGACAAGGAGGAAATTAAAGGTTTCTGCAGATAAGACTTTATGTCAGGGTAGATAACATAGGAACTGCTACAGAATTTTATTTTAGAAATAGGACTTTCTGGACTGGATGAACATGGAATGCCTCTGCTGAGAGGCACAGTTTTCAAAATATCAGCAATAATACTTGGTTGATTGTTTTTTATTCATTAATTTATGGGATGTTAGCATCTCTAGCTAGGCCAGCCTTTATTGCCTATCCCTACCTGCCCTGGAAAAGGTGGTGAGGAGTTGTGTTCTCAAATACCGTAGGCTTTGAGATAGGTATATGGGAAGAAGTTCAGGATTATAACCCAGTAGCATTGAAAGAATGGTGAGGACAGTGTCCGGGAGGGTCTTAACTTGCCGTGATCATTAAAAACCATATCTCAAGAAAGACCGTTACTTAATATTCTGGAGAAGATCATTGAACCCAAAATGCTATCTGTGCTTTATCGCCAGGGATGCTGTCATACCTGTTGAGTTTCTCCAGCAACCTCTATTTTTGTTACTTAGCTGTACCCTGACTGAAGGGTACCCATTTAAATTAAGGAAGGGAATGTATTTTTGTGGGTCTGATCTGTAGGGTATTTTGGATGAGATGGATATCTTCTCAGGTTTAGGTTGTACATTTTAAAAATTAGACTTTTGTTACTGAGACAATTTATTTCAGTGGAATTGAAATTATAATACACTTGGATTTAACTTATTCTAAATATTAGCTCTGTTTATATTTTTCTTTAAATAGCATTTCTTTGAATTCATTATCTGAAGAGTCTGGTCTTAACTTGTGGGTGTAAGATCTCACTCCAGCCTGAGAATACAAAGGACTTGCTGTTGAATTGGACTGATTCCAATTGGGCAAACTTTTATGTTTTAACTTCTTTTTCAATACGTTTGGACACTTCAATAATTCTGATTTTTAACAATTTTCTGAAGAAGAAACTCTTTCTGAACTTGTTGAGTTTTTATGCAGAACTGTCCCCTCTTCACAGCTTGAGAATCTGCATACCAGCCAGGGAAACAACCTCTCAGTCACTACCCTGTCAATCTTATTCAAATTTTAAAAAATGCTTTCATATGATATGATTAACCTTCCATAAAGCCTACGCGTAATGGCTTGCTGTACTGTTTCAACTACATTGCTGTAGACTGAAGTCATATGTAGGCCAGATCAGATAAGGTTGGCAGATGGAATTTTCTGACAAGTATAGAGTCATAGAGTCAGAGAGATGTACAGCACGGAACCAGACCCTTTGGTCCAACCCGTCCATGCCGACCATATACAATCTAGTCTCAGTCTAATGCCATCACCCAGCCCATACCCCTCCAAACCCTTCCTATTCATATACCCATCCAAATGACTCTTAAATGTTGCAATTGTACCAGCCTCCACCACATCCTCTGGCAGCTCATTCCATACACGTACCACCCTCTGCATGCAAAAGTTGCCTCTTAGGTCTCTTTTATATCTTTCCCCTCCCATCCTAAACCTATACCCTCTAGTTCTGGACTCCCTCACCCCAGGGAAAAGACTTTGCCTATTTACCCTATCCATGCCCCTCATAATTTTGTAAACATCTATAAGGTAACCCCTCAGTCTCCGACGCTCCAAGGAAAACAGCCTCAGCCTGTTCAACCTCTCCCTAAAGCTCAAATCTTCCAACCCTGGCAACATCCTTGTAAATCTTCTCTGAACCCTTTCAAGTTTCACAACAGCTTTTCAATAAGAAGGAAACCAAAATTGCACGCAATATTCCAACAGTGGCCTAACCAATGACCTGTACAGCCGCAACATAACCTCTCAGTACTCTGACCAATAAAGGAAAGCATACCAAACGCCTTCTTCACTATCCTATCTACCTGCGACTCCACTTTCAAGGAGCTATGAACCTGCACTCCAAGGTCTCTTTGTTCAGCAACACTCCCTAGGACCTTACCATTAAGTGTACAAGTCCTGCTAAGATTTGCTTTCCCAAAATGCAGCACCTCACGTTCATCTGAATTAAACTCCATCTGCCACTTCACAGACCATTGGCCCATTTGATCAAGATCCTGTAGTAATCTGAGGTAACCCTCTTCGCTGTCCACTACAGCTCCAATTTTGATGTCATCTGCAAAGTTACTAACTGTACCTCTTATGCTCGCATCCAAATCATTTATGTAAATGACAAAAAAGTAGAGGACCCTGCACCGATCCTTGTGGCACTCCACTGGTCACAGGCCTCCAGTCTGAAAAACCACCCTCCACCACCACCCTCTGTCTTCTACCTTTGAGCCAGTTCTGTATTCAAATGACTAATTCTCCCTGTATTCCGTGAGATCTAACCTTGCTAATTGATGATGATTGCTGAAAATGTGTTGCTGGAAAAGTGCAGCAGGTCAGGCAGCATCCAAGGAACAGGAAATTCCTTGTATAAGCCCTTCATCAGGAATCCAATTGATGATGATTGTCATGATTACCATTGCTGGACTAGTTTTATACTCCAGTTTTATTTATATAATTTAAATTTCACTAGCTGCTAGTCTTAACCTGCATCTCTGGGTTACTAGTTAAAAGGGTTTAAAAGAAACAACCTTGTACAGTCTTATCAAAATTGCACTCAATTGTGAGCTGTGATATGTTGGCTGTGGATTAACATGTTGGACAGAGAAGGAAGATTGATATACACAAGCCACATATAAATCATTATGTTAAGAGCAAATTTTAGTCTGGAATGCAATTAGACCTTGTATGTGCCTTCACTCTAATTATATGTTACAATTAGATACTTGTGCCCATGTAGTAATTGATTAGTTGTACTCACATACTGTGCATGACATAAACCTAAGCGATTGTATGGATTGGTTTATGGATTGGATTTAGATAATTGTATACCTCTTAATTGGAATATGTTCATTTTCAGTAATTGAATCCAAGAGTATAATTGACTGTGTGATCCTTTGTTTTGGGTTTTCATCATATCATGGTCAAATATTGTGGAGCTCATTCTTGTAGCAAGCAGGCTGTTTTAAACACTCTGAAGTTCTCTGTCTGGGGACTCGCTATGGATAAGAGTCAGAGGATAGCAAGGCAGCTGTTAGACTCCAGAAAGTACTGCAACACCAGTCTGGTCACAATACCACAATGCCAAATCTCTCCAGTCTTATATTTCAGTGAGATCACCTCGAATTCTCCTCAACTCCAGAATAGATCCAATTACATCAGAAGATGAGTCTCTGTTCCCAGTGACCAATCTTGTGAACCTTAATGCATGAGCTTTTCTGCAAGCATTTTGTTATAATTCCAGCGGATGTTAATACTAGACAGTCAGATCACATAGTGAAACCTTGTTTGATAAATCCTAAGTTTTAATTTTACAATATGCCTGCCTTGGTGGTCACCCACTGAACACAGCCATGTGAGACTGCCAACATTCTTTTAACATAAATGAGTTTTTTAAACAAAATGTACAATTGAGCAAGGATATATATCTGTGTATATGTTAGACAAGATGAAAATATTTTAACATGGACAGAAAAAATAAATCATTTCAACCTCTTATCCCTGCAATATTTTTAGATAGCCAATCTCAAAAATATCAGTCACATCTTAAGTCATTAATTTCTTAGAACACAGAACTTTACAGCACAGTACAGGCCCTTCAGTCTTCTATGTTGTGCCGACCTGTGAAACCAAGCTGAAGCCAAACTATCCTATCCCATTTTCATCCATATGTTTATCCAATTATCATTTAAATGCCCTTAAAGTTGGCGAGTCTACTACTGTCTCAGGCAGTGCATTCCACACCCCTACTACTCTCTGAAGCTACCTCTGACATCTGTCACCTCTCAATTTAAAGCTACGTCCCCCCTCATGCTAGCCACCACCATCTGAGGTAAAAGGCTCTCATGTCCATCCTATCTAACACTCTGATCATCTTATATGTCTCAATTAAGTCATTTCTCAACCTTCTTCTCTCTAACAAAAACAGCCTCAAGTCCCTCAGCCTTTCCTCGTAAGACCTTCCCTCCATACCAGACAACATCCTAGTAAATCTCCTCTGGACTCTTTCCAAAGCTTCCACATCCTTCCTATAATATGGTGACCCACATGTATACAATACCCCAAGTATGGCTGCATCAGAGTTTTGTACAGCTGCAGCATGACCTCGTGGCTCCAAAACTCAATCCCCCTACCAATAAAAGCTAACACACCATATGCCTTCTTAATAACTCTATCAACCTGAGTGGCAATTTTCAGGGGTCTATGTACTTGGACACTGAGATCTCTCTGTGCACCTACATTTCCAAGCATTGAACCATTAGCCCAGTACTCTTTATTCCTGTTACTCCTTCCAAAGTGAATCACCTCACATTTTGCTGAATTTACAGCTTTAGAGGATTCTTAGCTTACTAGAAAGCAGCTCAAAAATATAATGAGGAGAGCCAGGAGTGGGCACGAGAAAGGCTTGGCAGGAAGGATTAGAGAGAACCCAAAGGCATTTTACTCATATGTGAGGAATAAGAGAGTGATCAGGGAGAAGGTAGGGCCAGTCAGGGATAGCATAGAGAACTTGTGTGTGGAGTCTGAGCAGATAGGGGAAACCCTAAATGAGGTTTTTGCTTCGGTGTTCATGAAGGAAAGGGACTTTGTTGTGAATGAGAACTTTGAGGACCTGGAAAACAGGCTTTAATAGATAAAGATTAATTAAGTTGATGTGCTGTAAAACATTATGATTGGTATGTCCCCAGGGCCAGACCAGATTTATCCTAGGTAAAAACAAGGGCTGCAGATGCTGGAAACCAGATTCTAGATTAGAGTGGTGCTGGAAATACACAGCAGTTCAGGCAGCTTCCGAGGAGCAGGAAAATCGACATTTCGGGCAAAAGCCCTTCATCAGAAATAGAGGCCCTGATTTTCCTGCTCCTCAGATCCTGCCTAAACTGCTATGCTTTTCCAGCACCACTCTAACCCATATTTATCCTAGGTTGCTCTAGGAAGTGAGAAAGGAGGTTGCTAAGCCACTGGCGAAGATCTTTGCTTCCTCACTCTCCAGGGGAGTTGTACTGGAGGACTGGAGGGAGGTGAATGTTGTTCTTCTTTTCAAGTAGAGGAATAGGGAAATCCCTGGAAAGTACAGACCAGTCAGCCTTACGTCTGTGGTCCACAAGATTTTGCAAAGAATTCTGAGGGATAGGATTTATGACTATTTGGAAAAAGTATTAAAGGCCTTCAGCTTGGCTTTGTGAGGGGTAGGTCTTTCCTCATGAATCTTATTGAGTTCTTTGAGGAGGTGACAAGACAGGTCAATCAGTGGATGTGGTGTATATGGACTTCAGCAAGGCATTTGATAAGATTCCCCATGCTAGGTTCATTCATATACTCAGGAGGTATGGGATGCAGGCAGATTGGGCTGTCTGGATTCAGAATTGATTGGCTGACAGAAGGCAGAGAGTGATTGTAAATGGAAAGTATTCTGCCTGGAGGTCAGTGGTGAGTAGTATCCTGCAGAGCTCTGTTCTTGGGCCTCTGCTCTTTGTGGTTTTTATAAATGACTTGGATGAGGACTGAGTGAGTTGACTTGGTTGAGGAGTGTGTTAATAAATTTGACAATGACATAAAGGTTGGAGGTGCTGTTGATAATATTGAGGGCTATTGCAGGCTGCAGCGTGACATAGACAGGATGCAGAGCTGGGCTGAGAAATAGCAGATGGAATTCAATCTGGATAAATACGAAGTGATGCATTTTGGAAGGTCGAACTTAAATGCTGAATATAGGATTAAAGACAGGATTCTTGGCAGTGTGGAGGAACAGAGAGATCTTGGTGTCCAAGTGCATAGATCCCTCAAAGGTGACACCCAAGTAGATAGGGTGTTAAGAAAGCATATAGTGTTTTGGCTTTCATTAACCGGGGGATCAAGTTTAAGAGCCATGAGGTTTTGCTGCAGCTCTACAAGACCCTGGTGAGACAACACTTGGAACATCGTATCCAGTTCTGGTCAACCTATTTTAGGAAAGATGCAGAGGCTTTGAAGAGAGGACAAAGAAGGTTTACCAGGATGCTGCCTGGACTGGAGGACTTATTTTACAAAGAGAGGTTGACTAAGCTCAGACTTTTCTCTCTGGAGAGAAGGAGGAAGAGAGGTGACCTGATTGAGGTATATGAGGTAATGAGAGGCATGGATAGAGTCAATAGCCGGAGACCTTTCTCCAGGGTAGGATTGACTGGCATGAGGGATCATAGTTTTAAGATATTAGGAGGAAGGTATAAAGGAGAAGTCAGGGGTAGATTCTTTGTGCAGAGGGTTGTGAATGCATGGAATGCGTTGCCAGCGGTGGTGGTGTAGGCAGAGTCATTAGGGCCATTTAAGTGACTGCTGGACATGTACATGGACAGCTGTAAATTGAGGGGGGCATAGGTTAGATTATTTTATTTTAAATTAAGAATAATCTTCAGCACAATATTGTGGGCTGAAGGGCCTGTTCTGTGCTGTACTTTTTCTATGTTCTATGTTCTAAGCCCCATTTACCACCTCTCAGACCTGCTCTACAGCTTATCTACAACCCTCTGTAACCTGCAACATCCTTTAACACTATCCACAACTCCACCAACCTTACTGTCAGCCACAAATTTACTAACCCATCCTTCTACACCGTCATCTAGGTTATTTATAAAAATGACAAACATCAGTGGCTCCAAAACAGTTCCTTGTGGTACACCACTAGTAACTGAGCTCCAGGATGAACATTTCCCATTAACCACTACTATCTGTCTTTCAGCTAGCCAATTTCTGATCCAAACCGCTAAATCACCCTCAATCCTATGCCTCCATATTTTGTGCAATAGCCTATCATGGGGAACCTTATCAAACACCTTACTGAAATCCATTTACGCCACACCAACTGCTTTACCCTCATCCACCTATTTGGTCACCTTCCCAATGAACTCAATAAATTTTGTGAGGCACAACCTACCCTTCACAAAACCATGTTGACTGTCCCTCATCAACTTATTCCTCTCTAGATGAATATAAATCCTATCTCTTATCATCATTTCTAACACCTTACCCACAATTGAAGTAAGGCTCACTAGTCTATAATTAACAGGGTTGTCTCTACTCCCTGTCTTGAACAAGTGGACAACATTTACTATCCTCCAGTCTTTTGCCACTATTCCTCTAGACAATGAAGACATAAAGATCAAAGCCAAAGGCTCTGCAATCTCCCCCGGCTTCCCAGAGAATCCTAAAATAAATCCCATCCGGCCCAGGAGACTTATCTATTGTTACACTTTCCAGAATTGCTAACACCACCTCCTTGTGCACCTCAATCCTATATAGTCTAGTAGCCTGCATCTCAGTATTCCCCTTGACAACATCGTCTTTTTCCAGTGAGAATAGACATGAAAAATATTCATTTAGTGCTTCCCCAAACTCCACAGACTCCACACAAAACTCACTTAACTGATATTTTCCAGTTGTGGAGTGCTGAAGCTGTTTTAAGAATTCTTTCAAGTTCTGATGGCCTAAATTTCTTTTTCATACATACAGCTTGAAAACCTCTCTGTGAACTCTCACAGCTTGTCATCTTCATAAACTAATCTGCTCTTCGTCTCAAGTGAAACTGTTCCCCGATATGAAAACCTGATTCATCTGCTAGGGTGAAACTGAAACCTGATACTTGTAAACTGAACTCAAACTAAACTATCAGTGTTCCCATATTATTTGTGTTTCTTTTTCCCTGTATGTCATCAACTCATTAATTAAATAACTAACTCCACAATTATCTGGTTAGACACTTACTAAGTCACATGCTTTGTTGGAAATGATGTATCAAAATCACTTCTCCAAATTATTTTTTTGACGAGTCTTAAAAAACATTACTTTCATGGATCTGAACCTAAACACAACTGCCTTCAGTTTCAATTTTCAAGGACATAATAGATATGTTATATTGCCTGTTCCTTCTTGGGCCAGAAATGAAATGAACCAGATAATTCCCCTGACTTCATTTAAGTAGTTAAAAATTACACAACACCAGGTTATAGTCTGACAGGTTTAATTGGAAGCACTAGCTTTCGGAGCGCCGCTCCTTCATCAGGTGATAGTGGAGGACACAATTCTAAGGCACAGAATTTATTGCAAAAATTTACAGTGTGATATAACTGAAATTATCACACTGTAAATTTTTGCTATAAATTCTGTGCCTTAGAATTGTGTCCTTCACTATCACCTGATGAAGGAGCGGCGCTCCGAAAGCTAGTGCTTCCAATTAAACCTGTTGGATTATAACCTGGTGTTGTGCGATTTTTAACTTTGTACACCCCAGTCCAACACCAGCATCTCCAATTCATTTAAGAAGGAAGTGTAAACTGAGAAAATGTAGAGGAGTTGGAATATAATTTGAGATTTGAAGTTGAAACTTGCAATATAGATTATTATAACAGTATATCATTTTATTAATTATGGCATTTTTGCAATATTCAAGCAGAATCCACTGAATCACAAACAACAGAGAAACCAACAAGTACAACAAAAGGTAAACATCTAGCTCAAATTCATGATGTTTGCAAATTCAAAGTAAATTGCTGATTCATTTTGACTGAGCATGACTTAGGTGAAACAGGATGAGAAGCCAATGGAGCTGAAGGAGATGAAAGCAAATGGGAAAAGGAAAAGGAGAAGGAAAGGAAGAGAAGATGGACAATGTATGAGAGGATAAAGAACATAGACAAAATTGGGAGGCATAGAGAAGTTATGAAACAGAGAATGTAGTTAGGGAGAATAGGAAAGATCTGGGGTCAGACAATTATATAACAGTAAAATAATTATTTAAAGGTGGAGGATTATCTGAGTTAACAAACTAGGATAATATTTTGAGTGAGGAATTGTTTCTTGAATCTGTACTGTTGAATATGCTACTTTAGCTGAGGATGTAGTGCCTAGACAGTGTGTCCTGCTCCATTGTTCCAAGTTCCTACTTGTTATCTTATTCTTAGTGGTCATAGAATCAGAATCTTACAGCATAGAATCAAACCCTTTGGCCCATACATACCAACCAGGTTTCCTAAGCTGAACTAGTCCCATTTCTCTAAATTTGGCTCATATCCCTCTAAACCATTCCTATCCATGTACCTGTCCAAAGGTCTTTTAATGTTGTAATATTCCTTATAGCATATTCCTTCCTCACAAGAAATGAGAATGGGGCTGTGGAGAATTGTCTGTCATTCCTAATTTTGGCTCAGAATGTAGTGAAAAACATAACAGGATTATTTTCTGTTGAGATATGCTCGGCTGGAGTGAACAGAAGTTCCAACTTTGCAGGAATTATAGTTTTCTGGATATTAGAAATGGCATTTTGGTAAGTTGGTGTCTAACTGTCTGTTCTGGTTAATTAAAATGACTTTGTTTTATTACAAGTTTGAAGAATGGAAATGTTCCAGCATGAATTTTATTTAGTCATGTCAAGTTTCACAATACAATATTGTCTTAATACCAAAGACAAATATTGTATCACTTACTCTGTTACCAACTCACAGAACTTGAGCACCTGAATGAAAAGAATGTTATCTCATTTAAAGTGGAAAATTGCCATCCACTTAATATTTGTATTTTACAACAGATTATTTTAAAAACAGATGATGTTTTTGTTCTGTTCATGCAGCAATACGTTTTGTAACCAACAAAATGAAAAGAATCAAACAGAAGCCGACACGTAAATCAATACCAGGTGAACATCTAAACAATATTCATTTGGTTTGCCAATAGAACATACTCTCAGCAGATGTGTAATTTGAGTGTGATTCAGGTAAGGTAATGTGAGAAGGAGCATAAACTTGCTGGGGATCACTATTAACAAGAAGGCTCATTGGACCAGCCACTTAAACACAATGATTACAAGAGCAGATTGGAGGCTGAGAATCCTGCAATTAACTCACCTCCTGATTCCCAAAGGCGGTCCACTACATGCAAGGCACAAATCAGGAGTTTAATAGATTATTCTCCACTTGCCGAGATTAATGCATATCTAAAATCCAAGACAAAGCAATCCATTTGTTTGGATGATGTAGAGGCCAGTGTTGGACTGGTGTGGAAAAAGTTAAAAATTACATGACATCAGATTATAGTCCAACAGGTTTATTTGAAAGTATAAACTCTTGGAGCACAATTCTTTGCTACCTGATGAACGAGCAGTGCTCCAAAAACTTGTATTTTCAAATAAACCTAGTGGGCTATAATCTGATGTCACTGAAAATGTGTTGCTGGTTAAAGCACAGCAGGTCAGGCAGCATCCAAGGAACAGGAAATACGACGTCTCGGGCCAGAGCCCTTCATCTGTTCCTTGGATGCTGCCTGACCTGCTGTGCTTTAACCAGCAACACATTTTCAGCTCTGATCTCCAGCATCTGCAGACCTCACTTTTTACTATAATCTGATGTCATATCATTTGTTTGGAACTACATCTACCACCTTAGACATTCATTCCCTCTATTAATGCACAATGGCAGCGGTGCATATCATATATTAAAAAAAACCTTGCAACAATTGACTAAATCTCATTGACCCTCATGTCTTTTTGAAATCTTTCTCCTCTCACCTTTTATAAATATGCCCCCTCAGCTTGAAATCCCCCATGCTTGGGAAAATCCTGCCATTCACCTCACTTATACCCCTCATGATTTTATAAACCTCTGCAAGGTCACCCTCAACCTCCTATGGTCCAGTGGAAAGAGTCCCAGCCTATCCAGCCTCTCCTTGTAATTCAATCCTTCCATTCCCAGAAACATTCTGGTGAATCTCTTCGGAGCCCTAAGAAGCATAATAGTGTCCTTTCTAGAACTGGATACAGTACTCCAGAGGCTTCATCAATGCCCTATACCACCTTAACAACTCCTGAAAGGTCTGAGCAATGAAGGCAAGCATGCAAAACAACTTCTGAAAATGTGTTGCTGGAAAAGTGCAGCAGGTCAGGCAGCATCCAAAGAGCTGGATAATCAACTTTTCGGGCATGAGCCCTTCTTCAGGACTCATGCAAAACAACTTCCTAACCACTCTATCTATATGTGATGCAAACATTAAAGAATTATGTACCTGAACCCTTAGATGTCTCTGGGTTCTGCAACACTACCCAAGGCCCTAATTTTAAGTGAATAAGTCCTGCACTTTTTGATGTACCAAAATGCAATGCATCATCTTTATACAATTTAAACCTCATCTGCCACTTTGCAGCCCATTGACACAATTGATCAAGATCTCTTTGTAATCTTAGATAACCTTCCTCACTGTCCACTGTACCACTAATCTTAATGTTATCTGCAACTTATTAAACGTGCCTCTATATTCTCATCCAAATTATTTATATGAATGACAAAACAAAAGTGGACCCGATATTGATCCCTGTGGAACACTGCTGGACACAGGCCTCCAGTCCAAAAAAACAATCCTCCACCAGCACTCTGTCTCCTGCTGTTAAGCCAATTTTATATCCAATTGGCAATCTCTTCTTGAATCCCATATTCCTTCACATTTGCTGGGTCATGATTATTGGATAGCTTGGACCTTCTCTATAATAGAGTCGTAGAGTCCTACAGCATGGAGACAGGCTCTTTGGCCCTAACTGGTCCATACTGAACAATATGTGTTTAGATCAGAGTGGTGCTGGAAAAGCATAGCAGGTCAGGCAGCATCCGAGGAGCAGGAAAATTTCCTGCTCTTCGGATGCTGCCTGACCTGTTGTGCTTTTCCAGCACCACTCTGATCTAAACTATAGTTGTCAGCATCTGTAGTCCTCACTTTTGCCATACTGAACAATATGTCCATCCACGCTAACTCCATTTCCCTGCACCTGGACCATATCCTTCTAATCCTTTCCTATCCACGTATTTGTCCAAATGCCTTTTAAATGTTGTGAATGTACCCGCCTCAATCACTTCGCTGGCAACTTATTCCATATGCCCGTACCCCACTCTGTGTAAAACAGTAGCCCCTCAGGTTCCCTTTTATTCTTTTTCCCTCTAACCTTAAACTGATAACCTCTAGTCCTCGATTCTCCAACCCTGGGAAAAAGACTGAGTGCATTCACCCTTTCCATGCCTCTCATGATCTTATAAATCTCTATAGGACTCCCCCCACCTCAGTCTCCTGTGCTCTAAAGAAAAAAAATGTCCTAGCTTAGATTAGATTCCCTACAGTATGGAAACAGGCTCTTTGGCCCACATCGACCCTCCAAAGGGTAACCCACCCAGACCCATTCCCCTACCCTATATTTACCCCTGACTTATGCACCTAGCACTATGGATAATTTAGCATGGCTAATTCACCTAACCTGTACATCTTTAGATTGTGAGAGGAAACCGGAGCAGCCGGAGGATATCTATGCAGACATGGGGAGAACGTGCAAACTCCATACAGGCAGTCACCCGAGGCGGGAATCAAACCCGGGTACCTGGCACTGTGAGGCATAATGCTAACCACTGAGTCACCATGCCACCCCTAGCTTGTCTAACCTCTCCCTATAATTCAGACGGTTGAGTCCTGGAAACATCCTTGTAAATTTCTTCTGCACTCTTTCCAGTTTAATAACATCCTTCCAATAATAAGGTGACCAAAACTGAACACAGTACTCCAACTGCAGCCTTACCAGTGCCTGTACAACTGCAACATAACTTCCCAACTGACTGATGAAGACCAATGTACCAAAAGTCATTTTCACTGTTCTATCTACCTATGATTCCACTTTCAGAGAACCGTGCAGCTGAACTCCAAGGTCCCTCTGTTCCACTACACTCATTTAGGCCTTACTATTCACCATGAAACCCCAACCTTGATTTTACTTTCCAAAATGCAAAACCTCACACTTACCTATACTAAACTCTGTTTGCCATTTCTCGGCCCACTTCCCCAGCTGATCAAGGTCCTGTTGCAATTTCTGATAACTTTCCACACTGTCTACGATACCTCCTATTTATTGTCATTGCCAATAAAGCCAATCATACAACACACAACATTTATACTAACCAATGAAGGTCGTTTATGCACAATCTTAGAGAACTCTCTGGACTATTATGCAAATAGAACATTGAGAAAAGAAAGCTAATTGAACTGTTCCATTTCAAACATGAATTTGAGCACAGAATGCGGATTGAGACATGAAAATTTCATAAGAAATATCTAACTTTGGATGGGATTCTGCAATTGGACAACATTTGCAGTTGGACAACATTTGCAGAATATATTGCAAATATGAAGAATTATGCTGTCAACAAATATAGGATATCAGTTGGTCTCAGTGTGGTGCACTGGAATCTACATATATTAATACACAATGCCCCATTCTTTGCAAACACAAATAAAATGTACATACATGATACCTGTTTCAATTCAACAAAATAGGAGGCGTTCATTCATTGCTTCATTTCTCAGGGCAATGCCCTGACCAGTGAGAATCATTCTACCTTGTTTAAAATTTAAACAAAGCTTGGCTGATAACTGTCAATCAGCATTAATGGTTGCATACTTCCTGACAAAACCTGTCACAGTCATAGTCCACTTGGCAACTAATCAGCACTCTCATGTCATGCAGTATAAAATCAGTTTTCTTCTTGAATTTGAATTCTTGTGAAATGCCCTACTGAATACAGCACCAAATGATTTGATAAAAATGTGTTTTTTTCCAGTAATAATTAGGCATAGTTAGGTGAGAAAGACACATATATGGGGAACAACAAATCAGCATGTTGGAGTTTTATAGTTATGTGAGTTGAAATAAAATCCTGACAGAAAAAACATATTTCTGAATTCAACCTTGTAAAGGTCTGGTATTTATCATCACTCTCCCAGTCCTGCTGTATTTGGGCCCATTAACCATGTTAGCTTTATTTTTATTGCTGTTCATTCATGGGATGGTGGTACTGCTGACTGGGCCTCACCATTTATTTCCTGTCCCTACGTGCCTTTAAGAAGGTAGAGCTATAATTCCTTCTTGTACCATTAGAGTCCAACTGTTGTAGGTAGACACAAAATGCCATAGGACCATAAAACCATAAGAAATAGGAAGAGGAGTAGGCCATTGGCCCCTTTAGCCTGCTCTGCCATTCAATAGGATGATTGTTAAACCAACATTCCTCATGTCCACTTGCTGCATTTTTCCCATCACCCTTGAATATCCCTTACTGATCTAAAATCTATTTCAGCTTTAAATATATACAAGGACTTGGCCCCCACAAGGAGTTCCAAAGACTCTCAACCCTCTAAGAGAAGACATTCTCCCTCATTCCAGTCTAAATTGGCAGCTGTTTATTCTGAGACTGTGCTCTGTGGTCTTAGATTTCCCATGTGAGGAATCATCCTCTCAGCATCTACCTTGTCAAACCCATTAAGAATCCTGTACGTTTTAATAAGATCAACTTCTAAACTCCAGTGAGTTAAGTCCCACCCTGTTTTGCCTTTGCTCATAGGATTCTCTTTCCATACTGGGGCAACTACTTTGAACTTCCTCCACGCCTGTCACGCTAACACCCCACCCTGTTCCCTGGCCAACATCTCTGTCTCAGGCTGTTTTCCCGAGAGCTTGGGAGGCTGAGGGGTGACCTTATAGAAGTTTATAAAATCATCAGAGGCCCATATAGAGTTGGTCTTTATCCCAAGGTCGGGCAGTCTGAAACTTGAGGGCATAGGTTTAAGGTGAGAGGGGAAAGACTTAAGAAGGGCGTAAGGGCCAAATTTTCACACAGAGGGTGGTGTGTGTATGGAATGAAATGTCAGAGGAAGTGATGGAAGTTGGTACAATTACAACAGTTAGAAGGCATCTGGATGGATGTATAAATGGGAAGGGTTTAGAGGGATATGGGCCAAATGCAGGCAAATGAGACTAGATTAATTTAGAATATCTCATTAGCATTGGAGAGTTAGACTGTAGAGTCTGTTTCCATGCTCTATAGCTCTGTGGCTCAGTGAGTGTATCTGGAGTACTGTGAGCAGTTTGGTCCCGTTATTTAAGCAAAGATATAATTTCTTTGGAGGAAGTTCAAAGTAGTTTCCCCAGTATGGAAAGAGAATCCTATGAGCAAAGGCAAAACAGGGTGGGACTTAACTCACTGGAGTTTAGAAGCTGATCTTATTAAAACATACAGGATTCTTAATGGGTTTGACAAGGTAGATGCTGAGAGGATGATTCCTCACATGGGAAATCTAAGACCACAGAGCACAGTCTCAGAATAAACAGCTGCCAATTTAGACTGGAATGAGGGAGAATGTCTTCTCTTAGAGGGTTGAGAGTCTTTGGAACTCCTTGTGGGGGCCAAGTCCTTGTATATATTTAAAGCTGAAATAGATTTTAGATCAGTAAGGGATATTCAAGGGTGATGGGAAAAATGCAGCAAGTGGACATGAGGAATATTGGTTTAACAATCATCCTATTCAAAAACAGAAATTGCTGGTAAAGCTCAGCAGGTCTGGCACCATCTGTGAACGGAAATCAGAGTTAGTGTTTTGGTTCTGGTGACCCTTCTTCACAACTGATGGTAGCTAGGAAAATGTCAGTTTCTATGCAGAAGATAGGGTTGGAGTGGATGGGTTAGGAGTGTGGGGAGTGGTAAGGGCTAAATGGTAGGTGGAGATCGAGCTCAAAGAGAGAGAGAGATAGATAAAGGAGTGGATACCGATCTGACTAGAACGGTGAATAGCTGTTAAGGGAGACTGTTCCTGACTAACAATAGATTGTGTGTAATGACGAATATGTGATAACAAGGTCTGGTATGTGGGGTAGGGAACTCACACATATACAGTTCAAGCCCTAAAATTATTGAACTTTATATTGAGTCCAGAGGGCTGCAGGGTCCCTAAGTGGAAATTGAGGTGGTTGTTCTTCCAGTTTGCGCTGAGCTTCACTGGAACACAGCAGGAAGCCTGAGACAGAGATGTTGGCCAGGGAACAGGGTGGGGTGTTAGCGTGACAGGCAACTGGAAGCTCAGGGTCTTTTTTTGTGTCGGAACATTGATGTTCTGTGCAGTGGTCTCCCAGTCTATGCTTTGTTTCACTCAATGTAGAGGAGACCCACATTGTGAGCAGTGAATGCGATAGAGTAGATTGTGGGAAGTGCAGGTAAAGTGTTGCTCCTCCTGGAAGGTATGTTTGAGCCCTTGGATTCTGAGGACGGAAATGGGCAGGTGTTACATCTTCCGTAATTGCAGGGAAAGGTGCTGCGGGGATATTGAGATTGAAGAATGAGTGGACAAGGGTGTCCTGGAATGAATGGTCCCTGTAGAATGCAGACAAGGGAGAGGAGGGGAATATGTGTCATGTGATAGCATCTCAATAGAGATGGTAGAAATGGTAGCTGATGATCTTCTGGATGTGGATGCAGGTGGGATAGTAAGTTAGGACAAGAAGAAGGAGAAAGTGAGGACTGCAGATGCTGGAGATGAGAGCTTCTGCTCCTTGGATGCTGCCTGACCTGCTGCGCTTTTCCAGCAACACATTTTCAGCTAGGACAAGAAGAACCCTATCGCATTTGCAGAAAGAGGCAAGGAGGTGAGGGTGGAGGTGCAGGCGATGGTTTGGACCCAGTTGCAGCCACTGTCAACCACAGTGCTGGGGAAATCCTCGATTGAGGAAGGAGGTGGACATTTCAGAGGCTCCCTTGTTGGAGTTGGCCTCATCAGAACATATGCGATGCAGACGGAGGGACGGGGAGAATGGAATGGAGACTTTATATAGAAGCAGGATGTGAGGATGTATAACCCAAGTAGCTGTGAATGTTGCTCGGTTTATAGTGGATATTAATGGGCAGTCTATCCTGAGAAATGGAAACCAAGATGCTGAGGAAGAGAAGGGGGGAATCCGAGATAGATCTGGTGAATGTAAGGGTGCAAATTGGAAGTGAAATCGATGAATTTTTCCAATTCTGGATGATGGAGAGAAACAGCACCAATAATGTCATCGATATATCAGATAAACAGTCGTGGGTGGGGGCCGGAGTAGAACTGGAAAAGGAATATTCCACATACCCCAGCATATTCAGCCTGTACCTATTGCATAAACTCTGACAACACCCTTGTAAATCTTTCCTGAGCCCCTTTGAGTTCCACAACATCCTTCCGATAGTTGAGAAGATCAGAATTGAACACAATATTCCAAAAGTGCACTAACCCATATCTTGTACAGCCATCACATAACCTCCCAACTCCTATACCCAATGTACTGACCAATAAAGGCAAACATACCAAATGTCTTCTTCACTACCCTGTACTCTACTTTCAAGGAACTATGAACCTGCACTTGAAGGTTTCCTTGTTCAATACCACCTCCCCACCCCCCCCCACCCCAGGACCTTACCATTAAGTGTATACACCCAGGGCAGGATGTATACACTTAATGCAACATTTTTCTGAATTAAACTCTATCTGCAATTCCTTGGCCCACTTGCCCATCTGATCTGAGATCTCAAATGTATCCTTTACAGTTGCAGTAAGAGTTCCCTAATTTAATGCCCCAATCCTCTTAAAGTTAGGACTATCATTCCATTAACCTTCTTACAGCAGCACTTGTGTTCTGGCATTCTGTCTTTCATGCACAGTCCCTTTGTGTTGCAGCTTTCTGCGATTTTTCTCCATTTGAATATTTAAATATTTTGTTGTCTCTTGCAAAATGAACAACTTCACATTTTCCATGTTATACTCCATTTGCCAAATTATTGCTGATTTACTGAACTTATCAAAGACCCTTTGTAAATTATTTATGTATCCCTCTCATGACCACCTTTCCATCTATTTTTGGATTGCTTTCAAATTAAGTCACAATGCATTCACTCTTTTGTGCAAGTCGTTAATTTATATTGCAAATAGTTGTGGTCCCAGCATTGATCCCATTGAAGCCCCACGAGTTACAGGTTACCAACCCAGAAAAGAATATCCTGTTCCCACTCACTGTTTCCTGCACATTAACCAATTTTCTATCCATGCCAATATACAACCTCCAACACGTGGGTTCTTATCTTATGACTCCGTGGTCACACTTCCACCAACCATCTTGCTAACCTTTTAGAATGCTCTCCTCATATGATGTAAAATTATTGTTTCCCTTTACATTGGTATTCTTGTGACTGTCCTGATGAGTGCAAGATTAAAATTTGACCAAATCTTCCTTTCCTTCAGCAATTATTTGGGACAGTAAGTTAACAGGGCAGGGATGGGAGAGCAGGAGGTAGGAGTTAGGATAGGAGAGGGGAGTGAAGGAACTGAAGGAAAGCATGTGGAAATTGAGATTTGAATATCAGGGAAAGTTACCATTGAGAGAATGGGAAGGACATGGGTGATGGATAAGGAACCTGGAGCAAATGTTTTTGTGGGGGCTTTTGGGTTCTAGTTAACTCTCCTCTACCAGACTAGGGCTTTCTCTTCAGTGAGGAATTGTTTCTTGTATTCTTGGGTCCTGCTTTTTGAGAGAAATGATTGTCTTAGTGACATTCCTCTCAACTATCTCCAACAAAAAAACATATTTTCTTAATTAAGGGGACCAAAACTGTTCACAGTACTCCAGATCTCACTAGCACCTTGTCCAGATGCAGTAGACTCCCATACTCTTCCTCTCCAATTCCCCCCCCCCTTGAAATAAGGGCCAACATTCCATTAGCCTTGCCTACTGCAATAAAACTGGCAGAGCTGCAGATGCTGTAAATCGGAAACAAATACAGAGTTTGCTGGAAAAAATATCTCAGCAGATCTGGCAGCATCTGCGAAGAGAAATCAAAGTTAACATTTCAGGTCAGGGGAACCTTCCTCAGAGCTGGTTCTGAGAAAGAGTCACCTTACTCAAACTGTTAACCCTGATTTCTCTTTGCAGCTGCTGCCAGACCTGCTGAACTTTTACAGCAACTTCTGGTTCTGTAGCCTTCCTAACTGCCTGCGGCACCTGTGTGTGCTAACTTTCTGTGTTTCATGCACAAGTACTCCCAAGTCCCTTTGTGTTGCAGCTTTCTGCAGTTTTTTTCTCCATTTAAATTATACTGTGTTATTTTATTCCCCAAAATAAGCATTTTTCAAATTTTCCACATTATACTCCATTTGACAACATTTTGTCCAGCCACTTAACTTATCAATAACTCACTGTAAACTGTTTCAAGATCCATCTCACAACCTGCCATTCCACCAATTTTTACATCATCTGCAAATTTGGATACAGGACATTCACTTTCTTTCTCCAAGTCATTAATATGTATCGTAAACAGTTGTGGTCCCACTACTGACCTGTGTGGAACCCCACTGATCACCAGCTTGAGAAAGAATCTCTTGTCACCACTTGCTGTTTCCTGTCCATTAGCCAATTCTCTATCCATATCAATATACTACCTCCAACACCATGAGGCTCTGATCTTCTGATTTAACCTTTTGTGAGGTGCCTTGTCAAACACCTTCTGGAAGTCAAAATGCAACAAATCTGCTGGTTCCCCTATTTCCTCCCTGGTGTGGAGGTGTTGGTGTTGAATTGGGGTGGGTGAAGTTAAAAATCACACAACACCAGGTTATAGTCCAACAGGTTTAATTGGAAGCACTAGCTTTCGGAGTGGCGCTCCATCATCAGGTGATTGTGGAGGGCTCAATCATAACACAGAATTTATAGCAAAAATTTGCAGTGTGATGTAACTGAAATTATACCTTGAAAAATTGATTGTCTGTTAAGCCTTTCATCTGTTAGAATACAGTGATAGTTTCACTTCTTTCATGTGTAATTCACAAAATTTTTTTTAACATGGTGATAGCTAGACAATATGTTGAAGGTGTTAGCCCCCTGTGTTCTCTGTCTAAGACCTGAGATGTTTAGATTGATTCTAATCTAAAAAGTGAGATAACAGTGTTTTACATAAATTCATGCAGTTTTTGAGCTCAGAGTTCTACATGAATGTATGCAGTTTTTGAGCAAAGCGCAATGTAACTCTACAAGTACAAATTCACCCCACAAAATATATGTGTGCATGTGGGTCTTTGTGTGTGTGTGTGTGTGTGTGTGTGTGTGTGTGTAGTGAGTGCAGAGTGTCTTAAGTTTGTGAGGGGGTGCATGTGTGAGTGTGGAAGTGTGTGTGTCTATAAGGGTGTGTGTGGGTGTCTGTGTGCGCGTCTGTGTGTACCTGTGTCCATGTGTATGTGAGAGTGTGTGTGTGTGTAGGAATATCTGTGTGTGTGTGTAATGCAATGGTGATCACCTGTAATGTGACATGAACCCAAGGTCCCAGTTGAGGCCCTCCCTATGGGTACCGAACTTAGCTATCAGCCTCTGCTCGGCCACTTTCCTCTGCTGCCTGTCCCGAAGTCCACCTTGGAGAACGGTCACCCGAAGGTCCGAGGCTGAAGTGTTCCCCGACTGGGAGGGAATCCTCCTGTCTGTTGATTGTAGTGCAGTGCTCATTCATCCGTTGTTGTAGCCTTTGCTCGGTTTCCCCAATGTACTATGCCTCCGAAAAGACCACTCCCTCCGTGACTCCCTCATCAGGTTCACATCCCCCACCAACCCAACCTCCACTCCCGGCACCTTCCCCTGAAACCACAAGAAATGCAAAACTTGCGCCCACACCTCCTCCCTTACTTCTCTCCAAGGCCCCAAGGGATCCTTCCATATCCGCCACAAATTCACCTGCACCTCCACACACATCATCTATTGCATCCGTTGCACCCGATGTGGCCTCCTCTATATTAGACAGCCCGCCCACTTGCGGAACATTTCAGGGAACACCTCTGGGAGACCCGGACCAACCAACCCAACCACCCCGTGGCTCAACACTTTAACTCCCCCTCCCACTCCACCAAGGACATGCAGGTCCTTGGACTCCTCCATCACCAGAACATAACAACACGACAGCTGGAGGAAGAGCGCCTCATCTTCCGCCCGGGAACCCTCCAACCACAAGGGATGAACTCAGATTTCTCCAGTTTCCTCATTTCCCCTCCCCCCACCTTGTCTCAGTCGAATCTCTCGAACTCAGCACCACCTTCCTAACCTGCAATCTTCTTCCTGACCTCTCCGCCCCCACCCCACTCCGGCCTATCACCCTCACCTTGACCTCCTTCCACCTATCGCATCTCCATCGCCCCTCCCCCAAGTCCCTCCTCCCTACCTTTTATCTTAGCCTGCTGGACACACTTTCCTCATTCCTGATGAAGGGCTTATGCCCGAAACGTCAAATTTCCTGTTCCTTGGATGCTGCCTGACCTGCTGCACTTTTCCAGCAACACATTTTCAATATGTTGAAGGAGTTAGCCCACTGTGTTCTCTGTCTATGACCTGATGTTTAGATTGATTCTAATCTAAAAAGTGATCCAGTCCTTTAGAGTTCCCTACGTGCCCTCATCCCACGTACTTCTCGTGTAGGCAACTTCTACTGCCTTCCAAAGGTACACAAAGCCAACACACCAGGACGTCCCATCGTGTTGAGCAATGGGATCCTACGTGAGAATCTCTCTGGTATGTGGAAGGCATCTTGAAAGCTATTGTACAGGGGATCTCCAGCTTCTGCTGCGACACTACGGATTTCTTACAGAAACTCAGCACCCACGGACCAGTCGAACCGGGAACATTCCTCGTCACAATGGACGTTTCCGCACTCTACACCAGCATCTCCCACAATGATGGCATCGCGGCAACAGCCTCAGTACTCCACACCAACAACTGCCTATCTCCAAAAACCCTCCTACAATTCAACTGCTTTATCCTCGATAATAACATCTTCACCTTTGACAACCAATTCTTCATCTAGACACACGGAATAGCCATGGGGACCAAATTTGCTCCCCAATATGCCAACATTTTAATGCATAGGTTCGAACAAGATTTCTTCTCTATGCAGGATCTCCAACCAACATTGTACACCAGGTACATTGATGACATTTCCTTCCTCTGGACCCATGGCGAGGAGTCACTGATAAAACTACACAGTGACGTCAACAAGTTTCATCCCACCATCAAACTCACCTTGGACTACTCTCGACTGTCTGTCTCATTCTTGGACACGTGCGTCTCCATCAAGGATGGATACCTCAGCACCACACTCTATCCCAAACCCACAGACAACCTAACAATGCTACACTTCTCCAGCTTCCACCTCAAACATATTAAAACAGCCATTCCCTATGGACTAACCCTACACATACACTGGATCTGCTCAGATGAGGAGGAACGTGACGGACACCTGGAAGTACTCAAGGATGCCCTCACAAGAACGGGGTACGATGCTCAACTCATTGACCGCCAGTTCCGACGTGCCACAGCAAGGAATCGTAATGACCTCCTGAGGAGACAGACACGTGCTGCAACTGACAGGGTACCCTTCGTTGTTCAGTACTTCCCAGGGGCTGAAAAATTACGCCGTGTTCTTTGTGACCTGCAACACATTATCAATGAGGATGAGCACCTCACCAAGATCTTCCCCACACCTCCACTACTTGCCTTTAAACAACCGCCAAACCTCAAACAGATCATTGTTCATAGCAAACTGCCTGGCTCTCAGGACAACTCCATACAACCCTGTCATGGTGGACGCTGGAACACGTGTCAGATTGTGGACATAAATACCATTATTACGTGTGGGAACACCTCCCACCTTGTACATGGCAGGTACTCATGTGATTCAACCAACGTTGTCTATCTTATAGTTGCAGGCAAGGATGCAACACATTTTCAGCTCTGATCTCCAGCATCTGCAGACCTCACTTTCTCCTTCAACATATTATCTAGCTATCACCATTGTTAACAGCTAGCCCGAGAATGCAACTTTCAAAAAAAGGGTTTTGTGATTTACACATGAAAGAAGTGAAACTATCACTGTATTCTAACAGATGAAAGGCTTAACAGACAATCAATTTTTCAATGTATAATTTCAGTTGCATCACACTGCAAATTTTTGCTATAAATTCTGTGTTATGATCGAGCCCTCCACAATCACCTGATGAAGGAGCGTCGCTCCGAAAGCTAGTGTGCTTCCAATTAAACCTGTTGGACTATAACCTGGTGTTGTGTGATTTTTAACTTTGTACACCCCTGTCCAACATTGGCATCTCCAAATCAAGGTTATAGTCCAACAGGTTTATTTGGAAGTACTAGCTTTCAGAGCGCTGCTCCGTCAGAGTGGAGCAGGGTCATAGACACAGAGTATATAGCAAAAAATTACAGTGTCATACAGTTGAACTGATATATTAAACAAACCTAGATTGCTGTTAAGTCTTTCATCTAACTCCATATTATTGTATAATATTAAAGGGATGTTCAAAGTATCTTCCACTGATATTGATGAAAAGTAATTGTTTATTTCCCCTCCCGCCCCACTATTTCCTTGTTCCCCATAAGTGTCTCCCAGATACATTTTTTTACAGATACACTTTGACCTGTCTCAGTCTTCCTTTTTATATATGTAAAGAAGCTGCTATTGTCATGGTTGGATTGCATTGCTCTACAGAGGGCCATCATGCACATGAGAGACCAAATGGCCTACTAATTTGCTGTAATGGCTCTGTCACAGTTTTATTGGATTTATACAAATGTTAGGTGCAAGACATTTTACCCTGCCAAAACCAAGAACAGTTCCACACAAATATAACATAAAAGAAAGGTAATGCAGACATTTTTAAAATTAATTTCCACTTTGTCAGAATCTAACTTTGAGGACCGTCAATTCAATATGATCTAAAAATTCCTATTATATAATTAATGACAGATTATTTTAACTAGAAATTACTTTGTTAACCAACGTATTTTTGTTGCAGCAACAGCTTTGTAATCCGTAAAAAAAGCAAATTAAGGAGAAGCCAACATCTGAACTAAAGCCAAGTGGACATAATCTGGAAGTTCCAGTGTTGGACTGGGGTGGACAAAATCAGAAGCCACATGACACCAGGCTAAAGTCCAACAGGTTTATTTGAAATCACGGGCTTTCAGAATGCTGCGTCAAGTGAAGGAGCAGTGCTCTGAAAATTTGTGATTTCAAAAAAGATACTTAGCTTGACACTATTGAGCTTGCTAATTAAACAAAGGCTGCAGATCTGCTGCAACTGTACAATTCAAGTTAACAAGTGTGAGAATGGGGTAACGCAACCAATTAAAGCTGTAGATTTGAGTAATAGAAAATGAAATGGGAGGGGAAGAGGAAAGAGAGTGGAAAATAGAAGAGATAAGGAAGCCAAAAGGGAGCTTGAACTTAGAGAAAGCAGATTCTCACTGTTTATATTATTTTACTTAGTTCTCTCTAAATTGCCTATTTACAGCCTAGTTTTCAACTGTCAGATCAACTTGATATTTTGTTTTGATGTCTTTTTCCTAAGTTATCTTATTCTCTACCTTTTTAGTTATCCAGGGAACTTTGGTATTGTTTCTCCTTTCTGCTTCATGAGAATGTGACTCAACAAATCTGTTCCTCCTTAAAGGCAAACATTTATTATGCTCCAGATTCTTCTGTCAATTTCTGATTCCAGTTTACCTGGGACAGATCTTACTCACCCTAATGAAATCCTGGCCCAAATAATTATTTTCACTCTGATTGCTCCTGTTCCGTTATAACGTAAATGTTATGATATTATGATCACTAACTCTTAAATATTTCCCTCCAGATACCTGGTCCAGTTGAATCAACTCCAGAGCCATGCCCACTTTAGCCCAGTAATATTGACATTAGGAACTAAGGAAATTTTATTACATTCAGTCATTTGGTAGTATGGAGTTTGAGTGTGCTGAAAAAAACATTTCTTTTCACCTTGTTCTCATCTGGATAATTCACAAGAATGCCAATTTAAGGAGAAAATAATATTTATATGATATGAAATGAGAGGGCTGATTGGTGCATGGAAACAAATTTTGTGGGATTTGAGATGCAACGTTGCAACTCTTGCAATATTTACAATGTATTATTATGTATTTTGTGTTAATAGATTATTTGAATAGCAAATATTTTGCTAAGTGAAGTACTTCTGTTATGTTCATGCAGGACTCTCTGAAGAAAAAAAGAATGAGAATACAACAAAAGGTAAACAATCAGCTCTATGTTAACTTTACTAATTAAATGTGAGTTAGAACACAGAACGTAGAAAAATAGAGCACTGAACAGGCCCTTTGGCCCATGATGTTGTGCTGAGAATTAATCCTAATGTAAAAGAAAAAAAACTTAACCTATGCACCCCTCAATTCGCTGCTATCCATGTGCATGTCTAATCATCACTTAAATGTCCCTAATGATTCTGCTTCCACCACCACCGCTGGCAGTGCATTCCATGCATTCACAACCCTCCGCATAAAGAACCTTCCCCTGACATACCCTCTAGACCTTTCTCCTAATATCTTAAAACTATGACCCCTTGTTCCAGTCAATCCTGCCCTGGGGAAAAGTCTCTGGCTATTGACTCTATCCATGACACTCATAACCTTGTATACCTCGATCAGGTATTGATCTAATGTGAGTGAACTAGATTCAGGAGAAGAGCGGATTGGGTACAGTGATGGAATTGACTGACAAAAAAACAAGACAGGGAGAAGGAATCTGGCTTGCTAATTATAATTTGCTTTTATTTTGCTTTTTAATGAGATGGTCTTTCACTGAAACACAAACATGCAATATTGCTAATTTGAGTTTATTCGATGAAAGAAATGAACATACAATTGAAAATACCAAACTTTTGCATCTAACAAATATGTAAATATTTCAAGACAACCAGTAGAAATACTATTAAATCCAACAAGATTTCATTAAGGAAATTCCATTAATCCAAACAACATCCCATCATAGTACTCACATACAAAAGTGAATGCCCTTCTCCATCCCAGGTAGGGTTTAATTTAGCTGTGGCTTTAGTCCTGGTTGTGAGAATGCGATAGTCACTTTGTTGATTAGTCTATAGCTGAATTTAAACATTCTCAGCTTCAAATAACCTATCTAGTGTTTTACCCAATCACATCTGGTCTCAAGATTTCAAACCAAACCTCTTATACTGAGTTAACTGCTTCTTAAAAGCAACTTCAGCTGTAAACCCTGCTTACCCTAAAATTTTAGAAAGTGTTTTCAAGTTAGGAATGTTTCCTTCAGTCCAAAGAATTTCTGAAATCATCTATCTGAAATCTTAATTTATGACACTGTTTACTTTGTTCAGTCTTAAGCTCTCCAAATGCAAATACATTTCCATTAGCCACCAAAACAGCTCTCTTTTTTTTAAAAAAAGAAATTGCCACCGTTTAGAAGTGCTTAGAAATACATGGTAAGAAAGATGGGTTAATCATTAAAACCACATAGGCACACAAAAAAATCCATACGCTGCTACTTCAAATTCAAAAATAAAAACTCACAAATAAATGATATTCAGATACACCTACCTTACATCACTGAGGGGAGGGAGGTATTTAGATATCAGATTTGGTAAGGAGATTTGGTAACTATAGGGTGAGAGGGGAAAGATATAAAAGGGATCTAATGGCAACGTTTTCACGCAGAGGGTGGTACATGTATGGAATGAGCTGGCAGAGGAAGTGGTGGAGGCTGGTACACTTGCAACATTTAAAAGGCATCTTGATGGGTATATGAATAGGAAGGGTTCGGAGGGATATGGCCCAAGTGCCGGCAAATGGGACTAGATTGGATTGGGATATTTGGTCGGCATTGATGAGTTGGACCAAAGGGTCTGTTTCCGTGCTGTACATCTCTGTGACTCTATGACTCTATGACCCTGTCAAAATTGTTCATAATTTTCAACACCTCAGTAAGATCACCTCTTAAATTTCTTTGCTCCAAGGGGGATAAGCCCAATTTCTCAAATCTTTCCATGTATCTGAAATCCCTCATCCCTGGTGTCATCCTTGTAAATCTCCTTTTCCTCCATACCTTTATTTATAAACCAAGGGATCCTATAAACCTTCTTAATAATATTTTTAACTTGCCTGGTCACTTTCAGAGAAATATGTCCATGAACCTGAGGTCCCTTTGCTCCTGTAGTCCCCTCAAAGTTGTATCGTTAAGCTTGAATTGTCTTTGTATGTTTCTTCTACCTTATGCTTCTGTGCATTTTTGAATTTTATCTGCCAAGTTTCTGCTCATTTGGCCAACTTGTCAATGTCCCTGTGTCGTCACTCAGTGTCATCTTGACAGTTCACTATTCTGCTTAGCTTAGCATTGTCTACAAATTTTAAAAGGTTTGCCCTCAACACCAATCTCCAATTTGTTAACATAAATCAGAACAACCAAGGGGCCCAGCACTGACTCCTGGGGAATACCACTTCTAGCTCATCTCCAGTCTAAGAGATGTCCATCCACTCTGTTCCTAACTTTTACCAACTACTAATCCATGCAGCCAAGGACCTTTCAACCCCAAACATTTCCAATTTGTTAACAAACCTGTTCTGTGGCACCATATCAAAAGCTTTTTGAAAATCCAACTATACAACATCCACACCTCATCAAAGAATTCAATGAAATTTCCTGATGAAGGGCTTATGCCCAAAATATCGACTGTCCTGCTCCTCGGATGTGGCCTGACCTGCTGTGCTTTTCCAGCATCATCCTTTTTAACTCTCAATCAAATTTGTCAGATATGATTTCCTTTGACAAAGCCAAGTTGATTATTTCGTACTAACTTAGAGAAAAATAAGTGTATGTTGTCATTACTCTGTTTTATGACCACTATTGTGTTCCACTATTGACATCAACCTGACATATCTAATTCCCTGGGTTATCCTTTTCCACTTTCTAGAATAACAGTGTTACATTAACAATTTTCTAGTCCCTCAAGACTAATACTGTGTTCAGAGAGGCCTGGACAATTCCAGTCAATGGTTCCAGGAGTATCTCCCTGATCTCTCTCAGCAATCTAGGATGCATCTGTTCTTCAGCCAGCCTTTTTAGAACGTTGTTTTAAATCTACCACTATACTGCTTAATTGCTCAACATCCATATTTCAATTAGGCAATTGCTTCCATTTTCTAATTTTGTTAAAAAAAAGTAGCAAAATACCTATTTCATACCTCTGCTGTATCCTTTGCTCCAGTGACCAGCTTACCCTGCTTGTTCCTCAAGGGCCCTACTTTATTCTTCACTAATCTTTTACTAGTAATATGTTGAAGAACATTTTACTATTTGTTTTAGCATATCCCTTCTTCATGCTCCCTCTTATTCCTTCTTATGCCAGTGTTAGCCTGTAATACATTCAAGCTGCTCTTTCTGGTATCTATTGATATTAATTGGTACTCATCATATGCCTCATTTTGTTTTCTTATTTTCTCATCAAAATCATTAGCCACCCAAGGTGCTCTGACTCTGAATACTTCATATTTATTTGTCATTGATATGTACCTAGCTTTTACCTTGTCATTTCTCTTTTGAAATTCTCCCATTTTCCATCCACTGTTTTATCCACCAAATACATTTCTATTCAATCTGCTCCAGTTCAACTTTTAGACCACTGAAATCTTCTCTTCTCCTCTCTTAACATTGAATCTTATATTATGATCACTATTTCCCAAATGTTCCCCCACTCTGATTTTTTCTTAAATTTACTCACTTTGTAGGATGGAGGCATCACTGGATGGCCAGTATTTATTGCCCGTCCTTAGTTGGCCTTGAGAAGGCTGTGGTGAGCTGCCATCTTGAACTGCTGCAGTCCACCTTCTTTCAGTTGATCCACAATGCCATTAGGGAGGGAATTTCAGGATTTTGACCCAGTGACAGTGAACAAATGGCAATATATTTCCAAGTCAGGATGGTGAGAGGCTTGCAATTAGGAAATAAGAACCTTACAATTGGATGTAGATAGGTCAGAAGAGTGTGCCAAAATGTGGTAGATGGAGATTAACGTGGATAAGTGTGAGGTCATGCATTTGGGTTGAAAAAATGAGAAGGCGACCCATTATCTGAAGGGTGTGAGGGGGGATGGATTTCAGAGTGATCCGATGCAGAGGGATCTAGGTGTACTTGTTAATGAGTCACAGAAAATGAGCATGCAGGTACAGCACATAATAAAGAAAATGAATGGAATGTTGGCTTTTATAGCTAAAGGAATAGGATATAAAGATAAGAAAGTATTGTTGCAACTATACAAGGTTCAAAGTTTGTGAGAAGATTTGTAGCTCGGGTGTTCGTTGTTGTGGTTCTGTTTGCCGAGCTAGGAGTTTTTGTTGCAAACGTTTTGTCCCCTTTCTAGGTGACATCCTCAGTGCTTGGGAGCCTCATGTGAAGCGCTTCTGTGCTGATTCCTCTGGCATTTATACTGGTTTGTCTCTGCCGCTTCTGGTTGTCAGTTGCTGTCCGCTGCAGTGGCCGGTATATTGGGTCCAGGTCGATGTGTTTGTTAATAGAATTTGTGGATGAGTGCCATGCCTCTAGGAATTCCCTGGCTGTTCTCTGTTTGGCTTGTCCTATAGTAGTGGTGTTGTCCCAATCGAATTCATGTTGTTTGTCATCTGAGTGTGTGGCTACTAAGGATAGCTGGTCATCTTGTTTCGTGGCTAGTTGAACACGGACAGCAACTGACAACTGGAAGAGGCAGAGACAAACTACTATAAATGCCGGAAGAATCAGCACAGAAGCGCTTCACAGGAGGCTCCCAAGCACGAAGATGTTACCTAGAAATGGGACGAAACGTTTACAACAAAAACTCCCAGCTCAGCGAACAGAACCACAACTATACAAGGTATTGGTGAGACCACACCTGGAGTATTGGGCAGTTTTGTTTCTCTTATTTCAGGAAAGATGTAGTGGCAATGGAGGCAGTTCAGAGGAGGTTCACCAGATTGATTCCAGAAACTAGGGATTTGTTGTATGAAGAGAGAATGAATGGTTTAGGCCTATACTTTCTGGAATTTAGCAGAATCAGGTGAGATCAAATTGAGTTATTCAAAATATTAAAAGGTGTAAATATAAAATAGGCATGGAGAGGATTCTTCCCTTTGTGGAGTATTCTAGAATGAGAAGTCATAGTCTTAGGATAACAGGTTGCAAATTTAAAACAGAGTTGAGGAGAAACTATTCCCCCAAATGATTGTCAATCTGTGGAATTTGCTACCCCAAAGTGCAGTGGATGCTGGGACAGTGAGTAAATTTAAGGAGGAGTTTGACAGATTTTTACTTGATAATGGCTTGAAGGGCTATGAGGAGAAGGCAGGAGAATGGGGTAAGGAGCATATCAGCCATGATCGAATGGCCTAATTCAGCTCATATAGCTTATGAACTTATGAACTTAGAGAGGAAGTTGAAGGTGGTGGTGTTCCCATATATCCACTCAGGCTGTCTCATTTCCTAAGACCAGATTCAGCACATCTGTTCCAAACCTGCAAACCATACCACCTCTGCTGCCCCTCCCCCCCAACCCACCTCCCCTCCCCTCCCCCCCACCCCCGACCACCCGCCCCAGGAAAAAAATTTCTCCTGCACATGTTGCAGACAGAATTGAAATCACCAACTATCACAACCCTATGTATCCTGCCAATTTTAATAATCTGCCTGCAAATTTATCTTGTACTTCCTCACTACTATTTGGAGATCCAAAGTAAATGCCCAACAAGGTCACTGCTCCCTTCCTGTTCCTCACATTCAACCATGAAGATTGTAATTCACGAAATGCACGTTGTTCAAGTGCAATGATACTAGCTTTGACCAAGACCGCTCCACCTACCTTTTTACCCACCCTGTTTTAGTTAAAGACTTATAACCCAGGATGTTGAGTAACCAGTCCTGTTCTGGCTTGAGTCATCTTTCAGTCAATGCTACAACGTCATATTCCCTTCTAGCAATTTCTGTTTCTAATTGTGCAGATTTGTTTAAGGTACTCAATGCATTTACCTTCACACAAGTTAACACTGCCCTTATCTCTTTCTTGCCCACTGGAAGGTAATAATTTCTTTGTCACTGTCAATACTCAAGCCTCACTCACTTATTTTTCCCCATCTTCTCTCTTTTTCCCTCTCTGATATTTCCAGAACTAGGTTGACACTCCTGCCTTACAAGTTAAAATCCACCTCCACTATGCTAGTTCCCCTCTCAGCCAGGAGATTTGTTCCTTACTTGCTCAGGTGAAGCCTATCTCTTTTGAATAGTTTTCTCCAAAAGTAATCCCAATGTCCAAAAAATTTAAAACCCTCACTTTTACACTGTCACTTAAGCTACACATTTACCTGCCTCTGCCTAAATACTCAAGTTTGTGACATAGGTAATGTTTCTGAGATTACTAGCCTGGAAGACCTACATTTTGACCTACTCCCTAACTCCGAAATCTGAACCTGCAAGTCGTCCAAGCAGCCATCCCCCACCCATATTGTTAATTCCCACATGAACCCCAGCCACTGGTTATTTATCCTCCTTTTTGAGAAGTTTCTTCAGCTGTTCTATTATGTCCCAAACCCTTGCACCAAGAATCAACAAACCATACAGGATTCACGATTTTGGCAGCAAACTAGACTGCCTATCCCTCGAACTATTGAGTCACACACAACTACTACATAGACAGCTCCAAGTTGTCCTGGGTTTCTGAGACCTCCTGACTCCTTTACTTTTATCAAATGGTCACCAGTAATCTACTTAACTCTGTAAATGTGTTAAGATTAGAGGAAGTACACTAGGTGGCATAGTGATAATATTACTGCTGTAGTAATCCAGAATGCTTTGCCTATTGATCTGCATGTATGGATTCAAATCCTACCATGGTACCTGGTTGATTCTGAAATAGATGAGCAAGGGCAATTAGAGATGGGTAACAAATGTTGACCTTACCAATGACACCCATATCCTATGAAAGAATAAAACAAAATGGATATTGTGAGAAATGTTGACTCTCCTGATATGAGTTTTCCCATGGCAGAGCTGACCAAGTGGGGTTAAATTAATTTTGGGATGGACCCACGCAATATTTGTAATTTATTGATGGTTTATTATGCAGCTGATGACTTTATTAATTGTGACATTTTTGCTATACTCATGCAGCAATACGCATCATCACTCGAAAAAAGATACCAATTCGTGAAATAACGACAACTGAATCAACAACTGAATCAACAACAGGTAGACATCCAGCTCAACATTGTTGAATTTTCTAATTAACCAGAAATCAATTAAATCTGCAGCGACTGAGGAGCAGTGAAAAAAAGTGAGAATACAGATGTGAATAATGGTCCCAAGAGAGTAAGGGCACATTAAGAGGATGGGAATAGGAATGCAAGTGAAAAGGAAAATAAAACCAAAACATTATCAGGGAGCCGGAACTTGGGGAGAGGTCAGTGTGAATAGAACTTTGAAAAATAGAAACTTAAAAAATAGGAGCAGGAGTCTGCTATTGAACCTATTCAACCCAATCTGCCATTAAGCATGATCATGACTGATTCTCTATCTCAATGCCATATTTCTCCATTCTCCCAATACCGCCTGACAGCTTCAGCTTCCAGAAGTCTATCTACTTATTTCTTCAATATATTCAGTGACTTGACCTCTATAGTCTTTTGTGACAGTGAATTCTATAGGTTCGCCATTTCTTCTCATCTCTGTCTGAACTGACCGACCCCATATCTTGTGACCATGATACCTTGTTCTGGACATTGCAGCCAGGAAAAACATGATCCCTGCATCCAGTCTTTCCAGCCCTGTCAGAATTTTATATGTTTCAATAAGATTATTTCTCATTCTTCTAAATTCTAGAGAATAAAGACTCAATCGACACAGTCCCCACATATACCAAACCTACTACCTCAAGAATCATTCTGATCAATTTTCACTGCACTTCCCTTATGCATGTATATCTTCTGTTAAGTAAGGAGACTAAAACTACACGCAATACTCCATGTATGGACTCACTGTGGACTGTTACAGCTGTCAGAAAACTTGTTTGCTCCTGTGCTCAAACCTTCTTGCATTGAAGGACAGCATACTATTTACCTTCCTAACTGCTTACTGAAGCCCCAAGCTTGCTTTCAATGACGTGTGTGCAAGGATACCCAGGTCCCTTTGCACATCAACCTTTCACAATCTATCACTATTTAAATAATACTTTGTCATTCTATTTCCTCTATCTAAGTCAGAATTACATTAATCCAAACCATATTTCATCTGCCACGTATTTGTCCACTCACTTGTCTAAATTAGCTGTTATCTGTTGCCATTACATCTATTGCATGTGTTATCTTTCTCATAAAGATAACGGCATGTGCTATAGATGGAGCTGTGGTGAATTACTGCAGAATAACCTATAGATGTCACTAAAGGTCAGGGTGAAGGGATGAATGGTGGATATTTTGGATTGGGTGTCAATCAAACAGGCTGCTTTGTCCTGAAGGTATCAAAGCTCCTGAATGTGATTGGAGATGCACTTTTCTGATAAGTGGAGAGTATTCTCTCCCAGGCCTGACTTGTGCCTTGTAAATGGTGGACAGGCTCTGGGGCATCAGGAAATGAGTTTCTTCCTGTGGTATTTCTAGCCTCTGACTGTTCTTGTAACCACTGTATTGATATGGCAAATCTACTTCAGCTTCTGATTGATGATAATTCTCATGTTGTTGATAATGTGAGATTCAGTGACGATAATGTCATTGAATGTCAAGGAGTAATGGTTATATTCTCTCTTGTTAAAGATATTATTGCCTAGCACTTGTGTGGCACAAATAGGACATAGAACATAGAACATTGCAGCGCAGGACAGACCCTTCAGCCCTCAATGTTGCACCGACCTGTGGAACCAATCTGAAGCCTATCTAACCTACACTATACCATTTTCATCCATATGTCTATCCAATGACCGTTTAAATGTGCTTGTATTTGGCAAGTTTACTATTGTTGCAAGCAGTGTTCTCTGAGTAAAGAAACTACCTCTGACATCTGTCCTATATCTATCACCCCTCAATTTAAAGCTCTGCCCCCCCATGCTAGTCATCACCATCCGAGGAAAAAGGCTTTTGCTGTCCACCCTATCTAACCCTCTGATTATCTTACGTGCTCAATTAAATCACCTCTCAACCTTCTCTCTAACGCAAACAGTTTCATGTCCCTCGGCCTTTCCTCATAAGACCTTCCTTCCAACCAGGCAACATCCTGTAAATTTCCTCTGAACCCTTTATAAAGCTTTCACATCCTTCCAACAATGCAGTGACCAGAATTGTATGCAATACTCCAAGTGTGGCCACTACTGGATATCTTACCTTTGTTGGTTTAACTTGGAAGAACGGTTTGAAAAAGTACAATGTTTAAAACTCACTGATTCTGTCCTGAAATTTAAAGACACATCTGTTGTCAAACACAATGCCTTGGAAGGATTTTGTATCTTGTCTCATGTATGAGACAGTTAATTTCACAAACCAAATACAGTGGTAGCTATTGATGCAACAAAACAAAAAAAACAGAAATTTCTGGAAAAACTCAACAGGTCTGGCAGCATTTGTGGAAAGAAATCAGTTAATGTGTCAGGTGCAGTGACCCTACCCCAGTTCTGAGAAAGGGTCACTGGACCCGAAACATTAACTCTGATTTCTCTTCACAGTGGTTAGCACTGCTGCTTCACAGCGCCAGAGACCCGGGTTCAATTCCCGACTCAGGCGGCTGACTGTGTGGAGTTTGCACGTTCTCCCTGTGTCTGCGTGGGTTTTCTCCGAGTGCTCCAGTTTCCTCCCACAGTCCATAGATGTGCAGGTCAGGTGAATTGGCCATGCTAAATTGCCCGTAGTGTTAGGTAAAGGGGTAAATGTAGGGGAATGGGTAGGTTGCGCTTCGGTGGGTCGGTGTGGACTTGTTGGGCTGAAGGGCCTGTTTCTACACTGTAGGTAATCTGTAAGATGCTGCCAAACCTGCTGAGCTTTTTGAGCAATTTCTGTTTTGTTTCTAATTTCCAGCATCTGCAGTTCTTTTGGTTTTACTTTTAAAATAAGTTGTCTTGTTGATGAAGCCAGACATCATCTAATTATAGAATGATCATAACTTTCCTATTATGTCCATACTGGGTCTCAATCTCAAGAGCAACTCAGCTGGCTCTGTAGACCTACCTTTTCCTGCAGCATTACAGTACTTTTCTATTCAGATCATCATCCAATCTTATTTTAAAATCCATACATGAATCTGCTTCTGTCTCATTCTTAGGCTGATTGAGATGAACCATGTGCTACACCAAAGAATCTTTTAGTCTTTTTATCTGAACGTCCGGCCCTCTAGTTCTCAGCTTTTTCCCCAGTGGCAACAGTTTCTTCATATCTGTTCTGTCAAGCATCTAAATACCTCCATTACCTTTCCTCTCAACCAAATTTTCCCTTGGAAACAGTTCTCTAATTTTGTACTTAAAGCCCTTTTCACTGGAATGATTCATAAGCATTCCATTTCCAAAACAGGACAAAATACTCTAACTAAGGCTGAATTTTTGTTTTATAAAGGTCATCATAACTACATTAGTTTTGTATTTTTTGCTTCTAGATGCATTTGTGCGCCTAATTAATTACTTCCTCAACTTGCCCTGCTATATTCAGTGATTTATGCATGTACTTATTCTGGTGCCTCTGCTCCAGCATCCTCTTTAGAACTATAATCTTCATTTATGTTGGAGCATTTCATTCTTTCACCCAAAATTAATAATTTCACTCAATTAATTAATCAAATTCCATCTGTTATTTGTTTGTCTATTGCACCAACCTGCCCTGTTAGACTTTACTTCTGTCCTGCTATTGCAGACTCAAGGAGTTCCTGCTTCTAACTCATATGGATATTCACATCCTCCTCATAATTAGCAATTTCTCATATTTTGTCATCACAAGTTTTGAAATTTTGTCCTGAACATACATCAGTACAGGTCAGCAGTGTGCAAGAAATGTGTACAGCTCCAGCTGTTGTTTGACCACATGACGGCTCTGGAGCTGCGGATGGACTCACTGTGGAGCATCCGCGATGCTGAGGAGGTCGTGGTTAGCACGTTTAGTGAACTGGTCACACCGCAGGTTAGAGATGCTGAGGGAAACAGTGAATGGGTGACCAAAAGGCAGAAAAAGAGTAGGAAGGCAGTGCAGGTGTCCCCTGCAGTCATCTCCCTCCAAAACAGGTATACCGTTTTAGATACTGTTGGGGGAGATGGCTCACCAGGGAAGGGCAGCAGTTGTCAAGATCATGGCACCGTGGTGGGCACTGCTGTTAAGAAGGGCGGGATAAAGACACTTAGGGCCATAGTCATAGGGGATTCTATTGTAAGGGGAGTAGATAGGCAGTTCTGTGGCCGAAAACAGGACTCTGGGATGGTATGTTGCCTCCCAGGTGCTCGGGTCAGGGATGTCACCTATCAGCTGCAGAGCATTCTAAAAGGGGAGAGTGAACAGCCAGTTGTCTTAGTGCATATAGGCACCAACGATATAAGTAGAAAGCGAGATGAGTTCCTGAAGCAGAATTCAGGGAGCTAGGAGAGAAGTTAAAAAGGAGGACCTCAAAGGTAGTGATCTCAGGATTGCTATCAGTATCTCATGCTCACCAGCGTAGAAATGAAAAAATAGGCAGGATGAACACATGGCTTGAGAGATGGTGTAGGAGGGAGGGGGTTCATATTTGTTGGACATTGGGACCAGTTCTGGGGAAGGTGGGACTATTACAAAAGGGAAGGTCTACATTTGAACCAGATGGAATCAATGTCCTTGGGGGAGATTTTGCTACTGTTATTGGGGATGCTTTAAACTAATATGGCAGGGGACTGGGAACCAGAAGAGAAAACAAGTAGACAGCGAGTTGGAGACTGGAGACTGTAAGAATTATGAAGATAACATTAATAAAAGGAAGAATAGGCAGAGAACAGGTGAGTGCAAAAGAACTGGTGGCCTAAAATGCATCTACTTTAATGCAAGGAGTATAGTGTGTAAGGCAGATAAACTTAGGGCTTGGATTGGTGCCTGGGAGTATGAGATTATTGCCATCACAGAGACTTGGTTGAAGGAAGGGCATGATGATTGGCAACTAAATGTTCCAGGATATAGACGCTTCAGACAGGATAGGGAGGGAAGTAAAAGAGGGGGTGGAGTTGCATTGTTGGTCAGTGATGATATCACAGCTGTGCTAAAGGAGTGCACTATGGCGGTCTTGGGTAGTGAGGCATTATGGGTGGAGCTGAGAAATAAGAAGGGTGCAGTTACATTGTTGAGGCTGTATTACAGACCTCCCAACAGTGAGCGTGAGGTAGAAGAGCAAATAGGTAAACAGATTATGAATAGAGCTAGAGGCAATAGGGTAGTGGTTATGGGAGATTTTAATTTTCCCAACATTGACTGGGATACACTTAGCGTCAGAGGTCTGGATGGGGTAGAACTTGTACGAAACGTCCCAGGAGAGTTTTCTAGAGTGGTATGCCAATACTCCGACGAGGGAAGGGGCCATATTGGACCTGGTACTGGGGAATGAGCCAGGACAAGTGGTAGAAGTTGTGGTGGGGGATTTCTTTGGGAACAGTGACCACAATTCTGTAAGTTTTAGAATGCTCATAGATAAAGAAAAGAGTGGTCCTCAGGGCCAAAGTCAATTTTATCAAAATTAGGCAGGAGCTGGAAAATGTGGATTGGACACAGCTATTTGAAGGGAAGTGCAAAACTTGCACCCTCACCTCCTCCCTTACTTCTCTCCAAGGCCCCAAGGGATCAATCCATATCCGCCACAAATTTACCTGCATCTCCACACACATCATCTATTGCATCCGCTGCACCCGATGTGGCCTCCTCTATATTGGGGAGACAGGCCTCCTACTTGCGGAACGTTTCAGAGAACACCTCTGGGACACCCGGACCAACCAACCCAACCACCCCGTGGCTCAACACTTTAACTCCCCCTCCAAATCCACAAGGAAATGCAGGTCCTTGGACTCCTCCATCGCCAGACCATAACAACACGACGGTTGGAGGAAGAGCACCTCATCTTCCGCCTGGGAACCCTACAACCACAAGGGATGAACTCAGATTTCTCCAGTTTCCTCATTTCCCCTCCCCCCACCTTGTCTCAGTCGAATCCCTCGAACTCAGCACCGCCTTCCTAACCTGTAATCTTCTTCCTGACCTCTCCGCCCTCACCCCACTCCGGCCTATCACCCTCACCTGGACCTCCTTCCACCTATCGCATCTCCATCGCCCCTCCCCCAAGTCCCTCCTCCCTAACTTTTATCTTAGCCTGCTGGACACACTTTCCTCATTCCTGAAGAAGGGCTTATGTCTGAAACGTCGAATTTCCTGTTCCTTGGATGCTGCCTGACCTGCTGCGCTTTTCCAGCAACACATTTTCAGCTCTGATCTCCAGCATCTGCAGACCTAATTTTCTCCTATTTGAAGGGAAGTCCCCATTTGAGATGTGGGAGGCTTTTAAAGATAGGTTAACGGTAGTGCAGGATAGTCATGTCCCGTTGAAGGCAAAGGATAGGAAGGGCAAGATTTGTGAACCGTGGGTGACAAGAAAAATTGTATGACTAGCCAAGAGGAAAAGGGAAGCATACATAAGATCTAGGCAGCTAAGAACAGAACGTGTCCTGGAGAAACATTGGAAGAATAGGACAAGTCTTAAACAAGGAATCAAGTGGGCTAAAAAGGGTCATGAAATAGCTTTAGTGAGCAGACATAAGGAAAATCACAAAGCATTTTATTCTTGTATAAGAAGCAAGTGGGTAACTAGAGAAAGGATTGGTCCGCAAAAAGATAATAAAGGAAAGCTGTGTGCTGAACCTGAGAGAATGGGTGAGTTTCTGACTGATTACTTTGCATCAGTGTTCACAGAGGAGAGGAACATGTTGAATCTTGAGATTAGAGATAGAAGTTTAATTAGTCTGGATCACGTTATTAAGGTGGACAAATCCCCAGGACCGGATGGGATCTATCCCAGGTTGCTGAGGGAGGCGAGAGAGGAAATAGCTGCCTGACTTCCTTAAATACAGGTGAGGTGCTGGAGGACTGGAGGGTGGCTTATGTTGTCCCGCTGTACAAGAAGGATAGTAGGGATATTCTGGGTAACTACAGACCAGTGAGCCTGACGTCTGTGGTCGGGAAGTTGCTGGAGAGGGTACTAAGAGATAGGATCTATTTATATTTAGAAAAGAATGAGCTTAACACTGATAGGTAATATGGTTTTGTGCGGGGGAGATCGTGCCTTACCAACTTAATAAAGTTCTTTGAGGAAGTGATCAAGTTGTTCGATGAAGGAAGGGCCGTTGTTGCCATATACATGGACTTTAGTAAGGCGTTTGATAGGGTTCCCCGTGGTAAACTAATGGAGAAAGTGAAGTCACATGATGTGCAGGGTGTTCTAGCTAGGTGGATAAAGAACAGGTTGAGCAACAGGAGACAGAGAGTAGTAGTTGAAGGGAGTTTCTCAAAATGGAAAAAGGTGAACGATGGTATTCCACAGGGGTCAGTATTTGGCCACTGTTGTTTGTGATATATATAAATGATCTGGAAGAGAGCACTGTTGGCATGATCAGAAAGTTGGCAGATGACACAAAGATTAGTGGAGTAGCAGAAAGCATAAAGGACTGTCAGAGAATACAAGAGAGTTGGGTGGAAAAGTGACAGATGGACTTCAATCCAGACAAATGTGAGGTGATGTATTTAGGCAAGTCTAATTCTAGAGTGAATTATACAATGAATGGAAGAGCCTTCGGAAAAGTTGATAGGCAGAGAGATCTGGGAGTGCAGGTCCATTGTACCCTGAAGGTTGCTGCACAGGTGGATAGAGTTGTCAAGAAGGCAGAGAGTATACTTGCCTTCATTGGACGGGGTATTGAGTATAAGAGCTGGCAAGTCATGTTAAAATTGTACAAGATATTGGTTCAGCCGCATTCAGAATATTGTGTACAGTTCTGGTCGCCACATTACCAAAAGAATGTGGGCGCTTTGGAGAGGGTGCAGAGAAGGTTTACGAGGATGTTGCCTGGTATGGAAGGTGCTCGCTATGAAGAGAGGTTGAGTAGGTTAGGTTTATTTTCACTAGAAAAAACAAGATTGAGGGGGGACCTTATTGAAGTTTACAAAATCATGAAGGGTATGGACAGGGTGGATAGAGACAAGCTTTTTCCCAGGGTGAAGGATTCAATAACCAGAGATCATGCTTTCAAGGTGAGAGGTGGAAAGGTTAAGGGGGATACACACAGCAAGTACTTCACACAGAGGGTGGTGGGCGTTTGGAATGCATTGCCTGCAGAGGTGGTAGCGCAGACACAGTAGATTCATTTAAGATGCATGGACAGATTCATGATGCATGAGTAGGTGGGGAGCAGAGGGATACAAATGCTTAGGAATTGGGTGACAGGTTTAGACAATACATTTGGATCAGCTCAGGTTTGAAGGGCCGAAGGGCCTGTTCCTGGGCTGTAAATTTTCTTTGTTCTTTGTTCTAAGTAAAGCAGTGGTCTTAGTACTGAAAAATAGCCAATCACCACAAATCTGTTTCCTGTTATCCACAGCCCTTTTGTTCCTACTTTGCTGACCAGCCTGTTTTGTAGCACTTTATCAAATGCATTTCGATAGTTCTACATCAACCTTCTCTGTAACCTCATCGATAAAGCTCATGGAGTTCGTTAAAAGCCACTTAACCTTCATAAATCCATTCATGCTTTCCTTCATGAGTCAACATCTGTTCAAAAGACCATATATTTCTCCTGGATATTGTTTCTATGTTCTTCCATTCCTGATGTTAAGTTGATGATCCTGTAGTCACACCCCACTGAAATGGACCTTCCTTGGTGAAATGTCTACATTCTTGATTGTCCCTTGTTCTCATCCCTGGCCAGCGCAAGCCTTTAGTAATGTGGTCACTGTTCCCTAAATGTTCCTCTATTGACTACCTCACTCCCCACAAGCTGACTTAGCAATGCCCCCTTCCTCATTCATCCAGAAACACATTGATCTTGAAAATTCTTCAAAGTACATGCACAGCAAGAAGAGTGGACTTAAAAAGTTTCATTGCAATTTGAGGTTGGAAGTTGCCACTATCTGAATGTTATAATAGATTACGACAACAGTAGATGATTTTCTTAACATATTTTTTTTATGTTCATGCAGTACCCAGCATAATAGAATGGATTGGGGAGTTGCCAACAAAAGGTAAACATTTTGAATTTTCTGATTTAGCATAAGTTGTAAATCTGCTGAGAACAGAGCTCCATTTAAGTTTAGATTCCCTACAGTGTAGAAACAGGCCCTTCGGCCCAACAAGTCCACACCAACCCTCTAAAGAGTAACCCACCCCCCTCTAACTAATGCACCTAACACTACGGACAATTTAGCACGGCCAATTCACCCAACCTGCACATCTTTGGATTATGGGAGGAAACCAGAGCACCTGGAGTAAATCCACGCAGACACACAGAGAATGTGCAAACTTCACATAGACAGGTGCCCAAGGCTGGAATTGAACCTGGGACCCTGGTGCTGTGAGGCAGCAGTGTTAACGACTGAGCCGCCATAACACCCGTTAAGCAAGGTGAGAAGGGATAAAGAATAATTGAACCCGAGGGGAAAATGGAATCAGGGTCGGGGGGTGGGAATCGGAGCCTCATGTCTGAGAGGGGGTCAGTTGCAGACAGGACAGTCTTAGGATATATTGAATCTATCAGGAAGGTTTCCCATGCAATGAAACAAAGGGATCGGTTAAAGTCTGTCTGCCTTAATGCAAGGAGTGTCTGGAATAAGAGTGACAAACTTAGAGCATGGGGCTACGATGTTATGGCCATAACGGAGACGTGGGTTTCACAGAGGCAGGGATGGTTGCTTGATGTTCCAGGGTTTAGAATATTTAAAAAGACCAGAGAGGTGGAAAAAGAGGAGGGGGTGTAGTATTGCTAATCAGAAAGTGCATCACAGCTACAGAAACAAAGGTTGTTGAGGCAGGTTTGTCTGCTGAGTCAGTATGGGTGGAAGTTAGGAACAGCAAGGGAGCAGCCGCCTCATTGGGGGTTTTCTACAGACCACCTAATAGCAGTAGAGAGATTGAAGATCTCATAAGCAGGCAGATTCTGAAAAAATGCAAAAGTAGCAGGGTTATTGTTATGGGTGATTTAAATTTTCCCAATATCAACTGGAACCTCCCTAGTGTAGATGGTTTGGATAGAGCCGTTTTTGTCAGGTGTGTTCAGGAGGGTTGCCTTACTCAGCATGTAGACAGATTGACGAGGGGAGAGGCCATTTTGAATTTGGTGCTTGGCAATGAGCCAGGACAAGGGTCAGATCTCGCGGTTGGAGAGCACTTTGGTGACAGTGATCACAACTGCCTCACATTTATCATAGCCTTGGAGAGTGAAAAGTGCAGTTACCGAGGGAAGATATTTAATTGGGGAAAAGGAAATTATAACGCTATCAGACAGGTGTTGGGAAGTACAGACTGTGAGCAATTGTCCAACAGAAAGGGCACAGCAGACATGTGGAGACTATTTAAGGAGCAGTTTTTGCGAGTGATGCACAAATTTGTTCCTCTGAGACAGGTAAGAAGGGGTAAGATTAATGAACCTTGGATGATGAGAAGAGAAGAGCTTCTCGTCAAAAGGAAGAAGGCAGCTTACGTAAGGTGGAGGAAGAAAGGATCAAGCACAGCTTTAGAGGATTACAGGCTTGCTAGAAAGGAGCTCAGAAATGGATTGAGGAGAGCCAGGAGGGGGCACAAAAAAGGCTTGGCAAGAAGGATTATGGAGATCCCAAAGGCATTTAATCATACGTGAGGAATAATGGAAAGATAAGGGAGAAGGTAGGGCCGATCAGGGATAGCGGAGGGAACTTGTGCTTGGAGTCTGAGCAGGTAGGGGAAGCCAAGGAAAGGGAACTTGTTGTCAATGAAAACTTAGAGGAGCTGGGATACAGTCTTGACCAGATCAAGATTGATGAAGATGATGTGCCAGAAATTTTGGAAAACATTAAGATTGATAAGTCCCCAGTGCCAGACCAGATTTACCCTAGACTGCTCCGGGAAGCGAGAAAGGAGGTTGCTAAGCCGCTGGTGAGGATATTTGCCTCCTCACTCTCCATGGGAGTCGTACCGGAGGATTGGAAGGAGGTGAGTGTTGTTCTTCTTTTCAAGAAGGGTAATAGGGAAATCCCTGGCAATTACAGACCAGTCAGTCTCACATCTGTGGTCAGCAAAGTTGTGGAAAGAATTCTGAGGGATAGGATTCATTCATAAAGTCAGGAAGTATGGGATACGGGGAGATTTGGCTGTCCGGATTCAGAATTGGTTGGCTGACAGAAGGCAGAGAGTGGTTGTAGATGGAAAGTATTCTGCCTGGAGGACAGTGTTGAGTGGAGTCCCGCAGGGCTCTGTTCTTGGGCCTCTACTCTTTGTAGTTTTTATAAATGACTTGGATGAGGAGTTGGGAGGAAACCCACGCAGACGCAGGGAGAATGTGCAAACGCCACACTGTCAGTCACCTGAGTCTGGAATTGAACCCGGGTCTCTGGCGCTGTGAGGCAGCAGTGCTAACCACTGTGCCACCATGCTATGTGGACGAACAGAGGGATCTGGGTATGCAAGTACATCGATCCCTTGAAGTTGCCATCCAAGTGGATAGGGTTGATAAGAAAGCATATGGTGTTTTGGCTTTCATTAACAGGGGGATTGAGTTTAAGAGCTGCGAGGTTTTGCTGCAGCTCTACGAGTCCCTGGTGAGACCACACTTGGAATATTGTGTCCAGTTCTAGTCACCCTACTATAAGAAAGATAGGCTTTGGAGAGGGTGCAAAGTAGTTTTACCAGGATGCTTGCCTTATGAAGAAAGATTAGATTACTTACAGTGTGGAAACAGGCCCTTCGGCCCAACAAGTCCACACCGACCCGCCGAAGCGCAACCCACCCATACCCCTACATTTACCCCTTACCTAACACTACGGACAATTTAGCATGGCCAATTCACCTGACCCGCACATCTTTGGACTGTGGGAGGAAACCAGAGCACCCGGAGGAAACCCACGCAGACACGGGGAGAACGTGCAAACGCACACACAGTCAATCGCCTGAGTCGGGAATTGAACCCGGGTCTCAGGCGCTGTGAGACAGCAGTGCTAACCACTGTGCCACCGTGAATAAGCTCGGACTTTTCTCTCTAGAGAGAAGGAGGAAGAGAGGAGACCTGATCGAGGTGTACAAAATAATGAGAGGAATAGATAGAGTCAATAGCCAGAGACTTTTCCCCAGGGCAGGATTGACTGGTACAAGAAGTCACAGTTTGAAGATATTAGGAGGAAGGTATAAAGGAGACATCAGAAGTAGGTTCTTTTTGCAGAGAGTTGTGAATGCATGGAATGCATTGCCAGCTAAGGTGGTGGAAGCGAAGTCATTGGGGACGTTTAAGCGACTGCTGGATATCCACATGGATAGCAGTAAGTTGAGGGGTGTGCATGTTAAGTTACTATATTTTACATTTGGATTAAGTCTCGGCACAACATCGTGGGCCGAAGGGCCTATTCTGTGTTGTACTTTTCTATGTTCTATGTTCAATGTTCTAAATGGGAGGGCAAGTGAGAAGAGGAGGAAACCAAGAGATGGACAAGGAAGATAGACCTGGAGAGGAAATTTCAGGAAGTTATATATATGGATGTTGTGATTGGGAGAACAGGGAAGGTTGTCAAAAAGGGGAGTGTGGAGACCCATGGGTTTGTGCATGGAAGCCACAGGAAATTCTCTTGGGGGAGGCATTGGGATACTTTCAGTTGGTGTTCACTTAATCAAATAAGTTGTGTTCAGTAAGAAATGTTTTCTTGTGCTCTTGTGAATGAAGAGTTATGGAGATGTGTTATTTTAGGTTTGAGGTTTACTGGACTGGAGTAAAATAGAATTGGTGTTTATACTGAGCGTTGCAGCTTTCAAAATATCAGGAGTGCTATTTTACAAGTTGCTGACAAGCTTCAGTTTGAAGAAGTTAAAGTCCATTTCTTCTCCAAGCTGACAGTAACCTGAAGGAATGGATTGAAAAATCACATTATCTAAAATTTACAGTGGATATTATTACCAAATCTCATGTTCCCATTAATGAGCTTTCCACCAAATGTTATGTCTTAGATATTTAACCCTGTGAATGTCAACAGCAATAGCATCAGAAAACAAAACAACTGTGGGTAATATTAACATGCCTAACATGAGTTTTTGATGTTCAGAACCTGATTTGTGGATATTTCAATAGCAGCTGACTTTGCTAACTGAAGTACCTTTCTTACGTTTGCGCAGCTATACGCTTTGTGACCACTAAAAAGAAGCAAGCCAAAGAGAAGCCATTACATGAATCAATCCCAGGTAAAGGAAGTCTCAACATTGTTGAATTGTCAATTAAACATTTTGCAAATCTTCTGTGACTAAGTACAATTCAGGTGAATCAAAAGAAAATGAACAATGGATCTGAGTGTAAATAAGTGATGAAAGGATGAGGGCAGCGAGATGACAGAGGTGGAGGGAACAGGAAGATGGAATAGGAGACAGAAATTAGGGAATGGGTATGGAAGGTGTGACTAGGATTGTGAAACTTTGAATAATTGGTGGAAAAAGGTGGAAATAGGGAAAGTTGATGACGGGGATGGTAAGTACATGGAAACCTCCAGAAATATCTCTTCTTGGAGGCAATTGTATTCAGTTACGTCCCCTTTCTGGTCCTTTCCTCTTGGTGAGGAACAACATTTCATATTTCCAGGGTTCAGCAGCCTGCTCAATGGAGCATTGGGAGCGAGGAACATGTGCTTCAATGCAGAGTTCTGAAATTTTCAACACAGTGTTTTATTTCTAGGGGTCAAATATCAATATCAGGAAGAGCAGATGTTTCTTCTCAGTTCAAACATTGTGCTTATGATGAAGAGTCACAATTTTTATAAGCAGTAAATGGCAAGCTACCCTGCAACATTCCTCATGATTTTGAAATGCAAAGTGGACACAGCCTTAGCAGCTTTTACAGAGTGGACAGCTGTGCAGCAAAGATCTTTGCTCACTTCCTTAGAAAAGATTAGGGCAGCTATCAATTGGAGGTTGAAGGCTCCTTAAGGATATCATGCTCCTGGCAAGGGACTCACCAGCAAGGAGCCAGAGAGAGAACTGCGTGGTAGAGGAGCTAAACAATGATGACGCACCTGCTTGAAGTCTATGCCAGTTAGACGGGCACGATGTATCATGTTATTCTGAGCATTGTCCACTCAAAATTCCTCAATCAAGGAAAATCTGAGGGAGAGAGTTGGATGTACACAAATGCAGACAGCAGCAATAACCTTCTAGGCACAAGGTGGAGTTTGATAAAGAAGTGACAGAATTTTATGGAGGAGGTGCCAGCATGAAGACAAAGGTTTCCTGTGGACAATGTTGACAGCAAAAGGATGAGCCACCTCCAGATTCAGAATGACAGTGTTTCCAAAAGACTGCCCCTTCCTGAGAAGTTGTGACTGATCTCTGCATTGTACTAGCAGAGGAGGTGATCTGTAATTGTATTGCATCACTGGCTCTGGAAGTCTTTGCAGCCTTTGATTTCATGATCATTCCTATGGCCCACTGCAGATGTATGTGGTACCCCTAATCAGCAGCACAACACTGCATCAAAGTCCTGACAGATGCCCTCTTCAAGAAGGACAACCAAAACATAAATTCTCAAAGTGACATCGATAGTTATGCTGAGAGAGTTAGAAGATTTGGCACAATGGTTGGATTCTGCCAGGCACAAGGTCACATAAACTCCATGCATGTGGCCATTAAAACTCCCACAAATCATCACACTTCTTCAGTATATAGGAATTCCATTCCCTCAAAATTGAGCCCATCTGCAGTTCCTGCTAACTTATGCTCCATTTCCTTGGAGCTGTCAGAGTCCTTACCAGCTCTGGCATTTGTAGGTGTCATAGCATTTCACAGACTGTGAGAATGGAGATTTGGTGACAATCATTGTACACTCCAGACACTGAATGCCCACAGCTAACACCAGCAAGGAGCCTGAAGGACAGAAGCAGAGGCACAATGAGAAGGGCTTAATTAATAATCTTGTTGTCAAGGAACCTTCACTAAAAAAAATTCACCTCAATGTAACAGAACTTTTTGTTAAGTTTGTGGAATTGATGTAGTTCTATCACAAATTAGGATCTTAAATCTAGGGAAAACTATAAAAGTATGAGGAGAAAAGTTGTGTGGATTGGAAAACTAGATTAGTGTGGTGCTGGAAAAGCACAGCAGGTCAGGCAGCATCCGAGGAGCAGGAAAATCGATGTTTCGGGGAAAAGCCCTTCATCATTTGCCCCAAGCATCGATTTTCCTGCTCCTTGGATGCTGCCTGACCTGTTGTGTTTTTCCAGCACCAGTCTAATCTAGACTCTGATCTCCAGCATCTGCCTCACCTTTGCCTAATGGATCAGAAAATTGTTCACTGTTTGTTAAAAGATATGAAAGTAGAAAGACAATTACTATTTAAAGAAAAAAATAAGTAATTTAAATCTAAGATATATTTCTTTAATGAACAAAAAGAAAATGTTCCATCTATGGCTCACAGAGTAATCAATGGGGTGGCATGGTGCCTTAGTGGTTAGCACATGTAATCTCACAGTGCCAAGGACCTGGGTTCAATTCCACCCTTGGCGACTGTTTATCTTCCCCTGTCTGCATGGGTTATTCCCATAGTCCAAAGTTGTGCAGGCTAGGTGCAACAGCCATGGGAAATGCCAGGTTACAGGGATAAAGTAGGATGGTAGGTTTAGGAGGAATGCTGTTTGAAGGGTTGATATGGACATGATGGGCTGAATGACAAAAGTGAATACTGCAGATCAGAGTCAAGACTTAAGTGGTGCTGGAAAAGCACAGCAGGTCAGGCAGCATCTAAAAAGCAGGAAAATCAATGTTTCAGGCAAAGGTCTTCATCAGGAATATATGATGGGCTGAATGGCCTGCTTCCTGTAGAAGTTTTTTGATTCTATTAAGATTTCTTTTGACTATATCTATTAAAATAAAAGACAAAAAAACATATTAAAGCTGTTACTAAAGAAGTTGCAAACCCAAGGAATGGAGTATTGTAGAATTATGCAAAGAAGACCTGGAAAATGGTTAAGAAAGGGATTATAGAATTCAAGAGTAAATTTGGACAAAGCAAAAAATGGACTGTAAGCATATAAAAAAGGAAATGAACAAAACCAGTGTAAGTCCATGACAGACAAAGTCAGGAAAATTGAGAGTTATAAGAAGTGATTGTAGAGATATTAACTGCTTTGGTGGTCATCTTTAATAAAATTGGAAAGATTCTATAATATTTCCTGAAGATAAAAGGTGACAAATATAATTCCATCATTTCAGAAAGGAGGGAAAAACCCAAGAATGATAGACCAATTAGCATTAATCATAGAGGAAATGGTAGAATCCATAATATAGGACATGAATACAGAGTTTTTGAGAAATGGCAAGATTAGGCAGAAACAATAAGTATTTATGAAACAAAAATCATGTTTAACAGACTTTTTAGAGGGTTTGAAGATGTTGTTAGCAGAATTAATGGGGGACTATAGTGGATTTAGTATAAATAGATTTGCAGAAAGGTTTCTAATAGATTCCATACAGGTCAGCAAATGAAATTAGAGCACATGGTATTTGGGGAAATATTCTGGCATGGATTGAGAGGTGAATTATGCATGGAAAACGAATAGAAAACCACGGACCATTTTCAGGTTGGCAGGCTGAGACTAGTTGTGTCTCACAAGGGTCAGCACTTGGGTTCAGCTATTCATAATCAGTATCAATGATTTGGATGTGGCGCCAATATGCAAGATTTCAGAGCATTTAGATAGCACGAGAAAGAAGAATTGTAAGACATGATGAGTATGCAAAGACATTTCAAGGGGACTTGTAGAGATTAAGCAAGTGGGAAAAGGTTGGTCAAATGGAATACAATATAGAGAAATATGAGGTTATCTACTTTGGTAGGAAAAACAAAAATACAAAGTATTTCTAAAATGGTGGGTGGCTGGGATGTGAAGGGCTTTTGCCCGAAAGGTTGATTTCGCTGCTCAATGGATGCTGCCTGAACTGCTGTGCTCTTACCACTGATCCAGAATGTGTTGAACTTGTTGATGAGTCCTCGAAAATTAACATGCAGGTACAGCAAGCAATTAAGAAGGCAAGTAGCATGTTGGCTTTTATTCTGGGGCATTTTGAGTATTAGAAAAAAAGTAACTTACTAAAATTATAGAAAGTCTTGATGGGACCGTATCTGGAATGCTATATGCAGTCATGATCTGCTTATCTAAGGTATGTTTAATATTGAGGAAGAGCAATGAAAGTTCAGCAATCAACTTCTGGGATTTTCCTAAGAAATAAGATTAAATAGGCTGAGTCTTTGTTAGAATCATAGAAGCCTTACAGTTCAGAAAGAGGCCATTTAGCCCACCAAGTCTGCACTAAGCTGCCGAACAGCTTTCCACCCACACCCACCCCTTTGCCCTATCACTGTAACCCTGCACTTACCATGGCTAATCTACCCAGCCTACATCCCTGGTCACAACAGGGCAATTTAGTACGTCAATCCATCGAACGTGCACATTTTTGGATTGTGTGAGGAAACCAGAGCACCTGGAGGTAACCCTTGCAGACACAGGGCAAATGTGCAAACTCCGCACAGTCACTCAAAACTGGAATCAAGCCCAGGTCTCTGGCACTGTGAGGCAGCAGTGCTAACTACTAACCCACCATGCCACCCATGTTCTCCGGTGTCTAGAAAAATGAGATGATCTTGTTGAAACAAGCAAGCTTCTGACAGGACTTAACAGAGTATGTGCAGGAAGAATGTTTCCCCTTTCTGGAGGTTGGGAATGGGGTGATGGGCTCTAAAATCAGACGGCGTAGTCTCAGAATGGGAGGAATGAGGAAGAATTTCCTCATGCAGAAGGTCGTGAATCTTTGAACTTCTCTGCCCCAAGTGTTGTGGAGGCACAGTCATTATGTCCAAGACAGATTGATAGATGTCAACATAATATCAAGCGATATGGGGAAAGTGCAGAAAAATGGTGTTGAAGTAGAAGATCAGCTTTGTTCTCATTGAATAACAGACCAGGCTCAAAGGAGGAAGTAGCCACCTTGAACAGTGTAATATTTAAGTGGAGAAAAACTGCAGAAAGCTGCAACACAGAGGGACTTCGGGTTACTTCTGCATGATATATAGAAAGCAAGGAAACAGTTACAGCAGGAAATCAGGAAGGTTCATGGAATGTTGGCCCTTATTTCAAGGGAATTGGAATATAAGAGTAGGGAAGTCACACTGCAATTGTACAAGGTACTAGTGAGACCACATCTGGCGTACTTGAATGGTTTTCATCCCTGTATTTAAGGAAAGATATTATTTAAGTGGTAGCAGTTCAAAAAACTTCACTGGGATGACTCCTGGTAAGGAGGGATTATTTTATGAACAAAGGATAAAACCTTTAGCGCTCTATTCACTGGAGTTTAAAAGAATGAGAGGTAATCTTATTGAAGTATATATGACTCTTAAAGAGCTTGACAGGGTAAAAGTGAGAAGATGTTTCCCCTCATAGGAAAGCCTAGGACCAGAGGGCATCTTCTCAGAATTAAGGGACACCAATTTATGACTTAAATGAGGAGGAATTTCTTCTCTTATAGGGTGCAGTCTTTGGAACTATTTGCCACAGAGAGCTGTGGGGGTAGAGACTTTGTGTGTATCTAAGGCTGAGATAGATTTTTGAACAGTCAGGGAATCAAAGATTACTGGAAAAATGCAGGAAAGTGGACATGAATAATGTCGGATCAGCCAAGATTATATTGAATGGTATAGCAGACTTGAGGGGTATATGACCCACTCCTGTTCCTATTTCCTATGGTCTTATTTCTTATATTCTCATAAACAGTATCATACAAAGATAAACAATAACCAGAATGACCATCAGTGTCTTCAACTGAGATTCCAGTACTTTGATCGATTAGGTTGAAATCTTTATTTTGCTCCAAGAAGAGTCTCCCATATAGAACATAGAACATTACAGCACAGTACGGCCCTTCAGCCCTCAATGTTGCGCCGACCAATGGAACAAATCTGAAGCCCATCTATCCACACTATTCCATTTTCATCCATATGTTTTTCCAATGACTATTTAAATGTCCCTAAAGTCAGCGAGTCTACTACTGTTGCAGGTAGTGTGTTCCCATAGTGATGGGTCTGCTGCGATCTACAAAATCATGCAATGCTGTGTTAGGAGTCCCTGGCTGTTGAAGATATTGGATTATAAGGTACCCTCGGATGAGAAGGGTGAAGCCAAAGAGAAGTTATGTTATTCTGATGAGCATGAAGACTGCTTAAGGGTGGTAAGAACTAGATACAAACAGCAGGATATTTATGAAGTAATTTAGCACTACAATCAAGAAACCAGGTGAAGATCAAAAACACCACGCACAGATAAGACTCTTTGGAAGCCCACATCTTCTCTCAGCAACTATCATCTGATGTTTCTGCAATGACTTATCTGTCATAGTACAGAATCAGCAAGGAACAAATCTTGGTTCCAGGGTTGGAATGTCCTCTTGACTGCTTCAATTGAACCTGTCTCCACCACACTTCCAAGAAGTGCATTCTATACCACTGTTCTAGTCTATGTTTTCCCACCCACCACCCTGTGCCCTTACACCCCCCATCAGAACTCACATTCAGGAGCCAGGCTGGGATGAAAATATGAACTTCTGAGCACCTATTGCAGACTTTGAGTGATGTTTTTGTTCAAGAACCAGGACTCTCATCCATTGACTAGAGAACCAGTGAGAGACATGCACAGGCACCTTAAGATAAGGCCTGCCAAAACTAATGTTAATCAGGCAGCGTCAAAGCCACTGCCAGACCCTTCATCTGGAATTAAAACATCAAGTGGGCAAATGTTTCATCCATGGGAAGTGCAAGCTAAGCAGTGGGATACACTACAGAGACAGCCATGGTTCCTGCTGGGTGGGCACTCAGGAACATGCAGAAACATGGTAATTAATTTTAGTGAAGTTTGAGGGGTTTGTTTGGTTTCTGGGATTGGGATTTATAAAAAAAGGGAAACCAAAGGGCCAAAAGCAAAGGAAGAAAAAAATTCTCTCCATGGACACATCCTTGCCATAATATCAGACATTGACTACCCTTGATCGAGAGATACCCCGAGCAGACAAGCTGCCCATACAGAAGAATCCATGCTGTAACAGAGCCCTTGTAGCTGAGTTAATTCCAGCAGTGTAAGGATGAAGCCCCTAAGTGGTCCTTCATTGGCCACTGAGTGATCTCAATTAGTGGCAGGACAAGAGGTTCAATCATGGGCATCCTCTAAACATGTAGGCGTTTGGGGTTGGCAATGTGACCAATGCAGCTAATTAAGTATCCATCCTGCCTCCAAACACACCAGTGCACAAGATTCACTATTTTTAAGAAAACACTTTCATACACTTTCATTACTCAATCCCTTGTAAAAGCAAACATTTGGAACTGAGATTTTGACACTTATCCCAACAGAGTGAAGAAGTTTTTTTTTAGATTAGATTACTCACAGTGTGGAAACAGGCCCTTCAGCCCAAAGCACAACCCACTCCCCTACATTTACCCCTTCACCTAAATCTACAAGCTACTTAGCATGGCCATTCACCTGACCTGCATATTTTTGGACTGTGGGAGGAAACCCACACAGACAGGGGGAGAATGTACAAACTCCACACAGTCAATCGCCTGAGGTGGGAACTGAACCTGAGTCTCTGGTGCTGGGAGGCAGCAGTGCTAACCACTGTGCCACCGTGCCACCCCGTCAAGTCCTTGGGTGTTTATCTCCTTTGTGATCTCCATCAGGTCTGTTTCGTTCAGCAGGCAGTTCTCCTTCTGTTGCTGGGTAAGAGGACCATCCACCTCAACTGGATAGCCTGGAGGAGACCATATGGGAATCATCACCTGGCACCTGCACCAGTGGGTTTTCACTGTGACCTGTTTGCTGGGATGTCATGGAGAGCTGTCAGAAGCTGGTGGTTGAGAGACTGGGGGTAGACGGGAGTTATGCAAGTTGCTGACTATTTTAGAATTGTTCACAGACTGCCAACTGTTATCAGGGGGTGTGGAGTTGCAGGCTGTTGGCTGTATCAGGGATATAGTTCCTTGAAGGTTATTTCTGATTTTTTGGAGGTTACTTTGTCATTTTCATTCAATCCTTTAATAGGTGATACAGTTAATATTGCCTTCTGTATTTGTGTTGAGATTAAGGGGTATTTGGATTCATACAACCCCAGAATTCGAAGCAATTTTAATATCCTCAGTAATCAACACTGCTCTATTAAACTTGAAGTCACAGCACACAAGCAGACTACTTTCTACACACCACAACACTTAAACTGATACACGGTAACATGTATTAGTTAGCAGTAAGAGTTGTTTTAAGTACACATTTCAAATCACAAAAGGCCATTGTCATAAACACATTTTATACAGTTTGTAGAGGTCATAGCTAAACTGGCTCATGTTTGTCTCTTAAATATTAAATGTATCTCAATTAATTCACTGTGTGTGACACACTTTCGGGTGTGATAATATTATGCAATAAACTTTCCATATTGTGTTATATAATTGAAACTGTTTCATTACAATACGATCTACTCCGCTTTTGTTAAAATGTTTATAACTGCTCTCTGACCCCTTTGGAGTACTTCTTTCCTCTGTTCAGGCCCTTGTTTCCATTTGGAGCTCATTGCTCCCCAGTGGAACCACACACTGGCCTTTTCTGCCACTCTGTATTTCACAGCATCTCTCTCTTTGTAGCCTCCATCTCCTCCAGCCACTGCCTGCCCCAGATTCACTCCACCCCCTCAGCCCCACCAGCCTTGTTTCTCAAAGTACCTTATCCCCACCCTTGACTACCTCACCTCCTTTGACCTCACACCCACTTTGGGAATGGGGTGTTGCAGTCTACTGGCTGTTTGCGTTGATGTAAGAGACAGGGTGCAGCCTGCTGGATGTTGAAGTGCGTTCTGGTGATGTGTTAAAGGCTCCAGGCTATATTTGGGCAGTGCACAGGCTGCCAGATTTTGGGGGTAGGGGGAAGAATATAGACTGTTGGAGAATGGGTGTTGAGACAATGTTTTCTATTCTGATAGAATCTAGAACCAGGGAGTACAACTTAAAATTTAGGAGTGTCCAATATAGGAATGCAATGAGGAGATTTTTCATCTCTTAGACAGTACTTTGTCAGTGCAGAACAGTGGAAGCTGGCATTTATGTGTACTCAAGGCTGAGTTTGATAGATATTTTGATTGAAAAGAGAGTTGAGAGTTACAGAGAATGGGCAGGTGGGTGATATTGAGGTCATAATCGGATTAGCCGTGATCTTGTCGAATGGTGGAGCAGGGTTAAGGACTTCAATGGCTTAATGATGGACCCAGTTCTTGTATGTTGTGCTGACTGATGTTTCATGATCACTGATGTCTTGTGCTGCTGGTTTGTTCCAGGATCCTGTTTACAGCAGAGTTCTGGTATTGCTGCCCCTTTAAACATGGCAGCCAAAAGTTATGAACACACAAATCAGGAGTAGGAGTCGGCCATTCAGCCCCTCAAGCCTGCTCCACCATTCACTAGGATCATGGCTGATCTGATTGTTGCCGCAAATCCACATTCTTGGCTACCCTTGACAAAACAATTGCCTCATCACTGAGATTTGTGATCCCTTATTTTTAAACAGTGACCGTTAGTTCAGAATTCTCCCATAAAAGAAGAGTCCTCTCCACATCTACCCTGTCAAGACCCCTCAGGACTTTATATGTTGCAATCAATGTGCATCTTTCTTTTCTGAACACCAGCCTGTCCAACCTGTCCTTATACCCACTAATTTTATTTCAACTTACTCTTTCCAGGTATTAGTCTGATTTTTTTTCTGAATTGCTTCCAAAGCAATAACATCCTTACTTACAAACATGGCTTTGTACATGGGAAATCATGTCTGACAAACTTGATTGTGTTTTTTGAAGAAGTAACAAAGAGGATTGATGAAGGCAGAACAATGGAAGATCTAAATGTATTTCAGTAAGGCGTTCGACAATGTTCCCCATGGGAAGCTGGTTAGCAAAGTTAAATCTCATGGAATACAGGGATTTGGATACAGCCATTTGGATACAGAACTGGCTCAAAGGTAGAAGATAGAGGATGGTGATGGGGGTTCGTTTTTCAGACTGGAGGCCTGAGACCAGTGGAGTGCCACAAGGATCTGTGCTGGGTCCTCTACTTTTCATCATTTATACAAATGATTTGGAAGTGAGCATAAGAGGTACAGTTAGTAAGTTTGCTGATGACACCAAAATTAGAGGTGTAGTGGACAGCGAAGAAGGTTATCTCAGATTACAATGGGATCTTGATCAGATGGGCCAATGGGCTGAAAAGTGGCAGATGGAGTTTAATTCAGATAAATGTGAGGTGCTGCATTTTGGAAAAGCAAATCTTAGCAGGACTTAAACATTTAATGGTAAGCTCCTAGGGAGTGTTGCTGAACAAAGAGACTTTGGAGTGCAGGTTCATAGCTCCTTGAAAGTGGAGTTGCATATAGAAAGGTGTTTGGTATGCTTTCCTTTATTGGTCAGGAGTTGGGAGGCCGTGTTGTACAGGACATTGGTTAGGCCACTGTTGGAATATTGTATGCAATCTGGTCTCCTTCCTATCGGAAAGTTGTTGTGAAACTTGAAATAGTTCAGAAAAAATTTGCAAGGATGTTGCCAGGGTTGGAGGCTTTGAGCTATAGGGGAGGTTGAATAGGTCAGGGCTGTATTCTCTGGAGCATCAGTGGCTGAGAGGTGACTTTATAGAGGTCCCTGGGGTGGGGGAGTCCAGAACTAGAGTGCATAGGTTTAGGGTGAGGGGGGAAGATATAAAAGAAACCTAAGGGGCAACTCTTTCATGCATGTACATGTCTGGAATGAGCTGCTAGAGGAAGTGGTGGATGCTGGTATAATTGCAACCTTTAAAATGCAAATGGATGAGTAAATGAATAGGAAGGGTTTAGAGGGATATGGGCCAGGTGCTGGCAGGTGGGACTAGATTGTGTTGGGATATCTGGTTGACATGGACAGGTTGGACCAAAGGGTCTGTGTTGTACATCTCTATGACTCTATGAATCTCTGTGAAATTATGCTCAGAAGTAGATCATTCACATGCCAAGTTTGCTATGTCATATAATAAAATCATAACTAATCTGTTTAAGTTTCATATTCCACAAACCCATTTACTCCCAATAGCCTCTGATTCCCCATCAAATAAGAATCTATCTGCTTCTGTATTAAAAATATTCAATGACCCCAAATCCACTGACTTCTGAGGCAGAGAGTTCACTTCTTTTTGCATGGGCAAAGTTAAAGAACCGATTGTTGACTTCACAAAGAAAGGAGAACATGCTCCCATCTACATCAATGGAGCTAAGGTTGAGAGGGTGGAGAGCATAAAGTTCCTCACAGTGACCATAAACGACAACCTGTCCTGAACTTCCTATCTAGATGTGACAGTCAAGAAGTCACAAGAGTACCTCTTCTTCCTCAGGAGGCTCAAGAAATTCAACGTGCCCGTAGGGGCGCTCACCAACTTTTACTGATACACCATTGAAAGCATACTGTCTGGGTACATAATGGTCTGCTACGGCAACTTCTCTTCCCAGGACTGTGATAAACTACAGAAGGTTGTGAGCACAGTCCAAGCCAACACAGAAGCCAACCTTTCATCCATGGACTCCATTTACACAGCTCGTTGCCATGAAAAGACTGCCAATATCATCAATGATCCATCACATCCCTGTAATGCTCTCCTACAACCTTTTCCGTCAGGCAGAAGATCAGAAGTTTGAACATACACCAGCAGATTGAGGAAAAGCCTCTTTCCAGCTGTTATTAGAATGTTGAATTAATTCTCTAACTTCAAATAATGTTGATCTTGCTAATGTTGATCTTGCCTAGCCCATGCCCCGTGTGATGTAACCTGCATACCTCTAAGTTTTTTTTCACCCTATGATCTGTATGTCCTTGCTTACTATGATCAGCCTATACTGCTCAAAAAGAAAGCTTTTCACTGTACCTAGGTACATGTGACAACACATAAAGCAAATTAAATCAGGTGATGGCACTGCCATGCCGACAGCTCAGTTGGCTGTATGTTGGCTTGCAGTGTCATGTAACACGAATAATTAGGTTCAGTTCCTGTACATGGAAGACTTTCCTTCTCAGTCTCTCCCTTCTCCTGAGGTGTGGTGACCTTGAAGCTCAACTATACCAATTCCTTCTCTAATTAAAGAGCCAGGTTGTGGTAACTTTTTTTTTATCTATCAGTTACTTAATCCTGTAAATGTCAAGCATTGTGCCACAAGCAAGGACTCGGTGTAAATGCTAAGACTGTTAAATAGAGTTTTCTTGTTGATAAAGTTATACTGAGGGACATTTCCTGTAATTTGAATTGCAATAAACACAACATTTGCAATTTCTAATGGGTTATTCCTCATGGCAGAAGGGGAGAAACAGGAGAAAGTGAGGACTGCAGATGCTGGAGATTAAAGTTGAAAGTGTGATGCTGGGACAACAGGTCAGGCAGCATCTGAGGAGCAGGAGAATCGAGGTTTCAGGCAGAAGCCCTTCATCCTGAGAAAGGGAGAAGGAAAGGCATTCATAAAACTTTGTAACAATTAGGTGCAATGAAGATGGCTTTGATAACAGATATACTTTTATTTTCCTGCAGATATAGGCTACATAAGTCATGAAATGGAAATAGCTGATACTAAGGCAGAAGACACCACAATTGCCCCAATACCAGGTAAATATCCAAAATTTCAGCATTGGGTTTGCTGACCAGTTAATGCAAAATCAAAATACAAAACAACTGCTTTTAATTCATTTTCTTTAGCAAAGCAGAACTACGCCAAGAATGAAAAGTAATATCCAGAGGTGTTGTGCATTGTCCAATTAAAGTAGCGTGAAAGGACAAAGGGAGACAGATGAGGGAAGAGTGGATAAGGACAGATGGAATGGGAGCTGGGAGAAAAGGAGAAGCAGAATGGATGAGGAGGTGACTAGGAGCACATCGGAGACAAGATTAGAGTGGTACTGGATGCTGGATGCTGCCTGACCTGCTCTTTTCAATACTTTTTATATCCATATAAATAAAATAAAGTATCTAAAAAAATAAAAACGGCACTTCCAGCACCATGCTAATCTTGACATCCAACTCAATAGCCTATTCCTGCTATTCTTTCATTTACCCACTTGCTTCTTGAAATTAGCCTATATTTTGGCATCCTGCTGCTCGGATGCTGCCTGATCTCAGCACCACACTCTTGATTCCACTGGGACAGATAATTCCACAGACTCGCCCCTCTCTGGGTGAAGACATTTCTCCTCATCTTAGTTCAAATGTTTTACCCTAAATCCTTAGACTGTGGTCACTGACTCTGGACTGCCCCATCATCAGGAGCATCCTTCCTGTGTCTACCCTGTTAGAATTTTACAGGTTCCAATCAATCGCTCCTCCTTCTTCCAAACTCCAGTGACTATAATCTTAATGGATTTAACCTTTCCTCATTTATCAATTTGATAAACCTTCATGATGAAGGGCTCCTGCCTGAAACATTGATTTTCCTGCTCCTCGGATGCTGCCTGACCTGCTGTGCATTTCCAACACCACTCTAATATTGACTCTAATCTCCAGCATCTGCAGTCCTCACTTTCACACATTGGAGACAGTCAGTAGAGTAATGGACTTAAGGTTGAGCTTGGGTGGAGACAGGAACATAAGAAACAAGAGGAGGTGTAGGATATGTGGTCTTTTGAGCTTTCTCTGCCATTCAGTAAAATCATGGCTTGTCTTCCTATTCTCTCACACTGGTGTCACCCAAGTTTCCATCTTTGAACCCCTCCTATTTTTCATCCACATGCTGCCAATAAGTGATGTTATTAAAAATCCAGTCTTAAGTTTCCATGTTTATGCTGATTGCCACTATCGTCTCTTTTTTTCTCAGCCATTCCATGATCTCACTTTCAATGATCTGATTGTTTGGCTGATTTCCAGTACTTGATGAGCAGAAATGTCACCAACTCAATATTGGCAAGACAAAAACTATTTTCTCTGCGAATAACTCTGTTCCCTATACACAGATAAATTCTTCTCCTTGATAACTAATTTTGAAGCAAACTATCTGCAGCCTTTGTGCAAAATTTGACCCTGAGTTAAATTTATGGCAGACATTTAAGTCATCATTAAGATCATCTATTTCTACCTCCATAACATCACTTTACTGCAGTTGGAATTGTCATTCATACTTTTGTCACATTGCCTTACTATTGGGAAGTGCCTTGTGAATTGACATATGTAGCTTTTGCTACATGCAAGAACATCCCACTGCAAGTTTGACTGAATACACAAGGGCCCTGTTGTTTGCAGACAAGAAGATTATTTACATACACTGTGACTGTTTCAACTTAACAAAATGGCTGTCATCTTGTCTCTGGTTCATTGGTCAAGGCTTTGCCCCAAGAAATCAGTCACCTACTTGGTTTAAGTCAGTCATTTTCTAACTAGTGTAATCTTCACAGCAATGCCTTGAGCATTCAATCAGCATGATTCTTCCATATACTATTGCTTTCCCTTTGCTTCGTGTTTTTTTTTGTGAATTGGCCTGATGAGTTCAATATAGTTCGCTACAATTCATTTTCAAAACCTGTTCTTTTGGAGGGTTGACAGAAATTTCTGTATTCTAAATGTCAACTAGTAGATTAGTTTCAAACATGACTTTGTGCTTAAGGTGAGGAGCAGTGGCAATAGTTTTGGGTATTTTTAGGTATGAGATTCACTAGAGTGGAGGGTTTAGGAATAGTATTCGATAATAGGCTGTACGGCTTTCATTGTGTTGGGAATGATAATCTCAATGGCTTTTCTTTCAGGAAGGTAAAAGTTAGATTATTCCTGAATTCTGTTCAAAGTCTGCAACTTGTGTGGAAAGGTTCTTACAGTAGTTAGGGAGCTTCAGGATTTGATCCAATGTTAATGAAGAAATAGAGATATATATATATATCTAAGTCATGATGTTTGACTTGGAGGGAAACATACAGATGTCACAGTCCCTGTGCACATACTGTTCCCTTTCTTTTAGGTGGTAGGAACGAAAGATTTTGAAGGTGCAAGAAAAGGAGTCATGGTGCATCTTGTAGATAGTACACATTGCTGTTACACTGTGTCACTGTGAAATGGAGGCAATGAATTTTTAAGATGTTGGATGTTCATGAGCTCTCTTCAATGATTTTGCTCATTTAAGTCAATATCTGAGTCTTCTGAAGTTAATATGCAACCTAGACCTCTCGGGATCTGGCATTGTGCTGTCCTTTCCTTCTGTACCGTCTATCACAGCTTGCTGACTGTCTAACCTGCCATTTCCTATTCTAACAAAGCCAAATGTCTGCCTGATGACAATACCTGAGCTGGTGCTTGCAAGAACTAAATCAAGTAACAATATACCTGCAATGACTTTGGTGGAACTGATACAATTTTCACAGCAGAACTGTATGTAGCATGAACTGTGGGAGAGTTAGTCATGGAGAATAAGTGGGTGCAGTAAATATTCGCAGCTTGTCATCCATTATGTGTGGGAAGAGGGAGAAGTGAGAAGATGTGAAGAATCTCTGCGGAGAGTCTACTTTAGCTTCCCAATAATCAGGCTTTCACTCTTCACATTCTCATTTTTTGTGTTAAAGAGGATATGAATGTTAACAATTTCAGATTTCATACAATGAATTGCTGTCACATTCTAGAGGCAGTGCTTTTAACATTGTCATGCTGTTGGATGTCTTCCCATTGTCCCTGCAATTCTTCACCCACACCATTGACAGATGTCCAGAGAGACTGCTCACATTCTGAGAGGAAATCCTTCCTCTTTTTCATAGCTTGCACTAAAACCTCTAGTATAGCATCAAGGAACTTTTACTGTCTTTTGCCTTCCTCCTTGAGCTATTTCTTTCAAAAGTGGTTGCAATATTTGCAACCAGGTTTCTCCTCCAGAGGCATTTTCCTTGAAGTAATATGGAGTCCTTCTGAATATTGCCACTTACCTCATCAAAAACAGCTCAGGTAGTACAGACTGCATCCAAACATTATTGCATTGGTCAGGTAACACCAACACATCCATCCTGAAACCTCTTTGATTGTGGTAAAGAGAGGCATATTACTAAAGCTCTTCATCTTGTACTCATCAAGACAAGAATGTCAAATTTTAAACAGTCATGACAATTTATGCAGAAGACAAAAGTGCTGATTAATCAGCATGTGAACTATGATTGGCTGGGCCATTGCCATGGAGATTGCAAAAATAAAATAGATGTTCTCCATGGTCCTGGGCATTTCTAAATAAGTATAATTCTTGAAATGATTCCTTTGATTTGCAGGAAATAGATCCCTGTGTCTGAATATATGCTACTTCTGGAAAGTGTAATTGAATCATTTAACCAGTTTGACTATCATACACCGATTGTCATTACAGCTATTGACACACCCAGGATTATTCAGCAAGTGTTATTCAATTGTAGAACCATATCTGATAACCAATATTTGTTTTGGGCTTTAAAAGTGAGTCTGCTTATTTTGTCCATTGTATCGGCAGTGAACCTTAATGTCAAACCTCACTACTGGCATCATGATGTTGTGCACCTAATATTGTGTATTAGGCATTTAACCTTGAAAATGATCAGAATCATGTGACCCATGGATGCACAAAATATTGCTAGTAAATGTTGACATTCCTAAAATAAGTTTTCCCATTGACTCACTTTAATGTACAATGATTACAGTCCAAAGTTTTGTAACGTGTATTACAGCACCAAAAAAATTATTGAGATATTTTTATTGTTTGCAGATTTAGGCTTTGTGAGCCCTGAAATGGTCTTGAATGAAATGGAATACAGGAAAGAAGGGACAGCAACTGAACTAGTAACAGGTAAACCCTCACCCTCTGGATTTGCTAATCTGTTGATTTAAAACCAGGAAATGCACTATATTTTTAAAATTTGATTTCTAAAACCAAGTCTACAGCACAGAAACAGACAGTTCAGCCCTACCAATCTATACTCTACATGCATATCCTCCATCCTTTCTCATCTCACCCAATCAACCTACCTGTTACTGCTTATGTAACTTCCCACTAAATCCATTATATGCTAATTGTCAATACTGCTCTTCAAGGTAACTCATTCCATATTCTTCACACCATCCAAACCCAGGACCACCTCCATCAAGAAGGACATGGGCAGCAAATACATAGGAACACAACCTCCTGCAAATTACCCTCCACTCACAATCCCAACTCCGATGTGTGTCATCCTTCTTTCAGTGTCACTGGGTCACAATCCGGGAATTCCCACTCTAAGGGCATTGTAAGTCTACCTAAAGCGTGTGGACTGCAGCGGTTCAAGAAGGTAGCTCATTACCATCTTCTCAAGGGCAACTAGGGCTGGATAACAAATGCTGGCAAGGCCAGTAATGCCCATGCCCTAGGAATGAATATAAAAATGAAATTCATAGATTTCTTCCTTGAATTTTCCACCTTATTACTCAGGGTCATCGCAATCAGCAGTGTTTGGATTTGGTGGGTCTTTTTACTGTCAGATGCCCTTCTGCCACTAACAATGACAGAGACAGATAGTTATTCACATTAAGTGCCTGCATAAAATACTGGGTTCCTTCATAGCCATCAAGCCCTGGAATGGAACTTGGACCCAGGGCATTCCACCTCCTTCATTTCTTTTTTAGGATGATTTTGGCTCCTACGGCAATGAGCATCTCCATAGCAAATTCATTGCAAAACCTATCTGTCTCTTCACCGGAGCTTGTCTGATACCACCCACTGCCCCAAAACCCCATTGACATTTCATAATTGTTCAGGTGTAGTCTTGGCAATGGTCACTGCTGCCAATGGCTCTTAGTTGGCCCCACAAAATACGATCCTGAGACCTAGGATGGTTCCAGTCCTGACAAAATATTGCAAGACACTGCCATAACATAGAAGGAGTCTATTCAACCCATCAAGTGTATGCTAGCTCTCTTGAGCAATCCAGTCAGTCCCATTCCTTTGCTTTATTCCGGTATCCCTATAGGTTTATTCCCTTTGAGTGTATATGCAACTTCCTTTTGAAATGGCTCGTCAATCCACTGATAGAAACTGCTTTCCTTTGCAGGTCCTCTCTAAACCTGACTTCATCTGGTACACCTCAATCAAATTTCACCTCAGTCTCCTTTTCTCCAAAGGGTAGATCCCCAGCTTCTTAAACCATACCTCATAGCTAAAATCTCTCATTCCTAGAGCCATTCTGGTAAACCTCTCATATCATTACAATTTATTTTTGGTAAAAAATTGAGTTCCCTATAGAATTTATTTGTGATAACCTAATGTACATGTTTTCCCTTTTGAACTCCATACCTACTCTGTTAAACCCTTTTGTTATTTTAAAGATTGTTTTCTGGTTTATTCTCAAAATGTTTTCTTTCTGGAGAAAAGAGGCAACCTGTTAATTCTTTCCTGATAAATTTGACTTTCTTAGATGGTACCATCTTTGTAAACATCTTAGACCTTCTACAAGTAGTTTGTAGACTTGTTCTTGCAATCTAATCTGTCCATTGCTGTTCAATGTTTAGTACCCATTTTTCTGTGGCAGCAGGTCACTGGTTTTAGGTTCCACCCTATTTGAGCACAACTGTAGGTTTTTAGGAGATATCCTGGTTTTTGGCTTGAGCTTACTGCCACACCATTGAACCTTGATGCTTCTTAACCTAATGTTATGTAACAGGAATTTAAAACAACCTTGATTATAATAAAATCTCCCAAATCTCTACACAGGAGAGCATTACAAATCAAAAATATAACACTGAGTTTCCTAAGGCAATTATTAGGATAGCTAACCAAAAGCTTGGTCAAGAGGGTACACTTTAAAAAACATCTAAAATGATGAAAGTAAAGGAGAGAGAGGTGTGAAAAGGAAAATTTGACAGTTTAGAATCCAGGCAGCTGGGGAAGCAAATGGCGTAGTTGTATTATTGCTAGACTATTAATCCAGAGACCCAGGCAAGGTTCTGAGGATGTGGGTTCAAATTCCACCATGGTGGTGGTGGAATTTGAATTCAATTAAAAAATCTGAAATTAAGAGTCAAATAATATCATGAAACTATTGTCAATTGCTCACTAATGTTCTTCGGAGAAAGAAACTTACCTGGTCTAGCCTACACATGACTCTAGACCCACCACAATATGGTTGACTCTTAACTGCCCTCTGGTCTAGTCAGAGTTGCTTACATCTTGTGTGTGAACAAAACAAAAGCTAAACACATGGCCATCAATAGTAGAGCAATTAAAATCAGAGATGCTCATCAATCAAAACTTAGTGAAATGCAAATCACTCTGATTTTCAGGGCTGTAGGGGGTAAGAAAAATAGGAAGGGGCTAACTCTTGGAAGGACTTCAAAACAGGGACGTAAATGTTAACATCAAGGCATTTTCAGACCAGGATTCAATTGGTACAATGAGCAAAGGAGTGATAACTGAATGGGACTTGGTATGGGTTATGTCACGAACAGCAGAGTGTTCTGATGACTTCAGGGAAAGAATCTAGGAGTCAAGTCGAGAGCTAGCAAAGACTTAAATGGTGTTTTAGCAGTATCTGAGCTGAGACATAGGCCCTGTCAGATGGGATTTCTGCAGTGGAAATATATTGTCTTAGAGATAGAGCAAACGTGCAGTTGCTAATGTCCTCATGAAAAATGACATCATGGCAGTCAGTAGGCTGGTTTAGCTTCAGCTACTGGCCAAGGACAGGAACAGTGTTGGCAGCTCAAAAATGGGGATTGAAGTGGGGATTGAGAACAATGCCTTCACTATGCCCAATACTTTCAGTATTGGTTGACAGAAATTTCCTTCAATTAATGTCAGCTCAGCATGATGGCTCAGTAGTTAGCACCATTGCCTCACAGTGCCAGAGACCTGGGTTCAATTCCAGCTTCATGCAACTGTCTATATGGAGTTTGCATATTCTCCCTGTGTTTGTGTGGGCTTCCTCCCGCAGTCCAAAGATGTGCAGGTTAGGTGAATCGGTCGTGCTAGTGTGCCCATAGTATTCAGTGATGTGTAGGTTAGGGGCATTAGTTAGGAGAACATGGAATGGGTCTGAGTGGGATACTCTCTAGAGAGTTGGTGTGGATGTGTTGGGCCAAATGGCTTGTTTCTACACTGTAGGGATTCAATGATTCTCAACAATTAGGGTACTTTAGCAACACTGGAAGGGTTAAGAATGTGCTGTTGAGATGGAGCTGTGTGTCATTAGCATACCTATTGTTGCTCTTTTGCATGGTGTTATCAGGATGCAGCATGTGGATGACAAATACTAGGGGGGAAAGGGTAACTTTTTGAAGACACTCACCAGAGGCAACAATGTGGAAACAGCAAGAGAAATCATTGCAATTCGCTGGCTACAATTGATAAAAAGTAAGAAATGGAATTGCGGAGAGGGTGATGATAGGAAATTTAATGGTAAGAAGAACAATACCTGAAGAGTTAGCTGTTAACAAAATCAGTTGACCTGGGGATCAGAAGCAAAACTTGTAGGATCAGTGGCTTAGTGGCAATAAGAACTTAAGAACAAAAGAAAAAGGAGCAGGAATAGGCAATCTGGCCCATTGAGGAGAAAGTGAGGACTGCAGATGCTGGAGATCAGAGCTGAAAATGTGTTGCTGGAAAAGCGCAGCAGGTCAGGAGTAGGAGAATCGACGTTTCGGACTGAAGAAGGGCTTATGCCCGAAACATCGATTCTCCTGTTCCTTGGATGCAATCTGGCCCATTGAGCCTACTCCTCCATTCAATAAGATCATGGCTGATCTTTTTGAGGACTCAGCTTCACTTATCTGCTGGCTTACCATGACCCTTAATTCCATTCTTGTCCAAGAATAAATCTATGTTTGCCTTAAAGCCTTTCAACAAGATAGTCTCAACTGCTTCATTGGCAAGCAATTCCACAGATTTGGGTGAAAAGGTTCTGCTTCAACTCAGTCCTAAATCTGCTCCCCTTTATTTTAAGGCTATGCCTCCTCGGTCTAGTTTTTCCTGCCAGTGGAAATAACCTCCTTGCTTCTATTTTATTTGTTACCTTCACAATTTTATAGGTTTCTATAAGATTTCCCATCATTATTCTAAATTCCACTGAGTACAGCTGCAGTCTACCCGATCTTTTCTTATAAGCTAGTAGTCTCTCTTCTGGAATCAACCTATGAACCTCCTCTGCAGCCCCTCCAGTCCCAGTACATTCTTTCTCAGTAAGGAGAACAAAACCGTACACAATAATTCAGATTTGGTCTCATCAACACCTGATGTCGCTGCAATATGGCCTCCCTATTTTTAAATTCTGCCCCTCTAGTATAAAGGACAACATTCCATTTACTTTCTCGATTACCTGCTGTACCTGCAAACCATTTTTTTTGTGATTCATGCACAAGGACACCCAGCTCCCTCTACATAGCAGCATGCTTCAAATTTTCCCCATTTAAAAAATAGTCAATTTTGCTGTTATTCCTACCAAAGTGGATGACTTCACATTTACCAACATTACGCTTTATCTGCCATACCTTTGAGCACTCATTTAACTTCTGTATATCCCTCTGCAGACTTTCAGAGTCCTCTGCACAGTTTCATCTACCATTCTTCTGAGTGTCATCTGTAAACTATGACATACAGCCCTTGGTCCCCAACTCTAAATGATCCATGTAAATTGTAAAACAATACTGATTTCTGAGGTGTGCCGCTAGCCACTGATTGCTAACCATAAAACACTAATTTATCCCCACTGTCTGATTTCTGTTGGTTAACTAATCTTCTATCCATGGGAATAAGGTCAAGAGAGCAAGTGTTGGGTTTTCCAAAAAAAGATGAGCTCAGAACAGGCATGAGGGCAGACAGGAGAGGAATGAGAGAAAGACACAAATTCAAGGCTAGAACAAGAGAAACCTTCGAGGAAGTTTGCTTAGATGGGCTAGCAGATGGAAGAACATCAAGGAGGCAGCTGATCAGATGTTCTTAACCTTAGAGACCAAGAAGACTATGAGCTCCTTATACTTAGTGTTAGAGGTGAAGATGGAGGCGACAGAGGATTAAGAAAATGGCCCGCAATCAGGCAAAGAAGCTAAGGGTTATCCTTGCATTTCAGGGTGATCCTGCAGGAGCAGATCATCATAGTCATTGAGAACAAGACCTAATTGTGTTTTCCATGGTACTGTCGGATCTGGCACTGGATGGATAAACGAGGCAAACGTACACTTTCAAGTCTGCGTCCCATGAAGATAGGTGAACTTGAGGATGTACTTCAACAAATCAGTAGCTCCTGAAATATGGCAAATGGAAAGGCTAGATACAAAAACAGAAATTGTTGGAAAAGCTTAGCAGGTCTGGCAGCATCTGTGGAAAGAGATCTGGTCATGACCCTTCCATTTGACCCGAAGGGTCATTTGACCCAGAACATGAATTCTTGATTTCTCTCCACAGCTACTGCCAGACTTGTTGAGCTTTTCCAGCAATTTTTGTTTTTGTTTCTGATTTACACCATTGGCAGCTTTTTTGGGTTTTGAAAGGCTAGTCAGTTGGTTAAGGTTTAAAATCACGCAACACCAGGATATAGTCCAACAGGTTTATTTGGTAGCACTAGGTTTTGGAGTGCTGCTCCTTCATTAGGTAGTTGTGATGAACCACCTGATGAAGGAGCAGTGCTCTGAAAGCTGGTGCTTCCAAATAAACCTGTTGGACTGTAACCTGGTGTTGTGTGATTTTTAACATTGTACACCCCAGTCCAACACCGGCATCTCCAAATCATAGTCAGTTGGTCTCAGACAGTGCATTTGTACTGAATTGGGATATAGTTTCTTTCTAGGCATATATACAGAAGGAAGTACAGTTGGAGCATGAAAAGGGGGACATGGTTGTTGAGTACTACAAGGAAGCAATCAGAGATGGCCCCATCATCAAAGATAGGTTGTAGCCAGCAAGATGGCTATGGCAGAGGCCATGAATGTGCATTGGGTAGTTTACACAGAGAGATAGATTAAAAGATGAATAGAAGGTAGTAAGTGCAGAAGATGTAGTTGGGAGATGGACATTGAAATCACTGAATGTGAGAAGTCACTCAATACAGAGTGAAGATTCTTATTATACTTAGGAAAGTTGTTCGGAATAATTTTGAATGTTATAAGTGAGATGAATAGAGCAGGAGTAACTATGAAAATGATAAACACAATGTTACCTGCAGGTAATTATTAATACTTGTGAAAGAAGCTTTGCTACTTATAGGATCTGACTTTCGGGGACAGCAGTGCATTTTAAAAATGTTAATTGCAGCATATGAAATATTTATATATTTGTAATAAATTACGTTGAGATTTGTTGAGATTTTCTTTTGTGTTCAAATGTATGTAGTTCCTGCAAAGCCGAAGGTGGTGACAAAGAAGGTGAAGTTTTTGTTAGAAAAGCGGACAGAACCACCAATAGGAGGTAAACACCATTATCAGGTTTATAAACTTAATGCAAAATTATAAAACAAATGACAGCTTTTCATTCAGTTTTCTTCATCATCAAAGATAACTGGAAAATGCTCAGAATAGATTGAGGTAAATCAAGGCTGTCGTACAAAACAGGCTATATGATATATGTCATCATTTATTGTCAACATGAGCTTCTCACCATTCTTTATCTCACCCTATCAACGTGCACTTGCATTTCTGCCACTCTCAAGTTCATCCAGGCAACTGCTTCAACTATTGTATTAATGCATTCCACATTTTTATGGCACTTTTGATAAAGAGGTTTACTTATTGAATTTATTTGTGTCTACCTTAAATTCATTGTCTTTGTTGTGAAACCCCACAACTTTATCACCATATCGATCATTTAATTATCATAGACCTTTTTCATGTCATCTCTAATGGATTGTAAGTTAATAAACATAAGCCTGCTGTTTATGAAAGGCAAGAGAAAGAGAAAAGGGAACTATAACGTATCTAACTTGATATTGGTAGTCGGAAGAATGAAAATGTATCAATAGGGATGTGATAATGGTGCTTAGAATATCATAAATAATTAGGCAGAGTTAATAAATAAAAGTCAAATTTTGTTTTACAAATACATTAAGAGATTGTGAAATTATAACTGGCAGCATGGATAAGAGGGAAAGAGTGAATATAATGTATTTAGATTTTCATAATGCATTTGATAAAGTGCCACACAAGTAATTGTTGTACAAAATTAGGGCTCACAAGATTAACGTCAATATGTTAGCATTGACTGAACAGCAGTTAATGGACTGGAAACAGAAGAATAGACATTTTATTTGACTGGTTGTAATTATGGTGCTCCCACCAGGATCAGTGTTTGGACCTCAGCTATTTAGAATCTATATCAATGACTTAGATGAGCAGATAGAAAGTTGATGATATACAAAGCAAATTGGGAAAGTAAACTGAGGAAGAAACAAAGAAACTGGAAAATGTACTTGGAAGGGGGTAGAGAGTGGATACAAATGTGTTAGATGGACTCTAAAGCAGGTAAATCTGATATCGTTTGATTGGAATAATAAAAAAATGTATTCATCTGGTGAGCAACATGGAAACTTTTATATTCAGAGGAACCTCAGTGTCCTTGTACATAAATCATAGACACCATTATGGAAAAATTGGAAAGTTAGCCTTTATTGCAAATGAATTGGATTATAAGTGTAAAGAAGTCTTAATATAGTTGTCTCGGACATTGGTGAGACCAGAACCAGAGTTTTGTACACGGATTTAGTCTTCTTACCTAAGGAACGATCTGCTTACCTTGGAGAAACTGTAGCAAAGGTTCACACAACTTATTTCTGGGAAAAAGAGAAATGTGCTATGAGTATAAATTCAATGTACTTTGCCAGTATTCCTTCAATTTTAGAATAATTAAAGGTGATCTAATTGAAACCCATTGTTTAAGAGATTTGATAGGGTAGATGCCAGAAGGGTATTTCTATGACTTGGAAGCCGAGGATTAGTGAGGGTGTCACAGCCTCAGATTAAGGGGCCAGCTTCTTAGAAGTGAGATGTGGAGACATTTTTCTTTCAAAGGATCATAGGAATGTTTTAAGTCAGAGAGACAATGATGGTTTTTAAGCATGAAAGTAATTAAGACATAAGTTGAAAATGTGGTGCTGGAAAAGCACAGCAGATCAAGCAGCATCTGAGGAGCAGGAGAATTAACGTTTCAGAATGAAACTGATGAAAGGTTTATGCCCAAAACGTCAATCTCCTGCTCCTTGTTGGATGCTGTCTGATCTGCTGTGCTTTTCCAGCATCACACACTCAACGCTGATCTCCAGAATCTGCAGCCCTCACTTTCTCGTAATTAGGACATAAGATTGGAAGCTGGAGTTCAGATAAATCAGCTTCCATGATCATTTTGAATGGTAAAGTAGGTTGAAAGGACCAAATCATCCACTAATTTTCCTCACCATTTTGTTATATTCTTCTGTTTACAAGAGAAACAAGCTCCAATTTTTTTAGTCATTCTGGATAGTTTTATCTTCCTAGTCTTGGAATCAGGTTTGTGATTGCTATTTGGACCTTGGACAACTATTCTTTGATGTGGTTTTCCTATGATGCAGTCTGTCATTTGTGACTCTCTCAGTGTACTCTTGCCTGAGGATCTGAAGAATTTGAAATTGAGGATTCGAATCAATTGTCTAGGTTGATACTGTCAACAATGTACTGCTGCACTATTGAAAATGCTGCCTTTTGGATGAGTTTTTACTGGAATTTAATGTCAAATCTCATTACTGCAGCACTGTACAATTCACAAATTAAGTAAATTTCACAGATCCCAATTGGGCACTATTTAATTCAGAGCAGGAGAATTCAACTCATTGTTCGAACTAATATTTATCCCTCAGCCAAAATCATTTGAAGAGACTACCTGGTCATTATCATATTACCGTTGTGAACAGATAGATAGTTGTATTTCCAATATCAAACTGATTATATTCCATAAAATAGAACAAGTCACAAATCCACAGACTCCCACAGTTACCCAAACGTACCGCCTTAATCCCATTCTCCCAGTTTTTCCATCTCAATCACATTTGTTCTGATTGAGTACAGAAGTTGGGATGTTATGTTGCAGTTATACAGGATGTTGGTGAGGCTGCATTTACAGTCGTCGAGTCATAGAGATGTACAGCATGAAAACAGACCCTTCAGTCCAACCTGCCCATGCCGACCAGATATCCCAACTCAATCTAGACCTATCTGCCAGCACCCGGCCCATATCCCTCCAAACCCTTCCTATTCATATATCCATCCAACAAATGTTACAATTGTACCAGACTCCACCACATCCTTTGTGGTGGAGTCTGGTATAATTACATTCCATACACGTACCACCCTCTGCTTGAAAACGTGGCCCCTTAGGTCTCTTTTATATATTTCCCCTGTCACCCTAAACCTATGCCCTCTAGTTCTGGACTCCCCGACCCCAGGGAAAAGGCTTTATCTATTTATCCTATCCATGCCCCTCATAATTTTGAAAACCTCTATAAGATCACTCCTCAGCCTCCGATGCTCCAGAGAAAATAGCCCCAGTCTGTTCAGCCTCTCCCTATATCTCAAATCCTCCAACCCTGGCAAAAACCTTGTAATTCTTTTCTGAACCCTTTCAAGTTTCACAACATCTTTCTGATAGGAAGGAGACCAGAATTGCATGCAATATTCCAACAGTGGCCTAACCAATGTCCTGTACAGCCGCAACATGACCTCCCAACTCCTGTACTCAATACTCTTACCAATAAAGGAAAGCATATCAAATGCCTTCTTCACGATCCTATCTACCTGCTACTCCACTTTCAAGGAGCTATGGACTGCACTCCAAGGTCTCCTTGTTTAGCAGCACTCTCTAGGACCTTACCATTAAGTGTATAAGTCCTGCTAAGGTTTACTTTCCCAAAATTCAGCTCCTCACATTTATCTGAATTAAACTCCATCTGCCACTTCTCAGCCTATTGGCCCATCTGGTCAAGATCCTGATGTAATCTGAGGTAACCCTCTTCGCTATCCACTACAACTCTAATTTTAGGGTCATCTGCAAACTTACTAACTGTACCTCTTATGCTCGCATCCAAATCATTTATGTAAATGACAAAAAGTAGAGGACCCAGCACTGATCCTTGTGGCACTCCACTGGTCACAGGCCTCCAGTCTGAAAAACAACCCTCCACCTCCACCCTCTGTCTTCTACCTTTGAGCCAGTTCTGTATCCAAATGGCTAGTTCTCCCTGTATTCCATGAGATCTAATCTTGCTAATCAGTCTCCCATGGGGAGCCTTGTTGAACACCTTACTGAAGTCCATATGGATCACATCCACTGCTCTGCCCTCATCAATCTTCTTTGTTAGTTCTTCAAAAAACTCAATCAAGTTTGTGAGACATGATTTCCCACACACAAAATCATGTTGAATATCCCTAATCAGTCCTTGCCTTTCTAAATACATGTCCCTCAGGATTCCCTCTAACAACTTACCCACCACTGAGGTCAGGCTCACCAGTCTATAGTTCCCTGGCTTGTCTTTACCACCCTTCTTAAACAGTGGCACCACGTTTGCCAATCTCCAGTCTTCCAGCACCTCACCTGTGACTATCGATGATACAAACATCTCGGTAAGAGGCCCAGCAATCACTTCTCTAGCTTCCCACAGAGCTCTTGGGTACACCTGATCAGGTCCTGGGGATTTATCCACCTTTATGTGTTCCAAGACATCCAGCACTTCCTCCCCTGTAATATGGACATTTTGCAAGATGTCACCATCTATTTCCCTACAGTCTATGTCTTCCATATCCTTTTCCACAGTAAATACTGATGCAAAATATTCATTTAGTATCTCCCCCATTTTCTGTGGCTCCACACAAAGGCCGCCTTGCTGATCTTTGAGGAGCCCTATTCTCTTCCTAGTTACCCTTTTGTCCTTAATATATTTGTAAAAACCCTTTGGATTCTCCTTAATTCTATTTGCCAAAGCTATCTCATGTCCCCTTTTTGCCCTCCTGATTTCCCTCTTAAGTATACTCCTACTGCCTTTATACTCTTCTAAGGATTCACGCGATCTATCCTGTCTCTACCTGACATAGGTTTCCTTCTTTTTCTTAACCAAACCCTCAATTTCTTTAGTCATTCAACATTGCCTATACCTACCAGCCTTCCCTTTCACCCTAACAGGAATATACTTTCTCTGGATTCTTGTTATCTCATTTCTGAAGTCTTCCCATTTTCCAACCATTCCTTTACCTGTGAACATCTGCCTCCAATCAGCTTTCAAAAGTTCTTGCCTAATACCGTCAAAATTGGCCTTTCTCCAACTTAGAACTTCAACTTTTAGATCTGGTCTATCCTTTTCCGTCACTATTTTAAAACAAATTGAACTATGGTCGCTGGTTCCAAAGTGCTCCCCCACTGACACCTCAGTTACCTGCCCTGCCTTATTTCCCAAGAGTAGGTCAAGTTTTGCACCTTCTCTAGTAGGTACATCCACATACTGAATAAGAAAATTGTCTTGTACACATTTAAGAAATTCCTCTCCATCTAAACCTTTAACACTATGGCAGTCCCAGTCGATGTTTGGAAAGTTAAAATCCCCTACCATAACCACCCTATTATTCTTACAGATAGCTGAGATCTCCTTACAAGTTTGTTTCTCAATTTCCCTCTGACTATTGGGAGGTCTATAATACAATCCCAATAAGGTGATCATCCCTTTCTTATTTCTCAGTTCCACCCAAATAACTTCCCTGGATGTATTTCTGGAAGTATCTTCCATCAACACAGCTGTAATGCTATCCCTTATCAAAAATGCCACTCCCCCTCCTCTCTTGCCTCCCTTCCTATCCTTCCTGTAGCATTTGTATCCTGGAATATTAAGCTGCCAGTCCTGCCCATCCCTGAGCCATGTTTCTGTAATTGCTATGATATCCCAGTCCCATGTTCCTAACCATGCCCTGAGTTCATCTGCCTTCCCTGTTAGGCCCCTTGCATTGAAATAAATGCATTTTAATTTATTAGTCCGACCTTGCCCCTGCCTGCCCTGACTGTTTGACTCACTTCTACTCACAACTGTACCAGTCTCAGATTGATCTCTTTCCTCACTATCTCCCTGGGTCCCATCCCTCCACCTTCCTAGTTTAAGCATGAAGGTAATTAATCCAGCAAATTTCCCTGCCGGTATATTAGTCCCCTTCCAATTTAGGTGCAATCCGTCCTTCTTGTGTGTTCAGTTTTGGTCGCCTTGCTTTCAGAAAGATGTTTTCGAACTGGGAAGAGTGCAGAAGAAATTTACAAGGATGTTAGCTGGACTCAATGGTCTGAGTTATAGGGTGAGATTGGGCAAGCTATGACTTATTTTTTGTTTAGAGCATAGGAGACTAAGGGAGGATCCTATAGAAGTGTATATGATTATGAGAGGCATGGATAAAGTGAATGCACTCAGTCTTTTTCCCAGGATTAGGGAATCAAGGAATGGAAGGCATCAGTTTAAGGTTAGAGAGGAATGAATAAAAGGGAATCTGAGGTGCAGCTTTTTTACACAGAGCATGGCAAGCAAATGGAATTAAATGTCAGAGGAAGTAGTTGAGGCGGGTACATGAACAACATTTAAAGGCATCTGGACAAATAAATGTTTAGGAAAGGATTAGAAGGGTGGGCTTTTGCCCGAAATGTCGATTTTCCTGATCCTTGGATGCAGCCTGACCAGCTGTGCTTTTCCAGCACTACTGTAATCTTGGCTTAGAAGGATGTGGGCCAATGGCAGGGAAATGGAGTTAGCAGGGCTAGACATTTTTGTTGGAATGGACCAGTTTGGGCCAAAGGGCCTTCTCCATGCCGTAGGACTCTCTGATTCTATGATGATGCCATCTTCCACTGAGGTGCCTCCAAAATGATCGACATTTTCCTTAACCAAAGATTCCACTGGATGTAGGTTTGTTCGCTGAGCTGGAAGGTTCATTTCTAGATGTTTCATCATCCTACTAGATAACATCTTTAGTGGGTCTCCAAGCGAAGCACTGCTGCTGATTCCTGCTTTCTATTTATGTGTTTGGGTTTCTTTGGGTTGGTGATGTAATTTCCTGTGGTGATGTCATTTCCTGTTCTTTTTCTCAGGGGTGGTAGATGGTGTCTAACTCAATGTGTTTGTTGATAAAGTTCTGGTTGGAATGCCATGCCTCTAGGTATTCTCGTGCATGTCTCTGTTTGGCTTGTCCTAGGATGGGTGTGTTGTCCCAGTCAAAGAGTTATCCTTCCTTAACTGTATGTAAGGAATGTAAAGAATCAGCAGCAGTGCTTTGCCTGGAAGCTCACTGAAGATGTTACATAGTACGGTGACGTCTGGAAACAAACCTTCCACCTCAGCGAGCAAACCTACATCCAGAACCTCAACCTGAGCTACAAATCTTCTCAAAACCTGCAAAGATTCCACCTTAGTGTGGTTGACAGAGCATTCAACTTTTGTTTGTCACATCTTCTACACATCCTTTCTTACTACCTCCTCTCTCTCCCAGACAACAATCATGTGTCCTTTGTCCTTAATTTCTGTCTCGCCAGTCTCCAAATTCTAAAGATCATCCTACTGAATTTCTGCTAACTTCAGCATGATGTCACCACCAAATATCTCTTCCCACTGTCAGCATTCCACAGGGATGATTCCCTGCATGGTACGCTGGTTCACTCTTCCATCATTCCAAACACTATCGTACTCTTCATCAGCACATACCAATGGGATCGTAGTTGATATACTTACCATTTAACTCCTATTATCTCACTGTCCAAGGTTCCAACTACACCTTCCAGGTGAAGCAACATTCATTTGTAATTCTTCCAATCTACTGTATTCGCTGCCCATAATGCAGTCTCCTTTTTGATCAGATCTGGCAGCATTTGTGGATAGAGAATCAGGCTTGATATTTTGAGTCTGGTATGACAGTTTTTCAGAATTACTGATGGCCAGTAGAGAGATAGGGATCAATATTGACCCTCGGCTGCAACACTGATAATGGTTCAGGAACAGAAGCTATCGTAACTCACCCTCTGGATATGATGAGATGGTGAAAAGTGGAACCAGGTAAAAGTGGTCCATCCAGGTGGATAATAGTGAAGAAGCATTGGAGGGGGATGGTGTGGTCAAACATTTTAAAAGGTGCAGACTAGTCAAGAAGATCAAGGGACAAAAGTTTTCTTTTTCACAGTCAGTTAGCATGTCATTTGTGACTGAAGTAAGAGCTGTGAGGAGCTCTGACAGGAGCAGAGAAATGACTACAAGGATTTTAAAATGGGGTTCTGGAATAAAGGGACCCAATTTGGGAGGCAACAACACTTCCAAGAACTTTGGAGAGGAAGGAAGGATACAGTAGGTGGCAGTGATAGTGGGGTTAAAGGTTGCATTTATGAGAAGATTGCCAACAATAGAGATGAACAGCAGCTGAAGAGAGCAACCATTTGCAATACCAGCTAATTTTGGATCCGGAGGTTTTTGATTAGATTAGACTTAGATTAGACTTACAGTGTGGAAACAGGCCCTTCGGCCCAACAAGTCCACACCGACCCGCCGAAGCGCAACCCACCCATACCTCTACATTTATCCCTTACCTAACACTACGGGCAATTTAGCTTGGCCAATTCACCTGACCTGCACATCTTTGGACTGTGGGAGGAAACCGGAGCACCCGGAGGAAACCCACGCAGACACAGGGAGAACGTGCAAACTCCACACAGTCAGTCGCCTGAGTCGGGAATTGAACCCGGGTCTACAGGCGCTGTGAGGTGAAGCTGGGTGATCAGCATTTCAGCCAGAATGAAATTTTGGGAACAGATATTAGCTGTCATAGATCAAGATGAGCTAAGAGAGAACATGAGGTGAGATAGGAAAGAAACTAAAGAAAGGTGTGAGTTTAGGTCTAGGGCAGTGGGGCACATTACAGTAAGTTTACTCTAGTATATTAGTGGAAGGGGAGGAATCTGGCTCAATCTTGATGATTAACTGAAAATCCATAAGAAAAAGCAAAATATTATATATTCTGAAAATCTGAAACAAGAGCAGAAAATGATGGAGGAACATAGCGGGTCCAATAGCATCTAGGGAAAGAGAAACAGATTCAACATTTCGAATTGGTGTCCCTCTTCTTCTTGCTCATTGCCCTATAGGAATGAGACAAGGAGCCGAGCACCCTTTAAGAACAAATAAAGAATGGAAAAAACTGGACCACGTGTTAGACTTTCTTTGCTGGCAACAGTGAGGAGAGGTGGAGTGTGGAATAGAGGATTCAGGCAGGAGGCGAGTGAAGCACAATGAGAAAAAGAGACATATCTAACTCGAACCATTAACTCAGTTTCTCTGTCTACAAATTCTGCCAGCCCTGCTGAGTTTCTCCAGCATTCTTTGTTTGTTTTAAAACCTGAGTGTCTCACAGTTATTGTTGGAATTGAAAATGGAGGGAATGGAGAGTGTATTTTAAGAAATCAACAAAGAGAGAGGGGATTCTTTTTGCATTTTAGATGATTTAGGATCATGATCAGTCTTCTCCACGAAAGAAGCTGATTTAATTAGAAAACTGCAGCCCACATAGTGCAAAACAATAGACAATGGCCTTTTACAACAGCAGATGATTTTGTTGCAAAGTTTGTATTATATTGTTGCAGGTTTAATTTTGCTAAGCCCAGAGGAGGCCACAGAAACATTGTACCGGATAGAAGAGAAAATAAGTCCATCAAGTCAAGGTAAAAATTACCTTTGGATTTGTTTCATGATATAAAATTAGCTAATAAAAATATCAAGTTCCAGTGAATGTTCAGCACAGAAGCAGCTTCTGTTGAACAGATGTATGACAGTCTATAGAGTCATTGGGACATTGTGATCTACAGCACAGAAAAAGGCCCCTCAGCCTATCATATCCACTGGGCAAAAATAACCACCAAACTCTTCTGATCCCATTTCAAACACTTGGCCCATAGCCTTGTAAGTACACAGCTAAAACCTTCTCAAATGTCATAACATGAAGGAGGGGGGAGGGTGGGTGGGGGCGTGGTGGGGGGAGGAACAATGGTTCTTCCTATTAATCTTATTTATGCGCCTCAAACATTTATACATCTCAATCATGCACCTTCTCAATTTCCTCTGCTAAAAGCAACAAAATGTCTGTCAAATGCCTCTTCATAACTGAAGCTCTTCAGCTCAGCCAATGTCTAGTAAATTTCCTCTGCATCTTCTCCAGTACTATCATATCCATCCGATAATGTGGATTCCACAACTGCAAACAATACTCTACCTGTGGCATCATGAATCAGTGTAATTGTACACTAAGGTCCCTATGCTTCTTGGTTCTTCCAATGATCCTACCAGTCATCATGTATTCCCTTGCCTTGTTTGTCCTGCCCAAATGCCTCACCTCACATTTATCCAAATTGAATTCCATTTAACACTGATCAAACCATCTGACCCAGGCCATTTACATACACTTGTAGTGTAAAGCTACTCACTAATTACCAGCCCACCAATTTTTGTATTGTCTGCAAACTTATTAATCAAAAAGCTCCAACACTGAGCCCTGTGGAACCGCACTGGACACAGAAATAAAAACACCCCTCAATCATCACCCTCTGCTCCTGCCACTCAGTGAATTGTGGATCCAATTTGCCAAAATTCCTTGGATCCCATGGGCTCTCACGTTTACTATCAGTCTCCCTTTTGGACCTGACCAAAAGCCTTGCTGAAGTTGAGATGGACTAACTTAAAAGTATTGCCTTTATCTACACACTTGGTCACCTCTTTGAAAAACTCAATCAAATTGGTCAGACATAACCTAACCAATGCTGACTGTGTTCCATATGTGAAAGCGCAGCAGGGTCAGGCAGCATCAAAGGAACAGGATGCTGCCTGACCTGCTGTGCTTTTCCAGCAACACATTTTTTAGCTCTGATCTCCAGCATCTGCAGTCCTCACTTTCTCCTATGTTCCATATGTGTCTGCTCACACTTTTTCCTCTTGACCTACCTATTACTAATAATAGATTCGAATTATGCATTGAAAACCAAAAGAACAGTAGATGCTGGAAATCAGAAACAAAAACAGAAATTGCTCGGAAAGCTCTGTATGTCTGGCAAATTAGTGCAGAGAAATTAAAGTTAAGGTTTCGGGTCGAGCAAGGAAGTTCTGAGGAGGGTCAGTCAACTCAAAACATTAATTCTGCTTTCTCTCTACAGATGTGGCTAGACTCTTTCAGCAATTTCTGTTTTTATTTATAACTAAGCATTGGTTAAGACAATTATTTTCCCTGAATTCCTTACTGGATTTGCTGATGACTAACATCTACTTGCTGTCTCTAGTTCTAATAGTCAAAGCATTTTTTTCCATCTCAGTTATTCCACTTGCATTACCTAATAGATTTCTATCAGATCACTTTTCAAAGTTCCCTTTCCAATGGAAAGAGTCCCAGCTTATTAAATATTTCCTGATGATTATCACTGTGTATCTGGTACTGTCATTTGCAATTTTCCCAAGTAATTTGAAGACCCACAGCTTCTGTCAGCCCTGTCATGCATGGCTTGGCGGATCGTGTCCCTTTTCTTTGTCTCAGGGTCTCACTCCAGACAGAACATGCTAACCATCCCAGTGCATTACTGGGGGAGCACTGCAGTGTTGGGAGGTGCTGTCTTTTGAACAAGATACCAGAGGCAATTGTTTACTGTACTCTGGACCTTCATGTCTATCAATGCTGTACATGTTGACACCTACTGGTATGACAGGTACTGTTGGTAAATGTTGGAACTGCTGACATGATTTTTCCCATTGGCAGAGCCAGTCACAAAGGAGTCTCAATGCAATTTGATTTGGAAAGTTACAATTCACACAATGGGCTAAAATCATGCCCTGGCCATTTACAAAGCCCACATTTTGTGGCAGTCAAGCAATTAATTGGTTGCCTTGTAGGTCCTTCCCTTTAAAAAGACACACACCCAGGCTGATGATCAATTGCGGGGCTGACAGCTCAGCAACGTCACCTGGACCAGGGGCCACTGCCATCACCACACCTGAAAGTGCAATGGAGGCAGTCCAGAGAAGGTCCACTCAGCTGATATTAGATATGGCATTTTGAGGAGAAGTTGAGTACTTTGGGCCTGTAATCATTGGAATATAGAAGAATGAGAGGTGACCTCATGGTTAGGGGACTTGACAGGGTAGGTGATGTTTCACATTTTGGGACCAGAGGGCATAATTTCAAAATAAGAGGTTGAGCATCAAATACAGAGCTGGGGAGGAATTCCTTCTCTCATAGGATAGTGACACTGTGGAATCCTTTGCTACTGAGGGTTGCAGAGACTGGGCCATTGAGTATTTTCAAGGCTGAAATAGACAGATTTTAAATCAGAATTGGACTCAAGGGTTATTAAGAAAAGGCAGGAAAGTAGAGTTGAGGATCACCAGATCAGTCATGATCTTAGTGAATGATGAAGTGACTCAATGGGCTCAATGGGCTACTTCTGTTCTCACATTTTATGGTGTTAAGAAGCCAATGTAGGAGCAGGCCACCTGACCAACTGGATAAGAAACAGACCCTCATTTGTAGCATGTAACAGACCATTATGACAACAGATGATTTAGTTACCCAAGATATTATTTTTATACCCCTGCAGAATTAATTAAGAATCAAAAGCCAGCACATATTATATCGTTGCCAGGTAAAGATTTTGTTCCGCATAATTTTATTGTCTTGCTGATCAGACTATGTAATGACTTCTTTTGTTTAGCTTGCTTTCCATTATTGATGTTTAAAAATAATGTGATGAGAACTGATTAAAAGTGAATTACAGAATTGTGCAGTACCCAGATGAAGCAGGACACTGTCTAGCTGCAAGAGGGGAAGAGGGTGGCTCACTACCCTGGACAGGGCCAATGAAAGATGTGGAACATATGCTGGACTTTACAGAAATGTACGATCCCAAAGACATTTTTATCTTGAAAGTTTGTGTTATGTTGAAGGAAGGAGCTGAGTAAGTAATGCATACTTACAACATCTGTAGGCCTGAGCATCGCAACTGATTATCGGACGAGGAATACGTGAAAAGTGGGAATATGCCAACAACCTCTACATTCTCAACACAGCCACTGACCATAGCCTTGGCAACAGCTACTCCAATTTTGGCAACTATTCTGTATTGGTACGAACATGCAGACATGTCTAACTCCTGCTGATACCTCCATTGTCAGTCACCTTGTTCTGCCAGAGAGATTGAAGAGTGTCGATGACTATGGAGGCACTACGTTGAGAGACATAGCTTTGAGATTTGCAGAAGAATATGTGCCTCTTTCCCAGCCAGAAGGCCCAAAAGAGTTCCCTGATGGGTATCACACTCCTTGGAGATGAAGACTCTCAGTTGCTCATAATATAACCCTAATTAGGTACTTCAGCAGCTCAATTGGCCTCTATACAGAACAGTCATTTATCTCCTTATCCGTCATTGGAAAAATAATATGAGGGAAGGAGAGAGATGAGCAGAGCAGCCCATGCCATGCCTCACCATTTTATAACATGCACCTCATATCTCACCTTTCCTTCAACTCACTTCACTTCTGAAGCCTTCTAACAATTAGCCCAACATATAGTCATAGAGGTTTTGCAACACAGAAAGCGACCTTTAATTTATTGTGTCTGTGCTGGTCACCTGTCTATTCTAATCCCATTTTCCAATACTTGGCCTGTAGTGTTGTATTCTATGGCTTGTCAAGTGGTCATCTAAATACTTTTGAGATATCTTAATGGTTCCTGCCCCTGCCATTGTTTTTGTTATTCACAATGCTTTGAGTGGAAAGTTTTCCCTTGAAACCCCTCTAACCCTCCTCCTCCTTATCTTCAAACTGCACCCCATAGTTATCAACACCTTGCCTAATCAGAAATATTTGCCTATATCCCTCAGAACATTGTACACTCAATCAATAAAGAGTGCAGGAGGGCATGCAAAGAGCAGCACCAGGCACATGTAAAGAAAAGCAACGTCAAACTGGTGAAGCTACCAAACATATACCAAAGCAGCCCATGACAAAATGCAATGTCTTATCCCTCAGACTAGCCATATAAATACAGCAGCTTGAAGAGTAGGTCATAGACTAGGAATACTGCTACAAGTAATTACCCTCTGACTCTCCAAAGCCTGTCCACAATCTACAAGGCACATGTCAAGAGCATGGTGGAATGTAGCAGCTCCAAAAACACTAAGATGCCAGACACCATCCAGGACGAAGCAGCTTACTTGACTGGCATCATGTCTACAAACACCCACTCCTTCTACCCGTGGCACCTATATAATGATTTGGAGATGCTGATGTTGGGCTGTTAACCTATAAAATCTATAATATGCACAGCAACAAATTATCAAGACTTCTTCAGCAGCACATTCCAAACCCGGGACCTCTATCATATGGTAGTAAGTTCAGAGATGAAACAAACATTTTTGGGTGATGAATAGTGAATGATAATTAGTGAGGGGATAACCTTAGATGGGATGAGCAGTGGTAAATGGAATTCAATCCAGATAATTGTGAACTCATGCACTTGGGCAGGACAAACAAGGCAAGTAAATTCATAATAAATGGTAGAACTCTGGGAAATGCAAAGGATCAGAGGGACCTTGGTGTTCATGTATACCAGTGCATTAGGGTGTCAGGATAGCTTGATGACATGGTTAATAAGGTACGTTTGCCTTTATTAACCAAAGCAGTGTGTTTAATAGCAGAGAGGTTATGCTGGAACTGTACAAGATGTTGTTTAGGCCACCCCAAGAGTATTGCATGCAGTTTTGGAATCCACGTTTTGGGAGGGATGTGATACTCTGGAGAGGATGCAGAGGATATTTATCAAGATGCTGCCTGGGCTGGAGGGCTTCAGTTATGGAAAGAGGATGAACAGACTGGTGCTTTTTCCTTAGACCAGAGGAGATTCAAATGGGACATAATTAAGATGTATGAAATTCTGAGGGATGTAGATAGGGTTGACAGGAAGAAAGTTTTGTCATGAATGTAGTTGTGTGGTATTTCTCTTTAAGACAGCTGGTCAGGAGATGTGGCATAGGAACTGGATGGTCAATTTATGAGTGACTGTGAAGCTGAGAGGATCACAACAGAGTATTGCCTGAATATTATTCTCTATTTACCTTGCATTCTGTTTAATGGATTTAGTGAGCCACAAATACAACAACTGCCAACAAAGAGTGAGATCAGGCCCACAAACTGGGTGTAAATGCTGTTTTTTTTTGGAATGAAGGATATCATCCAGACTTTGAAAATGGTGAGGATTTATGGAGGTAATGTCAAGGAAAGCAGTCATGAGGGAGCTTGGGCTGCGGTCAACACAAGGGGAGGACGGCACGCACCAAGGAGTGGGCCAAGAGTGGGAGTTGTGAGGGGACTTAGGCCACAACCTACAGCTGAAGAGGGTAGTACTCACCCAGGAGTCAAAATGGGCAATGGTCACAAGCCATTCAAGATCGGAGACAGTTACAGAGAGCCCGGACAATCACAAAGGCCAATCTCCCATCTACAGAATCTATCTACCAGGCCCGCTCTCAAGGAAAGGCTGTCAACATTCTCAAAGGTCCATCCCACCCTGGCAATGTTTTTCTACAATCTCAGCCATCTGGGAGAAGGTACAGAAACCTGAACACACGTGCCAGCAGATTTTGTAACAGTTTCTACCCTACTGTTGTTAGAATGCTGAATGGGCTCGCAAACTCTTAACATTCGCCAGTACCTGTATTTTGTTTTGGCTGCTCTTTACCTATCATTTACGATCTACACTACTTAACTCTGTGATCTGCCTGTATTGCTCGCAAGACAAAGCTTTCCACCGTGCCTCGGTACACGTGACAATAAATTCAATTCAATGCCAGGGAAGAATGGAGCACGAACACAGTTGGTGAAGGAGCAGCCAACACGGAGAACTTTCACCAAGGGGACTCAGCCTGCTTATGGTTACTAGACCCAAGTGGCAGAATACATTCCCTCTGGCAGAAAAAGCAAAGATTTTGTGTGATGAGACCATTAATGAAGAGACAGAAAGGTGAACTCTGTACATCGAACATGTTGTAGTGAATTTAAAGGGGAATAAAGTGGCTGAACCCAATAGTACTGATTTTCTTGAGTACCGTTGGGAGCAAGACCATCACAATTCTAAGGAGTACGATGCAACCAGAGAACTACAAGGAGAAGGCATACCAAGAACTTGCAAAGTGCTGGGGAATTATTTTGCATCAAAACGGCTGATAAACAGAAAAATTCCATTTTTATAAATAGATGCAGCACAAAGGCAAGTCCATCACCCAATTTGTGGCCTTAAGAGATTAGCAGAATATTGCAAAATCAGAGAATTCCTCCAAGATGCCTTGCAAGACCAATTAGTTTCTGGCTTCCAACACAAAACTATCCAATGGAAGCTACTAACAAGGAAAGACCTGGATTTAAAGGCAGCTTTCAAAATTGCTACCTTGATGGAGTCGGCGGACAGTGAAGCAACACAATTAACTGATAACACCCTAGTACATAAAATGGAAACTGAGCAGAATGTGGTATGAACCATAGAATGCCATCTATGTGGCAAGAGTGGCCACAAGGAGTCAATGTTTTGGACTCAAGCAGCACAGTGCCACAGTTGTAAACCAAAATTGCTGGGTCCAACTCAAGCATGAGAAGGGGTGTCTAAAGGAGACAGTCCATGGACAAGGCATAAAGTACAATGGCCAGCAGAGTAGACTGGGAGTCAGCCAGGTCTGTGGGAGAAGCAAAAGGTTCAGAGTCAACAGAGATTCAATTCAATATCCTGTTGGTACAGAGAGCAGCTGATCGTTTCTGCGTTCTTCCCAAATTAGAGGGTAAGACATAAAGATGGAAATAGATCCAGGTGCAATGGTGTCTCTGATTCCTGAATCAATATATCGGGAAAGTTTAAAGGCATAGCTACTGGAGCCAGCCAGGATTACACTGTAGACATACACAGAACAAGTGGTGCCACTGAAGGTCTATGTACTGGTAAAAGAACAGATAAGAGACCAGCGTGCTGGACTGCCTCTGGATGTAGTGGGAGGTAATTATCCTGCATTATGCGGTGCTCCAGGTTATCAAAACTAGTCAGAATTATGCCATTACTTGTCCAGGAGTGGCAATTGTCCATATCGGATGGGTATTCAATGTGAGGAATAACAGTTGTTATTCCCTCCCCAGTTAAGAGGAAAGGTGCTGGATCAAGTGCACCAAGGGCACCCTGGTGTGGTGTGAATGAGGGAGATAGCCAGGAGCTATAGCTCTCCCTATAGCTGAAATCCTCCAACCCTGGCAACATACTTGTTAATCTCTTCTGAACAACGTCTTTCCGATAGGAAGGAAACCAACAATGCACATAATATTCCAAAAGTAGCCTAATCAACTTCTTATACAGCCGCAACCTGAATTCCCAACTCCTATATACAATACCCTGGCCAATAATGGAAAGCATAGCAAACACTTCTTCACTATCCTATCTATTTGCAACTCTACTTTCAAAGAGCTATGAACCTGCACTCCAAGGTCTCTTTGTTCAGCAACACTCCCGAGGACCTTACCATTAAATGTATAAGTCCTACAATGATTTGCTTTCCCAAAATGCAGCACCTCACATTTATCTAAAATAAACTCCATTTGTAACTCCTCAACCCATTGGCCCATCTGATTGAGATCCTGTTGTAATCTGAGGTAACCTTCTTCACTGTCCACTATACCTCCAATTTTGGTGTCATCTGCAAACTTACTAACTATACCCCCTATGTTCATATCCAAATCATTTATATAAATGATGAAAAGGAGTGGACACATCACCTATCCTTGTGGCACTCCACTGGTCACAGGCCTCCAGTCTGAAGAAACAACCCTCCACCAGCACCCTCTGTCTTCTACCTTTGAGCCGGTTCTGCAACCAAATGGTTAGTTCTCTCTGTATTCCATGAGATCTAACTTTACTAACCAGTCTCTCATGGGGAACCTTGTTGAACGTCTTACTGACGCCCATATAGATCATGTCCAATGCTCTGCCCTCATCAATTCTCTTTGCTAATTTTTCAAAAAACTGAATCAAGTTTGTGAGACATGATTTCCCACACACAAAGTCATGTTGACTATCCCTAATCAGTTATTGTCTATCCAAATATGTGTAAATCCTGTCCCTCAGGATTCCCTCCAACAACTTGCCCACCACTAATGTAAGGCTCACCGGTCTATAGTTCCCTGGCTTGTCCTTACCACCTTTCTTAAATAATGGTAGCACATTACCACATTAGCCAACCTCCAGTCTTCTGGCAGCTCACTTGTGACTATTGACGATACAAATATCTCTTGTCAGGTTCAGGAATCCCGAACAAGTCATGAGTGATGATGGTTCACAGTTTGTAGCACAAAAGTTCGAGGGATGGTTGGAAAATCACGGAGTCAGACATGTGAGATCAGCTCCATATCACTTTGTTACAAATGGTCAGGCAGAATGGTTTGTTGAAACCTTGAAGCAGGCCTTAAAAACCTCACAACACTTAGATGGTGAATCAACACGTTCCTCAGTATGTACAGGAACATGTCACACATGATAACCCAGTGCTTGTTGGCATCCTCAATGTTCAACCTTCAGTTGACAAATTAGACCGAAGGGTCTGTTTCCATGCTGTACATCTCTATGACTCTATGACTCTAAGAGACCAGAGAGATGGTGGCGTGAAATCAAGAAAAGCAGATGGCCCAAAGGGCAGGCACCTCAAAGTTGAGGGTGATCTACAGAGGAGAGATTGTATTGGCTGGAACTATACTTATTAGGACAAATGCATACTTGCAGTGGTGGTGGCTCGAACAGGACTGTTGTCATATTTGCTGCATATTAGAGATGAACTATTCTGGAGGACAGTGTTGGACTTTCTGGTTGCCACACCTCACCAACAGGGCGAATGTCCTTCAGAATACTAAGCCAATCTATATGGGGCCAGTGGTGTCGACCATGTCATGTGTCACTGAGCCAAGGTTGGCCATATCCAGGGAGTAAGCAACAACAGTTACATGGAAAAAGCAGCCAATCAAAGAGGGATTGTAGGTGGAACACCAGGCACTCCCAGAAACCTGGAACACTGCACTAGAAAAGGCTCCTGAGATGAGGAATCACCATCTCGGTGACAGACACATATGTAAATGTAGACTACAGAAGGTTTTCTTTTTCTGTGCTTTTTTTGGTATATATGTCTGACAAAGTGTATATGTTAGACACAATGCTTGTGTGATAGTTATAATTGTTGGGTGTAATTATACTGCTAAGGGAAGTATGGAAACAAAGCGGGAGGGATGTTAGTCACACCCAGCAACATAACCTCCTTCCCGCTTTGTTTCCATACTTCCCTGAGCAGTATTATCTCCTTGTGCTGGAGCCTGAGGGGTAGTATGAGACCGATTGTGAGCTGAGAGAATACATAATAAAATATTCCCTTAGATTACTTACAGTGTGGAAACAGGCCCTTTGGCCCAACAAGCCCACACCGACCCGCCGAAGCGCAACCCACCCATACCCCTACATATACCCCTTCACCTAACACTACGGGCAATTTAGCATGGCCAATTCACCTGACCCACACATCTTTGGACTGTGGGTGGAAACCGGAGCACCCGGAGGAAACCCACGCAGACACGGGGAGAACGTGCAAACTCCACTCAGTCAGTCGCCTGAGTCGGGAATTGAACCCAGGTCCCTGGCGCTGGGAGGCAGCAGTGCTAACCACTGTGCCACCGTGCCGCCCTCTTCTAGCTTTCCTTCAATCTACCTCATTTTTTTTTGAAATGGTTCTAGTGAACCACAAATACAACACTTTTACTCGTAATGAAAGAATCAATGACCAGGGACATAGATGTAAGGTAAGGGGCAGAAGGTTTAGAGGGGAGAAGAGGAAAAACTTTTTTAGCCAGAGGGTGATGGAATCGGAACTCACTGCTTATAAGGGTGGTAGAGGCAGAAACCTTCATAACATTTCAGAAATATTTAAATGTACATGTGTAATACCAAAACATACAAGGCTATAGGCCAAGTGCGGGAAAACGTGATTGGAACAGCTTGATGATTGTTTTGCAATGACACAGACACAATGGGTCAAAGCCTTGTTCGGTGCTGTAGATCTCTATGAATCCATGATTCTAAGGACAGGGGCAACAAATACATGGGTTCACCATCACTTGCACATTCCCCTCCAAACCATCCACCATCCTGATTTGGAAATATGTTGCCATACTCAAAATGCTGGAATTCCCCTCCTAAAGGTATTGTGGTTCTACATACCGCATATGGATTGCAGTAGTTCAAGAAGGTAGCTCAGCACCGTCTTCTCAAGGGCAACTAGGGACAGACAATAAATGTTGGCCCGGTCAGTGAGACTCATGTCCCAAGAGTGAATTTTAAAAAATCATATCACCCCTCGTCCTTCTCTGCTGTAAGGAAACAGCTTCAGCCTACATAGTCTCTTTTCATAACTGAATTTGTAATATTTATCAAACAGCTGATGACTTTTTTAACCAATGTATTTCCTTCATTTTTGTGCAGATTTGATTGAGATTAAAAAGCCTAGGGAAAAACCAGTATCAGGTAACATCAATCAGAATGTACAATGATGTATTTTTCATTCATTTTCTTGTTATTTTCAATGTTTAAATACAACTGCACTAAGATATAATGGTAAGTTGCAGAGGTATACTGAAGATGACGGGAGGATTGGACACAGGTGAGGGGGGGAAAGGAACCCAGGGTCAAAGCTCCAAAAACAAATTATAACCGAAGTCAGTCGACCCAGGTTTACAAAACAAAACATATGAAATTTAACTATCTCAGCAGTAGAGGAGGGTAGAGGAGCTCAATACAACTTAGCATATGGTCTTCTCTTGTTTGTAATTTGCTACTATTGCATTGGTGTCCTTTGGAGACCTAGGTCATAGAAGTGGTGATTAGGAGTAGGCAGGATAAGTAGCAAAGGGGAAATGATGCAAGGTAAGTGGTCGAGAACCTGGAGGAGTCATAAAACTCTCTTGACATTATTGTGTTGAGTGATTTCCTCTTCAATGACAAATAGTCTCTCACATTCACAAAGTGGAGATGAGAATGAGAATATGTTCCTGGCTTCAAGGTTTGGAATTTCTGCTTGCTGCCAAGGATGAGGAATGTTTTGTTCCTGGGCTCTGACTGGTTAACTTTGGGGGATGGTGAATGGAATAATATGGAATACAAAGAGTGAAGTTTGTGTTGACATGGAGAGTTGTTGGGATTTTGTGAAATAAATGTTGGGATGTGTTTTATTAGATTACATTCCCTACAGTGTGGAAACAGGCCGTTTGACACAACAAGTCCACAATGACCCTCTGAAGAATAACCCACCCAGACCCATTTCCCTCTGACTAATGCACCTAACACTATGGGCAATTTAGCATGGCCAATTCACTTGGCCTGCATATCTTTGGACTGTGGGAGGAAACCGGAGCACCTGGAGGAAACTCACACAGGCACAGGGAGAATGTGCAAACTTCACACAGACAGTCAACCAAGGCTGAATCGAACCTGGAACCCTGCTGCTGTGAGGCAGTGGTGCTAACCACTGAGCCACCATGCCGCCCCTTAGCATTGAGTGAGATGGAATTTTCTCAATGGTGGTCCAACTACATTAAGAAATGTCAGAAAGAGGATTTTTTTTGGAAATTGTCTCAGGAACGTCAGAAGTTCCTGTTTTATAGGCATTGATTTTCCAACAGATACCTAAAGAGCAGATTGAAAAAGGTGCATGATAATTTTAAATCTTAGTTGCTGTGTTGTAATACTGCAATCCCAGATTTTGTGCATCTATAGTTTTGGCATCGTGAGTGTAGCTTTGGTACTAGAATGATGTCTGTGCCATGCAGCATAAACAGCCACATTAGAGAAGGCATGAATGGTAGTGTCCAAAGTATGTGCGTGGGCAGTGTGGAACATCAGTCAATGTGTGACTCTGATTTGATCATTTTATATGATATACCAGCAGCATTTTGTAGAGTAGTTGTGCATTCTTAAATGGGCCCAACTTGCTGGGATTAGTGAATGTTTAGAAGAGTTGATTAACTTTATGAAGTCTATTGGCAATGGTGCTGCATGTGGGGACGGAGTTGGTTATGAATGTAAACTTTCAGGATCCAAAACCACCTCCAGGCAATGAGTGACATAATTACAATTCCCTTGGGGGCTGCAAAGGGAGATGGAGGAGAGGCAGCAGAAACAAGGAGCAGATTGTAATTGTAATTTGGAATAATTGATGTAACAACAAATGATTTTTTTTACAAACATATCTCTCTTATGTCCATGCAGAACTGATCAGATTAAAAAAACGAGCAGCAAAAGTAATGCCAGGTAAATATCCAGAACAGTGCCATTGATTTCTGCTAACCTGTTGTATCTGAATGTATAATGTTTTATTTGAAACTTCAATGAAATTGCACCAAAACCTCATGAAAAGAAAGCAGCAAAGATTGCAGTATCCAGATAAAGCAGGATGAGAGATGCAGGGATCACTGGGCCTAATGAGGTTGAGAAGGGGTACAAGAAGGATTAAATGGGGGGGAAGACAGAAGACAAGAGAGAAGGAGGAGAAGAGAGAAGATGGATATAGAGTTGGGACACAGGATATGAAGTTGACAATTAGGAGCAGTGAGGATAAATGACTAGGAGGGAACAGACATCACGGGGTAAATGGAAGTGACAGAAAACTATCTTGGGGTTGTATTCAATGTGGTATCTCTGAAGTTTTCTCTTCTGTGAGAAATAGTTTCTCATATTCCTAGAGCTTGGATTCCTGTTTAATGAGGAGATGTAAATGAAAATTTTTCCGACTTCAAGACTTGCAATATTTGTATTGTTTGATTGCAAGGGGATCAGTTGTATGATTGTCTGACTGGTTAACTTTGGGGGATGGTGAATGGAATAATATGGAATGCAAAGAGTGAAGTTTGTGTTGACATGGAGAGTTGTTGGGATTTTGTGAAATAAATGTTGGGATGTGTTTTATTAGATTACATTCCCTACAGTGTGGGAACAGGCCGTTTGACACAACAAGTCCACAATGACCCTCTGAAGAATAACCCACCCAGACCCATTTCCCTCTGACTAATGCACCTAACACTATGGGCAATTTAGCATGGCAAATTCACCTGGCCTGCACATCTTTGGACTGTGGGAGGAAACCGGAGCACCTGGAGGAAACTCACACAGGCACAGGGAGAATGTGTGAAATCCACACAGACAGTCAACCGAGGCTGGAATCGAACTTGGAACACTGCTGCTGTGAGGCAGCAGTACTATCCATTGAGCCACCATGCCGCCCCTTAGCATTGAGTGAGATGGAATTTTCTCAATGGTGGTCCAACTACATTAAGAAATGTCAGAAAGAGGATTTTTTTTGGAAATTGTCTCAGGAACGTCAAAAGTTCCTGTTTTAAATGCATTGATTTTCCAACAGATACCTAAAGAGCAGATTGAAAAAGATGCATGATAATTTTAAATCTGAGTTGCTGCGTTGTATTACTGCAATCCCAGATTTTGTACATCTATAGTTTTGGCATCGTGAGTGTAGCTTTGGTACTAGAATGATGTCTGTGCCATGCAGCATAAACAGCCACATTAGAGAAGGCATGAATGGTAGTGTCCAAAGTATGTGCGTGGGCAGTGTGGAACATCAGTCGATGTGTGACTCTGATTTGATCATTTTATATGATATACCAGCAGCATTTTGTAGAGTAGTTGTGCATTCTTAAATGGGCCCAACTTGCTGGGATTAGTGAATGTTTAGAAGAGTTGATTAACTTTATGAAGTCTATTGGCAATGGTGCTGCATGTGGGGACGGAGTTGGTTATGAATGTAAACTTTCAGGATCCAAAACCACCTCCAGGCAATGAGTGACATAATTACAATTCCCTTGGGGGCTGCAAAGGGAGATGGAGGAGAGGCAGCAGAAACAAGGAGCAGATTGTAATTGTAATTTGGAAAATTGATGTAACAACAAATGATTTTTTTACAAACATATCTCTCTTATGTCCATGCAGAACTGATCAGATTAAAAAAACGAGCAGCAAAAGTAATGCCAGGTAAATATCCAGAACAGTGCCATTGATTTCTGCTAACCTGTTGTATCTGAATGTATAATGTTTTATTTGAAACTTCAATGAAATTGCACCAAAACTGCATGAAAAGTAAGCAGCAAAGATTGCAGTATCCAGATAAAGCAGGATGAGAGATGCAGGGATCACTGGGCCTAATGAGGTTGGGAAGGGGTACAAGAAGGATTAAATGAGAGGAAGACAGAAGACAAGAGAGAAGGAGGAGAAGAGAGAAGATGGATATAGAGTTGGGACACAGGATATGAAGTTGACAATTAGGAGCAGTGAGGATAAATGACTAGGAGGGAACAGACATCACAGGGGTAAATGGAAGTGACAGAAAACTATCTTGGGGTTGTTGTATTCAATGTGGTATCTCTGAAGTTTTCTCTTCTATGAGAAATAGTTTCTCATATTCCTAGAGCTTGGATTCCTGTTTAATGAGGAGATGTAAATGAGGAAAATTTTTCCAACTTCAAGACTTGCAATATTTGTATTATTTGATTGCGAGGGGATCAGTTGTATGATTGTCTGACTGGTTAACTTTGGGGGATGGTGAATGGAACAATATAGAGTGCACAGGGTGACTTTTGATCCAGAGTTTGTGTTGATAGTGGAGAGTTGTTGGGATTTTTTGAAATTAATGTTGGGGCGTGTTTATTGGTATCAAGCGAGATGATATTTTCTCAATGATAGTCTGAACAGCATTCAGAGCATCAGAAAGAGAATTATGTTTTGGAAATAGCAAGTGTTTTCATGCAGTTTTGGGCAGACCTTGTTCCGAGGTTGGATAGTGGTTGGAATTTTGAGGGGATTAATTTAGGATGAGCTTTACTTGGCTGGATGTGAAGGAATTTTTATTTCTGCTGGAAAATGCAAGCTTCAGAGTATCAAGAGTAGTGTGCAGAATTTTAATTTCTTTTACTCCACACCTTGTCACACGTTATTTTACAGTGCACCTTTTTTATAATTAAGAGTTGGCCATGGAAATGTAATTCGTTTTACTCCACTTCCCATTTTCCCACCTCTGCCACCACCCTAAGTGTGTTGGCTTGAGGAACCAATCTCCAGTAGCATCCTCTGATCCTTTAGAGGAATGGTAGGACAGAAATATGTCTCAAGTTGTCTTTTGGAGGTGTTCATTGATTGAGTGGAATGACAGCTTCTCACAATAGCTGCTCTTTGGACTGAGACACTGAAGAAGACTTCAATGTAACAGCAGTAAAGGCAAATCAAGAAAACACAGATTCAAAGGGCTTCTGGACTTGAATGATCACAGCGTCCTGAGAGTGAAAAAATTCTCAGTTACCTTTCTCGCTGTTTTCCTCACTGATGTAGGGATGAATGTAATAAATTGAAATATAGATGAAGGGTGTTTTGAAGACAGTGGTGGAGTTAAGAAGGTGAAGAATGCTCCACCCCTCCCAGGATAGGAATTTCTCTTTCTGCCCGTTTCAATATCAAGTCAATACTTGCTGCAGCATGAGTTGCCAAAATGTAGACAATCATCTTGGAAAAATCAATGAGAAAGTAGGACTGCTCACTCAGCAACAATACATGAAACCACTGCAGAAAGATCAATAGCAAATTCCTGTGTCATACTCAGAATTGCAGATCTACTTGACAGGTCAACCTTATTATGAAGGTCATTTCTGTCATTAACAAAAAAAAAGATTCTTGTTCTGTCTCCCCATTTTTCCTTTTGAAAGACTAGGTCGTTGTTCGTGAACTGTAGTAGTAATGTTTCTTTGAGTAACTGTTCACTGGCAGCTTGGAATTCTATACGTTTCTTCAATAGAGATGTTCTTCCCTGAGTCTCTGTTGTGTCACTTGGGTGAAAACACTGGGCATTTGGTGCAAGGCAAGAAATCTTTTACAATCTTCTTGCCCTCAGCCTGTCAAGCTTGATGATGTTATGTGACTGCTACCAAGTGGACATTTAATGTGATAGTTTGACTGAGATAGTTGGACTCTGCCAATTCTTGTCACATTCAGATTTCCTTAAGTTCATTCTGATGCCCAACTTTAACCTTTGCCAAGGCATTCTGCATCTTTTGAAACTCCATATTTCGGCCTTTTAGGTTTCAATTTAAAAATCTCTCTGTGTTTCCATGTTTTCATAGCTTGCTGATGGGTTTCCCTTGCAATCAACAGCTGCCATTTATTAATATCAACAAGTTCAGCATGTTGAAAATTAGCTGGATCTCCTTTGAACTAAAGGGTCTTTTTCTTTGGAGAGTTTTTCATTAGCTATTTGAATTCATAATTCCTGATGAGCCTTTATGAAGATTGAAGTTTCTTTTTGTAAACGCTTTGTCCTCACTTTGGTGTTTAATAAGCATGAGAACAAAGGTGCTTTGCACTCTGTTGAATTTTGCCTGTGCAGGTGAAAACCCATCCGTTCTGACTGAATGTTCAGTGGTTGTGAACTTGTTTTGAAACTCTGAAACCTCCTGCCAGTATGCACATTTCAAAATATGTTTCAATTCTGTGGTCACAGTGCTGACTATAAAGATTTTTTGGAGCTTCAATAACTTTCTGAAATGATTGAATTTATATTGTTCTTTATTCTCTATAGTATTCTGGGTTTCTACCCGAGGAGAAATGTTTTCATCTGACTAGCTGCCATTGCTATTAGTACATCTCCTTGGTAGATTCTGTGCCACAAAATGATAACTACTTTATTATCTTCTTCAAGGAAGGATTGATTCCCAACAAAAGTGAAAGCTGGGTTTTCAGCAATAGTGCCACTTGAATCCAAAGGTATTGGGAGGTCTAGTAAATGAATGGCCTGCGTGCTACTTCCCTTCCTGTAACTTTATGATGAAAAAGCAAACCACTTTCTAGAATGCTTCTGATGGCTCCTTCTTGACTAATATCTTTCCATGCTGTTTTCAGTATCTGATATGAAAGAAATGAAGGCTTACCTCAACATCTTGCAATGGTTGGAGTGTATGTGGTGGTAACTGAGCCCTGACAATGAGTCAAGTTTGGCATCTACAACAAAAATAAAACCAAGAACTGCAGATACTGGAAATCAGAAACATAAACAGAAATTTCTGGAGACACTCAGCATGACTGGCAGCATCTGTGGAGAGAGATGTTTTGGGTCCAGTGACCCTGTCTCAGAACTAAGTAATGGCTAAGGAAAGGTTGTATATATGCTGAAGATGTAGGGTAAAGGGAGGTAAAGGAGTAAGTGATAGATGGCGATGGAGCTGGAGGGTGAGGAAGGTGGATAAAGAGATGGATAATGATAAGCCAGGAAGAAATAAAAGCTGCTTATGGAGAGTATTAGTAGTCGAAATGGGTTGGCTGTGCTGAAAGCAGGCCATGTCATGACAGGGCGTGGGATGTGGAGTTAAGTAAAGGTCATAGAAGAAGATGTTCAGGTGCTCACATTATTGAGTTTGACATTGTATCCTGAAGGTTGCTGGGTTCCCAAGCTGAAAATAAACTGCTGTTCTTCCAGTTTGGAGTAAGCCTCGCTGCTTCAGTTGAAGAATTTTGAAAGCTGTATGAGCAGCATTTGATAAAGAATCATTATGTTAAGATTCAAATACAAATTCTCTGTAACCTCTCCAGTGCCTCTCCAACAGACTGTAGCATGCACGAGGCTCATGTTCTGATTCTAAAATTTCTTGAGCTCCAAATTTGAATGGATGACAAGTTGAAGATTCTTGACCTCAACCACAGCTGAGAATCTGAAAGTACTGAGACACTAATCCAGTATCCAATTTAAAACTAGTTTCATAACTATTTACCTTAACGTTCATTTTTGAATCTGCGTCATTTGGGGAGTCAAATTTTTATAACTGGCTTGTCACACCCACCAGGAAGTGTTCATCTCATCCCTCAGTATCTCCTGCTGGTGGGACTTCAGCAGATTACTGTGGTCATGTTTAATGTGCTGTTACAGCACCAGTGCCTCAATCACTTTGTCTGCACTCCTGACCCACAATAGAACTGGCTGAATATTTTGCTTACTGTTGCTAATTGATGCTTCCTGTATATAACCATATCTCCTCCTATGGGCCTTCTCCTGAGCTTTCTTCAACTTCTATGTGTGCTTCCCCATTACGTGGTTCAGTATCTCAATAAACTTTAAAGACCATCACTAATCAACCCCTACCACTGCTGACCCCCTACCCCACCCCACCCCACTGGGCTTGCCTAGTCACTTTTTCCCATAACACTGGACAGTTACTAAGTTTTACTGAAGAATGCAGTTGCATTGGTCTGGTCACCTTATCACTGTACTGTAATGTGAGATCAACACTCTTGTGAATCAAAGAAATGCCTTATGAAACATGACTATATTCAGAATATATGCAAAAGAGAAGATATCATATTAAGAGAAGTGTAGATGCAGATTCCAATTTCCTATGATTGTAACAGTTCTCAGTTAGTTTGCTGATGTTCTAGAGTCACTGACCTCTGACTAGTAACTCTTGAGGCCAGATTTTCCACACTACTTGGATCTATTGATGATAGCTTTGTAGTCTCCACAACTGAGATTAGCTTTCAATTCAAAAGGTTGTTTTGATGAATTGGAATTAAATTCCACCTGCCAATTTGATGGGATATGACTTGGGCCTTTAGATAATGTGTCCAGTGGCATTATTTCTATGCTAGAGCAGCAAGATTTAGTGTGATTCTAAACCACAAACTGATATACATCAATGAAGTGTCTGGCTAGAATGTAATTGCATTGCACTATCCAAAGAAAAGTAAAATATTTCCTACCTGATCTACAACTACCTAACAACATCATCACATATGGTAAATCCCCACCAATGTATATCAGTTTGTGATTTAGAGTTACACTAAAATCTTGTTGCTCTAGCATAGAAATAATGACACTAAAGGTCCAAGTTGGTTCAAATCGCATCAAGTTGGCAGGTGGAATTTATCCTATGCCATTTCCACCACCCCCAATCCGTCCCCACAACCAGAGATATATTTCCCTCCCCACCTCTAACGGCATTCTGCCGAGACCATTCCCTCTGCGACTCCCTCATTAGGTCCCTGCCACCCACCAATGCACCCTCCACTTGCGGCACCTTCCCTTACTGCCGCAAGAGGCGTAAAACCTGCACTCACACCACCTTCCTCACCTCTGTCCAAGGCCCCAAAGGATCCTTCCACATCCAGCAGAGATTTTCCTGCATATCCAAACGCCTCATCTGCTGTGTCATTGCTCTCAGTGTGGTTTCCTCTACATTGGGGAGACAGGACACCAACTCGCAGAACGTTTCAGGGAACATCTCTGGGACATGCACCAAACAACCCCACTGCCCTGTAGCCGACCACTTCAACTCTACTTCCCACTCCTCCAAGGACATGCAAATCCTGGGCGTCCTCCACTACCAAAGCCAAGTTACCCGACACCTGTGGGATGAACGCGTCACCTTCTGCCTTGGAACGCTTCAACCACATGGCATCAATGTTGACTTCTTACCTCCCCTCCCCCCACCTCATCCCAAATCCAACCCTGCAAATCGGCACTGCCCTTTTGACCTGTCCCACTTGTCCTACCTGTCCATTTTCTTTCCCACCTATCCGCTCCACTCTCCACTCTGACCTATCACTATCACCTCCCCGCATCTAACTATCACCCTCCCAGCTACTTTAACCCAACCCCCAACCCCAACCCTCCTATTTATCTCTCAGCCCCCTTCCCCCCTCAACATTCCTGATAAAAGGCTGATGCCCAAAAACATCAACTCTCCTGCTCCTCGGATACTGCCTGACCTGCTGTGCTTTTCCAGCACCACACTCTTGATCCTGACTCTCCAGCATCTGCAGTCCTCACTTTCGTCAAGGTGGAATTTAATGTCAATTCATCAAAACGTTGCTGGTTAAAGCACAGCAGGTTAGACAGCATCCAAGGAACAGGATGTGCTTTAACCAGCAACACATTTTCAGCTCTGATCTCCAGCATCTGCAGACCTCACTTTTTACTTTTAAATTGAAAGCCATTCTCAGTTGTGGAGACGCAAACCTATAATCAAATGTCATTTAAAAAAATAATCACGTCCTTCATGGAAGGAAATCGGCCCATCCTTACCCAGTCTGGTCAATAATAATGCAGTACTCTCAGTGATGTGGTTAACTGCCTTTGATATTATCCTCACAAGAACCACATCCCAAGGGAAGAATAAAGCCACTGTCCTCCCATAGTCTCCCACAGCTGAGCCTGTGTCCATCTGTAGGAAGGAAACCGCATGTCCAACCATTGATACCTATGGTGATTGTTAACAGTTGTCATGTTAGTTGCTGATTCTTATTGAGGTTAGGGCTGGACGTTTGGAAGATTTGGTTAAGTTGGTGAAGATTGATGGGAGTGGTGCTGCTCTTGGAGAAAGTGTGGTCTGTGACTGTGAGGGTTCTGGGTCCAGCATTTCTTCCCATGCATGGGTGTTATATTCATAATTCTCCTTTGGTTGCAGCATGAAGGAGAGATAGAGAAGAAACAAGAGGATTAGAAAACCCTAACATTTCAAATTGAAAAAAATATTATAATAGCAGATAATTTCCTTCAACATATTTCTCTTGCGTCATTGCAGAACCCAGTACCATGAAAAGGCAGAAAGCAAAACTAATGCCAGGAAACCTAAAACACCAAGCCATTGTTTTTTCTAACCTGCTGTATTGAAATATATAATGATTTGTTTTGACTTAGTTCTTCTTATTTTCAACGTTTCAATGAAACTGCTCTAAAACACAATGAAAAGTAGGTTGCAGAGCTGCAGTGATTGCATAGACTCCAGGTGAAGCAGGGTGAGAAAGTGAAGGATCATTGGGCCCAGGAAAAGAAGGGAATGGGTAAGGGGACAGGAAAGGTCAAATGGGAGGAGGACAGGAGAGAATTGGAAGGAAGGAGGAAGATGAAGGACCAAGAGAGGTGACACGGGGTAATGACGATTAGGAACAAGGAGGGTAGTTGACACAGGGCAAATGGAGAGTGGTGAGAGGTTAATGGAAATGGTGAGAAATTTACTTGGGGTGATTGTTTGAAATGCTGTCTATCTCTATGATTTTTCACTTCTACATGAAATAGTCCATCATATTCTCAAAGCCATATTTTCTATTTAATAGGAAGGTGGGCATTAGGAAAATATTATGCCCCTAGGGCTAGGAATCTCTGCTCAGTGCAAAGGCTGGGAAATGATTGGTTCCAAATAGCCTAAGATCTGATTTGCTTGGGGAAAGGGCTTAATGGTTAAAGGGTGGACAAAGGTTTCAGCTTCAGTCCAAACTTCATGCCAAGACTGGTACAATCAGAGTCTTGAGAAACGTATATTTGAGATGAGTTTTACTGGGCTGGCAGGGCATGGAGTTTCTCTTCATTTCTCTCTCTGTTTTAGATTATTATAAATAGCAGCAGAATTTAATGCTGACATTAAATTCCCATCCCAATCCCAAAATCAGGCATGGGTCTACAATTATGAGATATGGAAATCCCGTTACACCTCTGTCTCCCATCAATTAAATCCAGTTCAGGAAGGCTTCTAGATGAGATTTCTGTTCAGAGGCCCATTGAAGAATTCAGTTGAATACAAGTAGCAGAGAGGGCATTACAAACAGGAAGGCATCCAGGAAACCAGGTCAGATTTTCCATCAACTTGCCAAAAATGATCTCTCATGATGGGTTTTATGATGCTTAATTAAGGGGCACAGCATTAGCAGAGGCTTACAGTGCAGGAAGCCTTATCCCATGCACATGTTTCCAAATTCCATTACCCTCTTCACACCTTCACTCACCATAGGAATCTATTGGTACTCACTGGTGAAGTGCCCATATGAAATTGAGCAGGATCCACTTCTTTCTTTACAGGATGCAAAATCCAATAGTCGTATTGTCACTGGTTTAGTAATCCAGAGGTTTAAACTAATGTGCTAGTGACCTGAGTTTGAATCCAAACATGGCAGAAATGAAATTTGGAATTCAATAAAATAAACATAAAATTAAAAGCTGGTCTACTTGTAACCATTGTTGATTTTTGTAAAATTCCACCCAGCTTACTAATGGCCTTTAGGCAACAAAATCTGCTGTCCTTACCTGGTCTGGCCGACATGTGATTCCAGACACATAGAAATGTGGTTGATTCTTATTTGTGATTGGGAATAGTCAATAATAAGGAATGAGCTGCCAGAGGAAGTGGTGGAGGCTGGTACAATTGCAACATTTAAGAGGCATTTAGATGAATAGGAAGAGTTTGGAGGGATATGGGACGAAGGTAGCAGGTGGGACTAGATTGGGTTGGGATAGCTGGTCGGCATAGACGGGTTGGACTGAAGCGTTTGTTTCCATGCTGTACATCTCTGTGACTCTAAGACTTTATGACTCTAAATGCTGGTCGAGCCAGTGACACCAACATCTCGTGAACAAATGAAACAAATTTCTGTGGTTTTGTCAGTATTGGAGAACTACCAATTTCTTGATCGACAAGCAGCTCCCAAAGGTAGGCTTTCCACCCCACTTGGAGCTTAATCAGACTGCTTGATTAGAATATAATTTGTTTGGACAAAATAGATTCTCCAATTGCCTAAGTAAGGCCAAAATCACCTTTAAATCTTTACCAATGATTTCAAGATGAATGCAGATGAATTCCTTATTTAGAATTACAATAATCTTACAATGGAAATAGCTGAAGAGCAAGTTGAGAAACATAATTTTCTCAAAGTTCAATTACTGTAACATTTGGGTCCATGGCTTTGACAGCTATGAATGTTGCTTTGATGATTTTGTAAGGTGCCCATGATAGATGTGCTTTCCAAATGCCATCTTGGTGACAGCATTAATAGAGGTATCTGGTGAGTGGACAAAGTGTGACGCTATTCAATGTGTGACTCTGATTTGATGCCAGCATTTCCACTGTCAATCTTGCTGCTGTAGCTATGGTCTCCAAAACCTCTCGCTGCTGAAAATGTGCTCACCTTCAAGCAGGTCCCTGCATTCTCCCCAATGACATTTGAAGCAATCAACAATTGGGAGATTGGCTTAAATTGGTGAAGTTTGCAGGGAGTGATGCTGTATGGGGGGAATGTGTTGGTTTTGATTGAGAGGGTTTTGGGTGCAGCTCTTCCTCAAGGAAATGGGTGTTACATTCACATTTCCCCTTAGCTGCAGCATTAAGGGCAAATGCAGCAGGGATAGTGGAAAAGAAGATCAGAAGACAGTCATCAGGGTGTGCAATATATTATGATAGCAACAAATGGTTTTCTTCACCAAGATATTTTTGCTTACGTCCACACAGATTTGTTTGCAATACAAGGGCCAGAAGAAGAAATATCAGGTAAATATCCAGCACCATGAGGTGGTTTTTGTTCATCTGATTTGGAATAAATCATGACTTCTATTGATTTGTTTATTTCTTATTTTTAATTTTAAATGCAATTGAATTAATACACAATGAAAAGTAATTTGCAGAATTGCAGTGACTGTGTGGTATCCAGATGAAGGGTGAGAATACAAAGGACTCCCCTGGGGCTAGGGGAGGAAGAGAAGGAGTAAAAGAGCAGAAAGGACTAAATGATGCGGACATGAGACTAGAGGGAGGAAGGAACAGCATAAGGAAGATGGGCAGTGTGAGGGGACAAGATGGCATAAGGAGCAGAGAGGGTAGGTGGCAAGGGAATTAAGTGGAAGTGGCAGCAAACATGTTGAGTGATGTTTCCCGCTATGATTTTTCTCTTCTGTGTTAAATAGTCTCTCATATTCCTAGTGTCTGTTTTCCCATTTAATGGGGAAATGAGTTGAGAAACATATTCCTAATTCCAGAGCCTGGATGGATGGGGAATGTTCGATTCCTAGCAGTCAATGGTCTGAAATTAGAGGGCTGGGAAAAGATGCAACATGGCAAGCTGGGGAATCATTAAGTCCAGAATCCATGACAAGGGAGGAGAGTTGATGGGAATTCTAAGGAGACTGCACTTGTATTTTTAGATTTTGCTTGTTTGGAAGAATGTGTAATTGCCCGATCTGCTGGGAAATACAAGCTGCAAGATTTCAGAAACATTGCACAGAATGTAATAGGAACCATACCTTCTCAGGGAGGTTTAAAGCAGGGGGTTGACTGTATTATTGTGCTCTTGAGAATTGTCCTCTGAGCATCCCCAGAATCGATATAGTGGCAAGAAGCCTTCCGGGCTGCTATTCAATTTCCATGGTAAGTGGGTCTTCCCATCTAGAGGGGCTACACAAAAACTGTATTGGATTTGCCAGCAGCCCAGAGGGAAGTTGTCACTTTACGATGGGCTTTCTGTGTCTAATTTAAGATCCCAACACAAGGAAGGAGTGGCCCCAAAGAATGCTTCTCACCATCTCCCTCACCAGTGAATACCACTCCTCGTTCACACTCTTTCCTGCACACTCACCATGATTCCACCAGCAGTCCTTTGTGAAAGTGCCACTCTAACTGGCAGTGTCCATTACAATCTGTTTTGGAAGGATGTGTCGGAAGGATATTGAGAGTGTGTTGCTGGAAAAGCACAGCAGGTCAGGCAGCCTCCCAGGAGCAGGAGAATCAACGTTTCCAGCATAAGCCTTTCATCGGGAATCTTCCTGATGAAGGGCTTATGCCCAAAATGTCGATTCTCCTGCTCCTCAGATGCTACCTGACCAGCTGTGATTTTCCAGCACCACCCTTTTGACTCTGATCTCCAGCACGTGCAATCCTCACTTTCTCTGTGTTGAAAAGATGCCCAGTTAAATGTCTGATTGCATTGTAATAACATCTGGTCTCTCAGGGAGAAAGAAATAACATAAGTTCCTATCATTGTCCAACCACAGGCTAAAATGTACATTACTCATATTAAATCATGTCCTATATTTTATATGTTGATATTTCTGAATGCCTATTTTTGGGTTTTACATTAGCATTGGTCTCAGCGGCAGCCGGAAAAGAGGATTGAAAGATGAACTTACTATATAAAAACTCACTTGCTGCAAAATTGAGCTCCTGGGGCTTTGGTGTTACAAGTTTCATTTTGGTTTCTGTGTCAGGCATGTACGTGGCACCCCCTCTCAGCCATGGCTATCATATTCACAAGCCCCTTGCAGGCTGCAGCATTAGGGGAGATGAAGCAAAGTCAACAATGAGGAGCAGAAGACAAACATTTATCATTTGTAAACATCTTTAAAACAGCATAAAGATATTTTTGTTTCTGTCCATTTCAGAATTTGTGGAGGTAAAAGAACCAGAAGAAGAAGCGTTATCAGGTAAATATCCAGCATAGTGGAGCTGATTTTAGTCACCTGCTGATTCAGAGTGTACACTGTTGCAATTCTGGAGCAGATCACCAAATTATGTTAGGATCTGCTTTAGGTTCAGTAACCTTTTTGGTTTTAAAGTAGATAAGAGGCGAGATCCAGAAGACCGACTAAAGAAAAGGACAATTTGACAGATTTGATCAAATACATTACCACACAACATTAGAACATTAGAACAGTAATATTCTATAATAAATGTACAACTTATTTCTAACACTCAGAATTAACACATTGGGAGCACCGAGGATCAGAGGGTCCTTTGTGTCCACGCACACCATCATGTACTGGAATGGTGGTTATGAAGGCATATTAGCTAGTGTATCATATTTAGGAGCAGGGAAGTAATGCTGGAACTGTGTGAAGAGTTGTTTAAGCCACAGCTAAAGTATTAAATGTAGTTCTAGAATCCACATTTCAGGGAGAATGTGACTGTACTGGAGAGGGTGCAGAGAAGATATACCAGGATGTTGCTTGGGATGGAGGGCTTTAGTTTTTCTTGGAGCAGAGGAGACGGAGAGGGAACATGATTGAGATGTGTAAAACTATGGGGGCATTGATAAGGTAGACAAGAGGAAACTTTCCACTTGGTGGATGAAATCGATAAGCAAGGGGCATAGATTTAAAGTAAGGGGCAGGAGGTTTAGAAGGAACTCCTCCAGAGTGTAACAATGTCTTCGGTCCATGGGGTTTCTAATCTCACCCGTACAGATTCAACATCATGATTTGAAGTCAGTGGGAACTGTAGTGAGCTGGTAAAATGGATACAGAACTGGCTAGTCATAGAAGACAGAGAGTAGTGGTGGAAGGGGGTTTTTCTGACTGGAGATCTGTGAGCACTGGTGTCCTGCAGCCATCAGTGCTGGGACCTCGACTGTTTATAATGCTTTTAGGATATGGAAAGATATAGTAAAAATTAGCAAGTTTGCGGGCGACACAAAGAATGGGGGAGCTGCAGACAGTAAGGAAGATTGTCAGAGGATAGAGCAAGATATGGACAGGCCGGAGAAATGGTAGATGGATTTTAATCCAGTCAACTGTGAGGTGATGCATTTCAAAACATCTTATGCAGGAGGGAAGTATACAGTAAATACTAGAAACTTAATAACATTAACATATACAGAAGGATCCAGGCACATCAGTGCATAGTTGTTTTCAGCAGCAGGAAGAGTAGGAGGTTGGACCAGGGGCCTGCTGGAAAAGGTTAGTCACTAATTTAAATCTTTACATCTGACATCGGAGAACAGATGTTTCTAGGAAAGGATGGACCTTTTTCCCCTCAGCTATGTAAGTGAGTGTTTTCAAAACTTGAGAATCTATCTTTGTAGGGCTTCCCACCCAACCTCCTCGTCCACCCTTAACAACCAAGTAAGCTTCTCTTCTTTTTTACTTTCTGATAAAGAGACGAGCAGGGATGGCAAAGCAGGGAGAGGAATGTTCTTCCTTCATGATGTTTGAGGTAAGGGACACCATTAATGTCCCATCCATGTACATCTGCAGGAAATGCACCCAACTCTTGCACTTCCAAGACCGCATTAGGGAACTAGAGTGGGAGCTGGATGAACTTCAGATCATTCGGGAGGCAGTCTGTGATAGATAAGTGTTAGAGGGAAGTAGTTACTCTTAGGCATGAAGAAAGCTGGGTGACTGTTAGAAGGGGGAAATAAACAGTCAGTTCAGGGATTCTCTGTGGTTGTTCCCCTGAAAAACAAGTATACCATTTTGGATACTGTTGGGGGGTGTGACTTACCAGAGGCATGCATTGGGGTGTCGGTCTCCGGCATAGAGCCTGTTCCTGTTGCACAGAAGGGAAGGAGGGAATGGAGGAGAGTGTTAGTCATTGGGAACTCAATAGTTAGAGGGTCAGATAAAAGGTTTAATGGGAATGAACAAGATTCATGATTAGTATATGGCCTCCCAGGTGCCAGGGTCCGTGATGTCACGGATCGTGTCTGTGGGGTCCTGAACGGAGAGGGTGACCAGCCCTAAGTTGTGCTCCATATACGTACCAACGACATAGGTAGAAAGAGGGATAAGGATGTAAAGCAGGATTTCAGGGAGCTAGGGTGGAAGCTGAGAGTAAGAACAAACAGAGTTGTTATCTCTGGTTTGTTACCAGTGCCATGTGATAGTGAGGCGAGGAACAGGGACAGAGATCAGCTGAACATGTGGTTGTAGGGATGGCGCAGGAAGGAGGGTTTCAGGTACATGGATAATAGGGGCTCATTCTGGGAGAAGGTGGGACCTCTACAAACAAGATTGTCTTCACATGAACCAGAGGGGTATTAATATCCTGGGTGGGAAATTTGCTGGTGCTATTCAGGTGGGTTTAAACAAGCACAGCAGGGGGATGGGAACCTGTGGTGTAGTTCCAGTACACAGGAAGATGTGAGGAGGAACAGAATTTCATGGTCATGGGAGTTTGCTGGCAGACAGCAAGCTGGTTTGAAGTCTGTCTACTTCAACACCAGGAGTGCCCAGAATAAGGCAGGTGAACTTGCAGCATGGATAGGTACCTGGGACTTCAACGTTGTGGCCATTTCGGAGACATGGATAGAGCAGGGTGAGGAATGGATGGTTCCATGGTTTAGATCTTTCATTAAGAACAGGAAAGGTGGTAAAAGAGGGTGAGGTGTGGCCTTGTTAGTCAAGGACAGTATAACGGTGGCTGAGAGAACTTTTGACAAGGACTCATCTACTAAGGTAGTATGGGCTGAGGTTAGAAACAGGAGAGGAGAGGTCACACTGCTGGGAGTTCCAGGGATGTGGACGAGAGGATTGGAAAAATGATTCTGGGTAGAAGTGAAAGGGACAGGGTGGTCAATATGGGAGACTTTAACTTCCCCAACATTGACTGGAAATGCTATAACTCTAGTATGTCGGATGGATCAGTTTTTGTCCAATGTGTGCAGGTGGGTTTACTGATACAATATGTTGAAGGGCCAACAAGAGGAGTGGCCGCAGTAGATCTGGTACTTGGTAATGAAACAGGCCATGTGTTTGATTTAGTGATAGGTGAGCACTTTGGAGAGAGTGACATAATTCGGTTGTGTTTAGTTGAGTAATGGAAAGGGATAGGTACATGCCACAGGGCAAGAGTTATAGATGGGGGAAGGACAATTATAATGTGATTAGGCAAGACTTAAGATGCATAGAATGGGGTAGCAAAATGCAGGGGACGGGGACAATCAAAATGTGGAGCTGATTTAAGGAACAAATATTGCGTGTCCTTGATAGGTATGTCCCTGTCAGGCAGTGATAACGTAAGGGAACCGTGATTTACTAAAGAAATTGCATCTCTTGTTTAGTGGAAGAAGAGATTTATGTGCCATTGAGATGAGACGGTTCAGATGAGGTGATGGAGAGTTACAGATTAGCTAGGAAGAATTTAAAGAGAGAGTTAAGAAGAGCAAGGAGGGGTCATAAGCAGTCTTTAGCAAATAGAATAAAGGAGAACGCTAAAGCTTTCTGTAGGCATGTGAAGAATAAAAGGATGACAAGGGTAGGAATAGGGCCAGTCAAGGACAGAAGTGGGAAGTTGTGTATGCACCCCGTGGAGATTGGAGAGGTGCTAAAAGAATATTTCTCATCTGTTTTCACTCAAGAAAAGGAGAATATTGTAGAGGAGAAGAATGAGATATGAGATATTAGACTAGAAACATTGATATTAGTAAGGAGAAGGTGTTATCAATTCTAGATGGTGTGAAAGTAGATAAGTCCCCTGGGCCGGATGGGATTTATCTGAGGATTCTCTGGGAAGCTAGGGAGAAGGTGTTGGAGCCTTTGGCCTTAATCTTTGAGTTGTCATTGTCTACAGGTTTAGTATCAGAGGGCTGGAGGATTGCAAATGTTGTGCCCATGTTCAAGAAGGGCAGTAGAGATGACCCAGGTAATTATAGACCAGTGAGCCTTACTTCTGTTGTAGGAAAAGTTTTGGAAAGGATTATAAGATATAGGATTTATAATCATCTAGCAAGCAACAATTTGGAGAAAGTCAACATGGTTTCATCAAGAGTTGGTCATGTCTCACAAACCTCATTGGGTTTTTTGAGAAGGTGACCAAGCATGTAGATGAGGGTAGGGCAGTTGACGTGATGTACATAGACTTCAGTAAAGCCTTTGATAAGGTTCCATATGGTAGGCTTTTGGATAAAATGCAGAGGCATGGGATTGAAGGTGATTTAGCAGTTTGGAGTAGAAACTGGCTTTCTGTAAGAAAGCAGCGAGTGGTGGTTGATGGAAAATATTTAGCCTGGCATTCGGTTACTAATGGTGTGCTGCAAGGATCTATTTTGAGACCACAGCTGTTTGTCATTTTAATAAATACCTTTCACACAGGCATGGTGGATGGGTTAGTAAGTTTGCAGATGATACTAAAGTCGGTGGAGTAGTGGACAGAGTGGAAGAATGTTATTGTTGCTGGGGGACTTGGATAAACTCCAGAATTGGGCTGAGAGCTGGCAAATGGAGTTCAATGCAGCTAAATGTGAGGTCATTCACTTTAGGCAGAGTTCTGGGTCAATGGAAAGATCCTTGGTCACGTGGATGTGCAGAGGGATCTTGGAGTCCATGTACATAGATCCCTGAAAGTTGTCACCCAGTTGATAGTGCTGTTAAGAAGGCATACAGTGTATTAGGTTTTATCGGTCGAGGGAATTGAGTTCCGGAGCCGTGATGTCATGCTGCAGCTATACAAAACGCTAGCGCGGCCTCAATTGGAATATTGTGTACAGGTCTGGTCGCTCCTTTACAGGAAGGAAGTGGAAGCATTGGAAAAGGTGCAGAGGAGATTTACCAGGATGTTGCCTGGTCTGGAGGGAACAGCCTATGAGGAAAGGCTGGGAGACTTGGGTTTGTTCTCATTGGAGAGAAAAAGGCTAAGAGGGAATTTAATAGAGACATACAAGATGATCAGAGGATTAGATTAGATTACTTACAGTGTGGAAACAGGCCCTTCGGCCCAACGAGTCCACCAATGCACAACCCACCCAGATCCATTCCCCTACATTTACCCCTTCACCTAACACTACGGGCAATTTAGCATGGCCAATTCACCTGACCTGTACACTTTTGGACTGTGGGAGGAAAGTAGAGCACCCGGAGGAAACCCACGCAGACACGGGGAGAATGTGCAAACTCCGCAAAGTCAGTTGCTTGAGGTGGGAACTGAACCTAGGTCTCTGACGCTGTGAGGCAACAGGGCTAACCACTGTGTCACCGTGCCGTCTATTAGATAGGGTGGACAGTGAAAGTCTTTTTCCTAGAATGATGACATCAGCTTGTATGAGGGGGCATAGCTGCAAATTGAGGGGTGATAGATTTAAGACAGATGTTAGAAGCAGGCTCTTTACTCAGAGAGTGGTCAGGGCATGGAATGCCCTGTCTGCCAATGTAGCTAACAGCCACATTAGGGACATTTAAACAAACCTTGGATAAGCATATGGATAATGATGAGACAGTGTAGGGGAATGGGCTTAGATTAGTTCACAGGTCAGTGCGACATCAAGGGCCGAAGGGCGTCTTCTGCACTGTATTGTTGTATGTTCTATGTTCTATGAAAGTGGCAACACAACTGGATAAGGTGGTCAAGAAGGCAATAGCATGCTTTCCTTCATTAGTTTGGGCATAGAGTATGAAAATTGGCAAGTCATTTTGCAGCTGTCTAGATATTTATTGCATACATACAATATTGGTCACCACACAACCAGAAGTATGTGGAGGCTTTGGAGAGGTTGCAGTAACAGTTTATCAGGATATTGCTTGATTTGAAGGGTACTAGCTATAAGAAGAAGTTGGGCTAACATGGTTCATTTTCACTTGAATGTCAAAGGATAAGGGGCAACCTGATAGAACTTTTCAAAATTATGAGAGGCATGGATAGAATGGTTGGTCAGAGTCTTTTACCCAGGGTAAAAATTTCAATTGCTAGGGAACATTTTCAGGTAAAAGCAGTCAGTGTAAAGGAGATGTGAGAGGCAAGTTTTTTTTACACAGAGGGTGTTAAGTGCCTGGAATACATTGCCAGAGAACGTAGGCAGGCAGATACAATAGCAACATTTAAGAGGCACCTTGACAGACAAATGAATAGGCAGGTATGGATGGCAGAGAGGAAAAAGGTTTTTATGTTAGAAAGGCATCATATATCGGCACAGTCGTGGTGGAGTGAAGGTTTTGCTCTTGGGTTGTCCTGTTCTTACTTCTGTTCTTTGATTTTCAATTTTCTGAGCAAATGTCCTTGTTCAGTATTGCATTGGAAATCTATTACTTGCAATACTACTCCACCGCTGTTTTCCAATTTTCTGGCCTTCTTAAATAATGAATAGCCTTGGATGTTCAGTTCCCATCTTTGGTCATCCTGCAACTATGTTTCTGTCATTGCAGCCATATCATATTTATAACTATTTGCAACGCACATTCATCCAACTTATTGTGAATACTGAAGAAACATCACTGGACTCAAAAAGTGAGCTCTGTTTGCTCTCTAACGATGCTTCCAGACCAGTTGGATTTCTCCAGCAATTTCTGTTTTTGTGCATTGTATGCTTTTAAACTTGACTGTTTATACTTATTAGTCCTCTGAGATTCATTTTGCACTGTGACCCCATTTGCTTTATGCTCTTTATTTTTCCCTTCCAGTTTTGCTTCTTACTTTACCATCTTACATTTCTATCCTAGTTTTCCCTTCGCTTGTCTCCCTACTCAGGTTCCCAATGCTTATAGCTTGAACACTCCCTGTCAGCACTAGTGATCAGCTCCCCACTATGTTCTGGCCCTGCTCAAATGCAACTCTTTCTGCTTGTAATGGTCCCATCTTCCCATTACTGGTCCAGGAATCTGAATTCCTCCCCTGAACACCATTCCTTCAGCCACATATTCATCACATTTACACTGTTATTTCTATGCTCCCTAGCAAATGGCGCAGTTAGTAAGCTGCAGATTATTACCTTTTGAAGTTCTACTTTTTAATATAGGTTCTATCTGCCAATACTCAACTTATAGGACCTCATCCCATTTCTTTTCTATGCTGTTGGCAGTGATATCTCCCACAGCAGTGCTGTTCACCTCTTCCTTCTGAATGCCCAACATCCACTCCAGGATATCTTTCACTTTGGCCCAAGGGAGGCATAATATCATTCTGCAGTAACTTCTGTCTCCCAGAGTGCAGAAACACCTGTCTATTCCCCTTGCTAACGAGTCCCCTATCTCTGCCACACTGCTTCTTTCCTTCTTGTACAGCAGAGCCAACCAGGGTGTCATGGACCTGACTTCCAATGTTATTCCCTGAGATGTTATCCCATAACAAAATCCAAAATGGTCCATCTGTTAGACGTAAGGAAGACCACGGGGGTCTCCTGACACCCTACCTTTGTCTACTCTGACTGGTGGTCACAGGCCCTTTCTGATTGTCCAGTTTTTACTGTGGTGTGACCACCTCACTGAATGAGCTGTCTAGAATAAAAGTAGGAAAATTTGCTTAAGTTGGTGAGTTGCATGTGGAGAATATTTATCATGATTGCACGGGCTCTGGGGATAATACTTGCCTAGCCAAGAGTGTTATATTCACAACACCCTTTGGGCTACAGGATTAAGTGGAGATAGCACAGAAGCAGCAGAGAAAGGGATCAGAAGACTAACATTTGTAATTTGCAAAAATAATTATAACAGCAAACTATTTTCTTCACCAAGATATTTCTGCTTCTGTCCATTGTAGAATTCATTGGGGAAGAAGATTCACAAGAAACATTATCAGGTAAATACCTGGCAACATAGGACTGTTTTGCTAACTTGATTCAGAATGTACTCTGACTTCTGTTAAATGGTTGCATATTGTTTTCAATGTTTCAACAAAACTACTCTCAGACATTTTGAGAAGTAAGTTGTGGTGCTTCAGTGACTGTGCAATATCTAGATGAGAAAGTGAAGGGATCTTTGAGTCCAGGGTAGAAAGCAGAAATGTGTTGGGGAAAGGAAGGACTAAATGGGAGCAGAACTGGAGAGAAATGAGAGGAAGCAACAGGAGAAGGATGATGTGGGGATGTAGATTATGGAGGTCATAGAGATTTGCAACCCATCCATGCCGACCAGATATCCTAACCCACTCTAGTCCCACCTGCCAGCACCTGGCCCATATTCCTCCAAACCTTTCCTATTCATATACCCATTCAAGTGCCTCTTAAATGTTGCAATTGTGCCAGCCTCCACCACATCCTCTGGCAGCTCATTCCATACACGTACCATCCTCTGTGTGAAAATGTTGCCCCGTAGGTCTCTTTTATATCTTTCCCCTCTCGCCCTAAACCTGTGCCCTCTAGTTCTGGACTCCCCGACCCCAGGGAAAAGACTTTGTCTGTTTACCCTATCCATGTCCCTCATCATTTTGTAAACCTTTATAAGGTCACTCCTCAGACTCCGACGCTCCAGGGAAAACAGCCCCAGCCTGTTCAGCCTCTCCCCATAGCTTAAATCCTCCAACCATGGCAACATCCTTGTAAATACTTTCTGAACTCTTTCAAGTTTCACAACATCTTTCCGATAGGAAGGAGACCAGAATTGCATGCAATATTCCAACAGTGGCCTAACCAATGTCCTGTAAAGCTGCAACATGATATCCCAACTCCTCTACTCAATACTCTGACCAATAAAGCATAGCATACCAAATGCTTTTTTCACTATCCTATCTACCTGCGACTCCACTTTCAAGGAGCTATGAACCTGCACTCCCAGGTCTCTTTGTTCAGCAACACTCCCTAGGACCTTACCATTAAGTGTATAAGTCCTGCTAAGATTTGCTTTCCCAAAATGCAGCACTTCGCATTTATCTGATTTAAACTCCATCTGCCACTTCTCAGCCCATTGGCCCATCTGGTCAAGATCCTGATGTAATCTGAGGTAACCCTCTTCGCTGTCCACTACACCTCCAATTTTGGTGTCATCTGCAAACTTACTAATTGCACCTCTTATGCTCGCAGCCAAATCATTTATGTAAATGACAAAAAGTAGAGAACCCAGCACCGATCCGTATAACACTCCACTGGTCACAAGCCTCCAGTCTGAAAATCAACCCTCCACCACCACCCTCTGTCTTCTACCTTTGAGCCAGTTCTGTATCCAAATGACTTGTTCTCCCTGTATTTTGTGAATCTAATCTTGCTAATCAGTCTCCCATGGGGAACCTTTTCAGACGCCTTACTAAAGTCCATATGGATCACATCTACTGCTCTGCCCTCATAAATCTTTTTTGTTAGTTCTTCAAAAAACTCAATCAAGTTTGTGAGACATAATTTCCCACGCACAAAGCCATGTTGACTATCCCTAATCAGTCCTTGCCTTTCCAAATACATGTACACCCTGTCCCTCAGGATTCCCTCCAACAACTTGCCCACCATCGACATCAGGCTAACTGGTCTATAGTTCCCTGGCTTGTCCTTACCACCCTTCTTAAACAGTAATACCACGTTAGCCAGCCTTCCAGCACCTCACCTGTGATTAGGAGCAGAGGGAAGAGGAAGGGGGAATGGAAATTGTGTGGATAAATAGAAGGGTCAAAAACTCTGTTTCTGTGATTTTCTCTTCCTTGAGAAAATCTCTCAAGCTCCCAGAGCCTAAGTTTCAGTTATTGAATAAGTGAGTCAAGGAAAATATTCCCAACTTCAGACCATGGAATTTCTGCTTTGTGTGCAGGGAGAGGATTCCTTGAGATCAATAGCTTGATTTGTTGGGAAGTGGCAAATGTGGTGGTAGGTAGTTGTTGGAGAGGGATCGAGCCTTCAGTCTGCTGAAGCTGGAGTTTCAGGAAGAGTAGACAGAAAGGAAACCAACCCCTGGCATTGTTACCACACACTCCTTTCCCATAAACTCCTTCCCTACTAGACTCTCTCCATCAATCCATGGATAATATCTAGAAAAGTGAAAAAAAGCAAAGAACTGTGAATGCTGGAAATCTAAAACAAAAACAAAAGTTGCTGGAGGAATTCAGCTGATCTGACAGCATCTGTGGAGGGAAAACAGATTTTAATGTTTTGGATCCAGTGACCCTTTATCAGAACGGATTCTGCTAAGCATCATATCTACCATAGAAAAGAGAAAGAGTTCTCACCAATTATTCTACTGCTAGGTGGAGAACTCGATTGCTTATATTAGACCTAGATGTTATTGACAGTGTATTTGGATTTTGCAATAAGTTGCCCTTGTATCAGAGATAGCTGAAAGGGTGGATTAGAAGCTACACAATATAGAGACTCAGCTGTTGCAGTGCTGGGCTTGACAGTGTGTAGTTTTGGTGCAACGTGTTGTAGTTTGGTGACCCTGTCAGGCAGGAGTGACTATAGCGCAGGAGATCCCGATCGCCACTCCAATCGCAAATGAGAGAAATGTGGATGAGAAGCGGGCACAGTGTGACATCAATCAGCATGTGATTCTGATTTGCCCGTAGTGTTAGGTGAAGGGGTAAATGTAGGGGAATGGGTCTGGGTGAGTTGCTCTTTGGTGTGGACTTGTTGGGCTGAAGGGCCTGTTTCCACACTGTAAGTAATCTAATGGAAAGTATGTTGCAGAGCTGCAGTGACTGTACAGTATGTAGATGAGGCAGGTTGAGAGGTGAAGGGATCACTGGGTCCAGGAGATGAGAGTAATGAAGATGGGGACCAGAAGGATTAAATGGCAGAAGGCCAGGAGTGAAGTGCGAGATTGTAGCAAGCGAGGAATGATTGTCAAAGGAAGGACACAAGGTATTGAATCATTAGGACATTGGGTATAAGTAGCAAGGGAAAAATGGAGGAGGCAGTGGTTAATGGATGAATCACAAAATACTCTTGGGCCAATTGTGTTGAGTGATCGGTCCCTCTGTGATATTTTCTCTTGTGAGAATAATCTCTTATCTTTCCATAGGTCAATTTCCTATCTAATGGGAAGATGAAAGTAAGGGAAATATTCCTGACTCCAAGCCTAGGAATTTCTATTTGGTGGAGACGCTCTGAGGGGAGTTTGATTCCTGAGGCTAATTGTTTGATTAGCTTGAAAGTGCCCAATGAGGCTTGTATGAAGTGATCAGAGAAGGGGTAAGGTTTTGAGTTCAGGCTTTCTGCTGAGTTTCAAGAAGAATGGATAGAATTTGACAGTTTCTGTTCCCAACCAGCATTCATGGCTGAATAAGAAAGTGCAATAAGAAGTGTGAAATGAAAGGAGGTTGGGAATGTGCTTGTATTGCTTGAGAACCTGCCAATATCCTAGCAATCAAGATCCAGAACAAAGTCTTGGGGCCTGCTGCCATTGGTTTAGTACCAATGGCTGATAGAATCATGCCATCTGGAGAGGCTGTTTAGCAAACCCAGTCAGAAGGCAGTGGGGGCCAAGTCTCTGAATACTTTCAAGAAAGAGTTGGATAGAGCTCTTAAAGATAGTGAAATCAAGGGTCATGGGGATAAGGCAGGAACAGGATACTGATTGTGAATGATTAGCCATGATCATAATGAATGGTGGTGCAAGCTTGAAGGGCCGAATGGCCTACTTGCACCTATTTAACAGGAGCCCAGCAGGTTGTTGTCACTTTCAAATGGGCAGTCTGTGCCCAATCAAGTGTTCTAACAACATGAAGGGATGGCACTACATGAAGTCAATCCCTTGCACTTGTTACCAAAAACCCTTGTCAGCAAACCTTCTGTTTCTGAAACCTTTCCATGGTACCTTGTGATGTTGCTAAGTATCAAAAGTGCCCTTCATTACCAGTGGCACTAGCAATACTTGGGAGCTGGACACATCAATGCCTAATTGAAATGCAATAGCATCATATCTGCCAGAGTAAAATGACAGAGCTACTACGGAGTGTCCAATCTCTGGGTGAGAATTCCATTGTCCATATTGAACTCTGGTCTATGGTTTAGATGTTGATGAATGTGTACATGGATTTTACAACTACATTGGACTTGTAACAGAGATAGCTGAAAGAATGGATTGGAAACTGTATGATATAGAAATTCAGATGCTGCAACATTGGGCTTGGCAGTACCTTGGTTTTATTGCAATAATTGATGACCATTTGTCATCATATAGTGTGATATAGTTTTATGACCATATCAGAAAGAAGCAATTATAACATGGAGGATCCAATCGCTATCTTGAGCGAATACAAGGAGAGTGGGCAGGAGAGGCACAAGTGACATCAATCAATATTTGACTATTTGATAGCAGCATTTTCATTTTCAAACTTGCTGCTCTGGTTAATGTCCTCTTCTAACTTTGTAGAGCTGTACAGGAACTCAACTAAAGGACGACCTGTACATTCACACAGGTGTTACTTAAACATTTAACATTTAAACATTCAACAGTTGGAAGATTTGTCTAATTCAGGAATGGGAAAAAGTGAGTACTGCAGATGCTGGAAATCAGTCTAGATTAGAGTAGTGCTAGAAAAACGCAGCAGGTCAGGCAGCATCTGAGGAGCAGGAAAATCGACATTTCAGGCAAAAGCCCTTCATTTGGAATGAAGGGCTTTTGCCTGAAACATCGATTTTCCTGCTCCTCAGATGCTGCCTGACCTGCTATGTTTTTCCAAGCACCACTCTAATCTAGACTCTAAGTTAGGAGTGGTTTTGCATATGGAGATGGTGTCGGTTGTGATTGTAAGGGTTCTAGGGACAGCACTACTTCCCAGCCATGTTTGCTATATTCACAATGCCCAATGGGCAGCAGCATTTGGAGAATGGGACCCAGAGACCATCAGTGTGATCTATAAAAATGATTATAACAGAAAATGGTTTTATTCATCAAGATATTTTTTCTTCTATCCATTGCAGAAATTGTTGAGGTACAAGAGCCAGAAGAAGAAGAAGAAGAATTATCAAGTAAATATCTGGAACTATGGAAGACTTTGCATACTTGCTGTTTAGAATGTACCATGACTTGTTTCGGATGTTTGGTTTTGTTCATTACATTTCGATGAAACTGCACTAATAAGTAATGAAAAGTAATTTGCGGGATTGCAGTGAAAGTATGGTGTCAAGATGAAGCAGGATGAGAAGGTGAAGAGATTACTGGGCCTAGAGCAGGATGTGATCAGGTAAAGGGACAGAAAGGATTAAATGGGAGGACAGCAGAGCTCAGAGGAACAAAGGAATCTTGGGGTGTTCACCCACAGCTTCATGAAGGTGTCAGGACAGGTTAATATGCTGCTTAAAAAGCAAATGAGACATTTCCTTCTGGTATAGATTATAAGAACATAGAGGTTATGTTGGAGCTGTACAGATCTTTGGTTAGACTACAACTGTAGTACTGTGTGCAATTCTGGTCACGACACTAGAGGAAGGATGTGATTACACTGGAGGAGGTGCAGAGCTGGGCAGAAAGACTGCACATACTCGTGCTGTTTTCTTTGGAACTGAAAAGGTTAAGAAGTGAGCATGATGAGCATGTATAAGGTTAGGAGGGACATGGAAAGGGTGCTTAGAAACAATTGTTCTCTTAGTGGAATGGTAAACAACAAGGGTGCATAATTTTAAGGTGAATGGCAGGAGATTTTGAGAGGATTTGAGGAAAATCTTTTCCACCAGAGTGTGGTGGGAATCTGGAGTGCACTGCTTGGGAAGGTAGTTGAGGTAGGAAACCTCAATTGTTTTAAAGTACTTGGATGAACCTTTTAAAATATCATAAAATTCAAGGCTATGGCCCAAACCATAATGAGACTTGTGTAGATTTGCAGTAACTTTTTTGTCAGTGCAACTTGAATGAGCTGAAGGGTCTCTTTTGTAGTCTATGATTCTAAGAGGAAGGAGGGAGCAGCACAGGGACAATGGAACACAGGGACAATGGAGCACAGAGACAAGGGAGCACAGGGACAATGGACAGTGAAAGCACACATGAGATAGAGGAGTACAGATGATAGGCAGGAAAGCGAAAATTGTGCTCAAGGTGACGCAAATGGAAGTGGCAGGAAACTGTAAGAGGATAATCATGTTGAGTGTTCTCCTCTGAATTCCTTCTCTGCGTGATCGTTTTTCATACTCCCAGTGACCAGTTTCCCGTTTAGTGGGGAGTTTGGGATGAGGAAAATATTCCCCACTTGTGGGTTTAGAATTTCTGATCAGTGGGGAAGTTGAAGAATATTTGATTCCTGGGGACCAAGTATCTGAATCTCTTGGGAGTGATGAATGTGTTTGGAAGGAATGGTAGGAAAGGGGATAGTGATTTCAAGTCCATAGTTTCATCAAGGCTGGGGAATGGTGGGAAATTTGAGGAGATTGTTGCTGACCTTGACTCAGTGAAGTGAGGTGAATTTGCTCCCTCTTCTGAGAAATATTAGCAGAGATCTCAATGAAGACTGGTGCAGGAAGGCTTGCAGCCCACTGTTGTTTAAATGCTAGCAGCAGGCAGGGTCTTGCCATTTTGAGATACCATCCAGCATACTCTGCTAGATTTATTCATATCCCAACATGGGATACCACTTGCTATTTGGCTCTGTATGCCCAATCAAAGGCCTTAGCAGCAGAAAAGGGTGCCTGTCCATGTTATCACCTCCTTTGCCATCAAACCCTGCTAATTCTGAGCTCTCACCATGGATCTGTCAGCAATTGTTAATGAAATTCCCACTGTAATGCCAACAGTGTATGCTCATCTCAGTGGCACTGGCAGTACTGGAGATGCCCAAGTAAGTGCCTGCTTGGAATGTCAGATTGTCATGCCTCTCAAACAAAACTAACGCTGAGCTCCTGGTGATTATCAAACTGTGGGTAGATGTATTTTGCTCACTTTAGATTTCTGCCAATGTTGATCATACTGATGTATCTGAATGTTTGTTTATTGATTGTAGAGTAAAATTGATCTTGTATCAGAGTTAGCAAAAAGAACAGATTGTAAAATTACACTATGATGCAGACACATGGATGCTGTGAGATTGGGCTCAGTAGTGCCCATTGCTTTGCCAGTATGAGTATTATTGTAGTGTCAGTCAGTGTCACGCATGAATACATAAGATCCAGATGCCATCTCAATTGTATTAATGCCATTTTAAGAGTTTGGGCTGAAAACAAGTGGACTGAGCAGTGTGATGTCAGTATAAGATTGTTTGTGCTAGAGGGCCACACAGGACCAGGACAGAGATGCTTGCAGGCCACTGTCATTCGTTAAATAAACTCCATGCCCATCCCATGGCTCTAACATTAGGAACAGGTGACCCTGCAGGAAGCCAAACCCCTACCATTGTTACCACATCCCTGCCAATGATAGCTTATCATCTTACTCTCTAGTGAATTTCCACTGTAACTTGAAACTGGTGGTATTGGAGAGCAAACAATGTCAGTGCTTGATTGGAATGTAAAGCATCAGGTTTTCTAAAGTAAACCAATCTCTAGCTTCTACCAATTGTCCAGTTACTGGCTGAGACCTGCATCACCACATTAATCTTGGCCAGTGTTTTAGGCATGAATGTATTTGAATGCTTGCCTTCTAATTTTAGAATTATATTGATCAGAGCTATTGAAGGAGCAACTTGAAATGCAAGAGCAAATTTGCAACTAGCTGCAAATTTGGGCACAGTAAGACTCATGGTTTTGGTGCATCAAGTGTTGTTTCTCTGTCCATGCCAGGAGCACAGAACAGACACAAAGGATCTCAGTGGATTTTGATGAGGGCATTAATTCAGAAGGTAGTGTGAACTGGCAGCAAATGGAATGTGTAGTGTTGCAATTCTGATTTGATGGCTGCATTGACATTCTCAAATTTACTGCTTTGGCTATTGTTCTGCTTTATTCTCACACTTCTAAACTTCTATGTGCAGCTAGAGGAAGGACTCCACATAACAGCCAGTAATATTGAAAGTAATCAATAATTGGATTCGTAGGAGCAAATTCCTGCAGATGCTGGAATCTGAACTGAAAACAAAATGTGTTGGAGATCACAACGTGTCAGGCAGCATCCATGGAGAGAACAAGCTAATGTTTCAAGTCTAGATGACTCTTCATCAGAGCTGAAGTGAAGTGGGGGTGGAGGTGGGTGAGTGGGGGAGCAGGGCAGCATTTATGTATTGGCTTTGCTTGAATTGCTAAGCATAGGAAATGCTGCTGCATATTGTTGTGTTTGTAAAAGTTCTATGTACAGCATTTCTTCCAGCAATGACTGATATATTCACACTCCCTCATTAGACTGCAGCTTGAAAAAGAGATAAGTCAGAGACAGCAGAGAAAAGCAGAACATCAACATTTGCAATTGTTATTAAATTATTATAACTTATTATGATTTTCTTCACTGACATACTTTTGCTTATGTCCTTGCAGAATTTATTAAGTTACCACAACCAAAACAAGATATATTATCAGGTAAACATATACAACAGAAGAGGATTGCCTTTTTTAGAATGCTGATTTGATATGTTTAATTACATTTCATTTGATTCATTTCCATTTTATTTTAAATTTTACTTCCACCTTTGCTAAGTGAAAAAAATATATAATAAATTTCCAAGTGATTATGATGATCCCAGTTGATGGCAATGCAGGAGAAATTGCTCCTAACGTAAAATGTGGCTTGATTGAAAAAAAACTTTTACTATTTGTTTATCTTGGTAGTCAATCTCTAAACATATTCACAAGGGGCTGCCAATGTACCTTTACCAACTGAAAATGACAATTTGTAAAGATCTTAACATAAACTGAAAAGGAACAATTCCATAATTCAGCAATATCTTTCTTCGATACTCAAACCCAGTGAAGTATTATCTCTCCTATCATCTTTACTCTTCAATTTCTGACTGAACTGACAATATCACAGTTTTCTTTTTCAGTGCATTTCTGCACATTTATTGGATATGATTCACTCTGTTACTATCTCTCCAAGGTACGATGATGAAAGTGTATAACTTGCTTAATATCAGTTTTGGAGTTTGAATTTCACATCGGAACAGATGGGTTCTGGTTCCTTTTGTGTGGGCTTCCATTAAATATAACAAGGTCAGAGAGTCCTTTTTAAACAGTGACATAATCCAATATTGCTCTGAAAGTTAGTGGCTGAGACTCTTGAGGTGTCAATAGAAAATTGTTTAAGCGAGTTTTGAGGAGATTTGTAGCTCAGATTGAGTTTTTGGATGTAGGTTTGCTCGCTGAGCTGGAAGGTTCATTTCCAGATGTCTTGTCACCATACTAGGTAACATCTTCAGTGGGCCTCAGGCAAAGCACTGCTGATAATTGTTTGTACTGTAGTGGTTTATAACAGCTGGGTAAATGTCATAGATTCAAACAGCATGCAAACAGACCCTTCCATCCAACCAGTCCATACCAACCATGTTCCCAAACTAAACTCATTTCACCTGCCTGCATTTGGCCCATATTCCTCCAAACCTTTTCTATTCATGAACTTATCCAAATGCCTTTTAAACTCGATGACTGTGCCTGCATCCACCACTTTTTCGGGCAGTTATTGCACACTCTGTGTAAAAAGGTTGTCCTTCATGTCTTTTTTAAAACTTTCAGCTCTCACCTTAAAAATATGCCCTCTAGTTATAAACTCTTCTAACATAGGAAAAGATCCTTGTCATTCACCATATTTATGCCACTCATGATTGTATAAATCTTAATAAGGTCACCCCTCAGTCTCCTATCCTCCAGTGAAAAAATTCCTCGACTTTTCAATCTATTTTTATATCTCAAAACCTCCATTCCCAGCAACTTCCTGGTAAATCTTTTCTGAACACTCCTAAGTTTAATATTTAAGGCCATTGGTTTGTGTTCATTTCAAAATAATCAAGTATTAATTTCAGTATATCACAGTCAGATGTAATGTTTTTATGGCATTTTGGTGGGGACCTGATTGCACTCAGAAGTAAGTCTACCTTTTCTCCTGAATATAGGGCAGTTTAGGGAAAGCAGTCACCTTAAGACTTAAGGTTTATTGTCATGTGTACTCAAGTTACAAAAGAACAGGAATACAGTGAAAAGTGTACAATGTTGCCAACACATGCCATCCTGGGTAGAAAGTACCTGGGTACAAATTTAGGTACAAAAAATAGAGAAAATAAAGAAAAAGTTTCACTATATTACAGATATGCATTGTATAAGTTGGAAAAATAAGAAATAAACCAAATAAAAAGACATTACAGTCTTTCTGTAAGAGCTTCAAGTTGTCTGACTGGGTACCACTGGTTCTCAACCCAGTAAGCATCTTCCCTCCAGGGTGCTGGTTATCCCCACTCTGCTCCAAGCCGCTGGTCATCCCCACTCTATTCCAGGTGGCTGGTCATCCCTGCTCTGCTCCAGCCCACTGGTCATTCCTGGTCCACTCAAGGCCACTGGCCATTCCTGCTTTGACCGGACCACTGGTCATTCCCACTCCACTCCAGGCCACTGGCCACCCCCAGACTACTCTGGCACGCCGACAGAAGAGGAAAGGACGGAAGAGAAAAACAAACACAGAAGAAAGAAGATAAGAGAGAAAAAAGAAATAGAATGGATGGAGTGGATGGGCCTCGGCTGGAGCATCCTGCTGCACCACCATCTTGTGTCTTGTGAAAATTTGCTTAGTAGAACAGTTCATTTTGTACGTTCCAGACCAGAAAAGGTTTGGTTAGAAATCTGCAGGTTATTAGAAGCTGAAAATTCTGAGCTCTCAGTTTTGTGGGCATTCTTTTAAGAAGATTCCACAAGTTACAGGAAAAAAAACTGAGGAGGATCAGTTCAGGAGAGTTAAGCAAAAGATTATAGGGATATAATTTCTTGGGACAAGTGTCATTGTAAATGAATGGGATTAAGATATAGTTTGAAAACATTTCTTTGATCTGCTTTCTAAGGTTTATCTAAACTATTTCTTGTGTCTCAATGGTTGGTTTGATTTATTTTTGTTTCAATCTTTTGTGTAATAAGCAGTTGTTGTGTTGCTGAAGCAACTCTGCAACTGAGTGTGAATGTCTCAGTGAGTGACCACCAGATTAAAAATGTGTTTGATCTATTAAGCTAGTTTTCATTCTGAGATCTGACTTTGCCCAGTAGTAACACTTGTGATCATAACAAGTGATATGGGCTCTTGATGCAGATTTAAATTATTGAGATGAATAGAGGTCACGAATCTTGTGAAGAAGTGGATACGTAAAGGTTCAGGATCTAAATAAAACAGGAATTGTGACACTTATTGGATGAATTGGATTTTCAAAATGACTTTGAATGCTACTAAAAGTCTTCTGAGAGCAGAAGATAAAACATTAGGTTATTTGAAATCTTTGACTAAAACTAAACTGAGTTGGCAGATAAATTGAAGTTAGAAATGAAAGTAGATTCTCAGAAGGCAGAGATGCTTAGTGATTGTCAAACATATACAAGTGGAAGAAGGGAAGCCTGATATTCAGACACTAGAGATAAAATGAAGAAGAGTCAGAGAATCATAGAGATATACAACACAGAAATTGACCCTTTGGTCCAACTTGTCCATGCTGACCAGATCCTAACCCAATCTGGTCCCATTTGCCAGCACCCAACCCGTATACCTTGAAAACCTTCCTATTCTGTGAGAATTTTTAAAAAAATTATTTTGAGAGAGAAAATGCAATGAAGAAAAACTTGAATTAGAGAAAAGAGAGAGAGAAAAGGAATTGAAACTGATTAGAAAAAATAAATAAAAATGAAGAGAGAAATAAAGAACAAAGGGAAGGAGGAAAATAAAAAAAACAGAAATGGAAACCAGGAGACTCAGAACATAAAAAGCATTGGAATTTGAAATGGAATTAAGAAAGCTTAGCTTAAAAGTGAAAATGAAATAAGGTAACATGATTGACCAAAGAGATGCTTAAAATGAAAGATGTAAGAAGAGGTAATAGCTTTTAGGATGATTCTGATTCCAGTGAAGCTTTCATTGATCCAAAAATCAATATTTTGTGCCTATATTTATTGAAATGGAATTGAAAGCTATTTCTTCTCATTAAAAAAAAGTGTCAGGGCAGGTAAAATGTATACTTATCTGCTGATTTCTGAAGATAATCTATCAAAAGTTGGATTTACAAGAAAGAAACCTAATCAAACTTTTGCAGAATTTGCTTCTTCAAGAACTCTCAAGAAGCTTGACAACATCCGGGATAAAGGATTGGAATTACGTGCATAAACATTCACCTTTCCACTACTGATGCTTTATATCAGTAGTATATACTATCTACATGATATAGAAATTCACCAAGGATCTTTGAAGCAGCTTCCAAATTCTCAACCTCTACCAGCTAGAAGGACGAATGTAGCAGATATGAGAACACGAACACCTGCAAATGCCAGTTAATGACTTAGAAACATTCCTTAATTCCTTTTCTGTCACTTGGTCAAAATCATGGAATTCCCTTCCAAATAGCATTGTGGGTCACCCGAGACTACAATTAGACTACAAAGATTCAAGACGGCAGCTCACCATCACTTTCTCAATGGCAACTAGAGATGGGTGGTGAATGCTAGCCCAATGCTAGCTAAAGCTCACATCTCATGAATGAAAGAAAAAAATTAATGCTGGGGGATGAGTAGTTTTTATTACTTATGTGAAAGACAATTCAAGAAATGAGGAGAAATTATGATTATGGAAAATAAACCTAATAGTTATTTATTTGAATTCCTGTATCAAAGATCTGAGAAGCAGAAAGAATATAGCTCTGATACCCTACACAGACAATAACAGGTGGGGAGATTCACAAGAAGTTGGGGGAATAGAAAATGCAGATGGAAGAGATATTTAATTAGTAAACAAATGGGAAGGCTATGAAAGTACTAAAAAAGAGAGATGAGAAAACAGACTATAAAACAAATAAAGGAACATAAAGGAATTAAAATACTTCAACTGTAATAAAACTGGGCATACCAAAGCCAGTTGATGTAGTTAAATGGGAGACCAATTGCAGAAGTAAGAATGTCAAAGGAATCCTCAGAAAAGGAGGCGTCAGTAAAAGGAAATACCTATTTAAATTGTAGCTGTAACACAAAGAGAACATGCTTCCTTAAAACTTTACTAAGAAAAGATAAATTATTCCAGCTTTTTGAGGAAATCTCCTTTTGAATATTGATAAAGAGAATCAGGCCACTGGATATTGTGAAAAAGTTTTCTCAAGAAGGGAAGTATTTCCTTACTCCTCAAACCGAGGAGGTAAACCAAAAAAGGTATTGAGAGACACTGAAGGAAATCATTTAATGATGCTGGCAATTCTACAATTTACCTTCAAGAGAAGATATTGAAGGTACAAATATTAATTGGAGGTACACATGAGGATTACAACCAGCCCATTATACAGAGTTAGATTAAAGAATAGACATCAATAGAGGTTGTAATTGGGGCTGTAAAACAGTTGCTTGTAAATAAATTCATTTTTCTTCAGAAATGACTTGGATAAGTCAAAAATATTGGTCTCCCTGACAGTAGTAGGGAAACCAGCAGAATTAAAGGAAAATGAGATACTACAGCAGGAATCTCCTGGATTGTGACAAGATCTCAGGCCCATGAAATCAGACAGAAAGAAGAAAATGAGATCACTTCAAAATTCTGTTATCAAATACAATTTTCAAAAATTTAAATGAAAGGAATGAAGGTAAAGCAAATTGTTTATCAGCCTTACTTCAAATATCAGTTAATGAGGTGGTCCATCAGATTGTCATGCCACGTAAGTATTGTAACAAAATTATATAAGAGTCTTGTGAAATTCCAATGGTAGGTCAGATGTGAATTAGGAAGACTGGCTTAATATTAAATCACTTTTTTATTGGGCAAGGTTATGTAAACATGAGGTCAAATTTTGCCAAACATGCCATATATGTCATTTAATAGAGAAACCTTAACCATTGATTAATCAGCACTTTTAACCCTGATATCAGCTTTCATTAAACTGTATGGCAGGGTTTTAATAGGTTGTGTAGTATCCCTACAAACACAAACAGGAAGCAGTATCGTTTAACAATCATGAATGTGTCACCAAGATTTGCTGGAGCAGTGCCTCTGGGAAAACATTAATGCAAAATTGATATTGGAAAAGTTATTTCAATCTTTTACAAAATACCGAAGCCTAGAGAAATACAATCAAATCAAGGTTCTAGCTGTATGTCACAAATGTTCAAATAAATAATGAATAATTGGAAATTTAAAAAAAATACATCTTTTGATGATTGTGCAATAATCAGGCGCAATTGAATGATGGCATAAAACTTTGAAGACCACAATTGGAGCATTTTTCAGGCATGTCTTATTGATTTTGACAAAATCACTTGTCACTGTTTTTCTTTAGGGATGCTCTTAATGAGTCCACAAGATTCAGCTCTTTTCCAACTAATGGACATGAGGTGAAGGGACACTTAAATTGGTTAAAGAAAAAATGATATATTAAAGTCTCAGTTAAAGGCTACGTTAAAAAAAAACTCCGGAGGCTGGAAGTTAGAAACAAAATCTGCAATTGCTTGTAAAACTCAGCAGGTCAGCCGGCATTTGTGGAGAGAAAGCAGAGTTAATATTTTATGTCCAGTAAAGCTTCGTCAGAACTGATAGTAGCTAGGAAAATGTTAATGCATATGCTGGAGAAGGGGTGGGGGAGGTGGAAGGAGTAAATGATAGGTGGAGATGGAGCCCAAAGAGAATGAAAAATAGTTGGGTAAACAAAGGAGTGGGTAAAGGTCAGCCTTGGAGAATGAATAGCTATAATTAGGGATTCTTAGTGACTGACGATGTAAATGGTAGCAGCCCATGTGATGACAAGGCTAAGTGTGTGGGGTGAGGACACGGGAAAAAGTGCTCTGGTCCTGAAATTATTGAATTCAATATTGATTCCAGAAGATTTCAGGGTTCCCAAGTGGAAAATTAAGTTTTGATAATCCAGCTTGTGCTGGAGCACTAAAGCAAGCCCACAAAAGAGATTTTGGCCAGGGAACATAGCAGTCTGTTAAAATGGCAGGCAACCATACACTCAGGTCATTTTTACAGACACAATGTATGTGACATGGCTAACAAAAGAAAATGAAGAGTGCTGAACACAAAATAGCAACTAGAACTGAACTTGTTTCCGTTAGGCAAGGAGACTAGGACCCGTGGACACAGCCTGTGAATTAGAGGGGGTAAATTCAGAACAGAAATGCAGAGACATTTCTTCAGCCAGAGAGTGGTGGGCCTGTGGAATTCATTGCCGCAGAGTGCAGTGGAGGCCGGGACGCTAAATGTCTTCAAGGCAGAGATTGATAAATTCTTGATGTCACAAGGAATTAAGGACTACGGGGAGAATGCGGTAAGTGGAGTTGAAATGCCCATCACCCATGATTGAATGGTGGAGTGGACTCAATGGGCCAAATGGCCTTACTTCCACTCCTATGTCTTATAGTCTTATGTCTTATCGTCTTATAGAACGGAAAATATGTTGTTGGAGAGGAGGTGTTATTATTGTTATACGTCTCTAAGGAGTCATTAAAAGTGAGGTTTACTAGACCTTATCAAATCCAAAAGAAACAAAATAGACAATAGACAATAGGTGCAGGAGTAGGCCTTCAGCCCTTCGAGCCTGCACCATCATTCAATATGATCATGGCTGATCATTCCTAATCAGTATCCGCTTCCTGCCTTATCTCCATAACCCTTGATTTCACTATCTTTGAGAGCTCTATCCATCTCTTTCTTTAATGAATCCAGAGACTGGACCTCCACTGCCACCACTCTCTGGGTGAACAAGTTTCTCCTCATCTCTGTCCTAAATGGTCTACCCCGTATTTTTAAGCTGTGTCCTCTGGTTCGGCACTCACCCATCAGCAGAAACATGTTTCCTGCTGCCAGAGTGTCCAATCCTTTCATAATCTTACATGTCTCAATCAGATCCCCTCTCAGTCTTCTAAACTCAAGGGTATATAAGCCCAGTCGCTTCAGTCTTTCAGTGTAAGGTAATCCCTCCATTCCAGGAATTGACCTCGTGAACCTACGCTGCACTCCCTCAATAACCAGAATGCCTTTCCTCAAATTTGGAGACCAGAACTGCACACAGTACTCCAGGTGTGGTCTCACCAGGGCCCTATACAGCTGCAGAAGAACCTCTTTGCTTCTATACTCAATTCCTCTTGTTATGAAGGCCAGCATGCTATTAGCCTTCTTCACTACCTGCTGTACCTGCATGCTTGCCTTCATTGACTGGTGTACAAGAACACCCAGATTTCTCTGTACTGCCCCTTTACCTAAATTAATTCCATTGAGGTAGTAATCTGCCTTCCTGTTCTTGCCACCAAAGTGGATAACCATACATTTATCCACATTAAACTGCATCTGCCATGCATCTGACCACTCACCTAACTTGTCCAGGTCACCCTGTAATCTCCTAACATCCTCATCACATTTCACCCTGCCACCCAGCTTAGTATCATCAGCAAATTTGCTAATGTTATTGTTGATACCATCTTCTATACCATTAACATATATCGTAAAAAGCTGTGGTCCCAGCACGGATCCCTGCAGTACCCCACTGTCATTGCCTGCCATTCCGAAATGGAGCCGTTTATCACTACTCTTTGCTTCCTGTCAGCCAATCAATTTTCGATCCAATCTAGTACTTTGCCCCCAATACCATGCGCCCTAATTTTACTCACTAACCTCCTGTGTGGGACTTTATCAAAAGCTTTATGAAAGTCCAGGTACACTACATCTACTGGATCTCCCTCATCCATCTTCAGAGTTACATCCTCAAAAAATTCAAGAAGATTAGTCAAGCATGATTTCCCCTTCATAAATCCATGCTGACTCTGACCTATCCTGTTACTACTATCCAGCCGTGCCGTAATTTCATCCTTTATAATAGACTCCAGCATCTTTCCCACCACTGAAGTCAGACTAACTGGTCTATAATTTCCTGCTTTCTCTCTCCCACCTTTCTTAAAAAGTGGTATAACATTAGCCACCCTCCAATCCTCAGGAACCGACCCCGAATCTATCGAACTCTGGAAAATAATGACCAATGCATCCACGATTTCCCGAGCCACTTCCTTCAGTACCCTGGGATGTAGACCATCAGGCCCCGGAGACTTATCAACCTTCAGACCTAACAGTCTCTCCAACACCAAATCCTGGCAAACATAGATTCCCTTAAGTTCAGGTTCTTTAGCCACTGTTACCTCAGGGAGATTGTTTGTGTCTTCCCCAGTGAACACAGATCTGAAGTACCCATTTAATTCTTCTGCCATTTCTTTGTTCCCCGTAATATATTCCCCTGTTTCTGCCTTTAAGGACCCAATTTTAGTCCTAACCATTTTTTTGCCTTGCACATACTTAAAAAAGCTTTTACTATCCTCCTTTATATTTTTGGCCAGTTTACCTTCGTACCTCATTTTTCCTCTGCGTATTTCCTTCTCAGTAATCCTCTGTTGTTCTTTAAAAGCTTCCTAGACCTCTGTTTTCCCACTTATCTTTGCCAAGTTATACTTTTTCTCTTTTAGCTTTATATGTTTCTTAACTTCCCCCGTCAGCCACGGCCACCCATGCCTCCTCCTGGGATCTTTCTTCCTTTTAGGAATGAACTGATCTTGCAACTTCTGCATTATACACAGAAATATCCGCCATTGTTCCTCCACGGTCATCCCTGCTAAGGTATTGCACCATTGAACTTTGGCCAGCTCCTCCCTCATAGCTCCATAGTTCCCTTTATTCAACAGAAGTACTGTCACTTCCGACTGCACCCTCTCCCTCTCAAATTGCAGATCGAAGCTTAATGTATTATGGTCATTACTTCCCAATGGCTCCTTCAGTTCGAGGTCTCTGACCAATTCTGGTTCGTTACACAATACTAGATCCAGAATTGCCTTCTCCCTGGTCGGCTCCAGCACCAGCTGCTCTAAGAATCCACCTCTGAGACACTCCACAAAGTCTCTTTCTTGAGATCCAATACCATCCTGATTCTTCCAGTCTACCTGCATGTTAAAATCCCCCATAACAATTGTAGTAACATATTTACCACAGGCCAATTTCAGCTCCTGATTCAACTTACATCCGACATCCAGACTACTGTTTGGGGGCCTGTAGGTGACTCCCAAGAGGGTCTTTTCACCCTTAGTATTTCGCAGCTCTATCCACACTGACTCTAAATCCCCTGACTCTAGGTCCCACCGCGCAAGGGACTGAATATCCTCCCTTACCAACAAGGCCACCCCACCCCCTCTGCCCATCAGTCTGTCCTTACAATAGCATGTGTAGCCTTGAATATTCATTTCCCAGGCCCTGTCCACTTGAAGCCACGTCTCAGTTACCCCCACAATATTGTATCTGCCAATTTCCAAAAGGGCCTCAAGTTCATCCATCTTATTTCTAATGCTTCGTGCGTTCATATACAGTATTTTTAATCTGTTACTGCTCTCACCCTTCCCATCAAACCCTATTTCACTCAACCTTACAGCATGATCCTTTTCCGAGTTTTCTGCCTCATTGATACAGTTGCCTTTCTTGACTTCTCTTGTTCTAACTTTCCCTTCAATTTCCTTTTTATACACCCAGTTTGTCCCCTCCCCCTGCTACCTAGTTTAAATGTAGCGGCGTTGCAGTAGAAAACCTGCCTGCCAGAATGCTGGTCCCTAACCTATTAAGGTGCAATGATGTGAATGTAGTGAGTACTCTAGACAGAATGACAAGTCATATGTCACAACCATGTCACAATATATTAAAGAGATATCATGACAGGGAGGATAGTAGGGAGAAACGTTCATTCAGTGGAAAATATAGGGTGTGAAATGAAAATTTCAAATCAATTGGGGAATGAATCAGAAATTGAAAATTCAAAAGTTCATCATGCAGCAATCAGATTGATTAACACTCGAGTGTTTAAAAGATGAGATTGTAATACCCTTTGTAAGTCATAGTAATGAATAAATTGTTTGTGTGAATAGACCAGGAAAAATATTGGATTTTCAAAATGTAAATGTAAGTGCAGTTTATCTGTAAAACAGTATACTTAGAGACTCAATCCAGGTAAATTAGTTCAAGAAAGAGAAAAGATTAAATTCATGATGGATAATGGCATTTTGGAACCAAGTCATAGTAGTTGGAGCTCATTTATCATTATGGTGTTGAAACCAAATGGTTGCCAAGATTCTGTATTGATTATTACAATGTAATATAAGTGGGCTCATATCCTGTCCAAACATTGAAGGAACAACCTCTAAAGAATTAGTGATGCATGATTCAGCATTAAAGTTGACTGATTAAAAGAATGTTGAAAAGTTCCATGACTGCAACAGAGAAATGTCATCTTTTCTAATGCATGATGGATCTTATCAATTCAAAATTATGCCATTTGGAATGAAAAAATGCATCAACAACAAACTAATAATGAGGGACTATGTAACTGCATGGTTTACATAAAGGACTTGATATTTGTTTGACCAAATCAGGGAAGAACATTTAAACCAAATTGACTAAATTATTTAATTGGTATAAATAACTAATTTGGTTCCAAATCTGGCTAGAGTAATACCTGAGGAAGTACAAGTAATGACTATTTTGGATTTTTCCACATCAGGCCAGCATTTGCAATATGTTGGCATTTTATTGTTAGCTTGTTCTGAATATCAACACGATAATCACTCATTTGACAAATGTGCTAAAAGAGAACAGCAAGCCTAAATGGCACAAGAACGTTGGAGTGCTTTTGGCAAATTGAATGCTGTGCTGACAAATGCACCAGTTTTAGCAGCTCAAATCATGAGTTGCCATCCAGCAACTTCAATGTGGGGGTTGTTTTACTACAAGAAGACAATGTTGGATTTTTTAAAAAAGAAATTGAATGCGTACTAACTGAAATGTTAGAGAGAAGAGTTCCTATGTCAGCTGTTTGTGTTATTGATATGGACCACAATCTTCGCTTTTGGATAAATTTCTGGGCAAGAACACGGTTGTTTTTATACGATTTGATATTTGAGCGATAGGATTTTGAAAAATTTTATATACCTGGAAAAGACAATGTTATAGCACCTTCTTCAGCAAGAATGCACATGAATATGCTGTGAATCAAATGGATTCTTAAAATATAATGACCAAAAAACACATTTGAATGATATTGGTATATTATTACTTTTATAGAAATGCTATTATAAAGAGCTTTTTGATGGGAAATTAAGGCACCTTTCAAGGGTATGTTATCATTCATATTTGAGCAGGGACAGTGTAATGAAAAGGTGTTGTATTTCCTGTTTCAGAGAAACATAGAGATGAGAACAATTTTCCTGACTTTATAGTTTCAAATTTCTGCTTGGTTGGGATAGTTGGGAATGTTTAATTCCTCAGGGCTAATTGTCTGATTATCTGGGGAGTGGTGAGTGGTTGGCAAGTATTGGTGGCAGATTGGGTAGGATGTTCAGTGAAGATGAGCACTGATGAAAATTCTGTCAAGATTATTTTGGACTTTATCCAGTTGGAATGAGGAGTACTTGCTATCTCTACTGAGGAGCAGGAGAATCGACATTTTGGGCATAAGTGCTTCATCAGGAATGAGGCTTGTAGGCTGGAGGTGGGGGGTGGTGGCGCTGAGGGATAAATAGGAGGGGGTTGGGGCTGAGGGGAAGATAACTGGGAATGCATTGATCTATCACATTTCCAGCTACCTTCCTCCCAGCCCCATCCCCCTTCTATTTAGCTTTCAAACTCCCATGACCCACAAACCTCATTCCTGATGAAGGGCTTATGCCCAAAAAGTCAATTCTTCTGCTCCTCGGATGCTGCTTGATCTGCTGTGCTTTTCCAGCACTGCACTTTAGACTCTGATCTCCAGCATCTGCAGTCCTCACTTTCTCCTCTCTACTGAGACATGCAAGGTAAAGAATTGCAGAAAGATGGAAACAAATAATTAGTTGCCCCACCACCGCAAATATTTTCTGAAACAAAGATGCGGTGGTAGTGCAGAAGGGTGGAGGTGTAGGCAACATCATGGCAATTTTGCTTGTCAGCTACTGTCATTGGTTAAATACATGCTGTGCCCAATCAAGAGTCCTAACACCAGGAAAGGGTGGCCCTGCTGGAAGTGAAAACCCCTGTTCTTGTCAACATTGCGCTCAGCAGTGATCTTGAGTCATCCTACTCTCTTTGCGTACATATGTCAGCAATCCCTTGTGAAGTTGTGCCTGTAACACCAACATATCCAATGCTTCCAGTGACATTAGTGGTACTAGGATTGTTCAGGTTACTAAGTGATTGGAATGGGACTCAGGGACCCTGGAGAAAAAGAACTGGGTTCTCACTGATTATCTAATTATTAGATGCTGATGTTTTTGAATGTCTGGTTAATGGATTTTATAAGTACATTAATCCAAGATGGCTGAAAGAGCAAATTGAAAACCTTTAGCATCATCTCAACACAAAGTTCCTGCACAGTTAGACACATGGTTTGAGGCAAGAAGTGTTACTTTGGTGTCTGTGTCAGGAGCATGTGATGGTTATGAAGGATTCCAGTGGATCTTTCAGAGGATAAAGTAGACTGTCAACAAATGGAGAGAACAGTGTACACCATCAGTCTGATTTGGTGGCTGTACTACCATTCTCAAATCAAACGTTTTGGCTCTTGCTGTGTCTTATTCGCGCACATCTGAACATGTATTTAATTGTCAAAAGGATTCCACATGCTCTATTGATATTTTGAATGATCAACAATTGCATTTGCTTATGTTAGTGAAGCCTGTGAGGAGTGATACTGCACTTGGGGAAGGTGTTGGTTGTGATTGTAAATGTTGTATGTGCAGCACTTCCTCCAGCAATGTGTGTTATATTCACAGCTCCCATTTGACTGCAGCATGAAAGGGAGATGAGGCAGTTAGCAGAGAAGAGGAGCATAAGACCAATATTTGTAATTGTTATTAAATTATTATAATTGAACATTATTTTCTTCAACAAGGTATTTTTGCTTATGACCTTGCAGAATATGTTGAGGTACAAAAACCAATGGAAAACCCACGAGGTAAATATCCAGTGTCACAGGGTTGGTTTTTGCTTACCTGCTAGTTTGGAATATACAATGATTTTCTCGTTTTATTTTCAATATTTCAATGCAACTGTACCAAGAAATACTGAGAAGTAAATTTCAGAGCTGTGTGACAAAGTTGAGGCTTTTCTTTCCTGACTCCCTACTCAGGCTGGGGAGAATGGTTAGAATTCCAAGAATACTTTAGAACTTTGCTACTGAGAGATCTGTAATTTCCTTCTCTAGTACAAACTTGAGTTTTCTAGAATTTGGAGATGGAATTTGGTTTCCATCATCCATCCATCCTCTCCGCACATGGTTGAGTTTGAAAACAGGCAGAGAATGGTTTGAGAGGGTAATTATGTTGCTGGCGCCCAGAGATCATTACCAAGGAAGGAAAACTTGCGGGTGAAAATAAAAATAAATGAAACAAAAAATACTGCTATGAAAACACAACAGTTCTGGCAGCAGCTACAGAAAGAAAACAGAGCTAATGTTTTTGAGTCCAGTAACCATTTTTCAGAATTGAGGAAAATTGGGAAAGAATGGAATTTATGCTGAATTTGTGGGTGGTGTTGCAAGTGGGACTAGATTAATTTAGGCTATCTATGTCAGCATTGACAAGTTGGACCAAAGAGTCTGTTTCCATGCTGTATATCTCTATGACTTTATGACTCTATGTTTCTCTTTATGTCAATGCAGAAATTTTCGAGGTAAAAGAGCCAAAAGATGAATTTATACAAGGTAAGCATCTAGCTCGAAGATCATTTTTACTAATTTGCTGATTTAATATGTACTTATCATTCAACCTGATAGTAAATTGAACTCAACACACTTTTCTCCTCCATTGGCTAAAAGGCTGCACTGCTCTTACCACCTCTTTTCCCATAACAAAAATGTTTCAAACTAATCTGTTCAGGCATGTTGGGGACACATCTCTGTGGATAGTGGACTTGAAACACACCCAGATGATAGAGATACCACCACTTCCCTCCTTGTTCCCACTTTAAAAACATTTTTTTAATTGAATAAATAAATAAACTGCAGATGCTGGACATCTGCATGGTGGCTCGGTGGTTAGCACTGTTGCCTCACAGCACCAGGGTCCCAAGTTTGATTCTAGCCTTGGGAGACCGTCTGTGTGGAGTTTGCACATTCTCCCCGTGGGTTTCCTCCGGGTGCTCCGGTTTCCTCCCACAGTCCAAAGATGTGCAGGTCAGGTGAATTGGCCATGCTAAATTGCCCGTAGTGTTAGGTCAATTTGTCAAAGAGAAACGGGTCTGGGTGGGTTACTCTTTGGAAGGTCGGTGTGGACTGGTTGGGCCGAAGGGCCTGTTTCCACACTGTAGGGAATCTAATCTGAAGCAAAAACAAAATGCTGGAGAAATTCTGGCAACATCTGTGTAGAGAAAACAAAGTTAACATGTTGAGTCTGGTGACTCAGAAGGGATAAATATTTTTCATGAATCTGTTCAGGTATGTTATGACACAACTCTGGTACCATTGAACCATGAATATAGACCTTTCTAGCCCACTACTGAGGACATAACCATTGCATTACAAGACTCTTTCCTGCTCTATTTGATTACTTACACAGTCTTTTAATCACTTAATCCCAGTTATCAGTTCACCCTTGGTATACTGACAATATTGACTTTTGATTCATTTATTTTGTTATGATTGCATCTAGCATTATTACTGGACAAGTCAGAAATCTAACTTGATAGATCATTTTTGTTTTTGTTTTAACAAGCTGTTCTCTAACTTAATAGAAGGACACAATGTTGCAGATTTCTTTGCACTGAAACTGAAGTTTATTCAAGAAAATGAAATAAAATAAACCTGATCACTTATTTATCACACAAATTTAAGGATTTTTAAACATGTGGTGACATATAATACCAGTAATCCCAAAGACACTCCCCCCACCTTGTCTCAGTCGGTTCCCTCAACTCAGCACCGCCCTCCTAACCTGCAATCCTCTTCCTGACCTCTCCGCCCCCACCCCACTCCGGCCTATCACCCTCACCTTGACCTCCTTCCACCCATCCCACCTCCATCGCCCCTCCCCCTAGTCCCTCCTCCCTACCTTTTATCTCAGCCTGCTTGGCTCTCTCTCTCTTATTCCTGATGAAGGGCTTATGCTCGAAACGTCGAATTCTCTATTCCTGAGATGCTGCCTAACCTGCTGTGCTTTGACCAGCAACACATTTGCAGCTGTGATCTCCAGCATCTGCAGACCTCATTTTTTACTCGAAGATTTTAACTCTAAACCACCAAAATATTACTCAGAAGTACCCTTTGTACAGAATTCATACCAGAAGTTCATTTCTCTAAAACTGAAATGGATTTAATTTGACTTCAACTTGCAGTTTAAAAAGTCTGAAAGCTTCTTCCTGGAGATATCATACACCTGCATTTAAACATTCTGAGCTTCAAGTAACATATTCAGGACTTTATGCAAAAACCTCTGATCTGGAACTATCACTAACTTCTTACTCTGACATAATCCAAGCACAGATTATCTGATGGTCAGACAGTCGTTTGTCCAGCATAAGTGGAACCCGATGGAATCTCCACCATAGTAGATTTAGCTAGGCAATTCCCCTATTCTTGGAACCCTCAGAAATTCTGCATTTAAGTCAGAGAATTTGGAGGGTTCACTGAAATTAAGTAACTGGTTCATCAAGAAATGTTAGACTATTAAACACCGAGTCTGACTCCTGAGTATTCAATTGACTCCAAATTTACTTCACACCCGCTAACTACACCCTATCCCCACTCCTTCCTAACCCCCAAAGCCCTGACCTGATACTCCCCAGAAACCCATTCCTTCCACCACCACTTGACTCTCCTATTCACCTTTTCTGGATCCTTCCCCATCCCCAAACCTCACGCTGTCAGACCTGACCAGATTCATAATCCCTTCTGCATCACTGATAAATCTCCACACCCACTCACTTGCCAGCAGATAAGACCTCAATCCATGCCCAGGTCCAGCAGAACCAAACCCTCACGACCCAACATTTGCTTTCCCCACCTGCCCCTGGACAGATTTCTTCCAATCAACACAACCTACGCAAAATCTTACATCACTTATCAATACTCCTTGCCACCTTACACTTTGGTACCCTTTATACTTCACATTCTACCCCTTTCCCATTTGGTAGCTTATCTAGCTGGCAATCTATTTGCATGGCACATTACCCCCTGCTCACCTAGCATCTTTTTCCTGCAACCCTACCTCTGACCCATGTAGCAGACCACTTACTTGATACTCTACTCAGTTTATCCATCTGACACTGACCCTCGCAGCATCTTAATATAATACTAACCTTTCTCCTTAACCATTTGACAGAAGCTGTCAAAATGGCTGTCATGACCTTTAACTTCACATTATAATAGCTAACTACTGTGAAAAGGGTTGCCTTCCTCTGACAGTTCTGTACTATGAGAGAACTGTTAGAATGTAAGAATGGTTCTAATATTTGAAGGAACCTGATCATAATCTTGTGTCAGAAAGGTGAAGTGTCCTTGTTTCATAAAAAATGAACCCCAAAGTGGTAATCCTTATGAGATTGCTACTCCTTAGAAGCTGTATATTAACAAATCTAACCATTATCTCCTGTATTGAAAAGAAACTTTATATCTAAAGCTTCTGCAGACCTGTTCAAAGATGAAAGTAAAACTGAAAAAGTCTCTCACTCTCTCTCCAATCAATGGGTGATTAGCCCAAGTCTTAAAACGTCCAGAAATTTCCAACAGGAACATTGAAGAACAATTGTTTACCTTGCTAGATCATACACCATCCAAAGGTAAATTCATTTGAGCTGCAGGCTAGCCCTCACACACTGTTATGCAGTAATCATCTTGGATATAGAAACGTAAGTTAATTATTGCTGCAGATCCCAGATGAGGCAGGATGAGGAGGTGAAGGAATAATTGGGCCAGGTCAGGACGGGGGGAAAGGGGTAAAGGGGCAGAATTGATTAAACACAAGGAGGATAGGAGAGAAGAGGGAGGAACAAGGATTAGAAAGACAACAGCTAAGGAAAATGAACACAAACTTTGAAGTGGTGATTGGTTCATTTAGGCAATCGAAGCCCCCTTGAAGCCTTGTCCCATTTTGCGTAATCAGCAGAATTAGAAATATTGCACTTGGGTGCCACATCCAAATCACATTTACGGACTTGATCAGCTAAGCCCTAGGATATCACTGGCGTAGTGTCTGAAGCCTAGCCATCTTCAGCTGCTTTATCAATGACATTCTCTCCAACATGATATCAGACGTAGGGATGCTCACTGATGATGACACAATGTTCAGCACCATCTGCAACTCCTGAATTCTGAAACAGTCCATTTCCAAATGTAGCAAGACCAAAACAATATCCAAGTAAAAAATGAGGTCTGCAGATGCTGGAGATCACAGCTGAAAATGTGTTGCTGGTTAAAGCACAGCAGGCCAGGCAGCATCTCAGGAATAGGGAATTCGACATTTTGAGCATAAGCGGGGCTTATGCTTGAAACGTCAAATTCCCTATTCCTGAGATGCTGCCTGGCCTGCTGTGCTTTGACCAGAACAATATCCAAGCATGGGCTGATAAGTGGCAAGTGACATTTGTAGTATTTGGGACAGGCAATGACCTTCTCCAAAATCTCAAATGACTATCTTCATCAAGTGAAAACTTTACCATCAGTCCTGATATTCAGAGGCATTAGCATTGTTATGTCTCACACTATCAACATTTCAGAGGTTATACTGACCAGAAACTGTACTGGACGGGCCTTACTATGGCGAAAAGTGTAAGTTAGAAGCTAGGAGTTTAGTAATATGTAACTCACCTCCTGTTCTTCAATGCCTGTTCCCCAACCACTGAACACAAGACATGTGTGATGGAATGCTCCCTGGATAAGGGCAGCTCCAACAATATTCAAGAAGCTCAATAACATCCAGCGTTCCTTCACAACCAATGCTCAGTTGCATGCAGAGTGAACCATCTACAAGATACACTGCAGTAATTCACAATGTTTCCTTCAACTGCATTTTCCAAACCCACAAACTCTACCTTCTTGGAGAACAAAGGCATTGATGCTTGATGTCATCACTGCCTGCAAATTCTCTTTCGAGTCACACATCCTGCTGAAGAGCTTATGCTTGAAACATTCACTCTCCTGCTCCTCGGATGCTGCCTGACCAGCTGTGCTTTTCCAGCTCCACATGTTTTGACTCTGATCTCCAGAATCTGCAGTCCTCACTTTCTCCAAGTCACACACCATCCTGACTCAGAATTACATCATCATTCCTTCACTGTTGGTTGGTCAAAATCCAGGAACTCTGTTCCAAACATCATTGTGCATACTCCTACATCCCAAGAACTACAGTTGATCAAGAAATTAGCAAAGTAACTCATTACCAGCCCATTTAGAGAATTAAGGATAATAATAAAGCATTGAGGCAACGAATGATGTTTAAGCCCATATGTTAGGAATGAATGTTTTAAAAATTGTGCACAGATGTAGTACCCCACTAATGACAGCCTGTCATCATAATAATTCTTCATTTTCCTTTGATTACTGTATGTTAACCAATTTTCATTCCAAACTTGCATATTATCCCGAATGCCATGTGTTGTAATTTTATTAACTAATCCACATGTCCTTTACAAAAAGTTTTGGAAAATTCACAAAAACCTCATCAAATTTATCAATTCTGCAAGGAAAATCCTCAAACCTGGTGGTCAAACATGATTTTCATTTTCTAAATCTATGTTGACACCTCTCAACCATATAATTACTTTGCAAGTGTCTAATTATGACATCCTTTATAATAGGTTCCAATATTTTTCTGACTGCTGACATTAAATGACTATACCTTAATGGTCTCCAATTTCTCACAAATGTCTTTCTTTAACAGTGGAATTACTTTTGGTACTTTCCAGTGTGCAGAAACACTTACAGAATCCCATAGAATTTTCAAGAATAACCATTAAAGTCAAAGCCAGATCCTTTGATGCTCTTGAAATGAATTAATCACCCTCAAAACCAATTAATTTTTCAATTTCTGTCTCAGTAATCAATGCTAATTCCTCATCTACACCTGTACCTTAGTACATTAATATTCCTAAATTGCTCCCAATTATGGGCGTACAAGTTCTTTTTTGGAAAACCTTCTGAACTACTTTCTTTAATTAATATAGTCTTTAACTTCACTTATTAAAAACCGAAATTGCTGGTGAAACTTAGCCAGTCTCATGACATCTATAGAAAGAAAGCAGAGTTAACAATTCAAGAACAGTGACTATTCATCGCACTCGAAACATTAACCCTGCTTTCTTTCCAGAATTGCTGCTAGACCTGCTGAGTTTCTCCAGCAATTTCTGTTTTGCATCCGCGGTTAGAGGAGTCCAAAACTAGAGGGCATAAGTTTAAGGTGAGCTGCCTGTAGAGGTTGTGGGGGCTGGTACAATTACAACATTTAAACGCAATCTGGATGCATATATGAATAGGAAGGGTTTAGCAGAATATGAGCTAAATGCTGGCAAATGGGATGAGATTAATTTAGGATATCTGGTTGGTATAGACAAGTTGGAGTGAAGAGCCTGTTTCCATGCTGTACATCTCAATAAATCTATGATTGTACGTCTGGTAAAATCTACAGAAAGAAAGCAGAATTAGCATTTCAAGTCCAGTAACTTCATCAGACTCCAAAACATTAACTCTGCTTTTTTTTTTCCCACAGATGCTGCTAGAACAGTGAGTTTCTCCAGCAATTTCTGTTTTTGTTTCAGATCTCCAGGCATCCACAGTTCTTCATTTTACTTTAACTTCTTTTGTTAGCCACGGTTGATTCACCTTTCCTGCTGCATTTCTGTATCTCAAAGGAATATGTATTTGTTCAGGACTGTGTTATCTTTCATTAAAGATGACCCATTGCCTGGCTACTTTCAAACTTTACGCCACTATCCAACACATGGGCCCATCCCTGGGCGCTGGTAATATTACTTTCAACATTTGCAGTTTGTTGTAGATTATCATGATTGCAGATGACATTTTTCCCAAAGATATTTTTCTTATGCCCATACAGGACTGTTGAAGATAGAAAAACCAACTGAAAATCCAGGATCAGGTAAATATCCAGGAAAATGTTTTGGTCACATGATAATTAGGAATGTATATTGACTTCTTTTGATTCAATGTTTTAAAATTTTTAATGTTTGACTGGAATTACATTAAGACAGAATGAAAAGTAAGTTGCAGAGCAGCAGTGACTGCAAAGTCTCCAGGTGAGGCAGGATGAGAAGGTGAAGAGATCATTGGGTCCAGATGAAGAGTTAAGGGGTTAGGATAGACAATGGACAATAGACAATAGGTGCAGGAGTAGGCCATTCAGCCCTTTGAGCCTGCACCACCATTCAATATGATCATGGCTGATCATCCTTAATCAGTATCCTGTTCCTGCCTTATTCCCATAACCCTTGATTCCACTATCCTTGAGAGCTCTATCCAACTCTTTCTTAAATGAATTCAGAGAGTGGGCCTCCACTGCCTTCTGGAGCAGAGCATTCCACACAGCCACCACTCCCTGGGTGAAGACGTTTCTCCTCATCTTTGTCCTAAATGGTCTACCCCGTATTTTTAAGCTGTGTCCTCTGGTTCGGCACTCACCCATCAGCGGAGACATGTTTCCTGCTGCCAGAGTGTCCAATCCTTTAATAATCTTATTTGTCTCAATCAGATCCCCTCTCAGTCTTCTAAACTCAAGGGTATACAAGCCCAGTCGCTCCAGTCTTTCAGAATAAGGTAGTCCCACCATTCCAGGAATTGACCTCGTGAACCTACGCTGCACTCCCTCAATAGCCAGAATGTCTTTCCTCAAATTTGGAGACCAGAACTGCACTCCAGGTGTGGTCTAACCAGGGCCCTGTACAGCTGCAGAAGAACCTCTTTGCTTCTATACTCAATCCCTCTTGTTATGAAGGCCAGCATGCTATTACCCTTCTTCACTACCTGTTGTACCAGCATGCTTACCTTCATTGACTGGTATACAAGAACACCCAGATCTCTTTGTACTGCCCCTTTACCTAAACTGAATCCATTTAGGTAGTAATCTGCCTTCCTGTTCTTGCCACCAAAGTGGATAACCATACATTTATCCACATTAAACTGTATCTGCCATGCATCTGACCACGCACCTTACCTGTCCAGGTCACCCTGTAATATCCTAACATCCTCCTCACATTTCACCCTGCCATCCAGCTTAGTATCATCAGCAAATTTGCTAAAATTATTACTAATACCATCTTCTATATCATTAATATATATTGTAAAAAGCTGTGGCCCCAGCACTGATCCCTGTGGTACCCCACTGGTCACTGCCTGCTATTCCGAAATGGAGCCGTGTATCACTACTCTTTGTTTCCTGTCAATCCAAGTTAGTACTTTGCCCCCAGTACCATGCGCCCTAATTTTGCTCACTAATCTCTTATGTGGGACTTTATCAAAAGCTTTCTGCAAGTCCAGGTACACTACATCTACTGGATCTCCCTCGCACATCTTCAGAGTTACATCCTCAAAAAATTCCAGAAGATTAGTCAAGCATGATTTCCCCTTCATAAATCCATGCTGACTCTGACCTATCCTGTTACTACTGTGTGTCATAATTTCATCCTTTATAATAGACTCCAGCATCTTTCCCACCACTGAGGTCAGACTAACTGGTCTATAATTTCCTGCTTTCTCTCTCCCGCCGTTCTTAAAAAGTGGTACAACATTAGCCACTCTCTAATCTGCAGGAACTGATCCCAAATCTATCGAACTCTGGAAAATAATCACCAATGCATCCACGATTTTTCGAGCCACCTCCTTCAGTACCCTGGGATGTAGACCATCAGGCCCCAGGAACTTATCAACCTTCAGACCGAATAGTCTCTCCAACACCAATTCCTGGCAAATATAAATTCCCTTCAGTTCAGGTCCTTCAGCGACTGTTACCTCAAGGAGATTGTTTGTGCCTTCCCAGTGAACACAGATCTGAAGTACCAATTCAATTCTTCTGCCATTTCTTTGTCCCCCGTAATATATTCCCCTGTTTCTGTCTTCAAGGCCTAATTTTAATCTTAACTATTTTTTTGCCTTTCACATACTTGAAAAAGCTTTCACTATCCTCCTTTATATTTTTGGCCAGTTTATCTTCGTACCTCATTTTTCTCTGCGTATTTCCTTCTTACTAATCCTCTGTTGTTCTTTAAAAGCTTCCCACTCCTCCGTTTTCCCACTTATCTTTGCTATGTTATACTTTTTCTCTTTTAACTTTATATGTTTCTTAACTTTCCTCGTCAGCCACGGCCATTTATGCCTCCTCTTAGGATCTTTCTTCCTTTTTGGAATGAACTCATCCTGCATCTTCTGCATTATACACAGAAATATCTGCCGTTGTTTCTCTACTGTCTTCCCTGCTAAGGTGTTGCACCATTGAACTTTGGCCAGCTCCTCCCTCATAGCTCCATAGTTCCCTTTATTCAACTGAAATATTGTCACTTCCGATTGTACCCTCTCCCTCTCAAATTGCAGATTAATGCGTATTGTATTATGGTCACGACTTCCTAATGGTTCCTTCACTTCAAGGTCCTTGATCAATTCTGGTTCGTTGCACAATACCAGATCCAGAATTGCCTTCTCCCTGAGGCTCCAGCACCAGCTGTTCTAAGAATCCATCTCTGAGGCACTCGACAAAGTCTCTTTCTTGAGGTCCAATACCATCCTGATTCTCCCAGTCTACCTGCATGTTGAAATCCCCCATAACAACTGTAGTAACATCTTTGCGGCAGGCCAATTTCAGCTCCTGATTCAACTTACATCCAACATTCAGACTACTGTTTGGGGGCCTGTAGATAACTCCCAAAAGGGTCTTTTTACCCTTCGTATTTCTCAGCTCTATCCACACTGACTCTACATCCCTTGATTCTAGGTCCCCCTGCGCAAGGGACTGAATATCATCCCTTACCAACATGGCCACCCCACCCCCTCTGCCAGTCAGTCTGTCCTTACGATAGCACGTGTCACCTTGAATATTCATTTCCCAGGCCCTGTCCACTTGAAGACACGTCTCAGTTATCTCCACAATATCGTACCTGCCAATTTCCAAAAGAGCCTCAAGCTCATCCATCTTATTTCTAATGCATCGTGCATTCATATGTAGTATTTTTAATTTGTTATTGCCCTTACCCTTCCCATCAACTCCTATTTCACTCAACCTGATCCCTTTTTGAGTTTTCTGCTTCATTGATACAGTTGTCTTTCTTGACTTCCCTTGTTCTAACTTTCCCTTCAACGTCCTTCTTAAACATCCAGTTTGTCCTGTTCCCCCCCGCTACCTAGTTTAAATGCAGCTGAGTTGCAGTAGGAAACCTGCCTGCCAGAATGCTGGTCCTCAACCTATCAAGGTCCAAACCATCTCTCTTGTATAATTTATGCTTACCATAAAACATACCCCAGTGATCCAAGAATTTAAATCCTTGCTTCCTGCACCAGTTGGAGAAGAAAGTGAGGACTACAGATGCTGGAGATCAGAGCTGAAAATGTGTTGCTGGAAAAGCGCAGCAGGTCAGGCAGCATCCAAGGAGCAGGAGAATCAACGCTTCAGGCATGAGCCATTCTTCAGGAAGTCCTTCCTGCATGAGCCCTTCCTGCACCTGTTTCCCAGCCACATGTTCAAGTCCATTATCTTCCTGTTTCTGGCCTCACCAGCTCGAGGAAAGCAAACCGGAGATAACGTCCTGCTTTTCAGCCTTCTTCCTAGTTCTCCGAAGTCCCGTTGTAGTATGTTCCTCCTCTTCTTCCCCACATCATTTGTGCCGGTATGTACTGCCACCTCTGGCCCTTCACCTTCGTCCTTGAGGATTTCCTGCATTCTGTCTGTGATGTCTTTAACCCTGGCACCAGGAAGGAACACATCATCCTTAAGTCCCGTCTGCTGCCACAAAAACCCCGGTCAGTTCCTCTCACTATGGAGTCCCCTATTACCACAGTGATGCCCGACTATTCCGCTCTGCCTCCACGCCAACTTTTGATTGACAGACCTGGCCGCCTCATGGACTGGCAGTGCCATCTGCCTCTACTGTTTCCAAAAGATTCAACTTGTCCCTAACAAGTACTTCCCCCGGGGTCTCTTGCACCTGTCTCCTCTCTGCCTATCTCATCGTCTGCTCTCTTCTGCTCTCTCCTGGTATGGTTGGTGTAATAACCTCACTGAAGGTCTTGTCCAGAAAGATCTCGTTCTCTCGGATGAGCCTAAAGTCCTCGAGTTTAGATTAGATTAGATTACTTACAGTGTGGAAACAGGCCCTTCGGCCCAACAAGTCCACGCCGACCCAGCGAAGCGCAACCCACCCATACCCCAACATTTACCCCTTACCTAACACTACGGGCAATTTCCCTACAGATAAGGGAAATATTCCTGAGTTCAGGGTTTGGAATTTCTGCAGAGTGGGGATTATTTGATTCTGAGGAGGTCAATTGTCAGGTTATGTTGGGAGCTTAGTGGGTGGCACGGTGGCACAGTGGTTAGCACTGCTGCCTCACAGCACCAGAGACCTGGGTTCAATTTCCACCTCAGGTGACTGACTGTGTGGAGTGTGCACATTCTCCCCGTGTCTGCGTGGGTTTCCTCCGGGTGCTCCGGTTTCCTCCCACAGTCCAAAAACGTGCAGGTTAGGTGAATTGGCCATGGCAAATTGCCTGTCGTGTTAGGTGTAGGGGAATGGTCTGGGTGCGTCATGCTTCAGCAGGTCGGTGTGGACTTGTTGGGCCTGTTTGCACACTGTAAGTAATCTAATTTGAATTGGATAGTACAATTGTGAATCCATTTTTTGTTCGGATTTCAAGTTTGGAATCTGAGGATATATTTTTGAGATCAGCTTTCTTCTGCAGAGAAATACAAACTTCAGTGTATCAGGAATAATAGTTGGAATTTAGAGCCTGGTGATCATGACTCAACAAAGCCTATCCATACTGTACAAAACAGAAATTAAAAGTGATGGAATACTGTCCATTTGCCTGGATGAGTTCAAAATCCACAATGCTCAAGAAATTTGACTGCATACAGCACAAAGTAGCTAACTAGACTGGCACCCCATCTGCTACATTCATCATTCACCAAGTCCTCCCGCAACATATATTGGAAGCAGTTTATTCCAAACCTGCAGAAGCCTGAAATGACAAAGTGGGCATCATCTGCAATTTTCCTCCTGGGTCACACATCATTGTACTTGGAACTATAATTGTCTCCCTCCAGTTGTGTCTTTATACCCCAAGAACGAGAACGCTTCAAGAATGCTCCTTGCCACCTCCTTTTTGAGGTAAATTAAGAAAGGTAGAAAGTGAGGACTGCAGATGCTGGAGGTCAGAGTTGAGAGTGTGGTGCTGGAAAAGCACAGCAGGTCAGGCAGCACCTGAGGAGCAGGAGAATCAACATTTTGGGCATAAGCCCTTCATCAGGAATGACGCAGGTTATAAGCTCTGATGAAGAGTTTATGCCTAAAACATTGATTCGCCTGTTCCTCGGATGCTGCCTGACCTGCTGTGCTTTTCCAGCACCACATGCTCGACAATTACGAATGGTTCCACAATAGCTGACCTAGTCAGTGCTGCCCAAATCCCACAAATTTTAAAATGTACCTGCAAACAAATGTGATTTGAATATTGCACAGCAATAGTGAACATTCTCATTTCTGAAAATCATTGATGAAGCAGCTGTGAAATGTGTCTGTCAGACTTGAGGAAGAACAGGAGTCCACTACCCTACTCACAAAGATGCTGAACAAGATGCACCAAAAGGTATAACTTCTTTAGTACCCAAGTCTCCTCCCACTACTGCCTTGCTCCACCCACCACCCCCCTCCCCCAACCCAACATTTTGCAGCACACTGTCATCAGCTCACTTGTCCCCACCTGTTCCTGAATTCAGGAAACATAGCCCAATATGTGTGATTTGTAGTAGATTATTATACCAGCTGATGTTTTTCTCATGCCAGTATCAAACGTTTTGAGGTAAGAATTACAATAGACATAGCATTGCCAGGTAAATATCCAGCACAATGCTGTTGAGGTTTTGAGGTAAGAATTACAATAGACATAGCATTGCCAGGTAAATATCCAGCACAATGCTGTTGAGGTTTTGAGGTAAGAATTACAATAGACATAGCATTGCCAGGTAAATATCCAGCACAATGCTGTTGAGGTTTTGAGGTAAGAATTACAATAGACATAGCATTGCCAGGTAAATATCCAGCACAATGCTGTTGAGGTTTTGAGGTAAGAATTACAATAGACATAGCATTGCCAGGTAAATATCCAGCACAATGCTGTTGAGGTTTTGAGGTAAGAATTACAATAGACATAGCATTGCCAGGTAAATATCCAGCACAATGCTGTTGGTTTTGAGGTAAGAATTACAATAGACATAGCATTGCCAGGTAAATATCCAGCATAATGCTGTTGAGGTTTTGAGGTAAGAATTACAATAGACATAGCATTGCCAGGTAAATATCCAGCACAATGCTGTTGGTTTTGAGGTAAGAATTACAATAGACATAGCATTGCCAGGTAAATATCCAGCACAATGCTGTTGAGGTTTTGAGGTAAGAATTACAATAGACATAGCATTGCCAGGTAAATATCCAGCACAATGCTGTTGGTTTTGAGGTAAGAATTACAATAGACATAGCATTGCCAGGTAAATATCCAGCATAATGCTGTTGAGGTTTTGAGGTAAGAATTACAATAGACATAGCATTGCCAGGTAAATATCCAGCACAATGCTGTTGAGGTTTTGAGGTAAGAATTACAATAGACATAGCATTGCCAGGTAAATATCCAGCACAATGCTGTTGAGGTTTTGAGGTAAGAATTACAATAGACATAGCATTGCCAGGTAAATATCCAGCACAATGCTGTTGAGGTTTTGAGGTAAGAATTACAATAGACATAGCATTGCCAGGTAAATATCCAGCACAATGCTGTTGGTTTTGAGGTAAGAATTACAATAGACATAGCATTGCCAGGTAAATATCCAGCACAATGCTGTTGAGGTTTTGAGGTAAGAATTACAACAGACATAGCATTGCCAGGTAAATATCCAGCACAATGCTGTTGGTTTTGAGGTAAGAATTACAATAGACATAGCATTGCCAGGTAAATATCCAGCACAATGCTGTTGAGGTTTTGAGGTAAGAATTACAATAGACATAGCATTGCCAGGTAAATATCCAGCACAATGCTGTTGAGGTTTTGAGGTAAGAATTATAATAGACATAGCATTGCCAGGCAAATATCCAGCACAATGCTGTTGAGGTTTTGAGGTAAGAATTACAATAGACATAGCATTGCCAGGTAAATATCCAGCACAATGCTGTTGGTTTTGAGGTAAGAATTACAATAGACATAGTATTGCCAGGTAAATATCCAGCACAATGCTGTTGGTTTTGAGGTAAGAATTACAATAGACATAGCATTGCCAGGTAAATATCCAGCACAATGCTGTTGGTTTTGAGGTAAGAATTACAATAGACATAGCATTGCCAGGTAAATATCCAGCACAATGCTGTTGGTTTTGCTGATCTTTCCTTTCACTTCTAATTATTTCTTTTGATTACTTTGTTTCTTTTTTTTTAACATTTAACTGGAGTTGAGTCAATGCATAGTGAAAAGAAAGTTGCAGGGCTGCAGTGACTGTATAATCTCCAGGTGAGGCAGGATGACAGGTAAATGTACCACTCACCCAGGGTGGAGGAGAAAGGGTAAGGAGGCAGGACAGAATAAATAATGCGAGGACAGCAGGGAGTAGAGAGAATGAGGAGAATAAGGAGAGAGAAGTGGAATAGAGAAAGGGGGACACAGGGTATGGTTCTCGTGATTAGGAGCTGGGAGAGTAGGTTGCAATGGAAAATGGGAATTAACTGAAAATAAAGAAGTTTGCTTGAGGTGATAGAGAGAAGCCCACCACTCAACATGGATTATTCCTCCAGTGGGAATTGTGAATATCTGGACAAATCCAACTGAATCAATTCCAACCTCAACCATCTATCTCAATCATCAACAAAAATATTGGGGCCCACATCTTGCTTAGCAATAACCTACTCACTAGTGGTCAGTTTGAGTTCTCCAATGTTCACTCAACTTCTCACTTCAAAACAGTCTTTGTCCAAACATGGACAAAAGAGTTTAGTGCCAGTGATGATTATGAGTAACTTCACTTGATATCAAGGTACCATTTGAACAACTATGACTTCAAGGAGCTCAAACAAAAATTTAGTCAATGGGAATTGGGAGAAAGATCTCATTGGTTGGAGTCACACCCAACACAAATGTAGATGGTTGTAATTGTTGGATGTTAGCTATCTCAGTTTAAGTATATCTCTGCATGAGTTCCTCAGGATAGCGTTGTCAACCAGCCATTATCAGCTGCTTCATCAATGACACTCCCCCCATCACAAGGTCAAAAGTGGGATGTTTCCTGATGGCTGCAAAATGTTCAACATTATTTGCAACTCTTCAAATACTGAAACAGCCTGTGTCTAAATGTTCTGTATTAGAGTACTTTCAGCTGAAAAGTGGCAAGTGACACTCATGCCACAAGAGTGCCAGAAATGGCCATGTCCAACAAAAAACAATCTAACATTTTCACTGAATTCCCTCATATCAACATCTCCGGGATTACCATTAACTGTAAACTAGCTGGACTAGCGGTATAAAGACTGTGACTACAAAGAAGAGGTCAGAGGCTAGAATTTTTTTAGTGAGCAACTCACCTCCTAACTTTCCAATGTCAGTCTACCATTTGCAATGATGTGGAAGTGCCAGTGTTGGACTGGGGTAGACAAAGTTAAAAATCACGCAGCACCAGGTTATAGTCCAACAGGTTTATTTGGAAGTGCTGCTCCGTCATCAGGTAGCTGTGGAACAGGATCATAAGACACAGAATGTATTTGCTATAAAGGAGCTGCACTCTGAAAACAAGTACTTCCAGGTTGTACTATAACCTGATGTTGTGTGATTTTTAACGATACGATATCCAAGGAATATTCTCCATTTATTTGGATAAGTGTAGCTTCAACAACACTGAAGATGGCTAACATCATTGATAAAGCAGTCATTTAATTTTAACCATATCTACCAACTTGAAAATTCACTCCCTTCACCACCAATACTCAGTTGCAGCAGTGTGCACTTTCTACAAAATGCATAGCAGCAGACCACCAAACCCACAACCATCTAAAAGAAGGACAGCAAATGCTACCTGAAAATTCCCCTCCAAGCCACTCATCATTCTAACTTGGAAATATAACAGCTTTCCTACAGTGTGCTGGGTCAAAAGTCGGTTTTTTGATGACGTGACAAAGAAGGTAGATGAAGGCAGAACAGTAGACTTTAATAAGGCCTTTGGCAAGGTTCCATATGATTGACTGGTTAGTAAAGTTAGATCATGTGGAATTCGGGGGAGTTTGTCAAATTGATACACAATTAGCTTGACAGTAGGAGACAGAGTAGAAGTGGAGGATTGTTTCTCAGAGAGGTGGCCTGTGACCAGCAGTGATCTTAAGAGATCTATGCTGGATCCACTGTTGTTTATAATTTATGTAAACAATTTAAGTGAAAATAGGAAGCATGGCTGGCAAGTTTACTGATGAGACCAAACTTGGTGGTATAGTAGACAGTGAGGAAGGTTATTTCAGATTACAAAAGGATCTTGATCAACTGGGCCAAGTGGCAGATGGAATTTAATTTAGATAAATGTGAGCTGTTATATTTTGGTAAGGCTAACAAGGGCAGGACTCACACAGTTAATGGTAGGATCCTGGGAAGTATTGTAGAACAGAGGGACTTTGGGGTTCAGACACATACCTTGTTGTAAGTTGCATACAGGTAGGCGGTGTGGTAAAAAAAGCATTATGTACACTTGCCTTCATTGCTCAGATCATTGAGTGTAGGAGTTGGGATGGAATGTTTCGTTGTACAAGATGTTGGTGAGGCCACTTTTGAAGTACAGCGTACACTTATGGTTGGCCTGCGATAGGAAGAGTATCATTAAAACTTGGAATAACTATATTTAAAGATTGATCAGTCAGACCCAAAAAATTCTAAACAGCTTGGGCCACTTATTAAACCCATTTGGATAATGAGAAAAGCTTTGCCCAATGCAGATGAATATTCTGTATCAAATTGAGGCTCCTGTTATTTGAAGTGCTGGCTCCACAGGAAGCAATCCCTACGAATGTGACCCTCTCCCTCGTCAATAATGCTCACTCTCCTACACTCTCCGTGAATCATTTGACAATCCTTGGTGAAAATGCCACTGGAATATCAGCAATACCTAATACTACCAGTGGCACTGGCCAGACTGGAGAGCCAGTGGCTGGTTGGAATCTAATACTGTTGGGTCAGCCAGAGATAAATTTCACAGAGTTCCTGCTAATACTACAACCATAGGACACTGCCTCCGTTAAATCTCAGCTAATAGTTTATACTTTGCTGTACTCCAATGTTTGCCCACAAATTTTACAATTACATTGATCTTGTATCTAAAATAGTTGAGTAGATTGAAAAACTATGTCATCATATCGAAATTCAGATGCTCAATTTGTTGAAGTCTGTAGGATGGTGCATTTGGAGACAGTGTTGGTTGTGACTGAGGGAGCAGCATTCCCTCCCAGCCATGGGAGTTATTTTTATAATTCCCCTTGGGCTGCAACATGAGCAGGAGTTAGAGCAAAAACAGCGGAGAAGAGAATCAGATGACCAACATTTGTGATATGTAAACCTTATTAAATAGCAGATGATTTTCTTCACCAAGATATTTCTTTTTATGTTTAAGCAAACATTTTTGAGATAAAAGAGCCAGAAGAGAAACTGATAGAAGGTAAGCATCCAGCACAAAGATTATTTCTACTAATCTACTGATTTAATTTGTATAATGGTTAAGCTGGATCTCAGCTTGATAGTAAATTGAACTCCATGCACTTTTCCCTTTTATTGGCTAAATGGCTGCACTGCTCTTACCTTTCTCAATTCCACCCTTTTCCCCTTAACAAAAATGTTTCAAATCAATCTGGTCAGACATGTAATGACACTACAACTCACTTCTGTGAATAGTAGGACTTGAAACATACACAGATATTAGAGATAATATTACTTCCCTAATTCTTCCCACTTCAAAAAACATTTTTTTGATCAGATAACTCGAGATTGGAAACAAAAAGAGAAAGTGCTAGAGAAACACAGTGAAGAAGGTTACCTTAGAGCATAACGGGACCTTGATCAGATGGGCCAATAAGTCGAGGAGTGGCACATGGAGTTTAATTCAGATCAATGTGAGATGCGACATATTGGTAAGGCAAATCAGGGCATGACTTACACACTGTCGAAGAGTGTGGCACTGGAAAAGCACAGCCAGTCAGGCAGCATCTGAGGAACAGGAGAATCAATTTTTCGAGCATAAGCTCTTCATGATTTACACAATTAATGATAAGATCCTGGGGAGTGTTACAGAACAAAGAGCCCTTGCAGTGCTGTTCATAGTTCCTTAAAAGTGGAGTCGCAAGTAGACAGGGTAGTGAAGAAGGTGTTTGGTACTCTTTCCTTTATTGTTCAATGTGTTGAGTAAAGGAGCTAGGAGGTCATGGTGCAGCTGTATAGGGTATATAGGTCTCCCTGCTGTAGGAAGGACATTGTGAAACTTGAAAGGGTTCAGGAAAGATGTATAAGCATGTTGCCAGGTTTGGAGAGTTTGAGCTAAAAATGAGACACTGGGTTATTTTCCCTGCACCTTCAGAGACTGAGGGATACCTTATTGAGGTTTATTAAATTATGAGGGGCATGGATAGGGTGAATAGCCAAGGTCTTTTCCCCAGGGTAGAGGGGTCCAAAACTAGAAGGCATAGGTTTATGGTGAGCAAAGAAAGATTTAAAAGGGAGCTGAGGGGCAACTTCACACAGCAGGTGGTGGGTATATGGAATGAGCTGCTGGTAGAGGTGGCACAATTACAACTTTTAAAATGATTTGAATGCGTACATGAATAGGAAGGGTTTAGAGGGATATAGGCTAAATGCTGGCAACTGGGATGAGATTAATTTAGGATATCTGGTGAGCATGGACAAGTAGGAGTGAAGAGTCTGTTTCCATGCTGTACATCTTGATAAATCTACGATTGTATGTCTGGCAAAATCTGCAGAAAAAAAGCAGAATTAGCATTTCAAATCCACTGACTCTCCATCAGACTCAAAATGTTAACTCTGCTTTTTTTTCCCACAGATGCTGCTAGATCACTGAGTTTCTCCAGCAATTTCTGTTTTTGCTTCAGATCTCCAGCCATCCACGGTTCTTCATTTTACTTTAACTTCTTTAATTAGCCATGATTAATTCATCTTTCCTACTGCTTCGTGTGTCTCAGAGGAATGTATATCTGTTCAGGACTATGTTATTCTTCATTAAATATGACCCATTGCCTGGTGACTTTCAAACCTTTCAGGATATGTCACAATCCACCAAAGCCAACCATTTTTTAACACCAACCGCCATCTCCTATTACAAGGCCACCCACTACCTGTGCCGATCCCTGAGCACTGTTAACATCACTCCCAACATTTGCAGTTCGTCATAGGTTATCATGATCGCAGATGAAATTGTTCACCAAGATATTTTTCTTATGCCCTTACAGGATTGTTTAAGATAGAAAAGACAACAGAAAATCCAGCACAAGGTAAACGCTCAGTATAACGTTAGTCATTTTGCTCACCTGATAATTAGGAATCTATATTGACTTATACTGATTTTTAAAAAAACTTTAATGTTTAACTGTAACTGCATTAAGACAGAATGAAAAGTATGTTGCAGAGCAGCAGTGACTGCCCAATCTCCAGGTTAGGCAGGATGACAAGGTGAAGAGATCATTGGGAATGGATGAAAAGTTAAGGGACAGGAGGATGTGCAGGGAGTTGGGGCATAGGGTGTGGAGGTGGTAATTAGGATCAGGAAGCATAAGTGGCAAAGGGAAAATGTTGTGGAGGGAGGGGGGATGTTAGGTGGGTGGGGGCTTGTGGGGACATTTTTGTTTCCCTTGGTTCTCTGCATAAAGTAGTGTCTCATATTCCCATTTCTTCTTCATTAGGGTGGTGGGGAGGAGGGAAGTATTCCTAATTTCAGGGCTTGGAATGCCTGCTGCATTGGGAGAATCAGGAATATTTGTTTCCGAAGAGGTGAATTGTCGAGTTCTATTAGGGAATTTGAATGGGACAGTATGATTGGGGAAGCAGTTTCTGTCCAGACTTCACGTTTGGAATATTCAGGAGATTATTTTTGGGATCAGCTGTCTTCAGTTGGTTGGAGTGGGAGTATTCCTGTCTGCTGGAAATACAAAGTTCAGTGTATCAGGAATAGTTGATGGAATCTAGGGTTGGGTCAGAGGCTAGGAATCCTGCAATGACTAACCAATTTCCTAATTCAGTGAAGCCTATCTACAGTCTACAAGACACAAATTAAAAGTGTGTTACACAATAAATTTGCCTGGATGTGTGCAGTTCCCACAATACTCAAGAGTTTTGACTACATATAGAACAAAGCAGCTAGTTAGACTGGCTCCCCATCTGCTAACTTTATCATTCATTTAATCCATGCTCAATGTACACTGGTAGCAGTACTTTCCAAACCTGCAATCCTACCATCTGAAATCACAACGGGAACAGATGCTTTGGATTTCCATCACTTTCAAGGTTCCTTATGAGTCACACACAATTATGACTTGGAATAATAATTGTCATCCTTCACTGTCATTGGGTGAACATTCTGCAGCTCCCTTTCAAACAGCACTCTCCGTGTATCTTTTCACCAAGGTTCGCCACACTGTACAAGACTATCCATTTGCCTAGATGAGTTTAGATCCCATAATACTCAAGAATTTTGACTGCATCTCGCACAAAGTAGCCAACTTGACTAGAACCCTATCTCATTGCTTTAACATTCACTCAGTCTACTGCCAACGTACAGTGGCAGCAACACTTTCCAAACCTGTGGCCCATACTGTCTGAACAGACAAAAGGGGCAAATACTTTGGGTTGCCATCACCTGGAAGTTTCCTCCTGCCACTCGCATCATTCTGACTCCGAACTATAATTTTCATCCTTCACTGCTGTTGCGTCAACATTCTGCAGCTCCTTTCAGAACAGCACTCTGTGAATTTATACGCCAGAAACGACAGCAGTTCAAGAAGGTTACTTGCCACCACCTCCTTTAGGCCAATTAGAATGGGCCATAATTGTCACAAACAAATTTTAAAATGTATCTGTAAGAAAATGATACTGAACATTTCACAGCATCAACAAACATCCTCACCTCTGACATTTATTGAAGAATCAGCTGATAGGTGTTTCTGTAAGTCTTGAGGAAGAATAGGAGCCCACTACCCCACTCACAAGGTTGCCCACCAAGATTTGTAAAAACGTATCACCGGTCTATGACCCAGGATACTTCTCTCTCCCTGCCACTACCCACAACACTGTCACTCATAAAATGTGAAGCTGGGAATAAAACATAACTCCTCGTTCACAATCCCTACATCATTCAGTGTTTTCAGCTCACTTGTCCCCAGCTGTTCCTGAATTCTGGAAACATCTGGCCCAATATTTGTGATTTCTAACACACTATCATGACACCTGATGTCTTTGTTAACAGAGATTTTTTTTTCCTTATGCCCATGTAGCAATTTTTGTGGTAAAAGAGACACCAGACAAAGCAGTAACAGGTAAACAACCTGCTAAATGTTATTGGTTTTGCTGATCTTTTGTTTCAGAATGTGCAATGACTTATTTTGATTTGTTTGTTCCTTGTTTTTAATTTAACTGCTGTTCAGTTAATATATAGTAAAATATTGCAGGACAGGAGTGACTGTGCAGACTCCAGGTGAGGCAGGATGAGAAGGTGAAGGAAGAATTGGGCAGAAGTGAGGAGGGGATAAGGATGCAGAATGGTTTAAATGCAAGAAGGATTGGAGAGATCAAGGAGAGAGAAGATGTAGAAAGACAATGGTCAATGCGAGGTAACACAGAGTTTGGGGTTCAGCAGTCCAAGCCTCCTTGAAACCTTGTTGCATCCTCTTCATCACTTATGCAGTTTTTGTCATCAGCAGATTCAGAAATATTGTGTTTGGATACCATATCCAAATCACATTATGGACTTGATCATCTAAGCCCTAGGATATCGCTGGGGTAGTGTCTTAAGCCCAGTCATCTGCAGCAGCTTTATCAATAACATTCCCTCCATCATAAGGTCAGACTTGGGGATGTTCGCTGATGATTACATGTTATTTGTTATTAGCACAAATGGCCTGGATGTGAACTTAAAGGTATGATCAGTAAGTTTGCAGACAAAATTAGGAGGTATCGATAATGAGGAAGGTTATCAAAAATTACAGAGGGATTCTGATCAGATGGGGAAGTGGGCTGAGGACTGGCAAATGCAATTCAATACAAATAAATGTGAGGTGTCACACTTTGGAAGGTCAAACCAAGGTAGAACCTATACAGTAAAAAGTAAGGTCCTGAGGCATGTTGTGGAACAGAGAGACGTAGGAAGACAAGTACATAGTTCTTTTAAAGTAGTGTCACAGATAGACAGGATGGTGAAGAAGGCATTTAGCATTATAGCCTTCATTGTTTGAGGCATTCAGTATAGGAATTGGGATGTTATGTTACATTTGCATAAATTGTTGGTGAGGTGGCAGTTGGAGTATTATGCACAGATTTGATCACTCTGCTGTAGGAAAGACATAGTTAAACTGGAAAGAATGCAAAAACGATTTATGAGGATGTTGCCAGGACTGGTAGGCCTGAGTTACAAAGAGAGGTTGGCCAGGATTGGATGTTATTCCTAAAAATATAGGAGAATGAAGGGTGACCCTACTGAAGTGTATAAAATTCTGAGGGGCATAGATAGGATGAATGCAGATAGTCTTTTTCCTAGAAATGAGGTGAGAGCAGAAAGATTTACGAAGGACCTGTGGGGCAACTTTTTCACACAGAGAGTGGTGCGTATATGGAATGGGCTGCCAGAGAAAGTGGTTGAGGCTGGTACAATTGCAATATTTTTTAAAAATTTTGATAGGTGCATGGATGAAAAAGGTTTAGAGAGATATGGACCAAATGTAGAAAATTGGAATTAAATAAGTACCATGGTCTGCATGGACCAGTTTGGCCCAAATGGCCTGTTTCCGTACTGTAGTACTCTATGACTCCAATGTTCAGAACCATTTGCAACTCCTCAATACTGAAAGAGTCCATTTCCAAATATAGCAAGACCAGAACAGTATCCAGACATGGGCGGATAAGTGACAATTATGCCACGAGTGACAGGAAATGACCATCTTCATTGAGTGAAAAGCCTACCATCAGCCCTTGATGTTCAAGGGTAATAGCATTGCTAAATCCCACACTGTCAACATCTCAGGGGTTGGTATTGTCTAGAAACTATACTGGGCCTGCCTTATTGTGGCTAAAAGAATAAGTTAGAGGCTAGGAATTTAATAATAAGTAATTTACCTCTAGTTGTCCTATGCCTGTTCCACAAACACTGGACACACGGCATGTGTGATGGACAACATTCCACTTGGCTGGATAAGGGCAACTCCAACAACACTCAAAAAGCTCAACATCATCCGGGTTAAAGAAATCCACTTGATTAGCAGTCCATCTACTATCTTTAACATTCCCTTTCTTCACCACAAATTCTCAGTAGCAGCAGAGCATGCCATCTGGTCTGAAACGCATGTGTTTCAATGAAAGAAGTGTTTTAGGCAAGGTAGGTGAACTTAGACTTTTGGTTACAACTTGGAACTATGACATTATTGTGATTCCAGAGATTTGGCTGAAAGAGGGAAAGGACTAGCAGCTGAATGTTTCAGAATTTAGGTGTTTCAGGTATGATAGAAAGGATGGTAAAGGGGTGGGGGAGGTGTTGCATTCTTGGTAAAGGAATATCTCATAGCTGTGCATCAGAGGACTTGTGCAGTGAGGCAATGGCAGTAGAACTCAGGAATAAGAAAGGTGAAATCACAGTGCTGGGGATATACTACAGGCCTCTCAACACCCAGCGGGAGAAAGAGGGGAGAATACGTAGATGGATTTTGCAAAGTTGTAAAAACAGCAAAGTTGTAGTGGTGGGTGATTTTAACTTCCCCTTTATTGAGTGGGACTCACTTCATGCCAGAAGTTTGAATGGTTCAGAATTTGTAAGGACCACTCAGAAGAGTTTCTTCTCACAATATGTAAACAGTCCAAATAGCGAAGGGGTTAAATGGACCTGGTTTTGGGAAATGAACCCAGCCAGGTGAGTGAAGATTCAGTGGTGGAGCATTTCAGGAGTAGTGACCATAATACCATGAGCTTTTTAATCCTCATAGATTGGTATAACAGCAGTCCTCTGATGAAGGTGTTAAATTGGGGAAAAGCAGTAATAGGCAGGAACTGGAAAAGGTTGATTGGAGATGGCTGTTTGAGGGTAAATCTATATCGGACATGTGAAAGTATTTCAAATGGCAGTTGATAAGAGTTCAGGAGCTGAACGTTCCCGCAAGAATGAAGGATAGATATGGCAAGTTACATGAACTTTGGATGACTGGGATGTTATGACCTTGACCAAAAAGAAAAAGAAAGATGATGTAAGGTCTAGGAGGATGGGAACTCATGAAGCCCTTGTTATAAGGAAAGTAGGAAAAAAATTAGCAATGTATAAAAGGGATCATGAAAAGTCATTAGCAAACGGGATTACAAAGAATCTCAAGGCTTTTTATACATATTTAAAAAGCAAGAGGGTGGCCAGAGAAAGGGTTGGCCCACTCAAGGACAAAGGAGGGTATCTATGTGTGGAGCCAGAAGAAGTAGGGGAGGTTCTAAATTAATACTTTGTGTTGGCATTCACCAAAGAGAAGGAATTGATGAAGGATGATCTCAGGGAAGGGTGTGTCAAGTTTCTAAGCTGAACTGCTATTAAAAAGGAAGAGGTGTTGTGCATCTTAAAAAGTATTAAAGTAGGTAAGTCCCCAGGTTCTGATGGGATCTACCCCAGAATATTGAGGGAGGCAAGAGAACGAATTGCTGGAGCATTGTCAGACATCTTTGTATTCTGTTTTGTCACAGATGAGGACTCAGAGGACTGGAAAATAAACAATGTTTTCCCATTGTTTAAGAAGGGTTACAGGGATAATCCAGGAAATTACAAGCCTGTGAGCCTGTGGTAGAGAAATTATTGGAAAAGATTCTCAGTGAAAAGATCCATATACATTTAGAAGTAAATGGACTTACTAGCAATAGACAAGGTGGTTTTGTGTGGGGGAGTTCGTGCCTCAATAACTTGATTGAGTTTTTTTGAGAAGGAACAAAAATGATTGATGAGGGAAAAGCAGTTGATGTTGTCGACATGGACTTCAATAAAATCTTTGACAAGGTCCCTCATGGCAGACTGGAACAAAAGGTGAGGTGACATGGTATCAGGGATGATCTGGCAGGATGGATATAGAACTGGATTAGTCATAGGAGACAGAGGATAGTGGCGGAAGAATGCTTTTTGGAAAGGATGGTTGTGACGAGTGGAGTTCCACAGGGATCAGGGCTAGCACCTCTGCTGTTTCTGATCTACATAAATGATTTGGAGAAAAATACAGCTGGTCGAATTAGTAAGTTTGCCAACGATACAAAGGTTGTTGGAATTGCGGATACTGAGGAGGATTGTCAGAGGATATAGCAGGACATAGATCAATTGGAAGCATGGGCAGAAAAGTGGCAGATGGAGTTTTTGTCTGGACAAATGTGAAGTGATGTATTTTGGAAGGTCAAGTACAGGTAGAAATTATACAAGGAACGGCAGAACTATTAGGAATGTTGATATGCAGAGGGATCTGGGTGTGCAGGTCCACACATCACTGAAGGTGGTAGCACAGGTAAGAAGGTAGTAAAAAAGGACTATGGCATGCTTGCCTTCAATGGAAGGGGCATTTAGTGTAAGGATTGACTAGTTATGCTGACGTTGTAGAGATCTTTGGTGAGGTCAAACTTGGAAAATTGCGTGCAGTTCTGGTCACCACTACCAGAACGATGTGGATGCTTTGGAGAGGGTACAGAAAAGGTTTACCAGGATACAGCCTGTAAAGGGGGACTTTATGAAGAAAGTTTGGATAGACTGGGTTTGTTTTCACCGGAAAACAGGAGGTTGTGGGGCGACCTGATAGATGTTTGTAAGATTGTGAATGGCATGGATAGAGTGGGAAGAATGAGGCTTTTTCCCAGGGTGGAGGAGTCAATTACTAGGGGACATAGTTTCAACATGCAACATGGGGTGTGCTGATGTTTAAAAGGGATGTGTGAGGCAAGTTTCTCCCGCAAAGGGCAATAAGTGCCTGGAACGCATTGCCAGGGAAGGTGGTGGAAGCAGACACAACAGCAGCATTCAAGAAGCACCTGGACAAACACATGAATAGGAAGGGAATAGAGGGATATGGATCCTGTAAGTGAAGACAAAACCGAAGGGCAAAATGTTTCAGCACAGGCTTGGAGGGTCGAAGGGTGCTGTATTGTCCCTCGTTCTTTTTTCTTATCTCCAAAATGAACTACAGGAATTCACAAAGTTTCCTTTAACAGCATGTTGCAAACACACAAACTCTGCCATCTTGGAGAACAAGTGCACAGATGTGTGGCATCATCTCTGCCTGCAAAAACCCTTTTAAGTCACATACCATTATGATTTGGAATTACATCATCGTTCCGTCACTTTGACGGGTCAAAGTCCTGAAACTCCTTTCCTAACATCATTGTGGGGACCCTACATTCCAAAAACTGCACCTGTTCAAGAAATTGGCAAAGTACCTCACCATTAACATCTCCATCGCAATAAGGATAGGCATTACATGCTGGCTGAGCTGATATGCCATGAATGGCTTTTTGGAAAGTTCTGAACAGTTGTGATTGTAGCATTGAGCTTTGTGGTACCCCATTTATGACAACTTACCATCATCAGAATAAACCTTTAGTTTCCTTTGATTTCTGTCTGTTAACTACTTTTCATTCCAAACTCATATATTACCCCAAATGCCTTGTGCTCTAATTTTATTAACTAATCCATCTGTGACCTTAATAAAAGCTTTTGGAAAATCTGCAAGAACCTAATCAAATTTATCAATCCTGAAAGTAAAATCCTCAAAACAGGTGGTGAAACATGATTTCCATTTCATAAATCCATGCTGACTCTTATTACATATAATTACATTGTAAATGTCTTGATATGATATCCTTTATAATAGGTTCCAATATTTTTCTGGCTACTGACATTAACAACTATGGCTTAATGGTCTCCATTTTTTCTCAAATGTCCTTCTTTAACAGTGAAATTATTTTTGCATTTAATTGAATTGAAGTTATTGTCATGTGTACTGAGGCACAGTGAAAAGTTTTGTCTTGTGAGCAATACAGGCAGATCACAGAGTTAAGTAGCATAGATAAGTAAATAATAAGTAAACAGTGGCAAAAACAAAAACACAGGTGCAGGCGAATTTTAAGAGTTTGTGAGTCCATTCAGTATTCTAACAACAGTGGGGTAAAAACTGTTGTGAAGCCGACTGGTGCATGTGTTCAGGCTTCTGTACCTTCTCCCCGATAGTAGAAGTTGTAGAAAAACATTGCCAGGGTGGGATGGATTTTTAAGAATGCTGGCAGCCTTGCTTTGACAGCAGGCCTGGTAAATGAATTCTATAGGTGGGAGGTTGGCCTTTGTGATTGTTTGGGCTGAGTTCACCACTCTCTGTAACCATCTCCAATCTTAAATGGTGCAGTTGCCATACCAGGTAGTGATACATCCAGACAGAATGCTCTTGATGGCACACCTATAAAAGTTGGCAAAGGTATTTGCCGTCGTGCCAATTTCCTCAGTTGCCTGAGGAAGAAGAGATGTTGTTGGGTCTTTGTAACCAGTGCATCCACATGAAGACTCCAAGAAGGCTTGTTTTGGATGACCACTCCCTCCTGGACACTTCCCACTCATTTTACCTCTGTGCTGTTAATGGGTAGGGCACCATGAGTAACATCCTGCTGAAAGTCAATAATGAGTTCCTTGGTTTTGCTAGCATAGAAAGCTCTTTTGTTCTCAGTGCACCATTTTTCCAAGTTTTCCACCTCCGGTCAGTAGTCTGTTTTGTCGCCTTCTGAGATTTGACCGACTATGGTGATGTCATAGCGAACTTGTAAATGGCATTAATCTGGTATTTGGCAATGCAGTCATGAGTATACAGTGAATACAGTAGGGGGCTGAGTACGCATCCCTGGGGGGATCCAGTGTTGAGGGTTAGTGAGGATGAAATATTGTCCCTAATCTGTGGGTCAGGAAATTGAGGATCCAATTGCACAGAATGGGGCTTAGTCTGAGATCACTAAGTTTTGTAATCAGTCTTGAGGGAATAATAGTGTTGAAGGTTGAACTGTAGTCAATGAGTAGGATTTTTACTTAGCTGTTCTTGGTGTCAAGATGTTCTAGGGAGGAGTGAAGGGCAAGTGATATGGAATCTGACGTGAATCTGTTGGTCTGATAGGCAAATTGGAGTGGATCAAGAGTAGTGGGGAGGCTGGAGTTGATTAATGCCATGACCAGCCTTTCAAAGCAGTAGCACTTTGCTACATTTTAGTCTGCAGGAACATTTTCAGAATGCACAGAACTTCCAAGAATAGCCACTACTCCAAAGCCATGTCCTTTGATACTCTGGAAAGGCATCAATTATACAGTCCATATCATAGCAGTGGAGGTGTTCAATGTATTGGAATGTATAAAGGTGTATAAAGGCCCTGACCAGATATATCCAAGAACACTGCAAGAGGCTAGAGAAGAAATTGCTGGGGCCCTCACTGATATTTTTGCACCATCATTAGCCACGGCTGAGGTCCTGGAAGACTGGAGAGTAGCAAATGTTGTGCCCTTATTCAAGAAGGGCTGCAAAGATAAAGCTGGGAACTACAGACCAGTCAGCCTAACATCTGTGGTGGGTAAGTCACTTGAAAAGATTCTGAGAGATAAGATATACATACATTTGGAAAGACAGGGTTTGATTAGGAATAGTCAGCATAGCTTTGTACATGGGAAATCTTAACTGAAAAATGTGTTGCTGGAAAAGCGCAGCAGGTCAGGCAGCATCCAAGGAACAGGAGAATCGACTCCTGAAGAAGGGCTTATGCCCGAAACGTTGGTTCTCCTGCTCCTTGGATGCGGCCTGACCTGCTGCGCTTTTCCAGCAACGCATTTTTCAGCTCTGGGCCCAGCAGAGACCACTGAGGTACACTAGTCACAGGCCTCCAGTCCAACAAGCATCCTTCTACTATTACCCTTTGCTTCCTACCATCAAGCAAATTGTGTATCCAATTTGCCAGCTCCCCTAGATTCCATGTAACCTTTCAGACCATGTGGAATCTTATCAAAGGCCTTATTGAAATAGATTTGGACTCCATCTATTGCTTTGCCATTGTCAACCTCCCAGGACACTTCATCAGAGAACTCTCACAAATTTGTGAGGCATGATTTCATAAGATAATAAGGCCATAAGACCATAAGATATAGGAATGGAAGTATGGCCATTCGGCCCATCGAGTCCACTCCACCATTCAATCATGGCTGATGGGCATTTCAACTCCACTTACCTGCATTCTCCCCGTAGCCCTTAATTCCTTGTGACATCAAGAATTTATCAATCTCTGCCTTGAAGACATTTAGCCTCCCGGCCTCCACTGCACTCTGCAGCAATGAATTCCACAGGCCCACCACTCTCTGGCTGAAGAAATGTCTCCGCATTTCTGTTCTGAATTTAGCCCCTCTAATTCTAAGGCTGTGTCCACGGGTCCTAGTCTCCTCGCCTAACGGAAACAATTTCCTAGCGTCCACCCTTTCCAAGTCATGTATTATCTTGTAAGTTTCTATTAGATCTCCCCTTAATCTTCTAACCTCCAATGAATACAATCCCAGGATGCTCAGCCATTCCTCATATGTTAGACCAACCATTCCAGGGATCGTCCGTGTGAATCTCCGCTGGACATGCTCCAGTGCCAGTATGTCCTTCCTGAGGTGCAGGGACCAAAACTGGACACAGTACTCCAAATGGGGCCTAACCAGAGCTTTATAAAGTCTCAGTAGCACAACGGTACTTTTAATTCCAACCCTCTTGAGATAAATGACAACATTGCATTCGCTTTCTTAATCACAGACTCAACCTGCATGTTTACCTTTAGAGAATCCTCGACTAACACTCCCAGATCCCTTTGTACTTTGGCTTTACGAATTTTCTCACCGTTTAGAAAGTAGTGCATGCTTATATTCTTTTTTCCAAAGTGCAAGACCTCACATTTGCTCACATTGAATTCCATCAGCCATTTCCTGGACCACTCTCCCAAACTATCTAGATCCTTCTGCAGCCTCCCCACTTCCTCAGTACTACCTGCCTGTCCACCTAACTTTGTATCATCGGCAAACCGCTAGAATGCCCCCAGTCCCTTCATCCAGATCATTAATATATAACGTGAACAGCTGCGGCCCCAACCCTGCAGAACAATGCTTGTCACCGGCTGCCATTCCGAAAAAGAACCTTTTATCCCAACTCTCTGCCTTCTGTCAAACAGCCAATCCTCAATCCATACCAGTAGCTCACCTTGAACACCATGGGCCCTCACCTTGCTCAGCAGCCTCCCATGTGGCACCTTATCAAAGGCCTTTTGGAAATCTAGATAGACCACATCCACTGAGTTTCCCTGCTCTAACCTACTTGTCACCTCTTCAAAGAATTTCCCGTGCGGATTAAGAGCTTCAGAGCAGAGGAGATGACCTGGGGGATGCAGTGAGAGAGGGACTCACTGCAACCCTTGTAAAGGGAGGAAGAGAGCTTCTTCAAGGAAGGCATCCTTGCAAGAGGATTTACAGTAGGTTAAAATCAACTAGGAGAAAGTGAGGACTGCAGATGCTAGAGATCAGAGCTGAAAAATGAGTTGCTGGAAAAGTGCAGCAGGTCAGGCAGCATCCAAGGAGCAGGAAAATCGACATAATGTTTGTTATCTATATGAACGACTTAGATGAGGAAGGTTATCAGAAATTGCAGCAGGACCTTGATCAACTGGGGAAGTGGGCTGAGAAATGGCAAAATGGAGTTTCATATCGATAAGTGTGAGGTCTTGCATTTTGGAAAGTCAACTCACGATCTGAGTTTTATGATGAATGATATGGTCTTAAAGAGTTTAGTGGAACCAGAGGGTCCTTGGAGTTCAGGTGCATAGTTCCTTCAAAGTGGAGTCACAGGTAGACAGGACAGTGATGGAGGCTTTTAGCACATTGGCCTTAATTGGTCAGGACATTGAGTATAGAAGTTGAGAAGTTATGTTGCAGTTGCACAGGATGTTTGTGAGGCCGCACTTGGAGTATTATGTTCAGTTTTGGTCGCCTTGCTATAGGAAGGATGTTATTAAATTGGAAAGAGTGTAGAAGAAATTAACAAGGATATTGCTAGCATTCAAAGGTCTGAGTTATAGGAGAGGTTGGATAACTTGGGCTCTTTTTCTTTAGAAGATTGGATACTGAGGGAGGATCTTACAAAAATATAGAAGATCATGAGAGGCATGGATAGGGTGAATGCACTCAGTCTTTTTCCCAGGGTTGGGGAATTGAAACTAAAGGGCATCAGTTTAAGGTTAGAGGGGAAAGAGCAAAAGGAACCTGAGGGGCAACATTTTTACACAGAAGGTAGTACACGTCTGGAATGAGCTGCCAGCAGAAGTGATTGAGGCGGGTATATTAACAAATTTTAAAAGGCATTTGAACAAACAGAAGGAAAGGATTAGAAGGATATGGTCCAAGTGCAGGGAAATGGGGTTAGCATGAAGGTACATTTTGGTCGGCATGGACCAGTTTGAGCGAAAGGGCCTGTCTCCGTGATGTAGGACCCTATGGCTTTATGACTATCGGTTATTCTCCTACAGCGTGTTTTTCGTTAATGCGATTTGGCTGTAACACGATTGGTAAATCAGGGAACCATTTTTTAAAAATGGGAACTCCTGTTGGGTCTTATCAGATTCCATTCCTGGCACTAGATGCCATGGTGCACTGAGGATTAGTCTCAAATCGATATTACTTGGTCAATCAGCTCACGTTCTTTGTAGTGAAGTGCTTTGTGAAAGGTCCATAGTCATAGAGATGTACAGTACAGAAACAGACCCTTCAGTCTAACCCGTCCATGCCGACCAGATATCCCAACCCAATCTAGTCCCACCTGCCAGCACCAAGCCCATATCCCTCCAAACCCTTCCTGTTCATATACACATCCAAATGCCTCTTAAATGTTGCAATTGTACCAGCCTCCACCAGTGTTGTACTCAGTAGTTTTTGTCCTGTTTTTGCAAATCTTGCTGAGCTTTCCATATACATGGAAGGACAAAGTTGCAAGAATGTCAACATGAAGCATCCAGGTGAGAACACTGTGGGTGGTGACCGTAAAAGGAAGGTTAGAACATTTGAACAGAAGCTAGATGTTATAAAGCATTTTCAGTGTAATGAAAGAGAGTGCAATACTATTCGTGCAACAGGAATAAAGAAGTCTATGCTATGCGCCATTAGAGACAATGCGGAAAGAATTAAAGCAATCTGCATTGCTGGAACATGTCTGATGCTAGCAAATATGTGAGATCACAAACGAAGGAACTTAAGGAAATCAAGCAGCTTCTAAGTGTGTGGATACAAGATCAATTGAAAAAGTGATCTGGGACCTCCTTTCTCACCATAAAAAGCCTTGTCAATTTGTGAGGATCTAAGAAAAAAAGCTGAAAATCCTGCACATGTGCCTGCCTTCAGTGCTAGTAGTGACTGGTTTACTGGATTTAAGTGCTATTTCTACCTCCGAACACAACCTGTCCTGTTCAACCCATGGATCAGGGTGCAGTAGCAGCTTTTAAAGCTTATTATTTAAGCCACACATTCAGGAAACTGATTTCAGCTACTGAGTGAGATAATGAGTACAGTGTTCTTCAATGTTGGAAGAGCTTTAACATTAAGAATGCTATTGACATCATTGTGGAGACCTGGGATAATGGCTGCAAATGTGTTGCTGGTCAAAGCACAGCAGGTTAGGCAGCATCTCAGGAATAGAGAATTCGACGTTTCGAGCATAAGCCCTTCATCAGGAATAAGAGAGAGAGAGCCAAGCAGGCTGAGATAAAAGGTAGGGAGGAGGGACTAGGGGGAGGGGCGATGGAGGTGGGATAGGTGGAAGGAAGAATTTAGACCTCCTTCCATTTATCCCACCTCCATCGCCCCTCCCCCTAGTCCCTCCTCCCTACCTTTTATCTCAGCCTGCTTGGCTCTCTCTCTCTTATTCCTGATGAAGGGCTTATGCTCGAAACGTCGAATTCTCTATTCCTGAGATGCTGCCTAACCTGCTGTGCTTTGAATTAGACCTCCTTCCACCTATCCCACCTCCATCGCCCCTCCCCCTAGTCCCTCCTCCCTACCTTTTATCTCAGCCTGCTTGGCTCTCTCTCTCTTATTCCTGATGAAGGGCTTATGCTCGAAACGTCGAATTCTCTATTCCTGAGATGCTGCCTAACCTGCTGTGCTTTGACCAGCAACACATTTGCAGCTGTGATCTCCAGCATCTGCAGACCTCATTTTTTACTCGAAGATTTTTTACTCGAGACCTGGGATAATGTCAGGCAGAACTCCGGGCATGCAGTTTGATGGAAGCCTCTCCCAGATTTTCTCCAGGAGTTTAAAAGCATTGAATCATCAGAGGAACTTGCATCAGTCAAAGAACATTGTCTCACTCTTGCAAAGTGAGTCAGATTTAAAAAAGTGAAGACTGACGGTGTCTAGGAGCTGCTTGAGTCCCATTGTGAGGACCTCTCCACAAATGACGTACAACAGCTTGTTGATGCGGGGGAAATTGAAGTAGGGTATGAAGACAATGAAGTCCAGGATGCAGCACCACTAAAGCTTTCCCGTTCTCTTTTGACTTCTATCCTGAGAGGTTGAGAAGCTTTTGCAGCTCTTAGAAGACAATGACTACAATGCAGATGTGCAGCAGGATCGCAGTTCGTGGAATGATCTGGCACCCTACGTACAGCTACTTCAGGAAAGAAGGAAGATGGCCATGCAGCAAAAACTAGATACCTTTTCTTAGCCAATCCCCAAGAAACAGTCTGAGGACAATGAAACACAGCCATCCACGTCTGGGCTGAGTACTTTTTTTATTGAAACCTGGCACTCAGAACTGCACCTGAAAGTAATGATGATGCTGATGATGAACCTCAGCTCCTGTCTTGCTACTATACTGGATGGCACAGTGGTTAGCACTGCTGCCTCACAGCACCAGAGTCCCAGGTTTGATTCCAGCCTTGGGTGACTATCTGTGTGGAGTTTGCACATTCTCCCTGTGTCTGTGTGGGTTTGCTCCGATTTCGTCCCACGGTCCAAAGATGTGCAAGTCAGGTGAATTGGCCATGCTAAATTCCCCATAGTGTTAGGTGCATTAGTCAGAGGGAAACGGGTCTGGGTGGGTTACTCTTCAAAGGGTCGGTGTGGACTGGTTGGGCTGAAGGGCCTGTTTCCACACTGTAGGGAATCTAATCTACTGTAACTCAGAAACCCCTTAAAGTGTGAAATTTATTGTATTAGTTCACTAAACTATCTAACTTTAAAATTTACTGAGACTACGCTATCATTTGCGTTGGGCTAACTACTATTTTTGTTTAAATTTTTACTCATATTATTGGTGGTCTGCCCCACACCCTCTTTTTTCCCATAGGCCCCATTATTTCAATTTTGTGATTTTCTGTAATGTGAGGTCATTTGAGAATACATTATAGAAGAACAGATTGTTAGTCCTAGTTGTGGATCTACCCACTTTTTTTTCTGGAAACCTTGTGAACTACTTTCTTGATTAAACTAATCTTTTACTTCTTTTATAATAATAGAAATTGCTGGAGAAACTCAGCTGATCTGGCAAGAGATTTAGAAAGAAAGCAGAGTTAACATTTCAGGTCCAATGATTCATCATTAGACTCGAAATTCTACTTTCTTTCCACAGACGCTGCTAGAATTGCTGAGCTCCAGCAACATCTGTTTATGTTTCAGATCTCCAGACATCTGTTATTCTTCATTTTATTGAAATTCATTTGTTAGCCATGATTGATTCACCTTTCTTGCTGTATTTGTGTGTCGTAGAGTTATCAAACTTTTTTCTGGACCACGTTCTCCTTAATTAAATTTGAACAATTGCCTGCCTGCTTTCATGTCTTTAAGTGTATGTCCCAGTCTACCAAAGCCAAATATTTTAGAACAACAATCCAGATCTCCCAATAAAGCACTACACACCTCCTGTGACCATGCCTGAAACTGGTAACATCACTTGCATTTTGTTGGAGATTATCATGTTCGTAGATGGCACTGTTCACCAAGATATTTTTCTTATGCCCCTTCAGAATTGTTTAAGATAGAAAAGCCAGCAAAAAAAACAGGATCAGGTAAACGCACTGTCAATGGTTAATGATTTTGCTGATCCGATAATTCATAATGTATACTGACTTATGTTGATTCCTTTTTAAAACTTTTAATGTTTGACAGTAACTGCATTAAGACAGAATTAAAAGTAAGTTGCAGAGGATCAGTGACTATACAGTATCCAGGTGAGGCAGGATGAAAAAGTGAAGAGATCGTTGCGTCCAGATAAAAAGTTAAGGGACAGGAGGATATGCAGGGAAATGGATCACAGTGTGTGGTGATTGCAAATATGATCAGGGAGTGTTGGTGGCAAAGGGAAGATGTTGTGAGATGACAGGGGACGTTTGGTGGGTGTAGTGTGTAGCGGGATTGTGGAGAATATTTTTGTTTCCCTTGTTTATCTGCTTGAAACAGTCTCTCATACCAGGCCATTTGCCTGGTTCTTACGGGGAAATTTGAATGAGACAGTATGATTGAGAATGCAGTTTCTGTCTGGACTTCATGTTTGGAATATTCAAAAGATTATTTTAAGATCAACATTCTTCAGTTGCATGGCGAGGGAGTATTCCTCTCTGCTGGGAAATACGACATTCAGTGTAACAGAAAGAGTGGGTGGAATTTATTGCTGGGTCAGAGGCTATGAATCCTGCAATGAGTAACCCCAACTCAACAAAGGCTATCGACACTGTACAAATCTATCCATTTGTCTGGATGTGTGAAAATCCCACAATACTCAAGAATTTTGACTGCATCTCATACAAAGTAGCCAACTTGATTAGAACCCTACCTCATTGCTTTAACATTCACTCAGTCTACTGCCAATGTACAGTGGCAGCAGCACTTTCCAAACCTGTGACCCATACTGTCTGAACAGAAAAAGGGGGCAAATACTTTGGGTTGCCATCACCTGGAAGTTTCCTTCTACGGCACACATCATTCTGACTTTGAACTATCATTTTCATCCTTCACTGCTGTTGGGTCAACATTCTGCAGCTCCTTTCAGAACAGCATTCTATGTGAATCTATAAGCCAAAAATAACAGCAGTTCAAGAAGGTTACTTGCCAGCATCTCCTTAATGTTACAGAAGAATGGGCCATAAGGACAGACCCAGCCAGTGCTACGCAAATCCCATGAATGAATTTTAAAATGTATCTGCAAGAAATTGATCCTGAATATTTCAAAGCTTCAACACACATCCTCACCTCTGATATTCATTGAAGAATCAGCTGAGAGGTATTTCTGGAAGACTTGAGATAGAAAGGAGCCCACTACCCCACTCACAAGATTACCCACCAAGATTTGTAAAAACGTATCACCTGTTTATGACCCAGGACACCTCTCCCTCCCCTGTCAATCTCCACAACACTGTTGCTCATAAAATGTGATGTTGGGAAGAAAGCCATAATTCTCCACCCCAAAATCTCCTTGTTATTTTGCAGCACACTGTCTTAAGCTCTCTTGCCCCCACATGGTCCGAAAGTCTGGAAACATTTGGCCCAATATTTGTGATTTCTACCAGACTATCATGACAGCTGATGTTTTTGTTAACAAAGTTATTTTTCTTATGCCCATGTAGAAATGTTTGTGGTAAGAGGGATACCAGACAAAGCAGTACCAGGTAAACATCCTGCTGAATGTTATTGGTTTTGCCGATCTTCTTCTGTTTTGGAATGTGTAATGACTTCCTTTGATTTGTTTGTTCCTTGTTTTTGACGTTTAACTGCTGTTCAGTTAATATAGTAAAAAGTAAGTCACAGAGCAGGAGTGACTGTGCAGACTCCAGGTGAGGCAGGATGAGAAGGTGATGGAAGAATTAGGCAAGTGAGGAAGGGGAAACGGGGAAAGGGGCAGAGTTGATTAAATGCAAGGAGGATTGGCGAGAACAGGAAAGAAGAAGTAGAAAGACAATGGCCAAAGCAAGAGAACACAAAGTTTGGAGTGGTGATTAGTTTAGTTCGGTAGTCCAAGCCCCCTTGAGGCAGTTTTGTGATTTAGAATTATTGCATTTGTATCCTGCATCTCAATCATATTTATGGACTTGATCATTCTAAGCCCTTGGATATCACTGTGGTAGTGTCTTAAGCCCAGCCATCTTTAACTGCTTTATCAATAACATTCCCTCCATCATAAGATGAGACTCAGGGATGCTCATTGATGCGACATAATATTCAGAACCATTCACATCTCCTAGTGCACTTTCAAATGTAGCAAGACCCGAACAATATCCAGGCATGGGCTGATAAGTGATAAGAGACAATTATGCCACATTAGTGACAGGCAATGACCATCTTCATCAAGTGAAAATCTTACCATCAGCTCTTGATGTTCAGAGGCTAGCATTGTTAAGTTCACACTGACAACATTTCAGGAGTTATTATTGGCCAGAAACTATACTGGACCAGCCTTACTGTGGCTAAAAGAGTAAGTTAGATGCTCAGAATTTAGAAGTAAGTAACTGACCTCCCATTCCCCAATGCCTGTTCCACAATCACTGGACACAAAGCATGTGTATTGTAATGCTCTCTACTTGCCTAGATAAGGGCAGCTCCAACAACATTCAAGAAGCTGAACAGCATCCAGGACAAAATAATTGGCTTGATTAGCAGTCCATCTACAAGCTTTAACATTCACTTCCTTCATGTCATCTACCACCTGAACTGCAGGAACTCACAAAGATTCCTTTGACAACACCTTCAAACCACCAAATCTACCATCTTGGAGAATAAGAGCACAGATGCCTATAATCTCTGCCTGCAAATACCCTTTTAAGTCACACAGCATTCTGACATTATATCATCATTCCCTCACCATAATGTGTCAAGATCCTGAAACTCCTTTCCTAACATCATTGTGGGGACCCTATATTCCAAAAAGTGCACCTGTTCAAGAAATTGGCAAAGTATTTCGCCATTAACATCTCCATAGCAGTAAGGATAGGCATTACATGCTGGCTGAATTGATACACCATGAATGGCTTTTTGGAAAGTTGTGAACAGTTGTGATTGTAGCATTGAGCTTTGTGGTACCCCATTTATGACAAACTACCATCATCAGAATAAACCTTTAGTTTCCTTTGATTTCTGTCTGTTAACCACTTTTCATTCCAAACTCATATATTACCCCAAATGCCTTGTGCTCTAATTTTATTAACTAATCCATCTGTGACCTTAACAAAAACTTTTGGAAAATCTGCAAAAACCTCATGAAATTTATCAATCCTGAAAGTAAAATCCTCAAAACAGTTGGTGAAACATGATTTCCATTTCAGAAATTCACGCTGACTCTGACTGATCATATAATTACATTGCAAGTGTTCTGATATGATATCCTTTATAAAAGGGTCTAATGTTTTTCTGACTGCTTATATTAAAAAACTATGTCTTAATGATCTCCATTTTCTTTCAAACACCCTTTTTTAATGGTGGAATTACTTTAGCTACTGTCCAATCTACAGGAACATTTCCAGAATCCATAGAACTTTCAAGAATAGCCACCAACCCCAACACAATATCCTTTAATACTTTGGAAAGACATCAATCAGCCTTGAAACCAGTTAATTTTTCAAGTTCCATCTCCTTGATTAATACTAATTCCTCATGTACATTAAGTGCATCAGTACATTAATATTTCTAAATTGCTCTCAATTATGGATTTACCACTTTTTTTCTGGAAACTTTTAAAACTACTTTCTTTGATTAATCTAGTTTCTAACTTAATTTACAGAAATATACATTGACGAAGAAACTCAACAGGCGTGGTAACATCTGTGTAAAGAAAGCAGAGTTAATATTTCAAGTCCAGTGACTCTTCATCAGACTCAAAATATTAGCTTTGTTTTTTTTTCACTGAAGCTGCTAGACTGGCTGGCTGAGTTTCCCCAACAATTTCTGTTTTTGTTTCAGTTCTCCAGGCATCTGCAATTTTTCATTTTACTTGAACTTCTTGTGTTAGCTATGGTTGATTCACCTTTCCTGCTGCATTTTTGTGTCCCAGAGGAGTAACAGGTTTTCTGGACTATGTTATCCTTCATTAACTATGACCCGTTGCTTCTCTGCTTTCACCAAAGCCAACCACTTTAGAACACTAATGCACATCTCCCAATACGGCACTACTGACCATCCATGCCCACTGGGAACATCGTTCCCAACATTTACAATTTTTTTGTAGATTATGATGAAAGCAGATGACATTGTTAACTGAAATATTTTTCCTATGCCCATACAGAACTGTTTAAGATAGAAAAGCCATCAGAAAATCCAGGAACAGGTAAACACACAATACAGTAGAACCTCGATTATCCAAACATCAGTTATACCAATTGCGGATTATCCAAACAAGATCTCAAGGTCCTGTAAAAATGGCATTGGCAACTCAGCATTCAGCTATCAGTTAAATGGCATTATAGCGTGCATTGCCAAATAAATGAGACATATTTGAATAACTTGTTGCGGCTGTACAGGACATTGGTTAAACCACTATTGCTTGGGATATTGGGATGTTGCTTGCAATTCTGGTCTCTGTCCTGTTGGAAAGATATTGTGAAACTTGAAAGGGTTCAGTAAAGATTTACAAGGATGTTGCCAAGATTGGAGGATTTGAGCTATATGGAGAGGCTAAACAGTTGGGACTGTTTTCCCTGGAGCGGCGGAGGCTGAGGGGTGACCTTATAGAGGTTTACAAAATTATGAGGGGTATGGATAGGACTAGTCATGGACAAAATACTTAAATAGGAAACCGAGTGATAACATTCGCGGCTGTTCCCTTGTGAAATTAGTAAGTGTGTGATTCTGACCTTAAAACGAAATTCGGTATCAACTAACTTCTCTCCCTTACAAAATATTGTCATCACTGTCATCTGTCTAGTTAGGAACATGGAGTGTTTTGTAAATCTTTTGTATAAAGGAAGCCTTTTTTGTGACAGTACAGCAGAGTAGCCTGCGGGCTCTTGAAAAGCTGATATCCTACTCTCCTGGGTTATTAGAACCTAGTTAGTTTATCTTATATCGTAACAGTGATGCTACTGGTAAATAAAGGGGATGACTAAAATTAATTTAAACCGTCTGTAAGAGGTTTTTTATTCCAGACTACCAAACAATATGATCTCCGGAATGAACCAAGAGAGGCTTTCAGGTTGAGCCCACAAGGGATTCCCTGGGCCGTCTCAAATCTGTACTTTAACAAGGAAACCAATTGTCTGAAACAAAAACAGAAATTACTGGAAAAGCTCAGCAGGTCCACCAGCATTTCTGGAGAGAAACCAGCGTTAACATTTTCGGTCCATTGATCTTTCTTCAGAATCAGGTTAATTGTCTGGTTATGTTGAGGCATTTGGCTGGAACAGAATGATTGGGGATACAGTTTCTGTTTCAGACTGAATGTTTGGAATTTTGAGGAGATTATTTTTAAGATCAACTTCCTTCAGCTGGATGGAGAAGGAGTATTCCGCTCTGCTGGGAAATACAAGGTTCAGTCTTTCAGGAATAGGAGATACAATGTAATGCTGGGTCAAAGGCTCGGAATCCTGCAATGAGTAATCCAATTCCTAAATCAACCAAGCTAACTCCTTTCCCTAATTCAGTACTCTCCACCACCTGTGCCCATCACTGAGCGCTGGTAAGATCACTCACAATATTTGCATTTTGTCATCGATTATTATGATCACAGAAGACACTGTTCACCAAGATTTTTTTTAATGTCCACACAGAACTTTTTCAGATAGAAAAGCCAGCAGAAAATCCAGGATCAGGTAATCACCCAGTATAAAGTTAACCATAGTTCAGAATGTGTACTGACTTCTTTTGTTTAACTACAACTGCATTAAGACAGAATGAAAAGAGGGTCAGTGACTACGCAATCTTCAGGTGAGTCAGGTTAATAGGTACAGAGAGCATTGGGTCCAGATGAAACATTAAGGGGACAGGTGGATGTGCAGTGAGATGGGTCACAGGATCTGGCAGTTGAAAATGTGATCAGGGAGTTAGTGGTGATGGGGAATTGTTGTGGAGAGGGTGGGGATATACGAGATTGAGCAAGTTTTGGAGGACGTTTGTGTTTCCCTTATTTCTCTGCATGAAATAGTCTTTTCTATCCCGATTTCTTGTTTATTAGGAAAGTACTGATGAGGGAAATATTCCTGATTTCAGGGTTTGGAATTTCTGCTGAGTGGGAAATATTTGATTCCAAAGAGGTCAATTGTCTGGTTATGTTGTGGAAATTTGAACGGGACAGTGTAATTGGGAGATACAGTTTCTGTATGGGTTTCATGTTTGGAATTTTGAGGAGATGTTTTTGAGATCAGCTTCCTTCAGCTGGATGGAGAGGGAGTATTTCCCTCTGCTGGGAAATACGACATTCAGTATATCAGGAATAGTAGATGGAATTTAGAGCTGGGTTAAGAGGATAGGGATCTTACAATGAGTAACTCAGCTCCTACCTTAACTAAGCCTGCCCACAATGTACAATTTAAAAGTGTGATGGAATAGTAACCAATTGCCTGGATCAGTGCTGTTCCCACAATACTCAAGCATTTTGACTGCATCTTGCATAAAGTAGCCACCATGATTAGTACCCCATCTGCTCACTTCATCATTCATTCAATGCACCCTTGAAGTACAGTGGCAGAAGTACTTTCCAAACCTATGACCCCTACTGTCTGAACAGACAAAGTTGGGGGTCTGGGTGGGAGAGCCATCACCTGGAAGTTTCCTTCTGAGTCACACATCATTTTGACTTGGAATATAATTTTCATCCTCCACTGCCAGTGGGTCAACATTCTGCTACTCTTTCAGAACAGCATTTTAGATGTATCTATATGGCAAGAACTACAGCAGTTCAAGAAAGTTGTTTTCCTCCACATTCTTAAGGTCAATAAAAATTGGACCATAAGTGCTGACCCAACCAGTGCCGCCCAAATCCCACGAACAGATTTTAAAAATATCTGCGAGCAAATGCTACTGAACATTGCACAGCATCAGAGAATGTCATCACCTCTGATATTCTGTTAAGAAAATCATTGAGGAATCAGGTGTGAGGTGGGTCTGTGAGGCTTGGTGAAGAACAGGAACCCACTATCCCATCCGCAAGGATGCCAGTCAAGATTTGCCAAATAGTACCTCCTCTTTATGACTCAGGACATCTTTCTCTCTCTCATTACTCCCCCAATACCATCACTCATGAAATGTGATGGTGGAAAAAAACTATAATTCTCCACCCCACATTCCCATTGTCATTTTACAGCACACTGTCTTTAGCTCTTTTACCGAACCTGTTCCGGAATTCTGGAAACATCTAGCCCAATATTCATAAATTGTCATAGACAATTATAACAGCTTGTGTTTTTGTGAACTAAGCTGTTTGCCTTATGGCTGTGCAGAATTTTTTGCAGTGAAAAAGTCAGCACTCAAAGCAGCACCAGGTAATGGGGTGGCACAGTGGCTCAGTGATTAGCAATGCTGCCCCACATCACCAGGGACCTGGGTTCGATGTCAGCCTCAGGTGACTGTCAGTGTGGAGCTTGCATATTTTTCCTTTTCGGCATGGGTTTCCTCCAGGTGCTCCAGTTTCTCCCATGATCCAGAGACAATAACAAAGAGGACTGATGAGGGTAGAGCGGTAGATGTGATCTATATGGACTTCAATAAGGCGTTTGACAAGGTTCCACATGGGAGGCTGGTTTGCAATGTTAGATCTCATAGAATACAGGGAGAACTAGCCATTTGGATACAGAACTGGTTCAAAGGTAGAAAATAGATGGTAGTGGTGGAGGATTGTTTTTCAGATTGGATGCCTATGACCAGTGGGATGCCACAAGGATCAGTGCTATGTCTACTACTTTTTGTAGTCAGGGGTAAATATAGGATAATAGATAGGGAAATAGGTCTGGGTGGGTTACTCTTTGGAGGGTCGGTGTGGACTTAGAATCATACAATCCCTACAGTGTGGAAACAGGTCCTTCGGCACTACTAGCCACACTGACCGTCCAAAGAGTAACCCACCCAAACCCATTCCCCTACCATATTATCCTATATTTACCCCTGATTAATGCTCCTCACCTACACATCCTTGAACACTATGGGTAATTTAGCATAGCCAATTCACCTAACCTGCACATGCAGCCATAGAGTCTTGGAGGTGTACAGCATGGAAACAGACCTTCAGTCCAACTCATCCAAGCCAACCAGATATCCCAACCCAATCTAGTTCCCACATGCCAGCACCATATTCCTCCAAACCTTTCCTATTCATATACCCTCCAGATGTATGTGGAGGAAACCCGTGCAGACATGAGCCACTGAGCCACCGTGCCGAAGGGCCTGTTTTTACAGAGATTCTATGATTCTTAGTATCCAGCATAATTTTGTTGGTTCTACTGATTTTTTTTTGGATCGTGTAATACATATTTGGATTTGTTTGTTTCGTATTTTTAATGTTTGACTGCAGTTCAGTCAACACATTGCAAACATATGTTGCAGAGCAGCAGTGACTGTGCAGTCTCCAGGTGAGGCTACCATCAGACTACCACCTGATGAAGGAGTGACGCTCTGAAAGCTAGTGCTTCCAATTAAACCTGTTGGACTATACACTGGTGTTGTGTGATTTTTAACTTTGTACACCCCAGTCCAACACTGGTATCTCCAAATGAGACTTGAGGTTATACAGGATCCCTGTACACCACCCCAGAAGGATGTCCATCAAGATTTACCAAAAGCTTTATCACCTCTTTATGAACCAAGGCACCTTACTCAGCACCACCTTCCTAACCTGCAATCTTCTTCCTGACCTCTACGCCCCCACTCCGGCCTATCACCCTCACCTTAACCTCCTTCCACCTATCGCATTTCCAACGTCCCTCCCCCAAGTCCCTCCTCCCTACCTTTTATCTTAGCCTGCTTGGCACACTTTCCTCATTCCTGAAGAAGGGCTCATGCCCGAAACATCAATTCTCCTGCTCCTTGGATGCTGCCTGACCTGCTGCGCTTTTCCAGCAACATATTTTCAGCACCTTTCTCTATCACTTTACTTCCTCCTGCACATCATCAATCATTAAATGTGATGGTAGGAAGATAAAACCCACCCACAATCCCCTTGTCATTTTGCAGCACACTGACTTCAACGGTCTTGTCCTTACTTGTTCCTGAACTCTGGAAACATCCAACATTTGTGATTTGTAAGTCTGTCATAACAGCTGACGTTTTTGTTAACAAAGATATTTTTCTTATGTCCATGTAGAATTTTTTGTGGTAAAAACGTCAGCAGACATAACAGTACCAGGTAAATATCCAGAACAATGTTGGTAATATTCCGATGTTCTGTTCCTGAATGTCTAATAACTTATTTGGATTTGGCTATTTCTTCTTTTAAATGTTTAACAGCAGTTAAGCTAAAGCATAGTGAAAAATAAGTTGTAGAACGGCAATGACTGCAGGATCCAGACGAGGCAGAATAAGGAGATGAAGGAATAATTGGGCCAAGTAAAGAGGTGGCAAGGATTAAGGGGGTAGAATGGATTAAATACAAGGATGATAGGAGAGAAGAGGGAGGAAGAAGGATAGAAAGACAATGGTCAAAGTGAGAAAACATAAAGTTTGGAGTAGTGATTAGCTTAGTTTGGCAATCCAACATCCTCCTCACATTTTACCCTACCACCCAACTTTGTGTCATCAGCAAATTTGCTAATATTACTTTGAATGCCTTCATCTATATCATTGATGTATATTGTATATTGTGGACCCAGCACCCAACCTTGTGGTACCCCACTGGTCACTGCCTGCCATTCTGAAAGTAACCCGTTTAGCACGACCTTTTGCTTCCTGCCAGCCAGCCAATTTTCAATCCAAGTCAGTATTTTGCTCCCAGTACCATGTGCCCTAATTTTGCTCATTAATCTCCTATGTGGGACTTTATCAAAGGCTTTCTGAAAATTCAGGTACATTCTCTGGCTCTCCCTTGTCCATCTTCATAGTTACATCCTCAAAAAATTCCAGAAGATTAGTCAAGCATGATTTCCTCTTCATAAATCCATGCTGACTCTGACTTATCCTGTTACTGCTGTCTAAATGAGTCGTAATTTCATCTTTTATCATTGACTCCAGCATCTTTCTCACCACTGACATCAGGCTAACCAGTCTATAATTCCTTGTTTTCTCTCTCCCTCCTTTCTTGAAAAGTGGGACAACATTAACCACCCTCCAATCTGCAGGAACTGATCCTGAATCTACAGAACATTGGAAAATGATTACCAATGCGTCTAACCTGGTAACATCACCCACAGCATTTTCAATTTGACATAGATTATGATGAAAACAGATGTCATTGTTCACCAAGTTTTTTATACCATTATAGGATTGTTTAAGGTTGAGAAGCCAACAAAAAAAAACCCAGAACTAGAGAAACACACAGTATAATGTTAATGTGTTGCTCCCCTGATCATTCGGAATGTATACTGACTTCTATTGATTCTTTTTTAAATGTTTAATGTTTGACTGTAACTGCCTCCTGACAGAATCTAAAGTAAGTTGCAGAGAAGCAGTGAGTGTGCAATCTCCAGGTGAAGCAGGATGAGAAGGTGAAGAGACTAGTGGCTCCAGATGAAAAGTTAAATGGGCAAGAGGATGTTCAGTGAGATGAGTCACTGGGTATGCAGGGGATGATTAGGATCAGAGAGTGTAAATGACAAGGGGGAATGTTGTAGAGGGAGCGGGGATGAGTCATGATTATGGGGTTGTGGAGGACATTATTGTTTCTCTACATGACATTGACTCTTACATCCCAATTTCCTGTATATTAGAAAGGTGGGGATAAGGTAAATATTCCTGATTTCAGGTCTTGAAATTTCTCCTGAGTGGGAAGAGTGGGGAATGTTTGAGTGGGGAATGTTCAAGTTTTAAGTTTAGAATTTTGACAAGATTACATTTGGTGTCAGTTGTCTTCACATGGCTGGACAGGGAGTATTCATGTCTGCTGGGAAATACAACATTCATGCATCAGTAATAGTAGATGGAATTTAGAGTTTGGTCAAATGATAGGAATCTTGCAATGAGTAACTCATCTCCTAAATCAACAAAGTCTACCCACACTGTACAAGATACAAATTGAAAGTGTGATGGAATATTATTAATTTGCCTGGATGAATGCAGATCCCACAATAATCAATAATTTTGACTGCATACAGAACAACGTTGCCAACAAGACTAGCATCCCATCTGATGCTTTTATCATTCACTCAATCCACCCCCAACATATAGAGGCAGCAGTACTTTCCAAACCTGTGACTCCTATTTCCAGAAACGACAAAGGCGGCAGATACTTAGGACAGACAATGCCTGTAAATTTGCTTCTGAGTCACACAACATTTTGATTTGGAACTATAATTCGCATTCTTGACTGTAATTGCATCAACAATCTGCAGCTCCTTTTAACACAGCACTCTGTGTTTATCTATTCGCCAAGAATGACAGCAGTTCAAAAAGGTTAGCAGCCAATACCTTTTCATCTCTAAAAGTGTGACACAGAAAAAGCACAGCAGGTCAGGCAGCATTCTAGATGCAGGAGAGTCAATTTTTCAGGCATAAGCCCTTCATCAGGAATGTCCAATATGTCAACTCTCCGGCTCCGTGTCTGCTGCCTGACCTGTTGTGCTTTTCCACCACCACAATTTTTAACGCTGATCTCCAGTATCTACAGTCCTCACTTTCTATTACTTTCTCAGGGTCAAACAAGAATGATGACTCAGCCAGGGCCACCCAAATCCCACAGATTTTAAAAATATCTGTGAGCAAATGCTACTGAACATTGTACAGCATTAGCAAGTATCCACTCACTTGATATTCCATCAGAAATTTGTTAAGGAAGCAGTTGTAAGGTGTGTCCGTAAGGCTTGAGAAAGAACAAGAGACCATTACCCCACCCTCAAGAATGCCCTACGATATCCGTGAAACTATATCACCTTTTTATGATCCAGAACACAACTGTCTCTCAATCTCAACCCCCTCCCCCTATTCACGCACACGAACACACATCATCAGTCATGGAAGGTAATGATTGAAACAAAACTGTAATGTTCCACCCCCCTTCTTCCATGTTATTTTACAGTAAACTGTTTTCTGCTCCCTTACGTCCAACTGTTCTCGAATTCTGAAACATATAGCCCCATATTTGTGATTTCTAATTTCTAATAGACTGTTATAACAGCTGATGTTTTTGTGAACGAAGGTTTTGTTTATGCCCATGTAGAAGTTCTTGCAGTAAAAAGGTCAACAGACAAAGCAGTACCAGGTAAATATCCAGCACAATGTTGTTGGCTTTTCTGATCTTCTGTTTCAGAATGTGTAATGATGTATTTTGATTTGCTTGTTTCTTCTTCTTCATATTTAACTGCATATATGTTAAAACATAGTGAAAAGTAAGCAGCAGTGACTGCACAGTCTCTAGGTGAGGCAGGAGAAAAGGTGAAGAAATCGCTGGGTCCAGATGAAAAGTTCAGGGGACAGGAGGTTGTGCAGGGAGATTTGGCACAGGGTGTGGAGATGATGGTTGGATTCATGGAAAGTATGTGCAACAGAGGAAGTGATGTGGAAGGAGTGAGATGTTTGGTGAGTAGAGTTGTGGTGGGGCTGTGGGAGACATTTTTATTTCTCTTGTTAGTCTGCATGAAACATTCTCTCATATTGCCAGATCACGTTATCCTGTTAAATATGGAGCTGTGCTGAAGGAAATATTCCTGATTTCAGGCTTGGAATTTCTGCTGAGTGGAGAAAGTGGGGAATATTTGTTCCTGAGGAGGTCAATTGTCCAGTTATGTTGGGAGAATTTAAATGGGGCAGTATGATTGGGGTTGCAGTTTCTGTCTGGACTTCATATTTGGAATTTTGTGGAGATATTTTTGAGATTCAGCTTTCTTCGGCTGGATGGGAAAGGGAGTATTCTCCTCTGCTGGGAAATATGAGCAGTGTATCAGTAATAGTTAATGAAGCTTAGAGTTGCGTCAGTGGCTAGAAACCTGCAAAGAGTAACCCAGCTCCTTTGTCAACAAACTCTGTCCACACTGGAGAAGACATGAATTAAACACATGGTGGAATATAGCCCAGTTCCCTGGTTGAGAGCCTATCTCACAAAACTCAAGAATTTTGATGGCATACAGCACAAAGTAGCCAACTAGATCTGCACCACCCCCCCCTTCCCCCGCTGTCTTTATCATTCATTCAATTTACCCGTGACGTATAGTAGCAGCAGTACTTTCCTAATCTGTGAAGCCTATCACCTGAAATGACAAAGCAGACAGGATACTTGGGATTGCCATCACCAGCAATTTTCTTCCTGGGTCACACATCATTCTGACTTGGAACTATAATTGTCATGCTTTGCTGTCATTGAGTTCACACACTGCAGCTCCTTTTAAAGTGGTACGCTGGGTCTATCTATACCCCAAGAATTACAGCAGTTTAAGAAGGTGCCACCACCTTCTCAATGTCAATTCAGAAGGGGCCATAATTGCTGATTCAGCTACTGCCGCCCAAATCCCAAAACAAATTTTAAAAAGTATCTATGAGGAAATGCTACTGAGCATTGCACAACATCAGAGAACATCCTTGTCTATAACATTCTGTTTGAAATTCATTGAGGATACAGCTGTGAGGTGTGTTTGCTGTAAGACTGAGAAAGAACATGAGCCCACTATCCACCCCCCCCAACCCCACAACCACCCACAAGGATATATGCAAAGATTAGCCAAAATGTATGACCTCTCGAGCACATAGGACTTCTCTCTCTCCCTCTCTCTCTCTCTACCACCCGACTCTCACCTACACACAAACTCGCTAATAAAAATGTAACGATGGAAAGAAACCATAATTCTCCATCCCACATTCCCTTGACATTTGCAGCATATTGTCTACAGCTCTCCTATCCCCAATCCCCAATAGTTCCTCACTTCTGAAAACATCCCACACAGTGTTTCTGATTTGCAAAAGTCTGTATACAGCTGATGTGTTTGCTAACTGAGATATTTTTGTTTTGCCCATGCAGAATATTTTGTGGTGAAAAAGTCAACAGACAAATCAATACCAGGTAAATATCCAGCACGACATTGTTGATTTTGCCATATCCTGTCTCGGAATGTGTAATGACTTATTGATTTGTTTGTTTCTTATTTTTACTGTTTAACTGAAGTTGAGTTAATGCATAGTGAAAAGTGAGATGCAAAGTGGCAGTGACTGTCTAGTCTCCAGGATCAGAAGATGAAGAGTTCATTGAATCCAGATGAAAACTTAGGTGGGCAGAAAGACACGCAAGGAAATGGGTCACAAGATATGCAGGTGGTGATAAGGATTAGGAAGTATAAGTGGCAAGGGGAAAAGTTGTGGAGTGAGCGGGCATGTTTCATGCTTTGGGGCTTGTGGAGAATTTGATTCCCTTGTTTTTCTGCATGAAATAGACTCTATATTCCAATTTCTTCTATATTAGGGAGCGGAAAATTCATGATTTCAGGCATTGGAATTTCTGCTGAGTGGGGAGAATGGGGAATCTTTGATTCCAAGCAGTCAATCATTTGGTTTTTTTGGAGGACTTTGAATGGGAAGAGTATGATTGGGGATTCAGTTTCCAGACTCTATGTTTGGAACTTTGAGGGAATATTTTTGGGATCAGCTGTCTTCAGCTGTTTGACCGCCTGCAGCACAAAGTAACCAACTAGACTGGCATCCACTCCTTTATCTTTCACTCAATCCACACACGATATAGTGTGGATGCAGTTTGTTCCAAACCTGTGAAGCCTACCACCTGAACTAACAATGCGGACATCACCTGCAATTTTCCTCATATGTCACACATCATTCTAGGGAAAACCCAAAGGTACCTTTTCTATAGGTATGTCAGGAATAAAAGGATGACTAAGGTAGGAATAGGTCCAATCAAGGATAGTAGTGGGAAGTTGCGTGTGGCGGCTGAAGAAATTGGGGAGACACTGAATGAATACTTTTCGTCAGTATTGACTCAGGAACAGGACATTGTTGCTGATGTGAATATTGAGTCATAATTAATTAGAATGGATGGCTTTGAGATATGTAGGGAAGAGGTGTTGGAAATTCTGGAAAGGGTGAATATAGATAAGTCCCCTGGGCCTGATGGCATTTATCCCAGGATCCTCTGGGAAGCAAGGGAGGAGATTGCAGAGCCATTGGCCTTGATTTTTATGTCCTTGTTGTCTACAGGAATAGTGCCAGAAGACTGGAGGATAGCAAATGTGGTTCCCTTGTTCAAGAAGGGGAGTAGGGATAACCCTAGTAACTATAGGCCGGTGAGTCTTACCTCTGTTGTAGGCAAAGTCTTAGAGAGAATTGTAAGGGATAGGATTTATGAACATCTGGATAGGAATAATGTGATCAAGGATAGTCAGCATGGTTTTGTGAAGGGCAGGTCGTGCCTCACAAACCTTATTGAATTCTTTGAGAAGGTGACTAAGGAGGTGGACGAGGGTAAAGTGGTAGATGTAGTGTATATAGATTTTAGTAAGGAATTTGATAAAGTTCCCCATGGTAGGCTACTGCAAAAAATACGGAGGTATGGCATTGAGGGTGAGTTGGAGGTTTGGATTAGGAATTGGCTGGCTGGAAGAAGACAGAGGGTAGTAGTTGATGGTAAAGGTTCATCTTGGAGTGTAGTTACTAGCGGTGTTCCACAAAGATCTGTTTTGGGACCATTGCTGTTTGTCATTTTTATAAATGACCTGGAGGAGGGGCTAGAGGGTTAGGTGAGCAAGTTTGCGGATGATACGAAAGTCGGTGGAGTTGTTGACAGTGAGGAAGGATGTGGCAGGTTACAGCGGGATATAGATAAGCTGCAGAGCTGGGCAGAAAGGTGGCAAATGGAGTTCAATGTAGCTAAGTGTGAAGTGATTCACTTTGGTAAGAGTAACAAGAAGATGGAGTACTGGGCTAATGGTCGGATACTTGGTAGTGTGGATGAGCAGAGAGATCTTGGTGTCCATGTACACAGTTCTCTGAAAGTTGCCACCCAGGTAAATAGTGGTGTGAAGAAGGCAGATGGCGTACTGGCTTTTATTGGTAGAGGAATTGAGTTCCAGAGTCCTGAGGTTATGTTGCAGTTGTATAAGACTCTGGTGCGGCTGCATCTGGAGTATTGTGTGCAGTTTTGGTCGCCATACTATAGGAAGGATGGGGAGGCACTGGAACGGGTGCAAAGGAGGTTTACCAGGATGTTGCCTGGTATGGTAGGAAGATCATATGAGGAAAAGCTGAGGCACTTGGGGCTGTTTTCATTGGAGAAAAGAAGGTTTAGGGGTGACTTGATAGAGATGTACAAGATGATTAGGGGTTTAGATAGGGTTGACCATGAGAACCTTTTTCCATGTATGGATTCAGATATTACGAGGGGGCATAGCTTTAAATTAAGGGGTGGTAGGTATAGGACTGATGTTAGGGGTAAATTCTTTACTCAGCGAGTCATAAGTTCATGGAATGCCCTGCCAGTAACAGTGGTGGACTCTCCCTCTTTATGGGCATTTAAACCGGCATTGGATAGGCATATGGAGGAAAGTGGGCTAGTGTAGGTTAGGTGGGCTTGGATCGGCGCGACATCGAGGGCCGAAGGGCCTGTACTGTACTGTATTTTTCTATGTTAGTATCATTGTTACCCTTCACTATCAATGGATGAAAATTCTGGAACTCCTTTTAAAGCAGTACTCTGGGACTATCTATGCCTCAAGAACTACAGCGGTTCAGGAAGCTTACTCGCCCCCACCTTTTCAATGTCAATAAAGAATGGGCCATAATTGGTGGGGACCCTGCCAGTGCTGCCTGTATCAGAAAATGCTACTGAACATTGCACAGCATCAGTGAACATCCACATCTCTGAAACTCTGTCAGAAATTAATTAAGAAAGCAGCTGTAAGATGTGTCTCTCAGGTTTGAGGATGTACAACCTTTCACTATCTCACCCGCAAGGATAACCACCAGGATTCACCAGAAGGTATCGTCTCTTTATGAGTCAGGACACCTCACTCCTTTCCCCGCCCCAACATTATGGCCCACAAAACATGATGGTGAAAAAAAACCATAATTGTCCATTCATAGTCACTTTGTATTTTTGCAGCACACCGTCTTCAGCTCTCTTGTCCTCACCTGTTCCTGAATTCTGGAAACCTTTGGTCCAATATTTATGATTTCTAATAGGCTATTATAAGAGTTAGCTTTTTTGTTAACAAAGCTATTTTCCTTCTGCCCATGTAGAAATTTTTGCAGTAAAAAAGACACCAGACAAAGCAATACCAGGTAAATATCCAGCAGAATGTTGTTGGTTTTGATGATCTTCGTTTTGGAATGTGTAATGATTATTTTGATTTGGTGGTTTCTTATTTTTAATGTTTAACTGCTGCTGAGTTCATACGTAGTGAAACATAGGTTACAGAATAGGAGTGACTGTGCAGACTCTCAGTGAGGCAGGATGAGGAGATGAAGGAATAAGTCAGCCAGGTGAGAAGGGAGAAAGGGATTTGGGCACAGAATGGATTAAATGCAAGGAGAATAATGAGAAGGGAGAAGATGAAGGAATAGAAAAATAATGGTCAAAGAGAGGGACCACAAATATGGAATAGTGATTAGTTCAGTTCAGCAGTCCAAGTCCCCTTGAAATCTTGTTGCATCCTCTTCATCACTTATGCAGTTTTGTGTCATCAGCTGATTGAGAAAAATTGCTACTGAGTGCCAAAACATGTAAATCATGTTTATGGAGTTGATCATCTAAGTTCGAGAATGCCATTGGGGTAGTGTCTTAAGCCCAGCAATCTTCAGCTGCTCCATCATTGATATTCACCTCAGCATAACATCAGCTGTGTGGATGTGCGCTGATGTCTACACTATTTTCAGCAGCATTCAAAACTCCATTCCCAAATGTAGCAAGACCGGGTCAATATCCAGCCATGGGCTGATAAATGATAAGTTACATTTACAACAGAGGTGGAACATAGAAAAGTGCAGCACAGATAAGGCCCTTAGGCCCACGATGTTGTGTCAAGGATTAATCCTAACCTAAAATAAAATAACCTAACCTACACACCCCTCAATTCACTGCATGTCCAGCAGACACTTAAATGTTCCTAATGACTCAGTTTCCACCACCTCAGCTGGCAACACATTCTATGCATTCACAACTCTCTGCATAAAGAACCTAATTCTGATGTGTCCTCCCTACTTCCTCCTAACCCTTAAAATTATGACTCTTCATGGCACTCAATCCTACCCTGGGGAAAAGTCTCTGGCTATCGACTCTATCCATGCCTCTCATTACCTCTCTCCAAAGCCTCTGTATCTTTCCTATAATAAGGTGACCAGAACTGGTCACAATATTCCAAGTGTGGTCTCACCAGGATCTTGTAATATTGCAGCAAAACCTCATGGCTATTAAACTAAATCCCCCTGTTAATGAAAGTCAAAATACCATATGCTTTCTTAACAATTCTATCCAGTTGGGCGGCAACTTAGAGGGATCTATACACTTGAACACCAAGATCCCTCTGTTCCTCCACACTGCCAGGAATTCTGTCTTTAATCCTATATTCAGCATTCAAGTTTGACCTTCCAAAATGCATCACTTCGCACTTATCCAGCTTGAACTTCATCTGCCATTTCTCAGCCCAGCTCTGCATCCTGTTTATGCCGCACTGCAGCCTGCAACAGCCCTCAATAGTATTGATGGCACCTCCAACCTTTATGTCATCGGCAAATTTACTAACCCACCCTTCAACCTCCTCACATAAGTCATTTATAAAAACTTTTAATCATGCAATGCTTTTCCAAATAGTCATAAAATCTATACCACAAAATTCTTTCTAAAACCTTGCTGACCACAGCATAAGGCTGACTGGTCTGTAATTACCAGGGATTTCCATATTCCCCTTCTTGAAAAAAGGAACAACATTCGCCTCCCTCCAATTCTCCGGTACGACTCCTGTGGAGTGTGAGGAAGCGAAGGTCTTCGCCAGCAGCTTAGCAACCTCTTTTCTCATTTCCCGGAACAACCTAGGATAAATCTTGTCTGACCCTGGGGACTTATCAATTCTAATGTTTGCCAAAATTTCCAGCACATCAACTTCCTCAATCTCGACCTATTCAAGCCCGTTTCCCAGCTCCTTGAAGTTCTCATTCGCAACAAGGTCCCATTCCATAGTGAAAACTGAAGCAAAAAACCCATTTAGAGCTTCTCCTATCTGCTGAGACTCCATACCCTAGTTCCCTACACTATCCCTGAACGGCTCTACCTTCTCCCTTATCATTCTCTTATTCCTCACATATGATTAAAATATATTTGGATTCTCCCTATTCCTTCCTGCCACACATTTTTTGTGCCCATGCCTGGCCCTCCTCAGTATTTCTGAGCTCCTTTCTAGTAAGCCTGTTATCCACAAAAGCTGTGCTAGATCCTTGCTTCCTCCACCTTACGTAATCTGCCTTCTTCCTTTTAATGAGAAGCTCCTCTGTTCTTGTCATCCAAGACCCCTTAATCTTACCCCTTTTTGCCTGTCTCAGAGGAACAAATTTATGCATCACTCGCAACAGCTGGTCCTTAAACAGTTTCCACATGTCTGTTGTGCCCTTTCCGTGGAACAATTGCTCCCAATCTGTATTTCCCAACTCCTGTCTGATAGTGTCATAGTTTCCTTTTCCTCAATTAAATATCTCCCCTTGGTACTGCTCCTTTCCCTCTCCATGGGTGTGGTAAATGTGAGTCAGTTGTGGTCACTGTCACCAAAGTGTTCTCCCACTGCGAGATCTGACACCTGTCCTGGTGAATTGCCGAGCACTAAATCCAAAATGGCCTCTCCCTTCATAGGACTGTCCACATACTGAGTAAGGAAATCCTCCTGAACACACCTGAAAAAAACAGTTCCATCCAAACCATCTGCACTAAGGAGGTTCCAGTCAATATTGAGAAAGTTGAAGTCACCCGTAACAACAACCCTCCTACATCTGCATTTTTCCAAAATCTGCCGGCCTATGCGATCTTTGATCTCCCTACTTCTATTAGGGGGTACGTAGAAAACCCCCAATGAGGTGGCTGTTCCCTTGCTGTTCCTAACTTCCACCCATACTGACTAGTAGACAAACCTTCTTCAACAACCTTTGTTTCTGTAGCTATGATGCACTCTCTGATTAGCAATGCTACATCCCCTCCTTTTTTCCCACCTCTCCCTGTTCTTTTTAAATGTTCTAAACTCTGGAACATCTAGCAATCATTCCTGCCCCTGTGAAACCCACATCTCTGTTATGGCCACAGCATCATAGTCCCAAGTACTGATCCATGCTCTAAGTTCATCACTCTTATTTCTGACACTCCTTGCGTTAAAGCAAACACACTTTAACCGATCCCGTTGTTTCATCACATGAAAAACCTTTCTGATAGATTCACTACATCCTGTCACTTCCCCAATCAACAACCAACCCCCTCTCAGATGTTTAGCTCTGGGCCCTAACCCTCTGCCAAACTACTTTAAACCCTTCCGAACCACATGAGTAAATCTCCTACCCAGGACATTTGTGCCCCTCTAGGTCAGGTGCAACCCGTCCTTCATGTACAGGTCCCACCTTACCCGGAAGGCATCTTAACGGTCTAAGTATCTGAAGCCCTCCCTCCTGCACCAGCCTCGCAGCCATGTGTTAAGCTGCACTCACTCACTGTTCCTTACCTCACTGTCTCGTGGCACCTGTAGCAAATCTGAGAACACTACACTACTCGTCCTGCTCTTCAGCTTCCAACCTAGCTCTCTGTAGAAACCTATCAATCCCTTTCCTGGCTATGTCATTGGTGCCAATATGGACCACAATTTCTGGATGCTCACCCTCCCACTTCAGAATCTTGTGAACCCGATCAGCAATATCGCAGACCCTGACTCCGGGGAGGCAACATACCTTGCAGGAAATCCATTCCTGACTACAAAATCTCCTGTCAATCTGTCTACCTATTGAGTTCCCTACCACTTGCGCTTTTCTATTTTCACCCCTTTGGCATGGTGGCTCGCTGTCCCAGTGCACCAGGGTCCCAGGTTCGATTCCAACCATGGGCGACTGTCTGTGTGGAGTTTGCACATTCTCCCCGTGTCTATGTGGGTTACCTCCACATGCTCCAGTTTCCTCCCACAATCCATAGATGTGCAGGTCAGGTGAATTGGCCATGCTACATTTCCCATAGTGTTAGCTGCATTAGTCAAAGGGACTTGGGTCTGGGTGGGTTACTCTTCGGAGGGTCGGTGTGGACTTGGGCTGAAGGGCCTGTTTTCGCGCTGTAGGGAATTTAATCCAATCTAATCTAATCTTCCCTTCTCAGCCACAGTGCCAGGGTCAGTGCCAGAGACCTGGCAACTATGGTTTCCCCCGGTAGGCGGCCCCACCAGCAGTATCCAAAACAGTATATGCATTGCTGAGGGGAACGGCCACAGGGATCCCTGCTCTGTCTGTTGGTTCCCTTTCCACCCCCTGACAGCAACCCAGCTACTCTTATCCTGCACCTGAAGAGTGACCACCTCCCTGTACATTCTCTCAATTTCCCCCTCAGCCTCCTGGATGATCCGCAGTTCATCCAGCTCCAGCTCCAGTCCCCCAACTCCATTTTCAAGAAGCTCGAGTTGGGTGCACTTCCTGCAGATGTGGTCGTTAGAGACATGTGTCATGTCTCTCACCTGCCACATTCTGCAGGAAGAACATGCAACTGCCCTATTAGCTATACCCCGCTAAGCTGAAAACCCACACCAGGACAAAACAAGGAAGAGAAAAAAAAACCTGAAGAACTTACTGAGTTTACAGACTCTTATTATGGTTAAAGGAGATGGGTGGGAGGGAGGCCCTACAGTGTAGGGTCACAGGTTTAGATCGCACACACTTATAGAACAATTACTTACATTCCTGGCAGCTCTCGCTTCTCTCCACCCACTCTCCTCACCACTCTGAATAAATAGTTGTGTCACATAAGTGCCAGTTAATGATCATCTTCATCAAGGGAAAATTAACCATCAGGCCTTGATGTTCAGAGGCATTAGCATTGCTAAATCGCATACTGTCAACATCTCAGGGATTACTTTGACCAGAAACTCTACTGGACCATCCTTACTGTTTCTAAACAAATCAGCTAGAGGCTAGGAATTTAATAATAAGTAACTCACCATCCATTCCCATGTGCCTGTTCTTTAACCAGGGACACAAGACAGGTGTGATGGAATGCCCTCCACTTGCCGGGATAAGGAGGCTCAAATCCAACAACATTGAAGAAGCTCAACAGCATCCAGGACAAATCAATCTGCTTGGTTACCAGTTCCTCCACAATCTTTAACATTCACTTCCATCACCACCAATGCTCAGTAGCAACAGAGTGTACCATCCACAAGCTGCACTGCAGTAACTCTCAGTGTTTCCTTTAACAGCACCTTCCAAATCCCACAAACTCTAACACCCTGAAGAACACTGGCACAGATGCCTACAAATTCCCTTTCAAGTCACACACTAGCCTGACTGAGAATTATATAATCATTCCTTCACTGTGGGTAGGTCAAAATCACAAAACTCTGATTTCAGGTCTTGAAATTTCTGCTGAGTGGGGAGAGTGGGGAATGTTTGATTCCAAGGAGGTCAATTGTCTAGTTATGTTTGAGGATTTTTAATGGGACAGTATCCATTGAGGATGCAATTTCTGTGCAGGTTTTAAGTTTAAAATTTTGATGAGATTACATTTGGTATCAGTTTTCTTCACCTAGATGGAAAGGGAGGAGTATTCCTGTCTGCTGGGAAATACAACATTCAGTGTATCAGGAATGATGGATGGAATTTAGAGTTGGGTCATACAGTAGGGATCTTGCAATGAGTAATTCAGCTCCTAAATCAACAAAGTCTACCCACACTGTACAAGACACAAATTGAAAGTGTGGTGGAATACTATTCATTTGCCTGGATGAATGCAAGTCCCACAATAGTCAATAATTTTGACTGCACACAGAACAAAGTTGCCAACTAGTCTGGCATCCTATCTGATACTTTTATCATTCACTCAATCCACCCCCAACATATAGAGGGAGCAGTACTTACCAAATCTGTGACCCCTACCACCAAAAATGACAAAGGCTTGGGACAGACAGCACCAGCAAGTTTGCTTCTGAGTGACCCATCATTTTGATTTGGAACTATAATTCTCATCCTTGACTGTAATTGCATCAACAATCGGCAGCTCCTTTTAACGCAGCATTCTGTGTTTACCTATACTCCCAAATGACAGCAGTTCAAGACATTGACTTGCCACCAGCTTCTCAAAGTCAAATAAGAAAGACCATTATTGGTGACTCAGCCAGTGGTGACTCAGCCAAATCCTACAAAAAGATTTTAAAATATCTGCTAGCAAACGCTTCTGAACATTGCACTGCATCAGCAAACATCCACACCTCTGAAATTCTGTTAGGAATTTGTTCAGGAAGCAGCTGTAAGGGGTGTCTATATGGCTTGAGAAAGAACTGGAGACTTTTACCCCACCCACAAGAATCCCTTTTGATGTCTGTGAAAATATATCACCACTTTACGACCCAGAACACAACTATCTTTCTCTTTTCCTCTTGTCCCTACTTGTGCATACAAACACACATCATCAGTCATGAAATATAATGGTTGAAAGAAAACTGTAATTCTCCACTCCACCCTTCCCTTGACATTTTACAGCACACTGTTTTTAGTTCCCTTGTGCCCAACTGTTCTCGAATTCTGAAACATATAGCCCCATATTTGTGATTTCTAATTTCTAATAGACTGTTATAACAGCTGGTGTTTTTGTGAACTAAGTTTTTTTTATGCCCATGTAGAAGTTCTTGCAGTAAAAAGGTCAACAGACAAAGCAGTACCAGGTAAATATCCAGCACAATGTTGTTGGCTTTTCTGATCTTCTGTTTCAGAATGTGTAATGATATATTTTGATTTGCTTGTTTCTTCTTCTTCATGTTTAACTGCATATATGTTAAAACATAGTGAAAAGTAAGCAGCAGTGACTGCACAGTCTCTAGGTGAGGCAGGAGAAAAGGTGAAGAAATCGCTGGGTCCAGATGAAAGGTTCAGGGGACAGGAGGTTGTGCAGGGAGATTTGGCACAGGGTGTGGAGATGATGGTTGGATTCATGGAAAGTATGTGCAACAGAGGAAGTGTTGTGGAAGGAGTGAGATGTTTGGTGAGTAAAGTAGTGATGGAGTTGTGGAGGACATTTTTATTTCTCTTGTTAGTCTGCATGAAATATTCTCTCATATTGCCAGATCACGTTATCCTGTTAAATACGGAGCTTTGCTGAAGGAAATATTCCTGATTTCAGGCTTGGAATTTCTGCTGAGTGGGGAAAGTGGGGAATATTTGTTCCTGAGGAGGTCAATTGTCCAGTTATGTTGGGAGAATTTAAATGGGGCAGTATGATTGGGGTTGCAGTTTCTGTCTGGACTTCATATTTGGAATTTTGCGGAGATATTTTTGAGATTCAGCTTTCTTCGGCTGAATGGAGGTAGAGAGGATATTGACTAAGGCATTTGGTATGCTTTCTTTTATTGGTCAGAGTATTGAGTTCTGGAGTTGGGAGGTCATGTTGCAGCTGTACAGGACATTGGTTTGGCTACTGTTGGGAAATTGCGTGCAATTCTGGTCTCCTCTATCAGAATGATTTTGTGAAACTTGAAAGGGTTCAGAAAAGATTTACAAGGATGTAGCCAGGGTTGGAGAATTTGAGCAAATGCTAGAGATTGAATAGGCTAGGGCCATTTTTCCTGAAGTGACGGACGCTGAGGGGTGACCTTACAAAGGGTTATAAAATCATGAGGGGCATGGATCGGATAAATGGACAAAGTCTTTTCCCTGGAGTGGTGAAGCCAAGAAATAGAGGGCATAGCTTTAGGGTGAGAGGTGAAAGATATAAAAGAGACCTAAGGGGCAACAGTTTCATGCAGAGGATGGTACGTGCATGGAATGAGCTGCCAGAGGAAGTGGTGAAGGCAAGTACAATTGCAACATTTAAAAGTCATTTGGATGGGTATATGAATAGGAAGGGTTTGGAGGGATATGGGCCAAGTGCTGGCAAGTGGGACTAGATTGCGTTGAAATGTCTGGTTGGCATGGACGAGTTGGACCTAAGGGTCTGTTTCCATGCTGTCCATCTCTATGACTCTGTGAGAGGGAGTACTCATCTCTGTTGGGAAATATGCGGTTCATTGTATCAGTAACAGTTAATGGGATTAGATTGGATCAGTGGCTAGAAACCTGCAAAGAGTAACCCAGCTGCTAACTCAACAACGTCTGTCCACACTGGAGAAGGCATGAATTAAAAGCATGATGGAATATAACCCAGTTCCCTGGTTGAGAGCATACCCCAAAAAACTCAAGAATTTTGACGGCTTACAGCACAAAGTAGCCGATTAGACTAGCTCCCCATGTGCTATCTTTATCATTCATTTAATATTACCTACAGTGTGAAAACAGGCCCTTTGGTCCTACCAGTCCACCCAGACCCATTTCCCTCTGACCAATGCACCTAAAGCTATGGGCAATTTAGCATAGCCAATTCACCTGACCTGCACATCTTTGGACTGTGGGAGGAAACCCACTCAGACACAGGAAGAATGTGCAAACTCCACACAGACAGTCACCTGAGGCTAGAATCAAACCTGGGAATCTGGTGCTATGAGGCAGTAGTGCTAACCACTGAGCCACCATGCCACCTGTGATGTATAGTAGCAGCATTACATTCCAAATCTGTGAAGCCTATCACCTGAAATGACAAAGCAGGCAGGATACTTGGGATTGCCATCACCTGGGTCACACACCATTCTGACTTGGAACTCTAGTTGTCATGCTTTGCTGTCATTGAATTCACATACTGCAGCTCCTTTTAAATTGGTACGCTGGGTCTATCTATACCCCAAGAATTACAGCGGTTCAAGAAGGTGACTTGCCACCATCTTCTCAATGTCAATTAAGAAGGGGCCATAATTGCTGAGCTGAAAATGTATTGCTGGAAAAGTGCAGCAGGTCAGGCAGCATGCAAGGAGCAGGAGAATCGACGTTTCGGGCATGAGCCTTTCTTCAGGAAGGCAGCACTGGCTGAGCCAGCCATAATTGCTGACTCAGCCAGTGCTTCCCAAACCCCAAAACAAATTTTAAAACGTTTCTGTGAGAAAATGCTACTGAACATTGCACAAAATCAGAGAACACCCTTGCCTGTGATAATCTGCTTGAAATTCATTGAGGATGCAGCTATGAGGCCCACTAACCCTCACAACCCCCCCAACCCACCCCCCCCCCCCCCCACACGCACACGCACACACACACAGATTAGCCAAAAAATATGAAAGTATGACCTCTTTATCATATAGGACTTCTCTCTCTCTCTCTCTCTCTCCACCACCCCACTCTGTTCTACACACATAACGTCACTCATAAAAGTGTGATGGTGGAAAGGAAACCATACTTTTCCACCCCACAATTCCCTTGCCATGTTGCAGCATACTTTCTACAGCTCTCCTATCCCCAAAAGTTCCTCACGTCTGGAAACATCTAACCCAGTATTTCTGATTTGCAAAAGACTATTATAACAGCTGACATTTTTGGTAACTGAGATATTTTTGTTTTGCCTGTGTAGAATTCTTTGCAGTAAAAACCTCAACAGACAAATCAGTACCAGGTAAATATTCAGCACAACATTGTTGATTTTGGCGATAGTCTGTCTCGGAATGTGTAATGACTTATTGATTTGTTTGTTTCTTATTTTTAATGTTTAACTGAAATTGAGTTGATGCGTAGTTGAAAGTGAGTTGCAGAGTGACGATAAAGTCTCCAGGATCAGAAGATGAAGACATCATTGGATCCAGATGAAAACTTAAGTGGCAAGGGGGAAATGTTGTGGAGTGAGCGGGCATGTTTCATGGTTTGGGGTTTCTGAAGGACGTTTTGATTCTCTTATTTTTCTGCATGAAATACTCCAATTTCCTCTATATTAGCGAGTTGGGGATCAGGGAAATATTCTTGATTTCAGGGCTTGGAATTTCTGCTGTGTGAGGAGAGTGGGGAATCTTTGATTCTAAGGAATCAATTGTCTGGTTGAGTTGGAGGAATTGGAATGGGAAGAGTATGATTGGAGATTCAGTTTCTGAACTTTTGAGGGGATAATTTTGGGATCAGCTGTCTTAGGCTGGATGAAGAGGGAGTATTCCTCTATGCTGGAAAATGCATGGTTTAATGTATCAGAAGTAGTATACGGAATTTGGAGCTTGGTCAGAGGCTAGGAATCCTGCAATGGGTAACCCAGCTCCTAACTCAACAATGTCTACCCACACATTATAACACACAAACTAAAAGTGCGATACAAACGATTTGCCTGGATAAGTACATATCCCAAAATACTCAAGAATTTTGACTGCATGCAGCACAAAGTAGCCAACTAGACTGGCATCCACTCCTTTATCTTTCACTCAATCCACACACAATATAGTGTGGATGCAGTGTGTTCCAAACCTGTGAAACCTACCATCTGAAATATCAAAGCGGGTATCACCTGCAATTTTCCTTCTAGGTCACACATCATTCTGTCTTGGAAGTATCATTGTTACCCGTCATTATCAATGGATGAAAATTCAGGAGCTCCTTTTAAAGCAGTACTCTGGGACTATCTATACCTATCTCTACCTCAAGAAGCTTACTCGCGGTTCAGGAAGCTTACTTGCTCCCACTTTTTCAATGTCAATTAAGAATAAGACCATAAGACCAGAAGACCATAAGACATAGGAGTGGAAGTGAGGCCATTCGGCCCATCGAGTCCACTCCGCCATTCAATCATGGCTGATGGGCATTTCAACTCCACTTACTCGCATTCTCCCCGTAGCCCTTAATTCCTCGAGACATCAAGAATCTATCAATCTCTGCCTTGAAGACATTTAGCGTCCCGGCCTCCACTGCACTCTGCGGCAGTGAATTCCACAGGCCCACCATTCGCTGGCTGAAGAAATGTCTGCGCATTTCTGTTCTGAATTGACCCCCTCTAATTTTAAGGCTGTGTCCACGAGTCCTAGTCTCCTCGTCTAACGGAAAAAATTTCCTATCGTCCACCCTTTCCAAGCCATGTATTATCTTGTACGTTTCTATTAAGTCTCCCCTTAATCTTCTAAACTCAAATGAATACAATCCCAGGGTCCTCAGCCGTTCCTTGTATGTTAGACCAACCACTCCAGGGATCACCCGTGTGAATCTCCGCTGGACACGTTCCAGTGCCAGTATGTCCTTCTTGAGGTGTGGGGACCAAAACTGGACACAGTACTCCAAATGGGGCCTAACCAGAGCTTTATAAAGTCTCAGTAGCACAATGGTGCTTTTATATTCCAACCCTCTTGGGATAAGTGACAACATTGCATTCGCTTTCTTAATCATGGACTCAACCTGGATGTTTACCTTTAGAGAATCCTTGACTAGCACTCCCAGATCCCTTTGTACTTTGAATGGGCCATAATTGCTGGGGATCCTGCCATTGCCGCCTGTATCAGACAATTTTAAACAGTGTTTGCGAGCAAATGCTACTGAACATTGCACAGCATCAGTGAACATCTACACCTCTGATACTCTGTCAGAAATTAATTGAGAAAGCAGCTATAAGATGTGTCTCTCAGGCTTGAGGATGTATAACATTTCACTATCTCACCCGCAAGGATAACCACCAGGATTCACCAAAAGGCATAATCTTTTTATGAATCAGGACACCCCACTCCTCCCTCTCCCCTACCTACCCACCCCCCACCCCGACATTGTGGCTCATAAAATGCAACGGTGGAAAGAAATCCATTTTTCTCCATTCGTAATCCTTTTGTCATTTTGCAGCACATTGTCTTCAATTCTCTTGTCCCCATCTGTTCCTGAATTCTGGAAACATTTGGTGCAATATTTGTGATTTCTAATAGACTATTATAAGAGTTAACTGTTTTGTTAATAAAGCTATTTTCCTTCTGCCCATGTAGAATTTTTTGCAGTAAAAGAGACACCAGACAAAGCACTACCAGGTAAATATCCAGCAGAAGGTTGTTGGTTTTGCTGATCTTCAGTTTCAGAGTGTGTAATGACTTATTTTGATTTGGTGGTTTCTTATCGTTAATATTTAACTGCTGTTGAGTTCATACATAGTGAAAAGAAGGTTACAGAGCAGGAGTGACTGTGCAAACTCTCAGTGAGGCAGGATGAGGAGATGAAGGAATAAGTCAGCCAGGTGAGAAGGGAGAAAGGGATTCAGGCACAGAATGGAATAAATGCAAGGAGAATAATGAGAAGGGACAGGATGAAGGAATAGAAAGATAATGGTCAAAGAGAGGGACCACAAACATTGGAATACTGATTAGTTCAGTTCAGCAGTCCAAGTCCCCTTGAAATTTGTGGCATCCTCTTCATCACTTATGCAGTTTAGTGTCATCAGCAGATTTTGAAATATTGCCATGTTTTTGGAGTTGATCATCTAAGTTCGAGAATGCCATTGGGGTAGTGTCTTAAGCCCAGCAATCTTCAGCTGCTCCATCATTGATATTCACCTCAGCATAACATCAGCTGTGTGGATGTGCGCTAATGTCTACACTATTTTCAGCAGCATTCAAAACTTCATTTCCAAATATAGCAAGACCGGGTCAATATCCAGCCATAGGCTGGAAATCTAAAATAAAATAACCTAACCTCCGCACCCCTCAATTTACTGCTGTCCATGAGCATGTCCAGCAGTCGCTTAAATGTCCCTGATGACTCTGCTTCCACCAACACCGCCGGCAATGCACTCAATGCGTTCACAACTCTCTGCCTACTGAACCTAACTCTGATGTCTCCTCTATACCTTCCTCCTCACACCTTAAAATTATGACCCCTCTTGGCAGTCAATCCTGCCCTGGGGAAAAGCATCTGGCTATCAACTCTATCCATGCCTCTCATTACCTTGTATACATCGATCAGGTCACCTCTCTTCCTCCTTCTTTCCAGAGAGAAAAGTCCGAGCTTAGTCAACTGCTCTTCGTAAAACAAGCTTTCCAGTCGAGGCAGTATCCTGGTAAACCTTCTCTGCAACCTCTCCAAAGCCTCCACATCTTTCCTGTAATAAGACGACCAGAACTGGACACAATATTCCAAGTGTGAACTTGTAGAGCTGCAGCAAAACCTTGCAGCTCTTAAACTCGATCCCCCTGTTAATGAAAGTCAAAACACAAGATACTTTCTTAACAACCCTATCCACTTCAGTGGCACCTTTGAGATGCATTTGAACACCGAGATCCTGCTGTTCTTCCACACTGCCAAGAATCCTGTCTTTAACCCTATATTCAGCATTCAAGTTTGACCTTCCAAAATGCATAACTTTGCATTTATCCATGTTGAACTCCATCTGCCATTTCGCAGCCCAGCTCTGCATCCTGTCTATGTTGCACTGCAGCCTGCAACAGTCCTCAATACTATTAACAGCAACTCCAACCTTTGTGTCATTGGCAAATTTACTAACCCACCCAACAACCTCTTCAACCAAATCATTTATAAAAACTACAAAGAGCAGAGGCCCAAGAACAGAGCCCTGTGGGACATCACTCACCACTGACGTCCAGGCAGAATACTTTCCATTTACAACCATTCTCTGCCTTCTCTCAGTCAACCAATTCTGAATCCAGACAGCCAAATCTCCCTGTATCCCATACCTCCTGACTTTACTAATGAGCCTACCATCGGGAACCTTATCAAATGCCTTGCTGAAGACCATATACACCACATCGACTGCTCAACCTTCGTCGACCTATCTCATCACTGCCTCAAAGAACTCAATACGATTTGTGAGGCATGACCTGCTCCTCACAAAGCCATGGTAACTGCCTTTAATCACGCCATGCTTTTGCAAATAGTCACAAATCCTATCCCTCAGAATTCTTTCCAATACCTTGCTGACCACAGACATAAGACTGACTGGTCTGTAATTGCCAGGGATTTCCCTATTACTCTTCTAGAAAAGAGGAACAACATTTGTCTTTCTCCAGTCCTCTGGTATGTCTCCTGTGGAGAGTGAGGAAGCAAAGATCTTCGCCAGCAGCTTAGCAACCTCCTCTCTCACATCCTAGAGCACCCTAGGATAAATCAGGTCTGGCCCTGGGGACTCATCAATCTTAATGTTTGCCAAAATCAACTCCCTCAATCTTGATCTATTCGAGTCTGTTTCCCAGCTCCTCAAAGTTCTCATTCACAACAAGGTCCCTTTCCTTAGTGAAAACCAAAGCAAAAACTCATTTAGGGCTTCCCCAATCTACACGGATTCCACGCTCTACTTCCCTACACTATCCCTGACCGGCCCTACCTTGTCCGTGATTATTCTCTTATTCCTCACGTATGAGTAAAATATATTTGGGTTCTCCTTATTACTTCCAGCCAAGCCTTTCTCGAGCCGTCTCCTGGCTCTCCTCAGTCCATTTCTGAGCTCCTTTCTAGTAAGCCTGTCATCCACGAAAGCTGTGATAGATTCTTGCTTTCTCCACCTTACGTAAGATGCCTTCTTCCTTTTGGCGAGAAGCTCCTCTGTTCTTGTCATCCAAGGCTCCTTAATCTTGCCCCTTCTTGCCTGTCTCAGATGTACAAATTTATGCATCACTCGCAACAACTGCTCCTTAAACAGTTTCCACATGTCTGTTGCGCCCTTTCCGTGGAATGATTGCTCCCAATCTGTACTTCCCAAATCCTGTCTGTTAGTGTCATAATTTCCTTTTCCCCAATTAAATATCTTCCCTCGGTACCTGTTCCTTTCCCTCCCCAAGGCTACAGTTAATGTGAGGCAGTTGTGATCACTGTCACCAAAATGTTCTCCCACCGCAAGATCTGAACCTGTCCTGGTTCATTGCCGAGCACTAAATCCAAAATGGTCTCTCCCTTCGTAGGACTGTCCACATACTGAGTAAGAAAATCCTCCTGAACACACCTGACAAAAACAGTTCCATCCAAACCATCTGCACTAAGAAGGCCCTGTCAATATTGGGAAAGTTAAAATCACCCAAAACAACAACCTTGCTACATCTGCATTTTTATAAAATCTGCCTGTGAGTTCTTTGATCTCCCTACTGCTATTAGGGGGTGTGTAGAAAATCCCCAATAAGGTAGCTGTTCCCTTGCTGTTCCTAACTTCCACCCATACTGACTCAGTAGACAAACCTTCCTCGACAACCTTTATTTCTGCAGCTGTGATGCATTCTCTGATTAGCAATGCTACACCCCCTCCTCTTTTAACCCCCATCTCTCCATTCTTTTTCAATGTTCTAAGCCCTGGAACATGTAGCAACCATTTCTACCCCTGTGAAACCCACGTCTCCGTTATGGCCACAACATCATAGTCTCAAGTACTGATCCATGCTCTAAGTTCATCACTCTTATTTCTGACACTTCTTGCATCAAAGCAGACACAATTTAACCGATCCCGTTGTTTCATCACATGAAAAACATCCTTGATAGATTCACTACATCCTGTCACTGCCCCATCTATAACTATTCCCTCTCAGATGTGTAGCTCTACTTCCCATCCCTCTGCCAAACTAGTTTAAATCCTCTCAAACCACACGAGCAAATCACCGACCAAGGACATTTGTGCCCCTCTAGTTCAGGTGCAATCCGTCCTTCATGTACAGGTCCCACCTTGTCCAGATGGCATCCCAATGGTCTAAGTATCTGAAGCCCTCCCTCCTGCATCAGCCTCGCAACCACGTGTTAGGCTGCAGTCGCTGTCTGTTCCTCACCTCACGGTCTCGTGGCACCGGTAGCAAATCTGAGAACACTACTCTACTCGTCCTGCTCTTCAGCTTCCAACCTAGCTCTCCATGGTCATTTTTCAGTTCCTCAATCCCTTTCCTGGCTATATCATTGGTGCCAATATATACCGTGATTTCTGGATGCACACTCTACCCCCTTCTGAATCTTGTAAATCCAATCGGCGACATCCCGGACTCTGGCACCAGGGAGGCAACATACCTTCCGGGAGTCCTGTTCCTGACCACAAAATCTCCTGTCAATCCGTCTAGCTATTGAGTCCCCTACCACTAGCGCTTTTCTGTTCTCCCCCCTTTCCTTCTGAGCCACAGTGCCAGAGACCTGACAAATATGGCTTCCCCTGGTAGGCCATCCCCACCAGCAGTATCCAAAACAGTATATGTATTGCTGAGGGGAACAGCCACAGGGGATCCCTGCTCTGTCTGTTGGTCCCTTTCCTCCCCCTGACTGTAACCCAGCTGTTCTTATCCTGCGCCTGAGGAGTGACTACCTCCCTGTACATTTTCTCAATTTCTCCCTCAGCCTCCCAGATGATCTGCAGTTCATCCAGCTCCAGCTCCAGTTCCCTAATTTGGTTTTCGAGGAGCTGGAGTTGGGTGCACTTCCCACCGATGTGGCCAGTGAAGACATGTGTCATGTCTCTCAGCTACCACATTCTGCAGGAGGAATATGAAATTGCCCTATCAGCCATACCTTGCTAATGTGAAAGCTCACACTGAACTAAACAAGGAAGATAAAAGAAAGAAAGCCTGAAGAACTTACTGAGTTTACAGACTCTTATTAAGGTAGGAAGGAGGCCTGAGGTGTAGAACAATCACTTACATTCCCAGCAGCCCTCACTTCTCTCCGCCCTCTCTACTTGCCACTCTGTAAAAGATGGCGGCCCCCACTCTCAAGATAACTCCCTTTTCAAGTGGAAAAACTTGCCTTCACGTCCACACTCTCTTGTCACCGCTCTGTAAGAAATGGAGGCCTGACTCCGGAGGTAAATCTCTTTTTAAGTGGGGAAACTTATCCTCCTGGCAGACCTCACTTCTCTCCACCCTCACCTTGCCGCTCTGTAAAAATAATTTGTCACATAAGTGCCAGCCAATGATCATCTTCATCGAGGAAAAAAATCTAACCATCAGGCCTTGATGTTCAGAGGCATTGCTAAATCCCATACTCTCAAAATCTCACTTTGTAGCCACATTGACTCTATGTAAGGCAGGAGAAAAGGTGAAGAGATCACTGGGTCCAGATGAAACGTTCAGGGGACAGGAGGTTGTGCAGTGAGATTTGGCACAGGGTGTGGAGGTGGTGATTGGATTCATGGAAAATAAGGGGAACAGAGGAAATGTTGTGGAGGGAGTGAAATGTTTGGTGGGTGGAATGGGTGATGGGGTTGTGGGAGACTTTTTTTTCTCATGTTAGTCTGCATGAAATATGATCTTATATTGCCACATTTTTATTTTTCTTGCTCGTCTGCATGGAATATGATCTTGTATTGCCAGATCCCATTGTTCTGTTTAATATGGAGAAGGGCTGAGGGAAATGTTCCAGATTTCAGGCTTGGAATTTCTGCTGAGTGGGGAAAGTGGGGAATATTTGTTCCTGAGGAGGTCAATTGTTCAGTTATGTTGGGAGAATTTAAATGGGGCAGTATGATTGGGGTTGCAGTTTCTGTCTGGACTTCATATTTGGAATTTTGCGGAGATACATTTGAGACTCCGCTTTCTTTGGCTGGATGGAGAGGGAGTGTTCCATTTTGCTTGGAAATATGAGGTTCAGTGTGTCACAAATAGTTAATGAAATTTAGAGTTGGGTCAGTGGCTAGAATCCTGCGAAGAATAACGCAGCTCCTAACTCAACAAAATCTCTCCACACTGGAGAAGACATGAATTAAACACATGATGGAGTGTATCTCAGTTCCGTGGTTGAGAGCATATCCCACAAAACTCAAGAGTTTTGACTGCATGCAGCACAAAGTAGCTGGCTAGACTGGCACCCAATCTGCTATCTTTGTCATTCATTCAATCCACCCGTGACATATAGTAGCAGCAGTACCTTCCAAATCTGTGAAGCCTGGATGTAAGTTTGCTCACTGAGGTGGAAGGTGCATTTCCAGAATTTTTGTCACCATATTAGGTAACATCTTCAATGGGCCTCAGGCGAAGCACTGCTGAAAATTCCTGCTTTCTATTTATATTCTTGAGTTTCTTTGAGTTGGTGATGTCAATTTCTGTGGTGATGTTATTTCCCGTTATGAAGTCACTTCCTATTCCTTTTCTCAAGATGTGGTAGATGGGGTCTAACTTGATATGTTTGTTGATAAAGTGAAGCCTATCACCTGAAATGACAAAACAGACAGGATACTTAGGATTACTGTCACCTGAAATTTTGCTCCTGGGTCACAAATCATTCTGACTTGGAACTATAGTTGTCATGTTTCAATGTCATAGCGTTCACATATTGCAGCTCCTTTTAAAGTGGTATGCAGTGTGTATCTCTACCCCAAGAATTACAGCAGTTCAAGAAGGTAAATTGCCACAACCTTCTCAATGTCAATTAAAAGTGTGGCCATAATTGCTGACTTAGCCAGTGCTGCCCAAACCCCAAAATAAATTTTAAAAAGTATCTGTGAGCAAATGCTACTGAACATTGCACAACATCAGAGAACATCCTTTCCTGTGACATTCTGTGTCAAATTCATTGAGGATGCAGCTGTGAGGTATGCTTGCTGGTAAGACTTGGAAAAGAACAGGAACCCATTACCTCACCCAAAAGAATGTCTGCAAAGAATGGCCAAAAGGTATGACCTCTTTATCACATAGGACATCTCTCTTGCTCTCTCTCTCTCTCTCTCTCTCTGTCACCATCCCCTCTGCCCCCAAACACACACGCTCATAGTGTGTGATGGTGGAAAGGAAACCATAATTCTCGACTCCACAATTCCCTCGCCATGTTGCAGCATATTTTCTGCAACTCTCCTATCCCCAATAGTTCCTCACTTCTGGAAACATCAAACCCAGTATTTCTGATTTGCAAAAGACTAATATAACAACTGACACTTTTGATAACAGATATTTTTGTTTTGCCTATGTAGAATTCTTTGCAGTAAAAACCTCAACAGACAAATCAGTACCAGGTAAATATACAGCACAACGTTGTTGGTTTTGGCGATAATCTGTCTTGGAATGTGTAATGACTTATTGATTTGTTTGTTTCTTATTTTTAATGTTTAACTGAAATTGAGTTAATGTATAGTTAAAAGTGAGTTTCAGAGCGGCAGTGATTGTATAGCCTCCAGTATCAGAAGATGAAGAGATCATTGGATTCAGATGAAAACTGATGTGGGCAGAAAGACATGCAGGGAAATAGGTCAACATACTCAAGAATTTTGATTGCATGCAGCACAAAGTAGCCAACTAGACTGGCACCCACTCCTTTATCTTTCACTCAATCCATGCATGACATAGTGTGGATGCAGTATGTTCCAACCTGTGAAACCTACCACCTGAAATATCAAAGCGGGCATCACCTGCAATTTTCCTCCTAGGTCACACATCATTTTGTCTTGGAAGTATAATTGTTACCCTTCACTATCAATGGATGAAAATTCTGGAGCTCCTTTTAAAGCAGTACTTTGGGAGTATCTATACCTCAAGAACGACAGCAGTTCAGGAAGCTTACTCGCCCCCACCTTTTCAATGTCAATTAAGAATGGGCCATAATTGCTGGGGACACCACCAATGTTGCTTGTATCCCATAAACATATTTTAAAAAGTGTCTGCTTTGGTTCAACTCATCCATGCTGACCAGATATCCCAAACTAAGCTAGTCCCAGTTGCTAGCCCTTAGCCCATATCCCTCCAAAGTCTTCCTTTCATATACCCACCCAGATGCCTTTTGCACAGCATCAGTGAACATCCACATCTCTGATATTCTGTCAGAAATTAATTGAGAAAGCAGCTGTAAGACGCATCTGTAAGGCTTGAGGATGTACAAGATCTCACTAGTTCACCCGCAGGGATGTCCACCAGGATTCGGCAAAAGGTATCATCTCTTTATGACTTAGGACACCTCACTCCTCCTCCCCACACCCTGACATTGTGGTTCATAAAATACGATGGTGGAAAGAAAACCATAATTCTTCATTCATAATCCCTTCGTGATTTTACAGCACACTGTCTTCAGTTCTCTTGTTCCCACCTGTTCCTGAATTCTGGAAACATTTGGTCCAATATTTGTGATTTCTAAAAGACTATTATAAGAGTAAACATTTATGTTAACAAAGCTATTTTCCTTCTGACCATGTGGAATTTTTTGAAGTCAAAGACCCACCAGATAAAGTAATACCAGATAAATATCCAGCAGAATATTGTTGGTTTTGCTGATCTTCCGTTTTGGAATATGTAACAACTTATTTTGATTTGTTAGTTTCTTAAGTTTAATGTTTAACTGCTGCTGAGTTCATCCATAGTGAAAAGTAAATTGCAGAGCAGGAGTGACTGTGCAGACTCTAGGTGAGGCAGTATCAGGAGATGTAGGAATAATTCGCCCAGGTGAGAACAGAGAAAGGCATTCGGGTGCGGAATGGATTGAACACAAGGAGAATATTGAGAAGGGAGAGTGTGAAGGAACATAAAGATAGAGGGACCACAAAGTTTGAAATAGTGATTAGTTCAGTTCAGCAGTCCAAACTCCCTTGAAACCTTATTACAACCTCCTCATCGCTTAGGCAGTTTTGTGTCATTATCAGATTTAGAAATATTACATTTGATTGCCACATCCAAATCCAAATGAAGTTGATCATCTAATCGATAGATTATCACTAAGCCCAGCCATCTTCAGCTGCTTCATCAATGATATTGCTCCTCTGATGAGATCAGGCAATGAGATTCTGCAGTCATCAGCGAGCAATGTTTTGCACCACTCACTGCTACTAAATACTGAAACAATCCATTTCCAAATGTAGCAAGACTGAGTCAGTATGCAGGCATGGGCTGATAAGTGACAAGTGACATGTCTGCTCCTTGAGTGGCAGGCAATAACCATCTTCATCAAGTGAAAATCTAACCTTCAGCTCATGATGTTCAGAGGCATTAGCATTGCTAAATGGCACACTTTCAACATCTCGGGGGTCACAATTGACCAGAAACTGTACTGAACCAGTATTACTGTGGCTAGAAGAGTAAGTTAAATGCTACGAATTTGGTAATAAGTAACACAACTTTGATTATCCAATACCTGTTTCCCAACTATTGGACCCAAGACTTGTGTGACAGAATGCTCTCCATTTGCCTGGATCAGGGCAGCTGCAGCAACTGTCAAAAAGCTCAATACCATCCAGGACAAAGCAGTTCACTTGACTGGTAGGCCAGTGACAACTCTTAACATTCACTTCCTTCACCACCAATGCTCAGATACAGCAGAGTCCACCATCGAAAAGATACACTGCAGTAAGGGGCAAACTCACTCTCATTCAACAACACTTTCCAAACCCATATTATCTGGGAAAACAAGGGCACTGATGCTTATGTCTTCATTGCTTGCAAAGTCCCTTTGAAGTCACATATCATCCTGACTCAGAATTAGATTATCATTCCTTCACTGTTGCTGGATCAAAATCATGGAACTCTGTTCCTAACATCGTTGTGCATATCCGACATCCCAAAAATTACAGTTGTTCATAAAATTAATCAAAGTAACTCACCACCAACTTCTCCTGAGCAATTAAGAATAGACAATAAGTGCTGTCTGAGCCCATATTCTATGATTTTTTTCCCCAGAAGTTGTGAACAGTTGTGATTGTAGCACTGATCACTTTGGAACCCCACTAATGACAACCTGTCATCATGAGATAATAATCCTTTATTTTCCTTTGATTTCTGTCAACCAATTTTTATTCCAATTTAGTATAGCTCCCCCAATACAATGCGTTTGATTTTTATTTACTAATTTAAGTGTGACCTTTACAAAAGCCTTCAGAATATCCATATATTTCAGTCTAAAGATGTGCAAGTTAGGTGGATTGGCCATGCTAAATTGTCTGGATTACTGGTGCTGGAAGAGCACAGCAGTTCAGGCAGCATCCGCTGCCTGAACTGCTGTGCTCTTCCAGCACCACTAATCCAAAATTTGGCTTCCAGCATCTGCAGTCATTGTTTTTACCATACTAAATTGTCTGTGGTGTCCAGGAATCTGCAAGCTTTGTGGGTTAACCGTAGGGTTACAGTGACAGGATGGGGGTGGGTTTGGATGGAATGCTTTCTAAGGGTTGGTGTGGACTCAATGAATGAGTGGCTTACTTCCACACTGTAGGAATTCTTAGTTCTAATTTGAATTTAACAATCCTGCAAATAAAATCCTCAAAACAGGTTGTCAAACATGGTTTCCCTGTCAGAAATCCACAGTGACACTTCCAATCAAAGCATTTCTCTGCAAGTGTTTAGTTATGACATGGTTTCTAATAGATTCCAACATTTTCCCTACTATTGACATGAAACGACTATGATTTAATGATTTCCATTTTCTCTCACACTTTTTAACAGTGGAATTATGAGTGATATTTTCACTAAACTATTAATCCAGAAACTCATAGAATCCCTACAGTATAGAAACAGACCTATGGCCCAAAAGTCCATATCGACCTCCCCAAAAGAGTAACACACCCAGACCCATTCCCCTATCCTATTATGCTACATTTGCCTGACTAATGCACCTAACCCACACATCCCTGAACACTATGGGCAATTTGGCACAGCCAATTGACTTTACCTGCACATCTTTGGATTGTGGAAGGAAACCGGAGCAAACCCACACAGACACAGGGAGAATATGCAAACTCCACATAGACAGTCACCCAAGGCTGGAATCGGACCTGGATCCCTGATGCCACAAGGCAGCAGTGCTAACTACTGAGCCACTGTGCCGCTACTCAGCTAATAGTCAGGTCCAATTGCTGCTATGGCAGACAGTGAAATTTCAATTTGATAAACAACCTGGAATTAAGAGTCTAATAATGACAATCAAGCCATCATCAATTGTCAGAAAAAAAAAACAACTGTTTCAATAATGCCCTTCAGGGAAGGAAACTGTTATCCTTACCTGGTCTGGCCTACATGTGATTCCAGACCCACAGTAATGTGGTTGACTCTTAACTGCCCTTTAGGCTATTAGGCATGGGAAATAAATGCTGGACGAGCCAGAGATGCCCATATTCTGAGAGTGAATGAAAAAAAACCTATGCTACTTTCCAGTCTGCAGGAATCTTTACAGAATCCATTGAACTTGAAAAATAACCACTAATTCCAAAGCTAAATTCTTTGACACTCTGAAAACGAATCAGTCAGCCTTGCTGAATCCAGTTAATTTTTCAAGTTCCATCTCACGGATTAGTATCAATCCATTTCATAAGTGACTTGGTGTATTAATGTTTTGAAATTGTGACCAATTATGGATTTACCACATTTTTTTCTGAAAACCCTCTGCTTTGATTAATCTTGTCTTTAACTTCATGGCCAGAAACAGACATTGCTGGAGAAACTCAGCTTGTCTGGCAACAGGTCTAGAAAGAAAGCAGAGTTAACATTTCAAGTCCAGTGACTCTTCATCAGACTCAAAACACTAACTCTGCTTTTTTATCCACAGATGCTGCTTGACCTCCTGAGTTTCTCCAGCAATTTCTGTTCTTGTTTCAGATCACCAGGCATCTGCATTTCTTCATTTTACCTTAACTTCTTTCATTAGCCGTGGTCAATACAGCTTTCCTGCTGTGTGTGTAAGACCATAAGACACAGGAACAGAAATTAGGCCATTCAGCCCATTGAGTCTGCTCCACCATTCAATCATGGCTGATATGTTTCTCAACCCCATTCTTCCACTTTCTTCCCATATCCCTTGATGCCCTTGACAATCAAGAACCTATCTATCTCTGTCATGAATATACTCAATGACCCGGCCTCCACAGCCTTCTGTGGCAGTGAATTCCATATATTCACCAATCTCTCACTGAAGACATTTCTACTTATCTCCATTCTAAATAGTCTTCCCTTTACTCTAAGGGTCCTAGTCTCTTCTATTGATGGAAACATCATCCGAATGTCCACTCTGTCCGGGCCATTCAGTATTCTGTAGGTTCAATTAAATCCCCCCCATCCTTCTAAATTCCACCGTTAATTGACCCAGAGTCCTTAAACGTCCCTCACATGTTAAGTCTTTCATTCCAGGGATCATTCTCGTGAACCTCCTCTGACCCACTCCAGGGCTAGTACATTCTTCCTGACGTATTGGGCCCAAAATTGCTCAAAATACTCATTGTAATCTGACCAATACTTTATAAAGCCTTAAAAGTACATCCCTGCATTCATATTCTAGTCCTCTCGAAATAAGATTTCCTGAAGAAGGGCTTATGCCTGAAATGTAGATTCTCCTGCTCCTCGGATGCTGCCTGGCCTGCTGTGTTTTTCCAGCACCACACTTTTCAACTCTCGAAATAAGTTCCAACATTGTCTTTTCCTTCTTAACTACTGGCTCAACCTGCAAGTTTATCTTAAGAGAATCCTGAACTAGAACTCCCAAGTTCCTTTGCACTTCAGATTTCTAAATTTTCTTCCCATTTAGAAAATAGTTCATGCCTTTATTCTACTTACCAAAGTGCATGACCTCGTACTTTCCCATATTGTATTCAATCTGCCACTTCTTTGCCCACTCTCCTAATCTGTCAAAGTCCTTCTGCAGCCTCCCTGCCTCCTCAATGCTATCTGCCCCTCCACCTATTTTTGTATCATCTGCACACTGAGTCAGAATGCCCTCAGTTACTTCATCCAGAGGTGTGAAGTGAAAAGTTATGGTCCCAACACTCAGCCTTGTGGAACACCATTTATCACTGGCTGTCATCTTGAGAAGGACCCTTTCATCCCCAAGTTCTGCTTTCTGCCAGACAGCCAAACTTCGATCCATGCTTGTACCTTGCTCAACAACCTCCTTGTCAAAAGCCTCCAGGTAGATAATATCCATTGGCATTCCTTGGTCTAAACTGCTTGTTACCCCATCAAAGAATTCTAACATATTTGTTCAGCATGACCTTTCCTTGATGAAACCATGCTGACTTTGCCTTATTTTGCCATGCACGTGCAAGTATTTAGAAATCTCATCCCTTGCAAAAAACTCCACAATCACACCAAAGATTGAGGTCAGGCTAATGAGCCTATAGTTTCCTGTCTTTTGCCTTACTTCTTTTTTTTAAGGAGGTTATATTAGCAATTTTCCAGTCCTCAGGGACTGTCCCTGACTCCAGTGGTTCTGGAAAGGTCACCAGCAACACCTTCACTCTCTCTTCAGCTATCTCCTTAAGAACACTGGGATGTAGTCCATCTGGTCCAGGTGACTTATCCACCTTTCTAGCACCTTCTCCTTGGTGATATTCACCTCTGCCACAGATTCTTTTGAATTTTTGGGATATTACTTGTTTCTTCTCCCGTGAAGACTGACACACAGTATTTATTTGGTTCCTAGGCCATTTCTTTGCTCCCCACTATTACTTCCCAAGTATCATTTTCCAGTAGCCAATGTTCACTCCTCTTTTGCCCTTCATATATATAAAGGAACTCTTGAAATCTTCTTTTATACTACTAGCTAGTTTACCCTCAAATTTTATCTTCTCCCTCTTTTTTTTTCTCATCGTCCTGTGCTAGTCTTTGTAAGCTTCCCAATCCTCTGACTTCCCACTGCCCTTCTCCACATTATAATTCTCCACATTACTTTTAAGCTTCACTGAATTCCTTTGTTTACCATGGTTGCATCATTCTTTCTTTAGTATGCTTCTTTTCCCTTGGGATAAATCTCTGCTAGGTCTCCCGAATTACTCCCAGAAGCTCCTGCCATTGTTGTTCCATTGTCTATTCTGCAATGCTCCTCTCCCATCAATTCTGGCCAGCTCCTCCCTCATGCCTCTGTAGTTGTATTTATTCAAATATAAGACACGTACATCTGATTCCGCCTTGTTCCTCTTAAATTACAGAGTAAATTCAATTATATTATGGTCACTGCCTCCTAAGGGTTCCGTCACCTTTTTCTCCCTTATCAGTTCTGCCTCATTGCACAACACTAAATCCAGAATTGTCTGTTCCCCGGTGGTCTCCACCACAAATTGGTCCAAAAAGCCATCTCATAGACATTCCACAAATTCCTTTTCTTGCAATCCATTACCAACCTGATTTTTCCAGTACACCTGCATGTTGAAATTCACCATGATCACTGTAACCTTACCTTTCTTACATACCTTTTCTATCTCTTGGTGTATCTTGTGCCCCAAATCCTGACTATTGTTAGGACACCTGTACATAACGCCCACTATGGTTTTTTTTTCACTTTTATGGTTTCTCAATTCAGATTCTACACCATCTGACCCTACTTCATTTCTTACTATTGATTTAGTTTCATTTCTTACTAACAAGGCAACCCCACCACCTCTGCCCACCTGCCTGTCTTTTCAATAGGGTGTATATCCTTGGTTGTTTAGCTTCCAGTCCTCATCCACTTGCGGCCACATCTCTGTGATGTCCACCACAACATACCTGCCAATGTAAATCTATGCCACAAGCTCATGTACCTTATTCTGTATACTGTGTGCATTCAGATACAACATCATTTTGACTTGGGGCTATAAGTGTTCAGAGTGTGGTGCTGGAAATGCACAGCTGGTCTGGCAACATCTGAGCAGTAGGAGAATCGATGTTTTGAGCATACTCCCTTCATCAGAAATGAGGCTTGTGGCCCAAGGGGTTTGAGAGATAAATGGGAAGGGGTTGGAGTTGTGGGGGGGGGGGGGGGAGCTAGCTGAGAATGTGATAGAGGTAGATGAAGGTGGGGGTGAAGGTGATAGATGATCAGAGAGGAAAGTGGAGCAGATAGGTGGGAAGGATGGTGGAGAGGTAGGACAAATCAAGAGGTTGGTGCCAAGTTGGAAGGTTAAATCTGGGATAAGGTGGCGGAAGGGAAATGAGGAAACTGGTGAAATCCACATTGATCCCATGTGGACTGAGGGCCCCAGGGTGGAAGATGAGGCATTATTCCTCCTGGCATCGAGTGATAAGGGTTTGATGATAGAAGAGGCCCAGGACTTGCATGTCCTTGGGGGAGTAGGAGGGGAAGTTAAAGTGTTCAGCTATGGGGTGGTTAGGTGGTTTCGCGTGTGTGTCCCAGATGTTCGGGCATCATCAACCATATGGGAGGAAAATTGTGAAGGAGGCCATCTGGTATGTTCTGGTTGTATTGGTCCTCCTGGGAGCAGATGCAGCAGAGGCAGAGGAATTGGGAATAAGAGAGAGTATTGGAGCTTTTGGAGCCTTGGACAGAGTAAGGGGGAAGATGTGGGCACAGGTTTTGCAATTCTTGCTGTGGTAGGGATGGGTGCCGGGAGGGGAGGGGACAGTGGTCAATTATGCCCTCCAGCACATCTCATCCACTTCCCACACCACTGCCCTCGAACCCCACCAGGACAACCACAGCCATGACAGAGCTCCCCGGTCCTCATCTTTCCACCCATCTACCTCCAGATACATTGCATCATCCTTTGCCATTTCCACCACCTACAAACAGATCCCACCACCAAGGATATATATTTCCCTCCCCACACCTATCCACATTCCATACAGACCATTCCCTCCGCAATTCTCTTGTCAGGTCCACGACCCCCACAAACCCACCCTCCCATTCCGGCGCCTTCCACTGCCACGGCAAAAATTGCAAAACTTGCACCCACTGCTCCCCCAAGAACTCCATCCAAGGCCCCAAAGAAGCCTTCCACATCTGACAGAGTTTTACCTGTATTTCTACTCACATCATTTACTGTATCCATTGATTCCAACGTGGTCTCCTCTACATTTGGGAAACAGGATGCCGACTTGCGGAACGCTTCAAAGAACATCTCTGGGACACAAGCATGAGTAAACCCCAATACCCTGTGGCTGAACACTTTAACTTCCCCTCCCACCCCCCCAGGGATATGCAGGTCCTGGGCTCCTTCCATTGCCACACCCGTACACTCGATGTCTGGAGGAAGAACGCCTCATCTTCCACCTTGGGATCCAACTACATGGGATCAATGTGGATTTCACCAGCTTCCTCATTTTCCCTCCTGCCACTTATCCCAGATCCAACCTTTCAACGTAGCCCCGCCCTCATGACCTGTCCTACCTGTCCATCTTCTTTCCCACCTATCTGCTCCACCCTCTTCTCCAACCTATCAACTTCATCCCCATCTTCATCTACCTATCACATTCTCAGCTACCTTCCTCCCAGCCCATCCCACTTCCCATTTATCTGTTAGCCTCCTTTTAGCCACAAGCCTCATGCCTGATGAAGAGCTTTTGCTCAAAATGTCGATTCTCCTGCTCTTTGGATGCTGCATGATTGGCTGTGCTTTTCCAGCACCCCACACTCGATTCTGATCTCCAGCAGCTGTAGTCCTCACTTTCTCCCAGTTGGAAGTATAAGTGTTATCCTTCACTATCGTTGGGTCAGCATTCTGCAGTTCCTTTCAAAACAATACTCTGCATGTAGCTACACACCAACAACCACAGCAATTCAAGAAGGTTACTCACCACCACATTCTCAAGGTAAATTAAAAATTGGCCATAATTGCTGAACCTATATCCCACAAACAAATTTTAAAAAGTAATTCAAACAAATGCTACTGAAGAGTGAACAGCATTGGAGAACATCCTCACCTCTGATATTCTGACAGAAATTCATTGAGAAAACATTGTGTGGTGTGTTTTAAGGCTTGAGGATGCACAGGATCCCACTACCCCATCTGCAAAGATGCTCACCAAGATTTGTGAAAAGGTATCACCTCTTTACGACTAATGTCATCTCCTTGTCTATCTCCTCCTCCTCCTCCTCCTTCCCGTCCCCCCCCCCCCCCCCCCCCCCCCCCGCCACCTCCAACAAACCCCACACCATGCTTGTAAAATGTAATGGTGGAATGAAAATTATAATCCTCCATTCCCCTTGTCATTTTGCAGCACACTGCCTTCAACTTTCTAGACCCTACTGTTCTTGAATTTTGGAAACATAGAGCAAATATTTGTGATTTCTAATAAACTACTATAACATTTGATGTTTTTGGTACCTAAGATATTTTCCTTCTGCCCATTTAGAATTTTTTGAAATAAAAGAGATACCAGACCGAGGAGTACCAGGTAAATGTCCAGCAGAATGTTGTTGATTTTGCTGATCATCTGTTTTCGAATGTGTAATGACTTGTTTTGATTTGTTTGTTTCTTATTTTTAATGTTTAACTGCGTTTGAGCTCATACATAATGAAAATTAAGTTGCCATGCTGCAGTGACTCTGCAATATCAAGGTGAGGCAGTTCAGAAGATGAAGGTGTAATTGGGCCGAGGGGTGAAAGGATAAGGGAGCAGAATCAATTAAAAACAAGCAGGATAGGAGAGAAAGGGTAGGAAGAAGGAGTAGAAAGACGATAGCCAAAGAGAGAGAGAGAGAGAGAGAACATCAAGTTCGTAATTGTGATTAATTTGTCCGGCAGTCCAAGCCTCCTTTAAGCCTTGTTGCATCCTCCTCTTTATCAAATTCACAAATATTGTATTTGGGTGCCAACATCCAAATCACATTTATGGACTTTATCACCTAAGCCCTAGAATATCACTGGGTAATATCTTAAGCCCAGCCATCTTCAGCTGCTTGATCACAAGATCAGACAATGTTCAGCATTGCTCCTCCTAAATACTGAAACAATCCATTTCAAAGTGTAACAAGGCCGGATCAGTAAGCAGGCATGTGCTGATAATTGACAAGTGACATTTGTGCTATATAAATCACAGAGTTATAGAGATGTATTGAACAGAAATGGACCCTTCAATCCAACTTGTCCATGCTGACCAGATATCCTTAGCTAATCTAGTCCTATTTGCCAGCACTTGATGCATATCCCTTCAAACTCTTCCTATTCATATAATCAATCGGATACCTTTATAATTGTATCAGCCTTCCCCACTTTCTGGCAGCTCATTCCATACACGCACCACCCTCTGTGTGAAAAAGTTGCCCCTTAGGTCTCTTTCAAATTTTTCCCATCCATCCCAAAACTATGTCCTCCAGTTGTGGACTCCCCGACCCCAGGGAAAAGATTTTCTCTATTTACCCTGTCCATGCCCCTTATGAATTTATAAACCTCTATAAGTTCCCCCCTCAGCCTCCGATGCTTCAGGGAAAACAGCCCCAGCCTATTCAGCCTCTCCCTATCACTCAAACCCTCTAACCCTAGCAGCATCTTTGTAAATCTTTCTGAATCCTTTCAAATTTCACAATATTCTTCCAATTAGAGGGAGACTAGAACTGAACACAGTATTCCAAAGTGGCCTAACCAATGTCCTGTACAACCACAACATGATCGCCCAACTCCTAACCCCGAAACTCAACCTCTGATCAATTAAAGGAAAGTGTATCAAAGACGTTCTTACTACCTTATCTACCTGTGACTCCACTTTCAAGGTCTTTGTTTAGCAACACTCCTCAGGACCTTACCATTAAGTTTATAAGTCCTGTCCTGATTTGCCTTTCCAAACCGCAGCAACTCACATTCATCTAAATTAAACTCCATCTGCCACTGCTCGGTCTCCTGGCCCATTTGATCAAGATCCCGATGTACTCTGAGGTCACCTTCTTCACCGTCCACTACACTGCGAATTTTAGTGTCATCTGTAAACTTACTAACTATACCGCCTTTGTTCACATCTAAGTCATTTATATAACTGACAAAAAGCAGTGGATCCAGCATCAATCTTTGTGGCACTCCACTGGTCACAGGCCTCCTGCCTGAAAAGCAAACCACAAACACCACCCTCTATCTTCTACCTTGAGCCAGTTTTGTATCCAAATGGCCAGTTCTCCCTGTATCCCATGAGACCTAACCTTGCTAACCAGTCTATCATGAGAAACGTTGTCGAGCATCTTACTGAAGTTCTTATAGGTCAGGTCCACGGCACTGCCTTCATCAATCCTCTTCGTTACTAATTCAAAATGCTCAATTGAGTTAGTGAGACATGATTTCCCATGCACAAAGCTGACTATCCCTAATCAGTCCTTGACTTTCTAAATATATGTAAGTCCTGTCCCTTAAATCTTAAACAAAGAACTAAGCGGGCTAAAAGGGGTCATGAAATAGCTTTAGCGAGCAGAATTAAGGAGAATCCCAAAGCATTTTATTCTTACATAAGAAGCAAGCGGGTAACTAGAGAAAGGATTGGTCCACTAAAGGATAATGGAGGAAGGCTGTTTGTCAAACCTGAGAGAATGGGTGAGATTCTGAATGATTACTTTGCTTCAGTGATTACTGATGAAGGGCTTTTGCCCAAAACATCGATTTTCCTGCTCCTTGATTCTGCATGACCTGCTGTGCTTTTCCAGCACCACTCTAATCCCCACTTTGCATCAGTGTTCACTGAGGAGAGGAACATGATGAATATTGAGATTAGAGATAAAAGTTTGATTAGTCTGGATCACGTTGACATAAGTAGGAAGCTGTGTTGGGTAGACTAGAGGTTATTAAGGTGGACAAATCCCCAGGACCGGATGGGATCTATCCCAGGTTGCTGAGGGAGGCGAGAGAGGAAATAGCTGGGGCCCTGATATCTTTGTGGCATCCTTAAATACAGATGAAGTACCGGAGGACTGGAGGGTTGCTCATGTTGTCTCCCTGTACAAAAAGGGCAGTAGGGATATTCCGGGTAAGTATAGACCAGTGAGCCTGACGTCGGTGGTGGGAAAGTTGCTGGAAAAGGTATTGAGGGATAGGATCTATTAATATTTCAAAAAGAATGGGCTTATCAGTGATAGGTTACATGGTTTTGTGCGAGGGAGATGGTGCCTTACCAATTTAATAGAATTATTCAAGGAAGTGACCAAGTTGATAGATGAAGGAGGGCTGTAGATGTCATATACATGGACTTTAGTAAGGCATTTGATAAGGTTCCCCATGGTAAACTAATGGGGAAAGTGAAGTCACATGGTGTGCAGGGTGTTCTAGCGAGGTGGATAAAGAACTAGTTGAGCAGCAGGAGACAGAGAGTAGTAGTTGAAGGGAGTTTCTCGAAATGGAGAAAGGTGACCAGTGGTGTTCCACAGGGGTCAGTGTTGGGGCCACTGTTGTTTGTAATATACATAAGGGATCTGGAAGAGGGCACTCTTGGTATGAACAGCAAGTTTGCAGATGACACAAAGATTGGTGGAGTAGCAGAAAGCATAAGGACTGTCAGGGAATGCAGGAGGATATAGATAGACTGGAGAGTTGGGCGGAAAAGTGGCAGAGTCTTGGGAAAAGTTGATGGGTGGAGAGATCTGGGAGTACAGGTCCATTTTACCCTGAAGTTTGCTGCACAGGTGGATCGAGTGGTCAAGAAGGCATATACTATGCTTGCCTTCATTGGATGGGGTATTGAGTATAAGAGCTGGCAAGTCATGTTAATATTGTACAAGACATTGGTTCGACTGCATTTAGAATACTGTGTACAGTTCTGGTCGCCACATTACCAAAAGGATGTGGATGTTTTGGAGAGGGTGCAGAGAAGGTTTACGAGGATGTTGCCTGGTACGGAAGGTGCTCGCTATGAAGAAATGTTGAATACGTTAGGTTTATTTTCATTAGAAAAAAGAAGATTGTGGGGGGGCCTGATTGAGGTCTATAAAATCATGAAGGGTATACACAGGGTGGATACAGACAAGCTTTTTCCCAGAGTGAAGGATTCAATAATGAGAGGTTGCGCTTTCAAGGTGGGAGATGGGAAGTTTAAGGCGGATACACGTGGCAAGTACTTCACACAGAAGGTGGTGGGCATTTGGAACGCGTTGCCAGCAGAGGTGGTAGAGGCAGGCACAGTAGATTAATTTAAGATGCGTCTGGATAAATGCATGAGTAGGTGGGGAATAGAGGGATACAGATGCCTAGGAATTGGGCGACAGGTTTAAACAGTAGATTTGGATCAACTCAGGCTTGGAGGGCTGAAGGGCCTGTTTCTGGGACGGAAATTTTCTTTGTTCTTTGTATTCCCTCTAATAACTTGCCCACTATTGATGTCAAGCTCACAGATCTATAGTTCCCTGGCTTTTCCTTGTCACTTTTCTTAAATAGTAGCACCATGTTAGCCAGCCTCAAGTCTTCTGGCACCTCACTTGTGACTATTGATGATACAAACATGTCAGTAAGGCACCCATCAATCACTTCCCTATCTTTCCACTGAATTCTATGGTACATCTAATCAGGTCCTGGGGCTTTATTCACCTTTATCTGTTTGAAGACATTCAACACCTCCTTCTCTGTAATATGGACATTTTTCAAGATGTCACCATCTATTTCCCCACATTCTATATCTTCCATGTCCTTCTCCTCAGTAAAAACTTATGAAAATACTTGTTTAGTATCTTCCCATCTCCTACAGTTCCACACATCCTGCTGACCTTTGAGGGGCCCCAAAGTGCTCCTCCACTGACACCTTAGTCACTTTCCTTGCCTTACTTTGCAAGAGTAGATCAGGTTTAGTACCTTGGGGTCACAAAGGTGGTGTTGGAAAAGCACAGCCAGTCAGGCAGCATCTGGGGCTTTTGCCCGAAACGTCGATTTCGCTGCTCGTTGGATGCTGTCTGAACTGCTGTGCTCTTCCAGCACCACTGATCCAGAATCTGGTTTCCAGCATCTGCAGTCATTGTTTTTACCTAGCATCTGAGAAGCAGGAGAGTTGACATTTCGAGCATAAGTTCTTCATCAGATTTTCTCTAGTAGGTGCATCCACATACTGAATCAGAAATTTTTCTTGTACCCACCCAACAATTCCTCTCCATCTAAACCCATAACATTGTGGCAGTCCCAGTCTATGTTTGGAAAGTTAAATCTCTGACCATAACCACCCTATTATTCTTACAGTTAACCGAGATCTCCTCACAAATTTGTTTCTTAATTTCCCACTGACCTTTGGAGGGTGGGTCTGTAGTACAATCCCAATAAGGTAGTCATCTCTTTCTTATTTCTCAGTTCCAGCCAAATAACTTCCCTCGATGTATTCCTGTGAATATCCTCCTTAAGTACAGCTGTAATGCTATCCCTGATCAAAAACACCACTTTCCCTCCTCTCTCACAACCCTTTCAATCTTTCCTACAGAACTTGTACCCAAGAATTAAGCGGCCAGTTCTGTCCATTCCTGAGTCCCTTTCCTAACCATATCCTGAGTTCATCTGCCATCCCTGTTGGGCCTCTTGCATTGAAATAAATGCAGTTTAATTTATCAGTCTGACCTCGTTCCCTGCTTTGTTCCTACCTGATTTGACTGTTTGACTTCTTGCTCCTTTTCCAAATTGTAGTCTCAGATGGATCTCTTTCCTCACTAACTCCCTGGGTCCCACCCCAACCCTACCCACTCTGGTGCCCCAAACGTTGCCTCCCGAGCAGATCTAGCAAATCTCCCTGCTGGTATATTAGTCCCTTTCCAAGTCAAGTGTACTCTATCCTCCTAATATAGGTCAGTTGCACCCCAGAAGAGATACCAATGATCCAAATAATTTGAACCCCTTTCCCCTGCACCATCTCCTCAACCATGTATTCATCTGCTCAAGTGGCAGGCAATGACCATCTTCATCAAGTGAAAACCTAACCATCAACCCTTGATGTTCAGTTATTAGCCTTCCTGAATACAACAATGTCAACATCTCAGGAGATACTATTGACATGATACTGCACTGGGCGAACCTTACAGTGGTGAAAGAATATGTTAGATGCTAGGAATTTAGGAATAAGTAAGTCACATCCCATTCCCCAATGCCTATTCCCCACCATTGGACACAAAACATGTGTGATAGAATGCTCTCCACTTGTCTAATAAAGGCAGCTCCAACAACATTCAAAAGGCTCAACACCATTTAGGACAAAGTAATCCACTTGATTAGCAGTCCATCTACAACCTTTAACATTCACTGCCTTCACCACCTGCAAAGGAGCAGCGGAGTGCACCATTTACAAGGTGCCTGCACTAACTCACAAATTCACTTTTCTTCAATCGTGCCTTCCAAACCCACAAACTCTGCCATCTTGGAACACACAGACACAGACACTTGGCATTATCACTGCCTGCAAATTCCCTTTCAAGTCACACATCATCTTGCACTCAGAATTACATGATTGTTCCTTCACTGTTGGTGGGTCAAAATCCTGAAACCCTGCTGTATTTGTGTATGGTAGAAGAATGTATATTTGTTCAGGAATATGTTATCCTGCATTAAGTATAACCCATTGCCTGACTACTTTCAAATCTTTAAAGGTATTTCCTAATCCACCCAAGCCAACTATTTTACAACACCAACCCCCATCTCCCAGTAAAGCACTACCTACCCCCTGTTACCGATCACTGGTAACTTCACTCACAAAGTTTGCATTTTGTCATAGATTATCATGATCACAGATGACACTGTTCATCAAGATGTTTTTCTTATGCCCATACAGAATTGATAAAGATACAAAAGCCAACAGAAAATTCAGGACCAGGTAAACAGCCAGCATAAAGTTAATAATTTTATTCACCTGATATTTAGGTATGTCTACAGACTTCTTTTGATTCTTTATTAAAAATTTTTAATGCTTGATGACAACTACGTTAAGACAGAATGAAAAATAAGTTGCAGAGCGGCAGTGACAGCACAGTCCCGAGGTGAGGCAGGATAAAAATGTGAAGAGATCATTGGATCCAGGTGAAAAGTTAAATGGGCAAGAGGATGAGCAGTGAGATGGGTTCTTGGGCAAGCAGGTGGTGATTCAGACTGGGAAGTGTAAGTGATGAGGGGGACATGTTGTGGAGACAGTGGGAATGAGACATGGTTCGGCAGGATGTTTGTGTTTCCCTTGTTTCTCTGCACGAAATAGTTTCTCGTATCCTGATTTCCTGTGCAACAAGGAAGTGCTGATGAGGGAAATGTCCCTGATTCCATGGTTTGGAATTTCTGCAGCCTGGGAATCATTTGATTCCAACAAGGTCAATTGTCTGGTTACTTTGTTTGAATTTGAATGGGACAGTATGATTGGGGATACAGTTTCTGTACAGACTGAATGTTAGGAATTTTGAGGAGATACTTTTGAGATCAGCTTTCATCATCTGGATGGAGAGGCAGTATCCCTCTCTGCTGGAAAATACAACATTCACTGTGTCAGGAATAGGAGACAAAACTTTGAGCTGGGTCAGATCCTGCAATAAGTAACCCCCACCAGCTCCTAAATCAACACAGCCTGTCCACACTGTACAAGACACAAATTCAAATTGTGGTGGAATACGCCCCATTTGCCTGGAATGAGTGCAGATCCCACAATATTCAAGAATTTTGACTGCATCCTTCACAAAGTAGCCAACTAAACTGGCACCCAATCTAGTCAGGCAGCATCCAAGGAGCAGCAGAGCCGACTCTTCTGCTCTTCGGATGCTGCCTAACCTGCTGTGCTTTTCCAACACCACGTTCTCAATTTGAACCTCCAGCATCTGCAGTCCTCACTTTCACCTGGCATCAATTCTAGGATCTTTATCAATCCATCCCCAACATATAGTGGCAGCAGCACTTTCCAAACCTGTAGCCGTACCATCTGAAACAACAAAGTGGGCAGATATTTGGGATTGACATCACCTCCAATTTTCCTACTGAGTCACACATTGTTCTGACTTGGAACTGTAATTGTCATCTTTACTGTCTACATTCTGCAGCTCCTTTTCAAATCAGCCTTCTTGGTGTATCTCCATTGCATTAATTACGGCAGTTCTGGAAGCTTACTTGTCACCACCCTCTCACAGTAAATTAAGAAAGGGCCATAATTGCTGACCCAGCCAATATCACACAAATACTACAAACAAATTTTAAAAATCATTTGTGAAAACATGTTACTGAACATTGCATAGTATAAGAGAACATCATCACCTCTGATATTCTTTTTGAAATTTATGAGGACGCAGCTGTGAGATGTGATAAGGTGGTAGATCTTGTGGAAGGACAGGAGTCCACCACCCCACCCACAAGGCTGCCCACCAAGATTCGCCAAAATGTATGACCTCTTTCATACACATGACAGCTCAGTCCCTGTTTCTCCACCACCCCAATCTGCCCCCATGCACCATTGCATGTAAAAATGTGATGGTGGAAAGAAAATCATAATTCTCCACTCCACAATCCCCTTGTCACTTTGCAGCACACTGTCTCCAGATCTCTTATTTCCACCTGTTCCGGAATTTCGGAAATATCAGCCCAGTGTTTGTGATTTCTAATAGACTAAGTTAACAGCTGATGTTTTTGTTAACTAAAATATTTTCCTTATGCCTATGTAGAAATTTTTGCAGTAAAAGAGACGCCAAGCAAAGCAGCACCAGGTAAATATCCAGGACAATGTTGTTGGTTTGGCCAAACTTCTGTTTCAGAATCTGTAATGGCTTATTTTGATTTGTTTGTCACTTACCTTTAATGTTTAACTGCAGTTGAGTTAACACGTAGTGAAAACTAATCTTCAGAATGGCAGTAAATTTGCAGTATCCAGGTATGGTGAAATGAGGAAGGTGAAGGAATAATAGGACCAGGTGAGGAGGGAGGAAGGGTTAGGGAGCAGAAGGATAGGAGAGAAGAAGAAGGAAGAAGTAGTGGAAAGACGATGGTTGAAGAAAGAGAAACACAATATTTGGAGTGGGGATTAGTTTGGTTCAGCGGTCCAAGCCCCCTGAAGCTTTGTTGCATCCTCTACGTTCCTTGTGCAGTCCTATATCATCAGCAGTTGCAGAAATAATGCATTTAGGTTGCACATCAAAATCACAATTTGTAGACTTGATCATCTAAGCCCTAGGAAATAATTACTGTAGTATCATAAGCCCAGCCATCTTCAACTGTTTTATCAATAACATTCCCTCCATCATAAGGTCAGACTTGGGGATCCTCACTGATAATGATACAGTCTTCCGAAGTATTCACAACTCCAAAACAGTCCATTTCCTAATGTAGCAAGACCAGAACAATATCCTGGCATGAACTAGTAAGTAGGTGAAAGTGAGGACTGCAGATGCTGGAGATCAGTCAAGGGTGTGGTGCTGGGAAAGCACAGCAGGTCAGGCAATAATTGAGGATAGGTGACAAGTGACATTTGTGCCACATGAGTGCCCAATAATGGACATTTTCATCCAGAGAAAATCTAACCATCAACCCTTGATGTTCACAGTCATTAATTAGCATTGCTAAATCCCACACTATCAACATCTCAGGGGTTACTATTGACCTGAAACTGCATTGGGGATGCCTTAGAGTGGCAAAAATAATAAATTAGATGCTATGAATTTAGGAATAAGTAACTCACATCCCATTCCCCAATGCCTGATCCGCAAACACTGGACACAAGATGTGTGATAGAATGCTCTCCGCTTGTCTGATAAAGGCAGCTCCAACAACATTCAAGAAGCTCAACACCATCCAGGACAAAATAATCCAATTGGTTTGCAGTCCATCTACAAGCTTTAACACTCCCTGTTTTCACTACCGACGCAAAGGAACAGCAGAGTGCACCATTTACAAGGTGCCTGCACTAACTCACAAATTCACTTTTCTTCAACTGCGCCTTCCACACCCACAAATTCTGCCATCTTGGAACACACAGACACAGACACTTGGCATTATCACTGCCTGCAAATTCCCTTTCAAGTCACACATCATCTTGCACTCAGAATTACATCATCATTCTTTCACTGTTGGTGGGTCAAAATCCTAGAACTCTGTTCCTCATTGTGGGTACCCCTACATCCCAAGAACTGCAGCTGTTCAAGAAATTCACAAATTAACTCACTACCTGCTTCTCCAAAGCAATTAAGGATAGGAAATAAATGCCATCTGAACTAACATGGCCCAATGATTCTTTTAAAAAAATTTGAACAATTGTGATTGTATGACTGATTATTATGGTACCCCACTAATGACAGTTTGCCATCATGAATATAATCCTTGCTTTACCTTTGATTTCTACCTTTTCTATTTTAAACTAGTAAAGTAACCCAAATCTGATATGCTCGAATTTAGTTGACATATCGAAGTTTGACCCTGACAAAAGTATTTGGAATATTCACATATTGGAATTTAGCAATCCTTCAAGTAAAATACTCAAAACACATTGTCAAACACAGTTTCCCTGTCATAAATCCATGTTGACACTTCACAATCATACTGTTAATTTGCAAGTGTCTAGCTACGACATAGTTTATCATCATTTCCAACACTTTTTGTCTTGCTCAGTTATCAAACCCCGACAGTTTGGCCCATCAAGTCCAAACCGACCCACTGAAGAGCATCTAACTCAGACCCACACCCCTATCCTATCCCAGTAACCCAGCATTCCCCATGGCTAATCCACCCAGCTTGTAGACCATAGACAATTAAGTCTTGCCAATCCATCTCACCTGCACTTCTCTGGATTGTGGGAGGAAACCCACAAAGACATGGGGAGAATATGCAAACTCAAAACAGACAGTCACCCAAAGTTTGAATTAAACCCAAGTCCCTGGTGCTGAACAACTGTGTCATCCCAATGCTGATATTAAAGGACTACGGCTTAATGGTTTCCCTTTTCTTGACACTTGCTTCTTTAAGTAAAAAGTGAGGTCTGCAGATGCTGGAGATCAGAGCTGAAAATGTGTTGCTGGTTAAAGCACAGCAGGTTAGGCAGCATCCAAGGAACAGGAAATTCGACATTTCGGGCCAGAGCCCTTCATCAGGAAATCAGATTTCCTGATGAAGGGCTCTGGCCCGAAACGTCAAATTTCCTGTTCCTAGGATGCTGCCTAACTTGCTTCTTTAACCGTGGAATTACTAGTGGTATTATTGCCATATTCATCATCAAAAAACTCAGCTAGTTTTCTTGGCAAATGCTGCTGTGGCAAATGGTGAAATTTGAATTCAATAAAGAATCTGGAATTAATCATGACCATAAAACTATTGTTGATTGTTAGAAAAACCACATATGGTTTGCTAATGTCCTTTAGGAACGGAAACTACCATCCTTACCTGGTCTGGCTGACATGTGACTCCAGACCCATAGCAATATGGTTGACTTTAAACAGCCCGCTGGACAATTAGGCATGGGAAATAAATGTTCACCTCACCAGACATGCTGAAATTCTGAAAGTGGAAGAAAAAGAAAATCCTGTTATATCCGAATCTGCAGGAACCTTTACAGAATCCATGGAACTTTCAAAATAACCACTAATTCCAAAACCACATTCTTTGACACTCTGCAAGTGAATCAATCAGCCTTAAATCCACATAATTTTTCAAGTTCCATCTCAGTGATTAATACTAATTCCTAATTTTCACAAGTGCCTTTGTGCATTACTGTTTTGAAATTGCTCCCAATTTTGCATTTACTAAATTTATTTTCAGGAAACTCTCTTATCAACTTCCTTTGATAAAGGATTTGGAGATGCTGGAATTGTACTGGGGTGTACAAAGTTTTAAATCACGCAACATCAGGCTATAGTCCAACATGTTTAATTGGTAGCACCCTAGTTTTTGGAGCACCGCTCCTTCATCAGGTGATTGTGGAGGACACAATTGTAAGGCTCAGAATTTATAGCAAAAATTTAGTGTGATGTAACTAAAATTATGCATTGAAAAATACCTTGATTGTCTGTTGAGTCTTTCATCTGTTCGAATACCATGACAGTTTCACTTCTTTCGTGTGTAAATCACAAAGCCTTTTTTAAAAGTTGTATTCTCAGGTGAGCTGTAACAATTGGTGTTAGCTAGCCAATATGTTAAAGGTGTTAACCCCATGTGTTCTCTGTCTATGTCATGATGTTTAGATTGATTCTCATCTAAAAAGTGAGATAACAGAGTTTACATGAATTCAAGCAGTTTTTGAGCAAAGTACAATGTATCTCTGCAAGTACAAATTCACCCCACAAAATATATGTGTGCATGTGGGTCTTTGTGTCAGTTTGTGTGTATGTCTGTCTGTCTGGGTTGGGGTTGTGAGTGTGAGAGAGAGTGTATATGTGTGTGTAGTGAGTGTAGACTGTCTTAAGTCTGTGAGGGGTGTGTGTGTGTGTGTCATAGAGAACTACAGCATGGAAACAGATCCTTCGGTCCAAGCCATCCATGCCGACCAGATATCTTAACCCAATCTAGCACCCGGCCATATCCCTCCAAACTCTTCCTATTGATATACCCATCCAAATGCCTCTTAAATGTTGCAATTGTACCAGCCTCCACCACATCCTCTGGCAGCTCATTCCATACAAATACCACCCTCTGCATGAAAAAGTTGCTCCTTAGGTCTCTTTTATATCTTTGTCCTCTCACCCTAAACCTATGCCCTCTAGTTCTGGACTCCCCGATCCCAGGGAAAAGACTTTGCCTATTTATCCTATCCATGCCCCTCATAATTTTGTAAACCTCTATAAGGTCACCCCTCAGCCTCCGACGCTCCAGGGAAAACAGCCCCAGCCTGTTCAGTCTCTCCCTGTAGCTCAGATCCTCCAACTCAGGCAACATCCTTGTAAATCTTTTCTGAACCCTTTCAAGTTTCACAACATCTTTCCGATAGGAAGGAGACCAGAATTGCATGCAATATTCCAACAGTGGCCTAACCAATGTCCTGTACAGCCGTAACATGACCTCCCAACTCCTGTCCTCAATACTCTGACCAATAAAGGAAAGCATACCAAACACCTTCTTCACTATCCTATCTACCTGCGACTCCACTTTCAAAGAGCTATGAACCTGCACTTCAAGGTTTCTTTGTTCAGCAACACTCCCTAGGACCTTACCATTAAGTGTATAAGTCCTGCCAAGATTTGCTTTCCCAAAATGCAGCACCCCGCATTTATCTGAATTAAACTCCATCTGCCACTTCTCAGCCCATTGGCCCATCTGGTCCAGATCCTATTGTAATCTGAGGTAACCCTCTTCTCTGTTCACTACACCTCCAATTTTGGTGTCGTCTGCAAACTTACTAACTGTACCTCTTATGCTCGCATCCAAATCATTTATGTAAATGACAAAAAGTAGAGAGACCAGCACCAATCCTTGTGGCACTCCACTGGTCACAGACCTCCAGTTTGAAAAACAACCCTCCACCACCATCCCCTGTCTTCTACCTTTGAGCCAGTTCTGTATCCAAATGGCTAGTTCTCCCTGTATTCCATGAGATCTAATCTTGCTAATCAGTCTCCCACGGGGAACCTTGTCGAGTGCCTGACTGAAGTCCATATAGATCACATCTACTACTCTGCCCTCATCAATCTTCTTTGTTACTTCTTCAAAAATTCAATCAAGTTTGTGAGACATGATTTCCCATGCACAAAGTCATGTTGACTATCCCTAATCAGTTCTTGCCCGTCCAAATACATGTACATTCTGTCCCTCAGGATTCCCTCCAACAACTTGCCCACCACCAAGGTCAAGCTCACTGGTCTATAGTTCCCTGGCTTGTCTTTACCGCCCTTCTTAAACACTGGCACCATGTTTGCCAATCTCTAGTCTTCCGGCACCTCACCTGTGACTATCGATGATACAAACATCTCAGCAAGAGGCCCAGCAATCACTTCTCGAGCTTCCCACAGAGTTCTCGGGTGCACCTGATCAGGTCCTGGGGATTTATCCACTTTTAACCGTTTCAAGACATCCAGCACTTCCTCCTCTGTAATCTTGACATTTTGCAAGATGTCACCATCTAATAGAACATAGAACATAGAAGGATACAGCGCAGTACAGGCCCTTCGGCCCTCGATGTTGCGCCGACCGAGTCCTACCTAACCTATACTAGCCCAATAACTTCCAAATGCCTATCCAATGCCCGCTTAAATGAACATAAAGAAGGAGAGTTCACCACTGATACGGGCAGGGCATTCCATGAACTCACAACCCGCTGTGTGAAGAATCTACCCCTAACATCTGTCCTATACCTACCACCCCTTAATTTAAAGCTATGTCCCCTAGTAACACCTGACTCCATTAGCGGTAAAAGGTTCTTAGTATCTACCCTATCTAAACCCCTAATCATCTTATACACTTCTATCAGATCTCCCCTAAACCTTCTCTTCTCCAATGAGAACAGCCCCAAGTGCCTCAGCCTTTCCTCATACGATCTTCCTACCATTCCAGGCAACATCCTGGTAAACCTCCTCTGCACTCGTTCTAAAGCTTCCACATCCTTCCTATAGTATGGCGACCAAAACTGCACACAATACTCCAGATGAGGCCGCACCAGAGTCTTATACAACTGCAACATGACCTCAGGACTCCGGAACTCAATTCCTCTGCCAATAAAGCCCAGTACACCATATGCCTTCCTCACAGCACTATTTACCTGGGTGGCAACTTTCAGAGATCTGTGTACATAGACACCAAGATCCCTCTGCTCATCCACACTACCAAGTAGCCTACCATTAGCCCAGTAATCCATCATCTTGTTATTCCTACCAAAGTGAACGACTTCGCACTTAGCTACATTGAATTCCATTTGCCACATTTCCGCCCAGCTCTGCAACTTATCTATATCCCGCTGTAACCTACCACTTCCTTCCTCACTATCCACAACTCCACCGACTTTTGTGTCATCCGCAAACTTGCTTACCCAGCTTTCAAGTCCTTCCTCTAGATCATTTATAAAGATAACAAAATGCAATGGTCCCAAAACAGATCCTTGTGGTACACCGCTAGTAACTGCGCTCCAAGATGAACATAATCCATCAACTACTACCCTCTGTCTCCTTCCAGCCAGCCAATTCCTAATCCAAACCTCTAATGTATCCTCAATGCCATACCTCCGAAGTTTTAGCATTAGCCTACCATGGGGAACCTTATCGAACGCCTTACTAAAATCCATATACACAACATCTACTGCTTTACCCTCATCCACTTCCTTAGTCACCTTCTCAAAGAACTCAATAAGGTTTGTGAGGCACGACCTGCCCTTCACAAAACCATGCTGGCTATCCCTGATCACGTTATTCCTACCCAGATGTTCATAAATCTTATCCCTTACCATTCTCTCTAAGACTTTGCCCACCACTGAAGTCAGACTCACTGGCCTATAGTTACTAGGGCTATCCCTACTCCCTTTCTTGAACAATGGGACCACATTCGCTATCCTCCAGTCCTCTGGTACTATTCCCGTTGACAATGACGACATAAAAATCCAGGCCAATGGCTCTGCTATCTCCTCCCTAGCTTCCCATAGGATCCTGGGGTAAATGCCATCAGGCCCAGGAGACTTATCTATATTCATCCTTTCCAATATTCCCAAAACCTCTTCCCTGCATATTTCCAGGGCATCCATTCTAATTATTTGTGATTCCATATTCACATCAGCAACAGTGTCCTGTTCCTGAGTGAATACTGATGAAAAGTACTGATTTAATGTCTCTCCAATCTCCTCCGCCTCCACACACAACTTCCCACTACTATCCTTGACTGGACCGATACCTACCCTAGTCATCCTTTTATTCTTGACATACCTATAGAAAGCCTTTGGGTTTTCCCTAATCCTACCAGCTAAAGACTTTTCATGTCCCCTTCTCGCTTTTCTTAGCTCCCTCTTTAGCTCCTTCCTGGCTACCTTATAACTCTCAATCGCCCCTACTGAACCTTCACGCCTCATCTTTACATATGCCGCCTTCTTCCCTTTCACAAGGGACTCCAATTCCTTACTAAACCACGGCTGCCTCACAAGGCCCTTTACACCATGCCTGACTGGTACATACCTATCGAGGACACGCAGTAGCTGCTCCTTGAACAATCCCCACATCTCATTAGTGTTCTTCTCTTGAAGCCTGTTTTTCCAATCCACACAACCTAAGTCATGCCTCACTGCATCATAATTTCCCTGCCCCCAGCTATAGCTCTTGCCCTGCGGCGCACGATTATCCCTCTCCATCACTAAAGTAAAAGTCACCGAGTTGTGGTCACTGTCCCCGAAGTGCTCACCTACCTCCAAGTCTAACACCTGGCCTGGTTCATTACCTAGAACCAAATCCAATATAGCCTCCCCTCTTGTTGGCCTGTCGACATATTGTGTCAGGAAACCCTCCTGCACACATTGTACAAACACCGACCCATCTAATGAACTCGAGCTATAGCTCTCCCAGTCAATATCTGGGAAGTTAAAGTCCCCCATAACAACCACTCTGCTACCTTCACTCTTTTCCTGAATCATCCTCGCAATATTATCCTCTACTTCTCTAGGACTATTAGGAGGCCTGTAGAAAACACCTAACAGGGTGACCTCACCTTTCCTATTTCTAACCTCAGCCCAAACTACCTCAGATGGCAAGTCCTCTTCCATCGTCCATTCCACTGCTGTGATACTGTCTTTGACAAGTAATGCCACGCCTCCCCCTTTTTTACCCCCATGTCTGATCCTACTAAAACATTTGAACCCTGGAACGTGCAACAGCCATTCTTGTCCCTGTTCTACCCACGTCTCTGTAATGGCCACAACATCGAAGTCCCAGGTACCAACCCACGCTGCAAGTTCACCTACCTTATTCCTTATACTTCTGGCATTGAAGTATACACACTTCAATCCTCCTTTCTGGTTACAGGCACCCTCCTTAGAGATCTATTTCTCTATAATCTGTATTTTCCATATCCTTTTCCACAGTAAATACTGATGCAAAATATTCATTTAGTATCTCCCCCATTTTCTGTGGCTCCATACAAAGGCCGCCTTGCTGATCTTTGAGGGGAGAAAGTGAGGTCTGCAGATGCTGGAAATCAGAGCTGAAAATGTGTTGCTGGAAAAGCGCAGCAGGTCAGGCAGCATCCAAGGAACAGGAAATTTGACGTTTTGGGCATAAGCCTGATGAATTTCCTGATCTTTGAGGGGCCCTACTCTCTCCCAATTTACCCTTTTGTCCTTAATATATTTGTAAAAACCCTTTATTAAGGTCCTTAATTCAATTTGACAAAGCTATCTCATGTCCCCCTTTTGCCCTCCTGATTTCCCTCTTAAGTATACTCCTACTTTCTTTATATTCTTCTAAGGATTCAGTCGATCTATCCTGTCTATACATGACATATGCTTCCTTCTTTTTCTGAACCAAACCCTCAATTTCTTTCGTCATCCAGCATTCCCTATACCTACCAGCCTTCCCTTTCACCCTGACAGGAACATATTTTCTCTGGATTCTTGTTATCTCATTTCTGAAGGCTTCCCATTTTCCAGCCATCCCTTTACCTGCAAACATCTGCCTCCAATCAGCTTTCAAAAGTTCTTGCCTATTACCATTAAAATTGGCCTTTCTCCAACTTAGAATTTCAACTTTTAGATCTGGTCTATCCTTTTCCATCACTATTTTAAAACGAATAGAATTATGGTCGCTGGCCCCAAAGTGCTCCCCCACTGACACCTCAGTCACCTGCCCTACCTTATTTCACAAGAATAGGTCAAGTTTTGCACCTTCTCCAGTAGGTACATCCACATACTGAATCAGAAAATTGTCTTGTACATGTGTCTGGGTTGGGGTTGTGAGTGTGTGAGAGAGATTGTATATGTGTGTGCATAAGTGTAGAGTGGTCTAAGTCTCTGAGAGGATGCCTGTGTGAGTGTGGGAGTATGTGTGTTTGTAAAGTTGTGTTTGAGTGTCTGTGTGCGTGTCTGTGTATAAGTGTGACTGTGGGAATGTATAGGAATGTGTGTGTGTGCGTGTGTGTGTCTGTGTGTGTGTATAGTGCAATGGTGGTCACCTGTAGTGTGACATGAACCCTAGGTCCCGGTTGAGGCCCTCCCTATGGGTATGGAACTTAGCTGTCAGCCTCTGCTTGGCCACTTTTCGCGGCTGCCTGTCCCAAAGTCCGCCTTGGAGGATGGTCACCCAAAGGCCCGAGGTCGACTGTCCTGGACCACTGAAGTGTTCCCCAATTGGGAGGGAACATTCCTGTCTGTTGATTGTTGTACGGTGCGCATTCGTCCGTTGCTGTAGCCTTTGCTCAATTTCCCCAATGTACCATGCCTCAGGGCATCCTTCCCTGCAACGTATAAGATAGACAATGTTGGCTGAGTCACATGAGAACCTACCACGTACATGGTGGGAGATGTCCCTACTTGTAATGGTGGTATCCATTGATCAATCTTGTCTTTAACTTCATGGTCAGAAACAAACTTTGCTGGACATTCTCTGCAGGTCTGGCAACAGGTCTAGAAAGAAAGCAGAGTTAACATTTCACGTCCGGTCGCACATCATCAGACTCAAACCATTGCTTTTTATCCACAGATGCTGCCTGACCTGCCGAGTTTCTTCAGCAATTTCTGGGTTTTTTTCAGATCTGCAAGCATCTGCAGTTCTTCATTTAACTTTCACTTCTTTTGTTAGCCACGGTTGATTCACATTTCCTGCTGTATTTGTGTGTGGTAGAGCAATGCATATTTGTTCAGGAATATGTTATCCTTCATTTAATATAACCCATTTCCTGTCTACTTCCAAATGTTTAAACGTATTTGCTAAACCACCCATCCAACCATTTTACAACTCCAACCCCCATCTCCCAATAAAGCACTACCCACTACCTGTGCTATCCCTAATCCCTCATAACTGCACTCACAAAGTTTGCATTTTGTCATAGATTATCATAATCATAGATGACACTATTCACCAAAATGTTTTTCTTATGCCCATACAGAATTGATTAAGATACAAAAGCCAGCAGATAATCCAGGACCAGGTAAACACCCAAGAAAAAGTTAATAATTTTATTCACGTGATATTTAGGAATGTGCACTGACTTGTTTTGATACGTTATTAAAACATTGAATGTTTGACAACAACTACATTAAGACAGAATGAAAAATAAGTTGCAGAGAGGCAGTGACTGCACAGTCTCCAGGTGAGGCAGGATAAAATTGTGAAGTGATCATTGGGTCCAGATGGAAAGTTAAATGGTCAAGAGGATGGGTAGTGAGATGGGTCACTGGGTATGGAAGTGGTGAGGGGGAAATGTGCAGAGCGTGGGGTGATACATGGATCAGCAGGAAGTTTGTATGTCCCTTGCTTCTCTGCATGAAATAGTTTCTCGTATCCTGATTTCCTGTTTAATAGGTAGGTGCTGATGAGGGAAATATTCAAGATTCATGGTTTGGAATTTCTGCAGCCTGGGAATCATTTGATTCCAACAAGGTCAATTGTCTGGTTACTTTGCTGGAATTTGAATGGGACAGTATGATTGGGGATACAGTTTCTGTACAGGCTTAATGTTAGGAATTTTGAGGAGTTATTTTTGAGATCAGCTTTCATCATCTGGATGGAGAGGCAGTATCCCTCTCTGCTGGGAAATACAACATTCACTGTAACAGGAATAGAACATAGAACATAGGATATGACAGTACAGTACAGGCCCTTCGGCCCTCGATGTTGCACCGCCTTGTCATACTAATCTGAAGCCCATCCCACCTACACTATTCCACGTATGTCCATATGCTTGTCCAATGACAACTTAAATGCACTTAAACTTGGTGAATCCACTACCATTGCAGACAAAGCATTCCATACCCTTACTACTCTCTGAGTAAAGAAACTACCTCTGACATCTCCTATCTTATACCTATCTCCCCTCACTTTAAAGTTGTGTCCCCTCATGTTTGCCATCCCCATACTTGGAAAAAGGCTCTCCCTATCCACCTATCTAACTCTCTGATTATCTTGTATGTCTCTATTAAGTCCCCTGTCAACCTTTTTCTCCCTAACGAGAACAGCCTCAAGGCCCTCAGTCTTTCCTCAGAAGACATTCCTTCCATACCAGGCAATATCCTTGTAAATCTCCTCTGCACCTTTTCCAAAGCTTCCACATCCTTCTGATAATGCGGTGACCAGAACTGTACACAATACTCCATATGTGGCCGTACCAGAGCTTTGTACAGCTGCAGCATAACCTCCTGGTTCTGGAACTCAATCCCTCTATTAATAAAGGCCAAAATACTGTATACCTTCTTAACAACCCTGTCAATCTGGGTGGCAACTTTCAGGGATCTGTGTACATAGACACTGAGATCTCTCTGCTCATCTGCACTCCCAAGAATTTTACCATTAGCCCAGTACTTTGCATTCCGATTACTACGTCCAAAGTGTATCAACTCACACTTGTCCACATTAAACTCCATTTGTCACCTCTCAGCCCAGCTCTGCATCCTCTCTATGTCTCTCTGCAACCTACTACATCCTTCGTCACTATCCATAACTCCATCGACCTTAGTGCCGTCCGCAAATTTACTAACCCACCATTCTAAGCCCTCATCCAGGTCATTTATAAAAATGACGAACAGCAGTCGGCCCAACACCAACCCTTGCGGTACACCACCAGTAACTGGACACCAAGATGACCATGTTCCATCAACTACAACCCTCTGTTTTCTTTCAGCAAGCCAATTACTGAACCAAACTGCTATGTCTCCCACAATCCCATTCCTACGCATTTTGTATAATAGCCTACTGTGGGAAACATTATCGAACGCCTTGCTGGAATCCATATACACCACATCAACCGGTTTCTCTCATTTACCTGTTTCGTCACTTTGTCAAAAAACTCAATAAGATTCGTTAGGCACGACTTACCTTTCATAAAACCGTGCTGACTGTCCCTGATCAGATTATTCTTTTCTAGATAGTTATAAATCCTATCTCTTATAACCTTTTCCAACACTTTACCAACAACTGAAGTGAGACTCACTGGTCTGTAATTACCAGGGTTGACTCCATGACCATTTTTGAACAAGGGAACTACATTTGCTATCCTCCAGTCCTCAGGCATTATTCCTATAGACAATGATGAATTGAAGATCAATACCAGAGGAGACAGAACTTTAAGCTGGATCAGAGGGTAGCGATCCTGCAATGAGTAACCCCCACCAGCTCCTAACTCAACAAAGCCTGTCCACACTGTACAAGACACAAATTCAAATTGTGGTGGAATATGCCCCATTTGCCTGGAATGAGTGCAGATCCCACAATATTCAAGAATTTTGACTGCATCCTTCACAAAGTAGCCAACTAAACTGGCACCCAATCTAGTCAGGCAGCATCCAAGGAGCAGCAGAGCCGACTCTCCTGCTCCTCGGATGCTGCCTTACCTGCTGTGCTTTTCCAACACCACACTCTCGACACGAACCTCCAGCATCTGCAGTCCTCACTTTCACCTGGCATTAATTCTAGGATCTTTATCATTCATTCAATCCATCCCCAACATATAGTGGCAGCAGCACTTTCCAAACCTGTAGCCGTACCATCTGAAACAACAAACTGGGCAGATACTTTGGATTGACATCACTTCCAATTTTCCTACTGAGTCACACATTGTTCTGACTTGGAACTGTAATCGTCATCTTTACTGTCTACATCTTGCAACTCCTTTCAAATCAGCCTTCTTGGTGTATCTACACCCCATTAACTACAGCAATTCTGAATTAACTGCACTGCCCTCTCACAGTAAATTAAGAAAGGGCCATAATTGCTGACCCAGCCAATATCACCCAAATACTACAAACAAATTTTAAAAATCATTTGTGAAAACATGTTACTGAACATTGCATAGTATAAGAGAACATCATCACCTCTGATATTCTTTTTGAAATTCATTGAGGAAGCAGCTGTGAGATGTGATAAGGTGGTAAATCTTGTGGAAGGACAGGAGTCCACCACCCCACCCACAAGGCTGCCCACCAAGATTCGCCAAAATGTATGACCTCTTTCATACACATGACAGTTCACTCCCCGTCTCTCCACCATCCCACTCCGCCCCCACACATGCACCATCGCATGTAAAAATGTGATGGTGGAAAGAAAATCATAATTCTCCACTCCACAATCCCCTTGTCACTTTGCAGCACACTGTCTCCAGATCACTTATTTCCACCTGTTCCGGAATTTCATAAATACCAGCCCAGTGTTTGTGACTTCTAATAGACTAAGTTAAGAGCTGATGTTTTTGTTAACTAAGATATTTTCCTTATGCCTATGTAGAAATTTTTGCAGTAAAAGAGACACCAGACAAAGCAATACCAGGTAAATATCCAGATCAATGTTGTTGGGTTTGGCCAAACTTCTGTTTCAGAATCTGTAATGGCTTATTTTGATTTGTTTGTCTCTTACCTTTAAAGTTTAACTGCAGTTGCGTTCATACACAGTGAAAGCTAATCTGCAGAATGGCCATAACTGTGCAATATCCAGGTGAGGCAGAATGAGGAGATAAAGGAATAATAGGACCAAGTGAGGAGGGAGGGGGGAGGGTTTAGGGCCAGAAACATCTGAGAGGAGAAAAAGGAAGAAGGAGTAGAGAGACAATGGTCAAAGAAACAGAAACACAATGTTTGGAGTGGAGATTAGTTTGGTTCAGCGGTCCAAGCCTTCTGAAGCTTTGTTACATCCTTTACATTCCTTTTGTAGTTCTATGTGATCAGCAGTTCCAGAAATACTGCATTTAGGTGGCACATCCAAATCACAATTTCTGGAATTGATCATCAATACCCAAGGAAATCATTGGGGTAGTGTCTTAAACCCAGCCATCTTCAGCTGCTTGATCAATAACATTCCCTCCTTCATTAGGTTAGATTTGGGAATGCTTGCTGATGATAACACAATCTTCCAAACTATTCATGACATCTAAATAGACATACTTTCCATTTCCTAATATAGCAAGACCAGAACAATATCCTGATATGGGGTAACAAGTAGGAAATTGTGAGGACTGCAGATACTAGAGATTAGATTCGAGGGTATGGTGCTGGAAAAGCACTGCAGGTCGGGTAGCTTCCAAGAAAATCTAACCATCAACCCTTGATGTTCAGAGTTATTAGCATTGCTAACTCCCAACTATCAACATCTCAGGGCTTACTATTGACCTGAAATTGCACTGGCAATGCCTTAGAGTCGCAAAAATAATACATGCTAGGAATTTAGGAATAAATAACTCACATCCCATTCCCCAATGCCTGTTCCCCAACTACTATGCACAAGACATGTGTAATAGAATGCTCTCCACTTGTCTGATAAAGGCAGCTCCAACAACATCAAGAAGCTCAACACCATCCAGGTCAAAGAAATCCAGTTTGCAGTCCATCTACAACCTTTAACATTCACTGCCTTTACCACCGATGCAAAGGAGCAGCAGAGTGCACCATTTACAAGGTGCCTGCACTAACTCACAAATTCACTTTTCCTCAACTGCTCCTTCCACACCCACAAACTCTGCCATCTTGGAGAACACAGGCACAGATGCTTGGCATTATCACTGCCTGCAAATTCCCTTTCAAGTCACACATCATCTTGCACTCAGAATTACATCATCATTTCTTCACCGTTGGTGGGTCAAAATCCTGGAACTCTGTTCCTAACATCATTGTGTTACCTCTACATCCCAAGAACTGCAACTGTTCAAGAAATTCGCAAAGTAACTCACCACCTGGTTCACCAAAGCAATTAAGGATAAGAAATAGATGCCATCTGAACCAATATGGCATGAATGATTGTTTTTAAAAATTTTGAACAATTGTGATTATACCACTGATCATTATGGTACCCCACTAATGACAGTGTGCCATCATGAGTATACTGCTTCTTTTACCTTTGATTTCTGACTGTTAACCAATTTTGATTTCAACTAGTATAGTAACCCAAATCTGATATGCTCACATTTAGTTTACATACCTATGTGTGACCCTTACAAAAATATTTGGAATATCTACATAGTGGAATTTAACAATCCTGCAAGTAAAATCCTCACAACAGGTTGTCAAACATAATTTCCCTCTCATAAATCCATGTTGATACTTTGCAATAATAATCTTACCTTGCAAGTGTCTAGCTATGACATAGTTTATCATCATTTCCAACATTTCTTCTCCTGCTCAGTTATCAAACCCCTACAGTGTGGAACCCGGCCATTTGGCCTGTCAAGTCTAAACCGACCCACTGAAGAGCATGTAACTCAGACCCACAACGCCTGCCATATCCCTGTCACCCAGCATTTCCCATGGCTAATCCACCGAGCTTTTACTCTGTAGGCAATGTGGTGTGGCCAATCTTCCTAACCTGCACATCTCTGAATTGTGGGAGGAAACCCACACAGACAGGGGGAGAATGTGCAAACTCAAAACAGGTAGTCACCCAAAGATTGAATGAATCTCAGGTCCCTGGTGCTGTGAGACAACAGAGATAACTACAGAGCCACGGTGTCAACGAATGCTGACATTAAACTTAAGACTTAATGATTTACATTTTCACTCACACTTGCTTTTTCAACAGTGGAATTACTCGTGGAATTATTGTCACATTCTTCACCCAAAAACTCAGCTAGTTTTCTTGGCAAGTGCTGCCATGCCAAGTGGTGGAATTTGAAGACAATAAAGAATCTGGAATTAGTCATGACCATAAAACCATTATTGATTGTTAGAAAAAACATCTTCTGGTTTGCTAATGTCCTTTAGGAAAGGAAACTACCATCCTTACATGGTCTGGCCTACATGTGACTCCAGACCCACAGCAATGTGGTTGACCTTAAACTGCCCACAGGACAATTAGACATGGGAAATAAATGTTCGCCTCACCAGATATGCTGAAATTCTGAGTGTGAATGAGAAAGAAAATCCTGTTATATCTGAATCTGCAGGGACCTTTACAGAATCCATGGAATTTCCAAAATAACCACAAATTCCAAAGCCACATTCTTTGACACTGTGGAAATGAATCAATCAGCCTTAAATCCACATAATTTTTCAAGTTCCATCTCAGTGATTAATACTAATTCCTAATTTTCACAAATGCATTTGTGCATTACTGTTTGCAATTACTCCCAATTTTACATTTACTGCACTTTTTTTCTGGAAAATCTCTGATCAACTTGCTTTGATTAATCTTGTCTTTAACTTCATGATCAGAAACTGATATTGCTGAAATTCTCTGCAGGTCTGGCAACAGGTCTAGAAAGAAAGCAGAGTTAACATTTCATGTCCAGTCACACCTCATCAGACTCAAATCACTAACTCTGCTTTTTATCCATAATTGCTGCCTGACCTGCTGAGTTTCTTCAGCAATTTCTGGGTTTTTTTCAGATCTGCAGGCATCTGCAGTTCTTCATTTAACTTTCACTTCTTTTGTTAGCCACGGTTGATTCACATTTCCTGCTGTATTTGTGTGTGATAGAACAATGTATATTTGTTCAGGAATATGTTACCCTTCATTAAATATAACCCATTGCCTGTCTACTTTCAAATATTTAGATGTATTTGATAAACCACCCACTAACATTTTACAACTCCAACCCCCATCTCCCAATAAAGCACCACCCACTACCTGTGCCTATCCCTGATCGCCAGTAACTGCACTCACAACGTTTGCATTTTGTCATAGATTATCATGATCATAGATGACACTGTTCACCAAGATGTTTTTCTTATGCCCTTACAGAATTGATTAAGATACAAAAGCCAGCAGATATTCCAGGACCAGGTAAACACCCAAGAAAAAGTTAATCATTTTATTCACGTGATATTTAGGAATGTGTACTGACTTGTTTCAATGCTTTATTAAAAACGCTTAATATTTGACGACAACTACATTAAGACAGAATGAAAATAAGTTGCAAAGAGGCAGTGACAGCAGAGTCTCCAGGTAAGGCAGGATAAAATTATGCGGAGATCATTGGGTCCAGGTGAAAAGTTAAATTGGCAAGAGGATGAGCAGTGGGATGGGTCACTGGCTACGCAAGTAGTGATTCGGATCAGGAAGTGTAAGTGGTGAGGGGCAAATGTTATGCAGCGCATTGGGTGATACATGGTTCAGCAGAAGGTTTGTATGTCCCTTGCTTCACTGCATGAAGCAGTCCCACATATCCTGATTTCCTGCTTAGAAGGGGGTGCTGATGAGGGAAATTTTCCTGATTTCAGGGTTTGGAATTTCTTCAGCCTGGGAATCGTTTGATTCCAACAAGGTCGATAGTCTAGTTACATTGCTGGAATTTGAATAGGACAGTATGATTGAGGATACAGTTTCTGTATGGGCTTCATGTTGGGAATTTTAAGAAGATATTTTTGAGATCAACTTTCTTCAGCTGGCTGCAGAGGCCATATCCCCCTCTGCTGGGAAATACAACATTCACTGTATCAGGAATAGGAGATGGAATTTAGAGCTTGGTCAGAGGGTAGCGATCCTGCAATGAGTAACTCAGCTCCTAACTCAACAAAGCCTGTCCACACTGTACAAGACACAAATTCAAATTGTGATGGAGTACATTCCATTTGCCTGGAATGAGTGCAGATCTCACAGTATTCAAGAATTTTGAGTGCATCCTTCACAAAGTAGCCAACTAAACTGGCACCCAATCTGGTCAGAAAACATCCAAGGAGCAGCAGAGTCGACTCTCCTGCTCCTTGGATGCTGCCTAACCTGTTGCGCTTTTCCAGCACCACACTCTCAATTCTAACCTCCTGCATCTGCAGTCCTCACTTATACCTGGCATCCAATCTAATATCTTTATCATTCATTCAATCCATCCCCAACAAAGAGTGGCAGCAGCACTTTCCCTGTAGTCGTACCATCTGAACAACAAAGTGGGCAGATATTTGGGATTAACATCACCTGCAAATTTCCTCCTGAGTCACACATTATTCTGACTTGGAACTGTAATTGTCATCTTCAATGTCTGCACCCTGCAGCTCCTTTCAAAACAGCCCTCTGGGTGTACCTATGCCCCTTTAACTATAGCAATTCTGCATTAACTGCACCACCTTCTCACAGTAAATTAAGGGCCTTAATCACTGACCCAGCTAATATCACTCAAATATCCGAAACAAATTTTAAAAATCATTTGTGAATACATGTTACTGAACATTGCATAGTATAAGAGAACATCATCACTTCTGATATTCTTTTTAAAATTCATTGGGGAAACAGCTGTGAGGTGTGATAAGGTGGTAGATCTTGTGGAAGGACAGGAGTCCGCAGCCCCACGCACAAAGATGCCCACCAAGATTCGCCAAAATGTATAACCTCATTATTACACAGGACTGTGCGGTCCCTGTCACTTCACCACCCTACACCGCCCCACACATGCACCATCGCTCGTAACAATATGATAGTGGAAAGAAAATCATAATTCTCCAATCCACAATCCCCTTGTCACTTTGCAGCACGCTGTCTCCAGATCTCTTATCCCTACCTGTTCCGGAATTTCCGAAACGTCTATCTCAATATTTGTGATTTCTGATAGACTATCATAACCGCTGATCTTTTTGTTAACAAGATTTTTTTTATGCCCATGTAGAAATCTTTGCAGTAAAAGAGACACCAGACAAAGTAGCACCAGGTAAATGTTGTATGATTTGCCAAACTTCTGTTGAAAAATCTGAAATGGCTTATTTTTATTTGTTTGTCTCTTACCATTAATGTGTAACTGCAGATGAGTTAATACATAGTGAAAGCTAATCTGCAGAATGGCAATAACTGCAGTATCCAGGAGAGGCAGGATGAGGAGGTGGAGGAATAATAGGATCAGGTGAGATGGGGGGAATGGTTAAGGGGGCAGAAGGATAGGAGAGAAGAAGAAGGATGAAGGAATAGAAGGATGATGGTCAAAGAAAGAGAAACAGAATATTTAGAGTGGGGATTAGTTTGGTTCAGCGGTCCGTGCCCCCTGAAGCTTTGTTGCATCCTCAACATTCCTCATGCAGAAATATTGCATTGAGCATAAACAAATCACAATTTGTGGAATTGATAACCTAAGCCCGAGGAAATCACAGGGGTAGTGTCTTAAACCCAGCCATCTTCAGCTGCGTTATCAATAGCATTCCCTCTATCATAAGGTCAGACAAGGGGATGCTCGCTGATGACAACACAATATTCTGAACTATTCACGATTCCTACATAGTTGAATGGTCCATTTTCTAATGTATTAAGAACAGAACAGTATCCTGGCATGGGATGATAAATGGGAGAAAGTGAATATTTCAGATACTAGAGATTAGATTCAAGAGTATGGTGCTGGAAAAGCACAGCAGGTCAGGCAGTAATTGAGGATAGGTGACAAGTGACATTTGTGCCACGAGTGCCCAATCATGGACATTTTCATCCAGAGAAAATCTAACCATCAATCCTTGATGTTCACAGTCATTAGCATTGCTAAATCCCACACTGTCAACATCTCAGGGGTTACTATTGACTTGAAACTGCACTGAGGATGCCTTAGAGTGGCAAAAAGAATAAGTTAGATGCTAGGAATTTAGGAATAAGTAACTCACATCCCATTCCCCAAATGCTGATCCCCAACCACTGGACACAAGACATGTGTGATAGAATGCTCTCCATTTGTCTGATTAAGGCAGCTCCAACAACGTTCATGAAGCTCAACACCATCCAGGACAAAACAATCCACTTGATTAGAAGTCCATCTACAACCTTTAACATTCACTGCCTTTACCACCGATGGAAAGGAGCAGCAGAGTGCACCATTTATAAGGTGCCTGCACTAACTCACAAATTCACTTTTCCTCAACTGCGCCTTCCACACCCACAAAATCTGCCATCTTGGAGAACATAGGCACAGATGCTTGGCATTATCACTGCCTGCAAATTCCCTTTCAAGTCACACATCATCTTACACTCGTAATTACATCTTCGTTTCTTCACTGTTAGTGGGTCAAAATCCTGGAACTCTCTTCCTAACATCATTGTGGTACCCCTACATCCCAAGAACTGCAGCTGTTAAAGAAATTCACAAAGTAACTCACCACCTGCTTCTCCAAAGCAATTAAGGATAAGAAATAAATGCCATCTGAACCAATATGGCATGAATGATTCTTTCTAAAAAATTTGAACCGTTGTGATTGTACCATAGATCATTATGTTACCCCAATAATGACAGCCAGCCATCATGAGTACCATCCTCCCTTTACCTTTGATTTCAACCTGTTAACCAATTTTCATTTTCAACTAGTATAATAATCTGAATCTGATGTGTTCGAATTTAGTTTACATACCTAAGTGTGACCCTTACAAAAGTATTTGGAATATCCACGTCTAGGAATTTAACAATCCTTCAAATGAAATCCTGAAAATAGGTTGTCAAGCAGAGTTTCCCTATCATGAATCCACATTGACACTTCCCAATCATACTATTACTTTGCAAGTGTCTAGTTATGACATAGTTTATCATAGTTTCCAACATTTTTTTCTACTGCTCAGTAATCGAACCCCTACAGTGTGGAAGCCGGTCATTTGGCCCATCAAGTCCAAACTGACCCACTGAAGAGCACCTAACTCAGACCCACAAAGTCTGCCCTATTCCTGTAACCCAATATTCCCCATGGCTAGTCCACTTAGCTTGTACTCTGTCGGCAGTTTAGTGTGGCCAAACCATCTAACCTGTACATCTCTGGATTGTGGGAGGCAACCCACAGGAAGAATGTGCAAACTTGAAGCAGATAGTCACCCAAAATTTGAATCAAACCCAGGTCCCTGGTGCTGTGAGGCAGCAGAGTTAACTACAGAGCCACTGTGCCATCCCAATGCTGGCATTAAATGACAATGGATTAATGGTTTCCATTTTCACTGACACGTGCTTCTTTAACAGTGGACTTACTAGTGGGTATTATTGCTACATTCTTCATCCAAAAACCCAGCTAATTTTCTGGGCAAGTGCTGCCGTGGCAAACGTTGAAATTTGAATTCAATAAAGAATTTGGAATTAATCATAAAACCATTGTTGATTGTTAGAAAAACACCTTATGGTTTTGCTAATCTCTTTTAGGAGAGGAAACTAACATCCTTACCTGGTCTGACTGACACGTGACTCCAGACCCACAGCAATGTGGTTGACTCTTAACTACCCTCTGTGCAATTAGGCATGGGAAATAAATGCTGGCCTCACCAGAGATGCCAAAAATCTGAGGGTGAAAAAAAAGAAAATCCTATTACATCCCAATCTGCAGGAACCTTTACAGAATTCATGGAACTTCCAAAATAACCACTAATTCCAAAACCACATTCTTTGACACTCTGCAAGTGAATCAATCAGCCTTAAATATACATATTTTTTCAAGTTCCATCTCAGTGATTAATACTAATTCCTCATTTTCACAAGTGTCTTTGTGCATTTGCATTAATGTTTTGAAATTGCTCCCAATTTTACAATTATCGCATTTTTTTCCTGGAAACTCTCTGATCAACTTGCTTTCATCAATCTTGTCTTTAACTTCATGATCAGAAACTGACATTGCTGGAGATTCTCTGCAGATCTGGCAACAAGTCTAGAAAGAAAGCAGAGTTAACATTTCACGTCCAGTCACTCTTCATCAGACTCAAATCACTAACTCTGCATTTTATCCATAATTGCTGCCTGACCTGTTGAGTTTCTTCAGCAATTTCTGGGTTTTTTTCAGATCTGCAGGCATCCGCAGTTCTTCATTTAACTTTCACTTCTTTTGTTAGCCACGGTTGATTCACATTTCCTGCTGTATTTGTGTGTGATAGAACAATGTATATTTGTTCAGGAATATGTTATCCTTCATTAAATATAACCCATTGCCTGTCTACTTTCAAATATTTAGATGTATTTGCTAAACCACCCACCCAACCATTTTACAACTCTAACTGCCATCTCCCAATAAAGCACTACCCACTACCTGTGCCTATCTCTGATCGCCAGTAACTGCACTCACAAAGTTTGCATTTTGACATAGATTATCATAATCATAGATGACACTGTTCACCAAGATGTTTTTCTTATGCCCATACAGAATTGATTAAGATACAAAAGCCAACAGATATTCCAGGACCAGGTAAACACCCAAGAAAAAGTTAATCATTTTATACACTTGATATTTAGGAATGTGTACTGACTTGTTTCAATGCTTTTTTAAAAACGTTTAATGTTTGACGTCAACTACATTAAGACAGAATGAAAATAAGTTGCAAAGAGGCAGTTACAGCAGAGTCTCCAAGTGAGGCAGGATAAAATTGTGAGGAGATCATTGGGTCCAGATGAAAAGTTAAATGGGCAAGAGGATGAGCAGTGGGATGGGTCACTGGCTACTCAAGTGGTGATTCGGATAAGGAAGTGTAAGTGGTGAGGGGGAAATGTTATGCAGAGCGTTGGGTGATACATAGTTCAGCAGGAAGTTTGTATGTCCCTTGGTTCTCTGCATGAAACAGTCTCTCGTATCCTGATTTCCTGTTTAGTACAGAGGTGCTGATGAGGGAAATATTCCTAATTTCACGGTTTGGAATTTCTACAGCCTGGAAATCATTTGATTCCAAGAAGGCATTGTTGGTCCAGGACAGTATTACAATTGCATAAGGATGTTTGGGGACTCATCAACTGAGGTAGCATGGGCTGAGGTTAGAAACAGGAAAGGAGAGGTCACCCTGTTGGGAGTTTTCTATCGGCCTCCGAATAGTTCCAGAGATGTAGAGGAAAGGATAGCAAAATGATTCTCGATTGGCGTGGGAGAGACAGGATAGTTGTCATGGGGGACTTCAACTTTCCAAATATTGACTGGGAACACTATAGTACGAGTATTATAAATGGGTCAGTTTTTGTCCAGCGTGTGCAGGAGGGCTTCCTGACACAGTATGTAGACAGGCCAACAAGGGGTGAAGCCACATTAGATTTGGTACTGGGTAATGAGCCCGGCCATGTGTTCAACTTGGAGTTGGTGAGCACTTTGGTGATAGCGATCACAATTCTGTTATGTTTACTTTAGTGATAGAAAGGGTAAGTGTATACCACTGGGCAAGAGTTACAGTTGGGGGAAAGGCAATTACGATGCGATTAGGCAAGATTTAGAAAATATAGGATGGGGAAGGAAACTGCAGGGGATGGGCACATTAGAAATGTGGAGCTTATTCAAGGAAAAGCTCCTGAGTGTCCTAGATAAGTATGTACCTGTCAGGCAGGGAGGAAGCTGTAGAGCGCGGGAGCCGTGGTTTACGAAGGAAGTGGAATGTCTGGTCAAGAGGAAGAAGAAGGCTTATGTTAGGATGAAATGTGAAGGCTTAGTTAGGATGCTTGAGAGTTGATCACCGCCCAAACAACCGCCCCGACGATCACCACACAGACAACGGCTTCCACGATCGCCAGGAAGATCGCCGACGGACTCGCGACCCCCGCGGCTACCGGGAATGACAACGGCTCTTTTGTCGCCACAACCATTTCCGCCACTTCGGCTGCCGTCGCCGCAGCCACTTCCGCCCCCACTGACATCACTAACCTGCATGATCACAACGCCTCAGGTGTCTCCGCCCTCACGCCGACTTTCGTCATCACGCGTAACCCCGCCCTCACGCCGACTTGCGTCACCACGCATAATCCCGCCCCCGCGCCGAATTTCGTCACCACGCGTAACCCTGCCCCCACGCTTAACCCCGCCCCCACACCAAACTTCGTCACCACGTCTAACCCCGCCCCTACGCCGATCTCTGCCCCCGCCCCTAACCCCGCCCCCACTCCCAGCTCCAGTCCCACACCAGGTCCTAGCTCCCAACCTTGCCGGATCTTCACCATCCCTCCAGACCTCCCCCTCTCTGAGGATGAAAGATCAGTCCTCAGCAGAGGCCTCACTTCATTCCCCTACGACCTCGGATTAATGAGTTCAACAAGCGGCGAGATATTGAACAATTCTTCCGCCGCCTTCGCCTCCGTGCCTACTTTTACAACCAAGACTCCCGCCCACCCTCTGACGACCCCTTCTCCCGCCTCCAACACACCCCATCCACCTGGACACCCCATGCTGGCCTCTTACCCGCCCTTGCTCTATTTATAGCCAACTGCCGCCGCGACATTAACCGACTCGACCTGTCCACCCCTCTCACCCACTCCAACCTCACCCTCAGAACGTGCAGCCCTCCACTCCCTCCGCTCCAACCCCAACCTCACCATCAAACCGACAGACAAGGGAGGCGCGGTAGTAGTTTGGCGCACCGACCTTTATACCGCTGAGGCCAAGCGCCAGCTCGCGGACGCCTCCTACTATTGCCACCTTGACCATGACCCCACCTCCCACCACCAAACCATCATCTCCCAGACCATCCATAACCTCATCACCTCAGGGGATCTCCCATCCACCGCCTCCAACCTCATAGTCCCACAACCCCGCACCGCCCATTTCTACCTCCTGCCCAAAATCCACAAACCTGACTGCCATGGCCGACCCATTGTCTCAGCCTGCTCCTGCCCCACTGAACTCATCTCTGCGTACCTCGACATGGTTCTGTCCCCTTTAGTTCAAGAACTCCCCACCTACGTTCTGGACACCATCCACGCCCTCCATCTCCTCCATGATTTTCGCTTCCCCAGCCCCCAATGCCTTATCTTCACGATGGACATTCAGTCCCTGTACACCTCCATCCCCCATCAAGAAGGACTCAAAGCCCTCCGCTTCTTCCTTTCCCGCCGCACCAACCAGTACCCTTCCACTGACACCCTCCTTCGACTGACTAAACTGGTCCTCACCCTGAATAACTTCTCTTTCCAATCCTCCCACTTCCTCCAAACTAAAGGAGTTGCCATGGGCACCCGCATGGGCCCCAGCTATGCCTGTCTCTTTGTAGGATATGTGGAACAGTTCATCTTCCGCAACTACACTGGCACCACCCCCCACCTTTTCCTCCGCTACATCGATGACTGTATCGGCGCTGCCTCGTGCTCCCACGAGGAGGTTGAACAGTTCATCAACTTTACCAACACCTTCCATCCCGACCTCAAATTCACCTGGACTGTCTCATACTCTTCCCTCCCCTTCCTAGACCTTTCCATTTCTATCTCGGGCGACCGACTCAACACAGACATCTTCTATAAACCCAACTGACTCCCACAGCTACCTGGACTACACCTCCTCCCACCCTGCCCCCTATAAAAACTCCATCCCCTTTTCCCAATTCCTTCGTCTCCGCCGCATCTGCTCCCAGGAGGACCAGTTCCAATACCGTACAGCCCAGATGGCCTCCTTCTTCAAGGACCGCAGATTCCCCCCAGACGTGATCGACGATGCTCTCCACCGCATCTCCTCCACTTCCCACTCCTCCGGCCTTGAGCCCCGCCCCTCCAACCGCCACCAAGACAGAACCCCACTGGTTCTCACCTACCACCCCACCAACCTCCGTATACAGCGTATCATCCACCGCCATTTCCGCCAACTCCAAATGGACCCCACCACCAGGGATATATTTCCCTCCCTCCCCTATCAGCTTTCCGCAAAGACCACTCCCTTCGTGACTCCCTCGTCAGGTCCACACCCCCAACCAACCCAATCTCCACTCCCGGCACCTTCCCCTGCAACTGCAGGAAATGCAAAACTTGCACCCACACCTCCACCCTTACTTCTCTCCAAGGCCCCAAGGGATCCTTCCATATCCGCCACAAATTCACCTGCACCTCCACACACATCATCTATTGCATCTGCTGCACCCGATGTGGCCTCCTCCATATTGGGGAGACAGGCCGCCTACTTGCAGAACGCTTCAGGGAACACCTCTGGGACGCCCGAACCAACCAACCCAACCACCCCGTGGCTCAACACTTTAACTCTCCCTCCCACTCCACCGAAGACATGCAGGTCCTTGGACTCCTCCATCGCCAGAACATAACAACACGACGGTTGGAGGAAGAGTGCCTCATCTTCTGCCTGGGAACCCTCCAGCCACAAGGGATGAACTCGGATTTCTCCAGTTTCCTCATTTCCCCTCCCCCCACCTTGTCTCAGTCGATTCCCTTGGACTCAGCACCGCCCTCCTAACCTGCAATCCTCTTCCTGACCTCTCCACCCCCTCTCCGGCCTATCACCCCCACCTTGACCTCCTTCCACCTATCACATCTCCATCGCCCCTCCCCCAAGTCCCTCCCCCTTACCTTTTATCTGAGCCTGCCTGGCACCCTCTCCTCATTCCTGATGAAGGGCTCTGGCCCAAAACGTCGAATTTCCTGTTCCTTGGATGCTGCCTAACCTGCTGTGCTTTAACCAGCAACACATTTTCAGCTCTGATCTCCAGCATCTGCAGACCTCCCTTTTTACTCGAGTTACAAGGTAGCCAGGAAAGATCTAAAGAGAGAGCTCAGAAGAGCCAGGAGGAGATATGAAAAGTTGTTGGCGGATAGGATCAGGGTAAACCCTAAGGCTTTCTATAGGTATTTAAGGAATAAAAGATTAGGGCCAATAAAGGATAGTAGTGGGAAGTTGTGTGTGGAGTCAGAGGAGATAGGGGAAGCACTAAATGAATATTTTTCAACAGTATTCACTCTAGAAAATGACAATGTTGTCGAGGAGAATACTGAGATACAGGCTACTAGGCTAGGTGGGATTGAGGTTCACAAGGAAGAGGTATTAGAAATCTTGAGATTGTGAAAATAGATGTCCCCTGAGCTGGATGGGATTTATCCTAGGATCCTCTGGGAAACCAGGGAGGAGATTGCCGAGACTTTGGCATTGATCTTTAAATCGCCGTTGTCTCCAGGAATAGTGCCAGAAGACTGGAGGATAGCAAATGTGATTCCTCTGTTCAAGGAGGGGAGTAGAGACACCTCTGGTAATTATAGACCAGTGAGCCTTACTTCAGTTGTTGATAAAGTGTTGGAAAAGGTTATAAGAGATGGGATTTATAATTATCTAGAAAAGAATAATTTGATTAGGGATAGTCAGCACGGTTGTGTGAAGGGTAACTCGTGCCTCATAACCTTATTGAGTTCTTTGAGAAGGTGACCAAACAGGTAGATGAGAAAAAAATCGGTTGATGTGGTGTATATGTATTTCATCAAGGCATTCGATAAGGTTCCCCACAGTAGGCTATTGTACAAAATGCGGAGGAATGGGATTGAGGGAGATATAGCAGTATGGATCAGTAATTGGCTTGCTGAAAGAAGAAAGAGAGTGGTGGTTGATGGGAAATGTTCATCCTGGAGTCCAGTTACTAGTGCTGTACCACAAGGGTCATTGTTGGGTCTACTGCTGTTCATCATTTTTATAAACGACCTGGATGACAGCTTAGAAGGGTGAGTTATTAAATTTGCAGACAACACTAAGGTCAGTGGAGTTGTGGATAGTGACGAAGGAAGTTGTAGGTTTTAGAGAAACATAGATAAGCTGCAGAGCTGGGCTGAGAGGTAGCAAATGGAGTTTAATGCGGACAAGTGTGAAGTGTTTCATTTTGGTTGGAGTAACCGGAATGCAAAGTATTGGGCTAATGGTAAGATTCTTGGTAGTGTAGATGAGCAGAGAGATCTCGGTGTCCATGTACACAGATCCTTGAAAGTTGCCACCCAGGTTGACAGGGTTGTTATGAAGGCATACAGTGTTTTAGCTTTTATTAATAGAGGGATCGAGTTCCGGAACCATGAGGTTATGTTACAGCTGTACAAAACTCTAGTGCGGCCGCACTTGGAGTATTGAGTACAGTTCTGGTCACCGCATTATAAGAAGGATGTGGAAGCTTTGGAAAGAGTGCAGAAGAGATTTACTAGGATATTGCCTGGTATGGAAGGAAGGTATTAGGAGGAAAGGCTGAGGAACTTGAGGCTGTTTTCATTGGAGAGAAGAAGGTTGAGAGGTGACTTAATAGAGACATATAAGATAATCAGAGGGTTAGATAGAGTGGACAGGGAAAGCCATTTTCCAAGTATGGTGACAGCAAGCACGAGGGGGCATAGCTTTAAATTGAGGGGTGATAAATATAGGATAGATGTCAGAGGTAGCTTCTTTACTCAGAGAATAGTAAGGGCATGGAATGTTTTGCCTGCAATGGTAGTAGACTTGTCAACTTTAAGTACGTTTGAGTCGTCATTGGACAAGCATATGGACGTACATGGAATAGTGTAGGTTAAATGGGCTTCAGATTGGTATGACAGGTCGGCACAAGATTGAGGGCCGAAGGGCTTGTAATGCGCTGTAATGTTCTACGTTCTAATTGTCGAGTTACGTTGCTGGAATATGAATGGGACAGTATGATTGGGGATACAGTTTCTGGTTGGGCTTCATGTTTGAAATTTTGAGGAGATATTTTTGAGATCAGCTTTCATCAGTTGGATGAAGAGGCCATATCCTTCTCTGCTAGGAAATAGAACATTCACTGTATCAGGAATAAGAGATGGAATTTAGAACTTGGTAAGAAACTAGGGATCCTGCAATGAGTAACTCAGCTCCGAACTCAACAAAGCCTTTCCACACTTCATGATTTGGAGGTGCCAGTATTGGACTGGTGTACAAATGTAAAAGTCACACAACACCAGGTTATAGTCCAACATGTTTATTTGGAAGCACCAGCTTTCAGAGCTTTGCCCATTCATCAGCTCATACAATGCACTGAAGGTATGAGGTGCCCTGTGTGAGACCATCTGTGCCCCAATGTTCAGATTGATTCTATTTCTAAAAAAGGGATTTACGGAATCTTACATGGATTCATGCTGTTTTTGAGCAAAATAAAACACAATTCTGCAAGTATAAATTCACCCCACAAACGTGTGTGTGTGTGTGTGTGTGTGTGTGTGTGTGTGTGTGTGTGTGTGTGTGTGTGTGTGTGTGTGTGTGTGTGTTGGTGGGGGGGCGGCGGCGGTGGGGGGGAATGGTGGAGAATTCAAAGTGGCCGAGCAGAGACTGGTACCCATGGGGATGGCCTCAACTTGGACCTTTTTCATGCACAAGCTCTCTCTCATACCTCACACTTACACAAATACACATGCACATGCTCACAGACTTATACACTTTACACTCACACTTACACATACACACACTCTCTCACAGACATTCATAAACCTGCCCTCCCACACACACATTGTGTAATTCTTAACTCTATCTACACTGTACAAGACACTAATTGAAATCTTGATGGAGTACTACCTATTTTTCTGGATGAGTGCTCATCCCTCAATACTCAAGAATTTTGACTGCATCCCACACAAAGTAGCCAACTAGACTGCCATCCCATCTGTTATCTTTATCATTCATTCAATCCACCCCCAACATATAGTGGCAGCAGCACTTTCCAAACATGGAACCATACCAAGTAAAATAACAAAGTGGGCTGATACTTGGCATTGACATCAACTGCAAATTTCCACCTGAGTCACACATCATTCTGACTTGAAACTGTAATTGTCATTGTCGTTGGGTCTACATACTACACTCCTTTCAAAAGAGCACTCTGGGTGTTTCTACATCCCATTAAGTACAGCAATTCAGGAAGGTTACTTGTCACCACCGTCTCACAGCAAATTAAGAAAGGGCCATAATTGCTGACCCAGCCAATATCACCCACATATCACAAAAAAAATTTCGTAAGTATTTGCAACCAAATGTTACTGAACATTGCACAGCATAAGAGAACATTATCACCTCTGATATTCGTTTAGAAATTCATTGAGGAAGCAGCTGTGAGGTGTGATAAGGTAATAGGTCTTGTGAAAGAACAGGAGTCCATGACCCCACCCTCAAGGATGCCCACCAAGATTTGCCAAAATTTATAACCTCTTTAATAAACAGGGCAGTTCACTTCCCGTCTCTCCACCACCTCACTCCGCCCCCACACATACATCATCGCTTGTAAAAACGTGATGGTGGAAATAAAATCATAATTCGCCAATCCACAATCCCCTTATAATTTTGCAGCACACTGTCTCCAGATATCTTATCCCCACCTCTTCCTGAATTTGGGAAATATCTAGTACAATGTTTATGACTTTGAATATACTATCATAACAGCTGATGTTTTTGTTAGCTAAGATATTTTCCTTATGCCTATGTAGAAAGTTTTGCAGTAAAAGAGATGTCAGACAAAGCAGCACCAGCTAAATATTCAGGACAATGTTGTTGGGGTTGCCAGTTTTTTGTTTAAAAATCTGAAATGGCTTATAATAATTTGTTTGTGTCTTACATTTAATGTTTAACTGCATTTGAGTTGATACATAGTGAAAGCTAATCTGCAGAATGGCATAACTGTGCAGTATCCAGGTGAGGCAGAATAAGGAGATAAAGGAATAATAGGACCAGGTGAGGAGGGGGAAGGGTTAAAGGCCAGAAGGATAGATGAGAAGAAGAAGGAAGAAGGAGTAGAAAGATGATAGTCAAAGAAAGAGAAACACAATATGTAGAGTGGGATTAGTTTGGTTCAGGGATCCAAGCCCTCTGAAGCTTTGTTGCATCCTCTGCATTCCTTAGGCAGTTCTATGTCATCAGCAGTTACAGAAATATTGCATTTAGGTGACACAGCAAAATCACAATTTGTGGAATTGATCATCTAAGCCCGAGGAAATCATTAGGGTAGTATCTTAAGCCCAGCCATCTTTAGCTGCTTTATCAATAACATTCCCTCCATCATAAGGTCAGACTGGGGAATGCTCGCTAATGGCAACACAATCTTCCGAACTATTCATGACATCTAAATAGATATACTTTGCATTTCCTAATGTAGCAAGACCAGAACAATATCCTGGCATGGGCTGATAAATGACAAGTGACACAGTGTGTCACATGAGTGCCCAGCAATGTCCACCTTCATCAAGAAAGTCTAACCATTAACCCTTGATGTTCAGAAGCATTAACATTGATAAATCCCACACTGTCACCATCTCAGGGGTTACTATTGACCTGAAACTGTGTTGGATTAGCCTTTCTGTGATTAAACATTAGGAGCTAGTATTTTAGTAATAAGTAACTCACCTCCCAATCTGTAATGCCAGTTCTTTAACCAGTGGACTCAAGACTTGCCTGGATAAGGGCAGCTCCAACAATATTCAAGAAGCTCCTCACCATCCAGGACAAAGCAATCTGATCAATTAGCTGTACATCTACAACCATTAACATTCACTTCCTTCACTATTAATGCTGAGGAACAGCAGATGCTGGATGCTCTGTAATAATGCAAAAACTCACTCTTCTTCAACAACATCTTCCAAATCTACATACTCTACAAACTCTGAGGAAGTGTCACTTGACCAGAAACATTAACGTTGATTTTCTCCACAAATGCTTCCAAACCTGCTGAGCTTTTCCAGCAATTTCTATGTTTGTCCCACAAACTCTACCATCTTCAAAAACAAGGGCACAGATGCTTGGTATCTTCACTGCCTGCAAATTCCCTTTTATGTCACATACCATCCTAATTTGGAATTACATAATTTTCCTTCATTGTTGATAGGTCAAAATCCTGGGACTGTGTTCCTAACATCATTGTGGTATCCCTACAACACAAATACAGCAGGAAAGGTGAATCACCTGTGGCTAACAAAGGAAGTTCAAGTAAAATGATGAACTGTGTATAGCTTGACATCTGAAACAAAACCAACAATTGCTGGAGAAATTCAGCAGGTCTTGCGAACATCTGCAGAAAGAAAACAGAGTTAACATTTCAAGTCCAGTGATACTTCTTCAGATTCGCAATGTTAAATCTGCTCTCTTTCCACAGATCTTTTGTTAGCCACAGGTGATTCACCTTTCCTGCTGTATTTGTGTGTCTCAGAGGAATGAATATTTGTTCAGGAATATATTATCCATCATTAAATATGACATACTGGCTATTTGCGTTCAAAACGTTCAGTGTGTGATGATGCAGCTCCTTTGAAAAGGTTGTGTTGTCCTTGTTTTTTTTTCCAGAGGGGTCATAAAGACAGAGGTTCTAATATGTCTGGAAATATTGACTTGAGAAACATTTTAAGTGTTTTTTTAAAAACACTGGCACAACGAAAGGGGAGTGGCCAGTTCTCACAACTCAAGGTTTGGTTTAGTTTCAGCAAGCTGTTTTTGTTTGCTGGTTAGATTTTAGCTAGGAACCCAGAGAAGCTGCTGGGCATCTAAAGAAGCAGCTCCATGCTGATCCTCTCTTTCTTTCTCATTCTGACATTTTGCCTGTAAGAACCTGTGTTTGATTTTACCTTTTTTTGCCAAGGGGGTGTTTATGGAGATGTTGCAAGTACTTGAAACAACATCATTAAGTTGCAATAGAGTTTAATTGGGTTTTCATAAAGTTATGTTATTCTAAATTCAATTTTCTTTTGTTCGTGTATAAATAAATTCTGTTTTCATAGAATCCCTCCAGTGTGGAAACATTGAACATAGAACATAAAACATTACAGCGCAGTACAGGCCCTTCAGCCCTCGATGCTGCACCGCCCTGTCATACTAATCTGAAGCCCATCCCACCTACACTATTCTATGTGCGTCCATATGCCTGTCCAATGATGACTTAAATGCACTTAAACTTGGCGAATCTACTACCATTGCAGGCAAAGCATTCCATACAGGTCCTTCAGCCCAACAAGTCCACACCGACACTCTGAAGAGTAACCCACCCAGACATGTTACCCTACCCTATTACTCTATATTTACCCTGACTAATGCACCTAACCTACACATCCCTGACCGCTATGGGCAATTTAGTTTGACCAATTCACCTAACCTGCATGTCACAGAGAGAATGTGCAAACTCCACATAGACAGTCACCTGAGGCTGGAAACAAACCCAGGTCCATGGTGCTGTGAGGCAGTAGTGCTCACCGCTGAGCCACCGTGCCACCATTGATTAACAGATTGTTTGACCAGCTGCATCACTCCTGGAATATCCATGCTACACCTGCTTAAAACAAAAGAAAAGTTAGGGTCTGGGCTACATTCTTGAAATGTTTCAAGGGGTCTCGCTTGGTCCATAACAAGTGTATGTGACAGTTCATCAAAGCCAACCATTTCAGAAGACCAACCACCATCTCCCAGTACAGCACTACCCAGCACCTGTGCCCATCCCTGGGCACCGGTAACATTACTCTCAACATTTGCAGTTTTTCAGAGATTACCATGATTGCAGAAAACATTGTTCACCAAGATGTTTTTCTTATGCCCATACAGAATTGTTTAAGATAGAAAAGCTAACAAAAAAAAAAGGATCAGGTAAATACTCATTATACTGTCAATGATTTTGCTCACCTGATAATTAAGCATTTACACTGACTTGATTTGGTTAATTTTTTTTAACATTTTAAATGCAATTGACTTAAGACATAGTGAAAACTTAGTTGCAGAGCTGCAGTGACTGTGTGGTCTCCAGGTGAGGCCGAATGAGAAGGTAAAGAGATCATTGGGTACAGATGAAAAGTTATGGAGGATATGCAGGGGGATGGGACACAGAGTATGGAAGTAGTGATTCGGATCAGAGAGAATAAGTGACAAAGGTGAAATGTTGTGAAGGGAAGGTTGATGTTTGGTGGGTGGACTGGATGCACGTATTGTGGGGGACATTTTTATTTCCCTTGTTTCTCTGCATTTCTCTGAAATAACCTGTCATATTGCTAGATCCCAATTTCTTGCTTAACAGGGAGGTGGGGATGAGAGAAATATTCCTGATGTCAGGCCTTTAAATTTCTACCAAGTAGGGAGAATAGAATATTTGATTCCGAGGGGATCAATCATCTAGTTATTTGGGGAATTTGAATGGGACCATATGATTGGAGCTGCACTTTCTGCATGGATTTGGAATTTTGAGATTACTTTTTGGGATCGGTTTTCTTCGCTGGATGGAGTGCGAGCATTCTCCTCTGCTGGGAAGTACAAGATTTACTGTATCAGGAATTAAGACATGGAATTTCAAGCTGGGTCAGAGGAATCCTGCAATGAGTCATGCAGCTTCTAATTCAACAAAGTCGATTTGCACTGTACAAAATACAATTTATAAGTGTGATGGAATACTATCCATTTGCCTGAATAAGTGCAGATTCTGCAATATTCAAGAATTTTGACTACTTCTCACACAAAGTAGCCAACTATACTGGCACCCCATCTGCTCCCTTTATTATTCACTTAATGCACCTCTGGCGTATAGTGGCAGCAGTCCTTTCCAAACGTGTGACCCTTCCCACCTGAAATGACAAAGGGGATAGATACCCATGACAGCACAGTGGCTCAGTGGGGCGGCATGGTGACTCAGTGATTAGCACTGCTGCCTCACAGCACCAGGGACCTGGGTTCAATTCCCACCTCGGGTGACTGTCTGTGTGGAGTTTGCACATTCTGCCCACGTCTGCATGGGTTTCCTCTGGGTGCTCCTGTTTCCTCCGGGTGCTCCTGTTTCCTCCCACAATCCAAAGATGTGCAGGTGAGGTGAATTGACCATGCTACATTGCCCATAGTGTTAGGTACATTAGTCAGGGATAAATATTGGGGAATAGGTTTGGGTGAATTGCTTTTCAGAGGGTCGATGTGGACTTGTTGGGCTGAAGGGCCTGTTTCCATACTGTAGGAAATCTAATCATACTTGGGACTGCAATCACCTGAAAGTTTCCTTCTGAGTCACACATCATTCTGACTTGAAACTATAATTATCATCTTCAGTGCCGTTGGATCAACTTTCTGCAGCTCATTTTAAAATAAAACTCTGGGTATATCTATACCATAGCATGATAGCAGTTCAAGAAGGTTACTTGCCACTACCTTCTCAAGAGAGAAAATGAGGACTGCAGATGCTGGAGATTCGAGTTAAGATTGTGGGGCTGGAAAAACGCAGCAGGTTGGTCAGCATCTGAGGAGCATGAAAATTGACGTTTCGGGCAGAAGCCCTTCCTGATGAACCGTCGATTCTACTGCTGCTCGGATGCTGCCCGACCTGCTGTGCTTTTCCAGCACCACACTCTTGATCACCTTCTCAAGGTCAGTTAAGAAAGACCATAATTGCTGACCCAGCCAATGCCATCCTAATCCCACAAATACATTTTAAAAATATCTGCAAACAAATAATACTGAAGTTTGTACAGCATCAGCAAACATCCTCACCTCTGATATTCAATTAGAAATTTGTTGAGGAAGCAGCTTGAGGCATGATAAGGTGAAGAGCAAAGGTCTTTTCCCTTGGATAGCCGAGTTAAAAACTTGAGGGTGTAATTTTGAGGTAATAAGAAAAAACATTTAACAGGAACCTTAGGGATAACCTTTGATACAGAAGGTGGTTCATATGTGCAATGAACTGCCAGAGGAAGTGGTAAATGTAGGTACCATTATAACATTTAAAAGACATTTGGACAGGAACATGAATAGGAAATGTAGAAAGTGACATGGTTCAAATGCAAACAAATGTTTCTAGTTTAGTTTAGGAAACTTGGTTAACATAGATGATTTGTACCAAAAGGTCTGTTTCCATGCTTTATGCCTGTATAACTTCTTCTGTAATGGCATTGTAAGTGTACACTCATCAAAAAGATTGCAGTAGTTCACAAAGGCAGATCACCACCATCTTCTGAAGGTCAGATATGGATTGGTATAAATATGGGCCTAGCCAATAATGCCCAGATTACATAAATGGATTACAACATATCGCTCCATATTTTCAGGGACCAATTCCATTTTAATGGTGAGGTGTTGACGAAGAGCATTTTCCCATCTCCGGACCTTAAGAATTTTTCTGCACTAGGGAGACTGAATCATTGAGTTGTACAGCACAGAAACCTTTTGTCCAACTCATCCATGCCAACCAGATATCCTAAATTAGTCTAGTCCCATTTGCTGGCATTTGGCCCATATCCCTCTAAAATTAGAATTAGGTTTCTTGCAAGATATATGCAAGTACAGAAGTATAGGAGTATAGTGAAAAGTTTATTGTGTTGCCCCACATGGTGCCATCTTAGGTATAAAGCATCTAGTTAAAAATCTTAGATGCAAAATAGAGCAATTAAAAAAAGAAAATTATATTACCTTACAGTTATTCACAGTGTAAGTTAGAGAAGTAAGAAATAAAGTTTAAATGATAAACATTACAACCTTTCTAAAACTGGCCTGCAGCCAAAAATTGCAGGGGGTTACCACACATGGTCTAACTGGGCTCGTATGCCACTGACCACTCGCACAGGTCCACAGTCTAAGAATCTTTCCTGTTCTGCTCCAAGCATACTGGCCATCCCCACGCCACTCAGGCCTCCAGCCTGCTGTCTGTCTGCTCCGTTGCATGCCTCCAGCCTGTTCTGCTTCAGCCCTCAGCCTCTCTGATGATGTCACCATTGCTCCAAGGAATTTAAAAAAAAAATTCTCAAACAACATTGCTTGTTTGGACTTCTTGAATGACATAACAAAACACTATGTAGTCAACATCTGCTTTTGGTTCCTACAAGTTAGATCCTGCAATGCTACTTTGGCCAAGTCATGCGGCATTAAATCTCTAAATGTGGTCCTGGGAATCAAAAATCGAGTTTGGACACCTTCAATGAGGACAACATTTCTTAATCTTGGTTTTGCTGGAGGCTTCTTCCTGGTTGATTGCACTTGAGGCAGAGGGGGAGATATTAAACTTGAGTGTGTATTTAACTTTGCTGTCTATGGCATATTGATTAGGATATTTCTGAATGTATGATCCAACATGGAAGCCAGGATTAAAACCTTTCGTTTTTCATATGCCAACCCAGATGCCTTTTAAATGTTGTAATTGTACCAGCCTCCATCACTTCCTCTGGCAGTTCATTCCTTACATGCACTATCCTCTGTGTGAAAGAGTCACCCTTTAGGTCCCTTTTAAATCTTTCCCCTTGTACCTGAAACCTATGCCCTCTAGTTTTGGACTCATAATTTTCCTGGGAAAAAAAACCATGGCTATTCGCCTTTTCCATGCCCCTCATGATGAGGAATATTTGATTTGCTGGGGTTTGGCAAATGGGATAGAGTGAAGTGACAGGGAAACTGAGAGATATCAGTGTATTAGCTCAGCTGTCTGAGATAACTCCACGTGGGCAGCTATCACATCACCAATCACCCTTTGTTTACACACAGAGAGTCCTTGACACTGATCTAGCTCCCTCAGAGCCAGCTCTCAGCGTGAGAAGCTCCTATTTATTTTTTTTCCCTTTTACCCCCACATTACCGCCTAATTGTGATAGTGCTTATTTTTTCCCTCGCACCCATGTTGTGCGTGTGCAGGTGTGAGACACAGTGAGAGACACAAGGTGCACAAATCTTTATTCAGTTTCCACCACCAGGGAGAAAAGAAGCACCAAGTGGCCAGTGACAAGTAGTGCCCTTGAGATCAAAGGACAATGCTATGTGATCAAACAGTGAAGGGGAGGGCAGGGATTAAATCAAAATAGAATTGGAGGGGGAAAGCTCCTGTTTATTTTTTTTTACATGTGGAGAGTCTTGACACTGATCCAGCTCCCTCAGAGCCAGCTCTCAGCGTGAATAGAACCCCTGACAATCCCAGTCTTTTTTAACTTGTTTTTTTCTCTCAGGAAGTCTGGCACCCCTTTTTTGCCTTAGTGCTTATTCTTTCCCTCAGCACCCATGTTGTGTGTGTGTGTGTGTGTGTGCGCGCAGGTGTGAGAGTGAGAGACAGAAGGTACATGAATCTTTATTCAGTTTTCACCACCAGGAAGAAAGGAAACACCCGAGTGGCCTGTGACAAGCAGTGCCCTTCACATCAAAGGGCAATGCTGCATGATCAAACAGTGAAGGGAAGGGCAGGGATTAAATCAAAATAGAATTGGAGGGTAAAACTCCTGTTTTTGTTATTTTTTTTTCTTTTTTTTCTCACCCATGGTGTGTGTGTGTAGGTGTGAGAGTGAGAGACACAAGGTGCATGAATCTTTATTCAAATTCCACCACCAGGAAGAAAGGAAACACCCGAGTGGCCTGTGACAAGCAGTGCCTTTCACAGCGAAGGGCAATGCTGCATGATCAAACAGTGAAGGGGAGGGCAGGGACTAAATCAAAATAGAATTGGAGGGTAAAGCTCCTGTTTATTTTTTTTTACAAAAGCTCCTGTTTATAACTGTCAGCCAGGCCTCCCTGATTGGACCAGATTAACAGCCCCAATCAGGGGAACCATCTTCTATGACATCCACCTGGCTGACCTCATTTGAATCACTACGCTGTCATTCTGAAGCAATGGATTATTTATGGGATGTGTTTTACTCATGCGCAAGAAGATCAGATTGGTCTTGCAGCTGAGATAGACAAACTTTAATAGATGAGAAAAAGTAGAAAAATGGATAGGTGCAGCCATCTCACCAGGAAGTATTCAAAAGTGGATATTGGAAGTGGGTGGAACCATGCTGATTGGGATCTTGCTGACAATTCATGGCAGGACAGGAAGGCCTATAGGTTGCTGCTGTTGATTGAATACCAGTAGTAGGTGGGGATCATGAGGTGCACCCAAAAACACAGTCAGATTTACCAGCAGCCCAGCAAGTTGTTACTTGCTCATGGGTATTTCTTCCCAGTCAAGTCCTGGCATAGGTAGAGGAAGTCTCACAGGGGCACACCTCGTCCCTTGTTATCTACTGTGCTCCCCAACCCTTTTCCTGGCAATCTTCTCCACTCCTATGCTCTATTTACGATTGTCAGCAAGCCCCAGCGAATTTGCCACTGTCATGCTGATGGTGTTCAATGCTCCCAGTGTTGTTGGTCATACTAGAGAACTACCCAGATAAATGCTTGATTGAAATCAAATAGCATCAGGCCTCTCAAGAAAATGCATCACAGGGCTCACACTGATTCTCCAACTACTGAGAAAAATCCTCATTGCTCACATGAAATCCTAACTTAACATTTTAGAAATTGACGTATATGAATTCCCACCTTCAGATCTTACAATTATTTTGATTTTGTATCAGAGATGGTTGAAAGAGTGGATTGAAAAGCTTCATCATGAGGTAAAAACTTAGATGCTCCAATATTAGGGTTTATAAGCTTTGTGGTTTTGGCATTAAATGTTGCTATCTGAGGTACAAGGCTTCCCAGATGCCAACTCGGTGAAGGCATTGATGTAAATGTTAGGAGTGTGGGCAGGGAGCAGAGTGAGACATTAGTCATTGTGAATTCTGATTTCATGTCAGCACTCAAACTTGCTGTGACGACCTTTTCATTTTTGTTTATGGGATGACAGTGTTGCTTGGGAAGTTGGTGTTAAGTCATGCTGTTAAGAATGGAGTTCCAAATGGCATTGAAGAAGCATTGATGTAGTCCAGAGTCAGAATGGTGAGAGGCTAGGGGGGGATCTGTGGGTCCCTAACTGGCCATTCATACACTGAACATGATTAATTTTTACTGCTTCTGACTGAGTTGGAGGAAATACTGGGTTTTCAGATAAGTGCTAATTGTGGTGAAGTCGGTGTGGTGCTGCATGTGTCGAAGGTGTTAGTTGTGACTGTGAGAGTTCTGGATGCAAAACATCATCCATGCAGTGGGTATTAAATTCACAATTCCCTGTGGGCTGCAACATCAGAGGGAGATGTAGAGGCTCTGGAGAAGAGAAGAAGCTACTCACACAAGGAGGAGAGAGGAAGAAAGGCTCTTGCAGGCAGCCATATCTATCCAGGTTGTTCCCTCATCATGGTGAACAGCATTAGGCCCTGTTAGACAATATGGTGAATAGGGGTATAACTGTGATAGTAGCTCCGAAGGAATCAGAAAACGTCAAACAACTACATTTAAAGAAGATTGAGCAGTCAGACCTGAAAAAGGTGGCACCAAAATTCTGGAGAACTTGGAAAGAGACAGTGAAGAATCAAAGCTCTTTCATAAACAATGTGGAGACATAGAAAGTCAGAAAATCAACCTGCAAAAGTATTCAGGCGATGCCAGAGGGGCATGGTGGTCTGTGAAGAAAATCCTGATCGAACAGACTTCAAGGCAGAGAACTTAACAGCAAGGGATATCTGGTGAACAATTTTTACAGACAGAAAAAAATAAATTTAATGGTACATTGGACAGCATGGAAAATTTAGTTCCCTTAGAAAGGGCAACTTTAAATAAAAAGCAGGCTGATCTGATCCAAGGTCAGTGCTATTACACAAGGCAAGACAGTACAAGATTGAACAGAAACTGAAACCAAGAGGTGGCCGCAAAACATTTGATTTTCCATGAAATGTCGTTAGAGCTTTAGTGAGATCTTTGCAACGCATGGCATTCCTGACCAGATGGTCTACAATCATAGTTTACAATTTGCAATTGCATGCTTCACACACTTAGAGGGGAATTCTGTATTGTGTATCTTACATGGTCCTGAGATATCCACAGTCCAATGGTGAAGTTGAAAGAGGAATCAGACTCATTAAAATGTGGTTAAATGTGCTTGATGGTTTTCAAACAGCACTCCATTTCTACATGGACTAGCACTAATCAGAACTGTTGATAAAAATAAAGCTCAACACAAATTCCCAAAATATTTCATCATAATAGAAGAAGAGAGAGGCCATTTGGCCCATCGACCCTTAATTCCCCTACCATGCAAAAACCCATCCAACTGCATCTTGACTATATTTTATGAAGCTGCCTCCATTGCTTCCTTGGGCAGAGAATTCCATAGATTCAATACTCCCTGGGAAAAGCAGTTCCTCCTCATCTCTGTCCTAAATCATTTCCCTAATCTTGAGGCCATGTCTCCTAGTCTCATCCAACAGCAGAAACAACTTGCCTGCCTCTATCTTATCTATCCCTTTCATAATTTTATATGTTGCCATAGGATCCCCTCTCATTCTTCTAAATTGTTGCAAGTACAGCCCCAGGCAACTTAACCTCTCCTCGTAGGGTAACACCCTCATCTCCAGAATCAAGCTAGTGAACCTCCTCTGCACTGCCTCCGAAACCAGTATATCCTTCCTCAAGTAAGGAGACTAGAACTGCACACAATACTGCAGGTGTGGCCTCACCAACACCTTGCACAATTGCAGCAGAACCTCCCTGCTCCTAAATTCAATCCCACTCGCAATGAAAGCCAATATTCCATTTGCCTTCCTGATTACCTGTTGCACTTGCAAATCAACTTTTACTGATTCATGTACGAGCATTCCTAAGTCCCTCTGCATGCTGCAATCTTTCACCATTTAAATAATACTTTGACCCACTATTTTTACTTCTAAAGTGAATAACTTTACACTTACCAACATTGTACTCCATCTGCCAAATCCTTGCCTACTCACTTAATCTATCTAAATCTCTCTGCAGACCCTCCACATCCTCTGCACAGTTTGCCTTTCCACTCAATTTAGTGCCATCAGCAAACTTGAATATATTACACTCGGTCTCCTCTTCAAAATCATTCAGAAATATCGTGAATGGTTGCGGGCCCAACACTGGTCCTTGTGGCACCCCACTCACTACTGACCTCCAACCAGAGAGCAACCATTTATCCCAACTCTCTGCTTTCTATTGGTTAACCAGTCCTCTATCCATGCTAGTATATTCCCCACAACTCCATGCATTCTGATCTTATGAATAAGTTTTTTTATGTAATACCTTATCAAATCCTTCTGGAAATCCAAGTATATAACATCCACCTGTTCCCTTCCATCCATCGCACTTGTTATATCCCCAAAGATGTCCAGTAAGTTTGTCAATCACGACCTTCCCTTCCTGAATCCATGCTGCATCTGCCTGATGGAACTCTTTCCATCTAGATGTCTCACTAATTCTTCTTTAACGATAGCCTCCAGCATTTTCCCAACTACAGATGTTAAGCTAACTGGCTTATAATTACCTGCCTTTTAGCTACACCCTTTTTTAAACAACAGTGTGGCATTTGCTGACTTCCAATTTGCCGGAACCTGCCTGGTGTCCAGTGAATTTTGGTAAATTACCACAAACATATCTACTATAACTTTTGCAATTTCTTTCAGCACCCTGTGAAGCAATCTATCAGGACCAGGGGACTTATCTACCTTTAGACCCTCAAATTTGCTCAACACTACATCTTTAGTGATAACAATTGGATTGAGGTCCTCACCTCCCATTGTATCCATAACATCATTCGTTGGCATGTTAGACACATCTTCCACTGTGAAGACTGTTATGGACCGGGACCGACGCATTAAAACATTTTTAAGCAGGTAGCCCAGACCAAAACTTTGCTATTTGTTTAGGTAAGTGTATAGTGTATATTCCCAGAGTGAATTAGCTAGTTCGACTGTCAAGTTTTAAACAAACAGAATTTATTCACAAAATTATGGAATGAAACATAAAGAACAGAAAATAAAATACCGGATAACTTATCCTATCCAAAATTTGATAGACTATCCTGACTTAATGATGCTGTTCTGAAAATACTTGCAATGATCCCAATAAACACATTCCTTAGTACAAACAGTAAAAATGAAACAAACCAGGGCTTACAGGTTTTAAGGCAGAGAGAGAGAGTACCAGGCTGGACTTGCCGCAGCAGCCTTTCTTCACACACACTACTGCTGAACTTCCAAAAATTTTCAGCTAAATGAAGACTAGCTACACAGCTAGATGACCACTCCCCTTTGATTCTACTGGTGTTTTAAGACATGAAAGTCTTAGGCTGAAAGCATTATCTGTTAAGTATAAATAAGAAGGACCCCAATAAACCTTTCAAACCCAGCCTAGTTGGAACTTGGCCAATTATCCCCGTCTCTGGGAAAAAAAACCTCAAGGGTATAATAACCTTGTAAAAAGATCAACATTGTGACAAAACTGATATAAACTAGTTAATTTAAGGCCTCAACTATTTCAGCATTATCCAATATTAATTCCCCTTTCTTATCCAGTAAGGGACCGACATTTACTTCAGCTACCCTTTTCCATTTTATATGTTTTTGAAAACTTTTCCTACCCATTTTTATATTCTCTGCTAGTTTGCATTAATAATCTATCTTTCCTTTCTTTATTGCTTGCTTCAAGATTTTTTATTGATTTTTAAAGTTTTTCCAATCTTCCTGTTTCCCACTACTCTTGGCTACTTCGTAAACTGGAGCTTATAATTGGATGCCTCCCTTTATTTCCTTGGTTATCCAAGACTGGCTCTTCGTACCTTTGCTATCCTTGTTTTTAACCAGAATATACTTTCCTTGAGCCCTGTAAAAAATCTATTTGAAAGTCCTCCACTGTTCCTCAACTGTTTCACCATATAACTTGTGTTTCCAATCTAATTTAGCCAACTCCTTTCTCATCCCATTATAGTCTCCCTTGTTTAAGCATAACACCCAGGTTTTAGATGATGCTATTTCACCCTCCATTCTGTCCAAACTTCGATCATACTGAGATCACTCTTTCTGGGAGGATCCTTAACTACGAGATCATTAATTTTACCTATCTCATTACAAAGGATCAGATTTAAGATTGCACACTTCTTTGTAGGTTCGTGACGTGCTGTTCAAGAAAATGATCACGGATGAGTTCTATGAACTCCTCTTCAAGACTGCCTCTACCGACTTGATTTGGCCAATCAATATGAATGTTAAAGCTCCTCCCCCAACTACTGCCGTTCCATTCTTACATGCATCAGATATTTCTTGATTGATCGCCCGTGCCACTGTAGCATTATTATTGAATGACCTATAAACTACTCCCATCAGTAACTTCTTCCCTTTACAATTCATCTTCATCCAAATATATTCAACATTTTTCCCTAAGGTCCTATATTGTCTTTCCCCATCACCCTAATCTTATCCTTAATTAAGAGCATGACCCCACCTTCCTTACTTTCCTGCCTATCCTTCCTGATTACCTGATACCTTTGGATATTTAATTCTCAGTCATCACCATCCTGTAACCACGTTTCTGTAATGGCAACTAAATCATACCCCTTTACATTGATTTGCACAACAAGTTCATCAACATTGTTTTGAATACTATGGGCATTCAGATAAAGTGCCCTTATACTCATTGTCCCTTTAGTATCTAGCAATCTAGATTCTAAATCTTTTGTATATGATTCTTCCTGAGCTAGAATTTCAGGATTATAGGACAATGTATGGCAGTGAAATACTTTACTGAAACAAGCACTTCTAACTATAAGATCAGATATTATGCCAGAAACTTACCCAAGTTGAAGGAAGTAAAGAAGTTATGGCTGAGACTTCAAGGCACAGAAGATGTAATTATACAGAGAGATGAAAGTCAATAGAAGTATTCTTTAGTAATTTGGAAATTACTACTAGAGAAAAAAGGATAAACCTTATCTTTATTCTTTAAGGACATTAATTGTACATTTAGGTGAACCAGATGTTGAACCTAAAATTCAACAAGAACCTGATACTCCAAGCCATTCTGAAGGCCATCCAATTCAAGAAGCAGAAGTTCAGAGAGAGATGACTGATCTTCTGAGTCTGATAAAAGCAAGATAAGGGAGAGTTATAAAGAGACTTGAAGAGATGGGGTTGTATGTAAATGTGATTATGGAGCATAAAGATTTGAAAGGGTAAATGTCTAGAATAGTGACAATCATATCTCCCATAGTGATGATATATAAGTTCACATAATAGACTGAGAGAGAGAGGTGTCATGGCTTCAACAGAGCTGGTGAAGCTTTTATAAGACTGTACGTAGTCTCTTAATGTGTAGTAAACTATTTATTGTTCAGACCTATCAAAGACTTGGTTATGCCTCTTAGCTAAACAAACAAAACATAGCAAAGCTGGCTAATCACCCATCTGTAATTGCCCATGAGGAAGTAAGAGCTGCCTTCTTGAGCTACTGCAATCCTTATGATGTGGGTACAGCCACTGTTTGGGCGAGTGTCATTGCAATTTGATCTAGAAACAGAGAAGGATCTGGATCCCAGTTCTAAGCTAGGATAGTGTGTCACTTGTTAAAATCTTGAATGTTCCCATGTGCCTTCTGGCCTTGTTCTTTTAGGTGGTGGTCATCGTGGATTTACAAGTACTGTTAAAGAACAGCTAATGAGCAGCTATATAGCCTCCTATAGATCATACATTTTACTGCCAGTGTACACTTATTTAAAGTCCAAGGGAGCTGCTTTGTCCTGGATGGTTGTGAGTACCTGTTTTCAGACAACAGTGTTGTTGAAGCTGCACTTATTGTGCAGTGGGGAGCATTCCAGCACTCTTCTGATTTGTTTCTTATGGACCATGGGCAGGTTTTTGTGGAGGTAGGGGTTTGTCAGGAAGCATGGATCTTCACCACAGAAATCTCAGCCTCTGATCTGTTCTTGCCACCTTAGTATTTATCTGGCTTCAACAGTTCAGTTTCTTGTCAATGGTAGCCCCAAGATATTGATAGTAGAGAACTTATTGATGGCCACACTGTTGATTGTCAAGAGGTGATGATTACATTTTCTTGTTGGAGATGGTTGTTAACTGAAACAAATTGTGAGGCATAGGAATTATTTGCCACATACCAGCTTAACCATGCCGTGCAGACACAGACTAATTCTTCAGACCAAGGAAATGTGAATGTTACTGAATACTGCACAATACCAGTGAACATCCTGAATTCTGACCTTATAAGGTCACTGCTGAAGCAGCTGAAAGTGGATGAGCCAGGAATACCACCTGTCGAACTCCAGCAGCAATGTTCTGAAATCAGGGTCTGGGTGGGAAAGCAGTTGGTTCTACAGCTCTTGGCTCTTAGCATCCTGGGCTTGTTGGCCAGTCAACCTGGATGGTTAGTGTCCAAAGCAGCCAATCTGGCTTAAAGATCATTCTGATCAACAGGCTATTTAGCTACAGAATATTGTTATTCAGAGAAAGACAAGTAGTTACCAGACATATCAATTCCTCCTTTCTTTGTTAGGACTTGTGAAAACTATTGGTTTTTTTTTCAAACTTGGATGTTGTGCTTTCTTTACTTCATACCTAGCTCTGTGGAGAGCACATTAAATAGAAGCACTTAGTGTCTCAACTCTCCACTGCCACAAGACCCTTCCTAATCTTTTCCCTCAATAGTGTGTGGGCCCTAGCTCAGGCTTTCCTTTCCCCTTCCGCTCCTATTTCCTCGATGGTGTGGCAAGCTAAGGAATCAACTTATCTCCAACCCAATAATGCAACTTAATCTTCTGAATGACGTCCTCATACGTCTCGCCAGCCACTTTATAAGATTTTTTGAGTAAGTTGCCAATTTATGATAAAAACATGGATAATGGTGAGTTTTCTCTTGTAAATTTGCATCCAGTTGGATCCTGATCATGAAAGCTCAAAATCATTGCATATCAGATGCTTTACAGTTGGAAGAGAAGGTCTTAAATTCAGACTTGGGTAAAGTTCTAGAAGAAAATCAACGATGTGCTAACATTGTCAAGATATTAAGGTTACTTTTTACTTCCATTGCCTGGTATGGTGGAGCATAGAAGAGCCTGTGAAATTGCATTTACACTCTCTCTCCTCCTGCTGGAGTAACGTGACATCAAGAGGAAACAATTTTGCTTAGTGACACTTGTCCGTCAAAATCACAGCCCACTTCTCTGTAGGTTTATCTGTGATCAGTCATTATTTTCTGCCTGTCAATTGCCAAAAGCTCAAAGTCCACTTTTGTTGAGTCACCCAATCCTCCAATTCTAAAGCAGCCTTCAATAGAATTTGGTTTATGAAGCAAATTGTTGTTTTCAGGAATGCATTACCTGAAAGGGTGGTGACCTTCATTGGTAGCTTTCAAAATGGTATGGGATATATTAATGTCCTGACTGAAATAAGAAGGCATGAATGGGGAACTCACAGTGGAGTGGGGCATTTAGTTAGCTCCAATAAAGATGCATAATATATGTATGATGTGCCAATTGGCTTTTTTCTGTCAAATTTCATTCTATGACCAACAACAGAATTAAAGTCTCTGAATTCTTCCAAACATTGTAAGTCATAGTGCCCAAGAATTTTAACCAAACAATGAAAGTGTGCGGGTTATAAGTAGTCCGGATTGGCAGATCTGCCAGATAGTGCTGAACGTGTAATTAACAATTTTGCAACAATGATGTAACATTATAAATGAAATGAGCTTAAAATGGATGCTAATGTTTCAACTGAATGAGGTGGTCACTTCTGCTTGGTAGATCCTAACACTGGCCATGGCATGTGTCTTGAGAAAATATGTTTCAGCCTGTTGAACAACAGACTGTTACTATACTACTTTGTGTTCCATCCACAGCCAATGCTCCTTTGCCTGTGATTTCAGCAGACATCAAAGCTTTCCTTAGTTATAAATTGTTCAGTAGCGATTAAATGACGCACCTTGCAAGGATTTTATTAAATGAGTGTGTATAAGTGTGACTACAATGCAAGTGAGAGTGGAGTAACTTTACTAGATTATATATATATACACATAATATTTGGAATTAAGCACAGTCACTGATGTGGCATAGATAGGTGATCCAGAACATCAGTTCCTTTGTTCTCCAGAACCTCCAACAATACAGCATTCCCTCAATAGCATGATGTGGTACTTATCATATCATGAATCTCTGTTCGAGGGTGGGATGGGGGTTAAACCTTCAACTTCTAATTAAAAGGGTAGAATGTAGTAACTGACAGTCAAGTGTTGGTCTGCATATTACCACCTTTCATTTTTGGTAAATGAAATTTTAAAGAAATATTGTAATAATTACACTTGGTAAATTTTTCATTCACTTAATATTAACATTGTGTAACCAGGTATTGATTTAGAAATTATGAAATCAACTAAATATTTTTCTATAAGCTAGTGGTTCTGAAATGCTTATAATTACTTGAAGTTTTTGAATGAAGATTCAGGGAGTCTAGCACAAAATCCCAATGGAGACAAAGTGCCACCTCTTGGTCTTTGATAGACACAATTACAAAAATTAACTAGTCAATGTAACTTGTACCTGTTGATACCATCCAGTTAACTGCACTTCGATATTTAAAACAAATACCTGTTTTTGTTAAGATCTAACAGTGTTCTATTGTCTACCACTGACAATTAGGCAAGCCCTTAGACACATCATAGAAAGGAGGTGTGGGCTCAGGATCTCATTGACAAATTCCAATGTCCCCACCTTTAAGCTAGGAGGTCCAAGTTCAAGTCCCACCTGCTCCAGAGGTGTGTCATATGATCTCTGAAGGTTAATTTGAAATCATCTAGAAAGGAGGCTTAATGGCAGCACCATTCATTATACATGCCACTGTGATCAATGGTAAATGTTGTTGCTGAAAAGCCGCAACAGAATGGAGAATCTGTCTGACAGTGGAAAAATATTCTGAAGACACGGTGGGGTGGCACAGTGGTTAGCACTGCTGCCTCACAGCGATGAGACCTGGGTTCAATTCCCGCCTTAGGCGACTCTCTGTGTGGAGTTTACACATTCTCCCATGTCTGCATGGGTTTCCTCTAGGTGCTCTGGTTTCCTCCCACAATCCAAAAATGTGCAGGTTAGGTGAATTGGCCATGCTAAATTGCCCGTAGTGTTAGGTAAAGGGGTAGATGCAGGGAAATGGGACTGGGTGGGTTGCGGGTCAGTGTGAAATTGTTGGGCCGAAGGGCCTGTTTCCACACTGTAAGTAATCTAATCAAGCGATTTAAATACATTACCACTTTAAAAAGATACCGACAGTTTGTGAGCAGCTGAGAAACAGCTGCCATCACTCATAGGAGCAGAACAGGGTGAAAGCAGCATTCAAGACTCAGAATTAGTAGCAGATACAGGATAAAACAATGTGGCCTGTCAAGAGCATAAAAAGTAACTGAACTGGCAAGATGCAGAGTACGGTGAAAGAAAGGGGAGTAAAAAGGGGAAACATTTTATAAAATGGGCTAAAAGATCAGGCTGAGAATGATTTTAAAAAGAGGAAGCAAACACTTACCTTCAAAATGAATGTTGCCAACATCATGAGTAAGCTTCATAAGGCCGAATTATTATTGGTTGGAGTAAGAGCCACAAAATTAATTAATACCAAGGCAACCATATTAGAAATGGTGTACAGTTTATATTTGGCAACTTAAGGGAAAGTTTTAAAGACTTGAGGAATCAATCCAGCTCAAAAAGGGAAGAAGACATTTAGAAGAACATGAAGACTTACACGTGTTAGATGCTAATAATTTAAATTGCTATTTCGGTGGGAGGATTTATTAACTGTGAAACCACACAAGTTTATTATAAAAGTTGTGCAAGAAGATTTGCATTTGTGTTTTGGACCAAGAAAGGCAGGAAAATATCTATTTTGCCTTTGAAGAAGTAGGAAACCTTCATCATAGCTGCAGAATATGAAAAATCCTCCAGAAGGGGGAAACCACAATTTGGCTTCTTAAAAAAGGAAGGCAAGCTCTAGTAAGCAGTACATACTGTTACTACCTAACATAATGTACAACTTCAAATAAGTAAGACAACACAATTTGCTACTTTTGTACCCAGAGCTACTGAAGGAATAGCAATATGTTTCCAAGTCAGGATGGTGAATGATTGAAGAGGAACTTGCAGGTGGTGATGTTCCCATGTATCTGACGTCCTTGTCCTTCAGAATAGAATTGGTTGTGAGTTTGGAAGATGGTGTCTCAGGATAGTTGGTAAATTTAAAGTTTCATTTGAAGCTATAATACTGAACTAAAAATATGTAAGCAAAGAAAATATTGCAAACTTTCTATGTTACAAAGTTTAAAAGTCAGAAGAAACAGAAATTAAACAGCACTGATGCAACAATACAAACTTGAAGACTGCAGATTGCTAACAACATTGAAATGCTACATATTTAAAACAACTTCAAAGGAATCAGAAGAAATAAATACATGAAGAAAAAAAAAGGAGAAATATTTCCAACAAATGCTTCATATCAGAGATAGGCCACTCAGAAAAACAGGATTGGAAATCTCAGAGAAAACAATTCTTGTGCTATTATCAAGTATTATAACTGAGTATGAACAAATTAATACACTGTTGTAATAAGTAGCTTCTGTAGGAGGTGGTGTTGTAACTTGTTAAACTGTTAAAGAAGGCACAGACAGTGTTGAAGAATAGGTTTTAATAATTACTTCACAAAACAAACAAATTCATGGAAAGGCAAGACTTATCAGAAGATTTTAGCAAACAACAGATAATTTAATTAATAATCTCTACAAATCAGGGAATATGGTGGATATAATGGTAATGGTAGTGGACCGACAGCAGATTAATGTTCTTAAAATGGACTCAAATGCCACCATGACATCTGATTGGTTTTAAATTAAATTAACTTCTGGAACATAAAGCTAGTCTTTGTAAGTGTTACTATGAAACCATCATTGAATGTTGTAAAAAGCCCATCTCATTCATGATGGAAGAAAATCTGCCTTTGTTACCGAGTCCAACCTGGTCTGACAGCAGACCCACAATAATTTGATTGACTCTTAACTATCATCTGAAATGTCCTAACAAGCTACTCAGTTCAAAAACAATTAGGGATTGATAACAATAATACCCACATCATATAAAATAATAAAGCAAAGATTCATGGAACTCTGTCATTATGAAGCGTTGAAATATGAATTCAAAAGCGACAGAACTGCTGTTGGAATTGTTGATGAATTTTTGGCAGATTTGTTACAGTTCAAAGAAAATTTGACTTTGGCAAAAAGCTATTCAAATTTGAAAATCTCTTAATCAGATTCTGAGCATTAAAGAAAAATCTTCTGTCTAGAGAAATAGATTATTCACTTATTAAGGTATAAATACACTGAAAGAGGCATATGACAAGCCACGGATAGGAAGCCAAGTGGCATGTACTAAGGTAAACAACAAACTGTGGCTGCTGGAGAGAAAACAGAGTTAACTTTTCAAGTCCAGTGATCCTTCTTCAGAATTAGATTAGACTTACAGTGTGGAAACAGGCCCTTCGGCCCAACAAGTCCACACCGACCCGCCGAAGCGCAACCCACCCACACCCCTACATTTACCCCTTACCTAACACTACGGGCAATTTAGCTTGGCCAATTCACCTGACCCGCACATCTTTGGATTGTGGGAGGAAACCGGAGCACCCGGAGGAAACCCACGCAGACACGGGGAGAACGTGCAAACTCCACAGAGTCAGTCGCCTGAGTCGGGAATTGAACCCGGGTCTACAGGCGCTGTGAGGCAGCAGTGCTAACCACTGTGCCACCGTGCCGCCCAAATTGTTCTGAAGCATATACTAAGCACACAATAAAGGCCAGCTTCAGCTGTGTGGAACGATAAAACCTCACAGGCACTGGCAATGACCAACTATGCCAAAAGAATGCTTCATCTGTAAAAAATTCTGGCTGTAAGAGCTGCTCCTTTTTTGAGATATTTTAGGTGCTGGAGGTGATTTCCTCGAATTCCAGGAGCAGCAATTACTGTTTTATATGCTATTGCATTGTTTTGGTACTTTGGAAAAAAAAGTCAAAACAACAACTGTTGGGCGAAGTTCACAGCACAGAAGCAGATAAGTGTATTGTTGTTTTAAGTGTCTCCTACAGAAAGTCTGCAGTAGTGAGTAGAGTGGGTTCTTTCTTGATTATATGTTTTTGGAGATATGTCTCTTGATTAAACTTAAAGCATAAGTCATAACTATTCAGTTAACCTGGGGCAGTGTTTGTAGAGAAATAAGACGGTGTTATTTTCTGGGTCTGAAGAAGCAAAGATGGTCTTAGTAGAGTGATATGCGCTTCTTGTCAGAAGTGGAAGCTTAAAGAGAGTTTAAGGGTTACAGCTGCCATAAATTCTGTTGGTTGCAAATCTTAACAGATGAAATGGATTGGTTGGAGAGACAGTTAGAAGCAGTGAGGAATTTTCAACAGCAACAGTATGTGATGGATGGCAGTTATAGGAAGGGGAGAAAGTCGCAGATACAGTCACAGAGATGGGTTAACTCCAGGAAAGATAAGTGAGGTAGGCAGCTAGTGCAGGAGTCTTTTGTGGCTATACCCATTTCAAACAGGTATGCTGTTTTGGAAAATGTAGGGGGTGATGGATTCTAAGGGAAACGCAGCATGAACAGCCAAGTTTCTGGTATTGAGACTGGCTCTAATGCAATGAGGGGTCTGTTGGGTTCCAAGAGATCAATTGTGTTTGGGGATTCTCCAGTCTGAGGTACAGAAAGACGTTTCTGTGGCCAGCAGCGAAAAATCAGAATGCGATGTTGATTCTCTGGTGCCAGGATCAAGGATGTCTCTGAGAGGGTGCAGAATATTCTCACGGGGGAGAGGGGCCAGCAAAAGGTATTGTCCACATTGGAACCAACAACATAGGAAGGGAAAAGATTAAGAGTCTGAAGGGAGATTGCAGAGAGTTAGGCAGGAATTTAAAAATGAGGTCCTCGAGATAGTAACATCTGGATTACTCCCAGTACATCTGGAATCTCTTTTGGGGAAGAATTGACCTATACAAGAAGGACGGATTGCACCTAAATTGGAAGGAGACTAATATACAGGCAGGGAAATTTGCTAGAGCTGCTCGGGAGGATTTAAACTAGTAAGGTGGGAGGGTGGGACCCAAGGAGATAGTGAGGAAAGAGGTCACTCTTGATACAGTTGATAATAGAAGTGAGTCAAACAGTCAGGGCAGGCAGGGACAAGGTAGGACTAATAAATTAAACTGCTTTTATTCAATGCAAGGGGCCTAACAGGGAAGGCAGATGAACTCAGGGCATGGCTAGGAACTTGGAATGGGATATCTTAGCAATTACAGAAACATGGCTCAGGGACGGGCAGGACTGGCAGGTTAATGTTCCAGAATACAAATGCTACGGGAAGGATAGAAAGGGAGGCAAGAGAGGAGGGGGACGTGGCATTTTTGATAAGAGATAGCATTACAGCTATGCTGAGGGAAGATATTCCCGGAAATTATTCCAGGGAAGTTATTTGGATGGAACTGAGAAATAAAGAAGGGATGATCACTTTATTGGGATTGTATTATAGACCTTCTAATAGTCAGAGGGAAATTGAGAAACAATTTTGTAAGGAGATCTCAGCTATCTGTAAGAATAATAGAGTGATAATGGTAGGGGATTTTAACTTTTCAAACATAGACTGGGATTGCCACAGTGTTAAAAGTTTAAATGGAGAGGAATTTGTTAAGCGTGTACAAGATAATTTTCTGAATCAGTGTGTGGATGTACCTACTAAAGAAGGTGAAAAACTTGACCTACTCTTGGGAAATAAGACATGGCAGGTGACTGAGGTGTCAGTGGGGGAGCACTTTGGGACCAGTGACCATAATTCTATTAGAGTTAAAATAGTGATGGAAAAGAATAGACTAGATCTAAAAGTTGAAGTTCTAAATTAGAAAAAAGCCAATTTTGACAGTATTAGGCAAGAACTTTTGAAATCTGATTGGGAGCAGATGTTCGCAGGTAAGGGAACAGCTGGAAAATGGAAAGCCATCAGAAATGGGATAACGAGAATCCAGAGAAAGTATATACCTGTTAGGGTGAAAGGAAAGGCTAGTAGGTATAAGGAATGCTGGATGACTAAAGAAATTGAGGATTTGGTTAATAAAAGAAGGAAGCATATGTAAGGTATAGACAGAATACGAGTGAATCCTTGGAAGAGTATAAAGGAAATAGGAGTATACTTAAGAGGGAAGTCACGAGGACAAAAAGGGGACATGACATAGCTTTGGCAAATAGAATTAAGGAGAATCCAAGGGGTTTTTGCAAATGTGTTAAGGACAAAAGGGTAACTAGGTAGAAAATAGGGCCCCTCAAAGATCAGCAAGACAGCCTTTGTGTGGAGCCTCAGAAAATGGAGGAGATACTAAACGAGTATTTTGCATCAGTATTTACTATGGAAAAGGATATGGAAGATAAAGACTGTAGGGAAATAGATGGTGACACCTTGCAAAATGACCATATTACAGAGGAGGAAGTGCTGGATGTCTTGAAACGCATAAAGGTGGATAAATCCACAGGACCGGATCAGGCATACCCTAGAACTCTGTGGGAAGCTAGAGAAGTGATTGCTGGGCCTCTTGCCCAGCAATATTTGTATCATCGAAACTCACAGGTGAGGTGCCGGAAGACTGGAGGTTGGCTAATGTGGTGCCACTGTTTAAGAAGGGCGGTAAAGACAAGCCAGGGAGCTATCGAACAGTGACTTGACCTCAGTGGTGGGCAAGTTGTTGGAGGGAATCCTGAAGGACAGAATGTACATGTATTTGGAAAGGCAAAGACTGATTAGGGATAGTCAACATGACTTTGTGCATGGGAAATCATGTCTCAAAAACTTGATTGAGTTTTTGAAGAAGTAACAAAGAGGATTGATGAGGGCAGAGTGGTAGATGTGATCTATATGGACTTCAGTAAGGCATTCGACAAGGTTCCCCATGGGAGACTGATTAGAAAGGTTAGATCTCACGGACTGCAGGGAGAACTAACCATTTGGATACAGAACTGGCTCAAAGGTAGAAGACAGAGCGTGGTGGTAGAAGTTGTTTTTCAGATTAGAGGCCTGTGATCAGTGGAATGCCACATGTATCAGTGCTGGGGTCTCTACATTTTGTCATTTACATAAATGATCTGGATGTGAGCATAACAGGTAGAAGTTAGTAAGTTTGCAGATGACACCAAAGTTGGAGGTGTAGTGGACAGCGAAGAGGGTTACCTCAGATTACAGCAGGATCTTGATCAGTGGACCAATGGGCTGAAAAGTGGCAGATGGAGTTTAATTTAGATAAATGTGAGGTGCAGCATTTTGGGAAAGCAAATCTTAGCAGGACTTATACACTTAATGGTAAGGTCCTAGAGAGTGTTGCTGAACAAAGAGACCTTGGAGTGCAAGTTCATAACTCCTTGTAAGTGGTGTCGCAGGTAGATAGGATCATGAAGAAGATGTTTGGTATGCTTTTTTTTATTGGCCAGAGTGTTGAGTACAGGAGTTAGGAGGTCATGTTGCGGCTGTACAGGACATTGGTTAGGCCATTGTTGGAATATTGCATGCAATTCTGGTCTCCTTCCTATTGGCAAGATGTTGTGAAACTTGAAAGGGTTCAGAAAAGATTTACAAGGATGTTGCCAGGATTGGAGGATTTGAGCTATAGGGAGAGGCTGAACAGGCTGGGGCTGTTTTCCCTGGAGCATCAGAGGCTGAGTGGTGACCTTATAGAGGTTTACAAAATTATGAGGGGCGTGGATAGGGTAAATAGGCAAAGTCTTTTCCCTGGGGTCAGGAATCCAGGTTTAGGGTGAGAAGGGAAAGATATAAAAGAGACCAAAGGGGCAACGTTTTCACAAGCTGGTACAATTGCAACATTTATGAGACATTTGGATGGGTATATGAATAGGAACAGTTTGGAGGGATATGAGCCGGGTGCTGTCAAGTGGGATATCTGGTCGGTATGGACGAGTTAGATTGAAGGGTCTGCTTCCATGCTGTACATCTTCTATGACTTTATGACTCTATGAAAAGTATTACATGGTTTCAGGGAGCAAACAATTAAATACTCACTCATACAAAGAGATAAATAGATTAAAAAATATACCCAGATATGACGTCAAGTCTCCTTTGGAAAAGATATCTAAGGTTTTGCTCAGGAAAAGTGGTGATCCAAACTATTTGGATTTCATAGAACGTGTTTATGGTATTTGACATGTCATTAATTTTAACCCTGAGAAAGGGTCACCAGACCCGAAACATTAACTCTGATTTCTCTTTACAGATGCTGCCAGATCTGCTGAGCTTTTCCAGCAATTTCTGTTTTTATTTCATAAATTTTAATGATACATGATTGGATGTCACTTTCCTGTCAGATTGTATACCTTTGGGAAAGAAAAAGGAATTACAGTTTATCTACATGACACAGTTTGAATAAAGCTTCAGAGCACGGCAAACAAAAAAAGATAGGAGAGTTGTTAAAAATACTGTAATTTACAGATGAGTCTTCTCACTTTTGACATTGCACATACATCTTGGCCTTGTTCAACCATAGATTCATGGTGAAATCCAAACATACTGACAACAGGAAAGAAGTGACAGATTTGACAAGACTGTTGCAAGTGTTTGCCATGTCGTCAGCACTGAAGGACATTTTCAATCAATTGTCACTCAAGCAACGCCATTCTCAGAGACGATACTGTGAGCAGCAATTCTCCTGTGTCCCAACAAAGCATTTGTAAGCATCTACTTCACCAGGAAAACAACAACAGATGGCAAATGAAGATGTGTCAGTAAATTGAGAGTAAACAATTGTTAACAAAAATGGAGATGGACTACCTATGACTCCATGGAAGCTAGAGCAATGTCCATAGATCAGGGCACAGTCAGGAAAATGAAATTGTCTGGGCTGAACATTCAGGACATACAAAAAAGAAACCGCTTCAAATCAATAATCAATTACCTGGCTGGGAAATCCTGGATACTACAGAGCAATATCTTCAATGATGGATGCTAATGGGATTAAAGGTTGCCAATATTAGATTGAGACTATCATTTGAATCAGCAGGAAGCCTTCCAACGTGAAGGAGATTCAGGAAATTAAAAGTTCTCCAGATAAGGTCTTGGGCTAACTATTCAGTTTCAGCAGGAACAACGTCCACAGCAAAATATACCCCAGATATAAAGTATTTTCCAGAGGCCAATCAAGATCAGGATCAGATTCAAGATTAGCAGTCCTCAAGTAAAAGTCTTACTAATCTCTCAAGTCTGAAGAGAATACATTCTGGAATAATTATACAACTTCTGACTGCCTACATTTATGAAGTCAGAGTTTTGGGGCATGGGGAAGGTGAAGTAATGATAAATATATAAAAAAAATGAATGTACATAAGTTAACAATGGGGACAAAGACAGAGTAGGATGTTGAATATTTTTGCACTCCTTGAGTGTTGTTGGAGCTGCATTCCCCCAGGCAAGTGGAGAGTATTCAACTACACTCTTGACTTGTGCCTTATGGTTGTTATGAGGGTTTGGGGAGTCCAGAGGTAAGTTACTCACCACATGTTACCCAGTCTCTGCACTGTTATTGAAGCCACAGTATTTATAAAACTTCCCAAAGCTCAGTTATCCAGTCATCATTGATAGAGGGGATTTCAGTGACAGAATTGCTGTAAATGTAGAGGGGGTTGATTGCAAATGCTTGCCAGAGATGGTCATGGGCTGACACTTATGTCGTACTGTTCCTTACTTAATAAGCCTTAGTGCACATTTGAAAATTGCTGCTAATGGCTTTGGTATGCCTTGAAGCTGAGGAACTACAAATGGTAGAGTGAAGTGGCTGCAGATGGTTGCAACTAGGGTAATATTCTTCGGAAGTTCTGCAGCAAGGTACTGGAACTATTGGGTTTCAACCATGCAAGCATGTTCCTTCATACTAAATGACTCCAACTGATGGAAAATTCCTCCCAATTCTAACTTAAGTTTTGCTCAGGTTCCTTAATATCACATTCACCGAATATTTTGTCAAATTATTTCTGAGTGTACCTACATTACATGGAATGTAATGGTTGACAAAGCCAGCTCATCACCACCTGTATGAATGCTGGACTTTTCATAAATGCATGCAACCAAAGGATGAAACTTTTAGAACAATTTGAGTTATAGCAAAGGACAAACCTGTGTAGGAATGTGCAGATCAGTCATCAGAAGTGATTATAGGAACGTGGGAAGGCAAAATGAGAAGTGGAAATAGACTGCCATCTTCAGTGCTCCCAATCCTGCCAGTGACCATGGCTTAGCAACAATCAGTTCAATAACACTATTATTTTTCAAGATGATGAGAACAGGCAGCCATGAATCCTGACACCCTTATTTGTGCATCACCGTGTTCTGCAAGAGATTGAGGACTGCAGAGCATTATTATTAGGTGATATGGTTTCATGGTTGCAGTTAGACTTACTCTGTGAGATATGGTTGGGAGAATTGAGGAATCAAAGGAGGTTGCACTCAGCACCAGCGATTCCACCAGGATTTACTAATAGGTATTACCCCTTGGAGTCAAGGGATGCACAGACGATAGAAGAATCTTTATGGGTGAAGAGACCCCTTAGCTAACTACGGAAGTAGCTAAATTGGTCTTTAAGCAGGAAAGTTATCCACCACTATCTCCACTGCTGGCAAAATGGCATCATGGCAGGAAAAAGATAGTGCAATCCATGAGATTTTACAACAACCTTCCCTCCAACCCCCTGGACATTCCCCCGCAGCCCATCCCTGAAAAATGGCAACATCCAGACCAATATTTGAAATTTGTAATATATTATTTAACAGCAGAGGTTTTGTTAATCAAGATATTTTTTTCTTATGCCCATGCAGGATACATAGAGATAAAAAAGACAAAGGAAATAAATGTGCCAGGTAATTATCCCACTCAGTTTTGTTAGTTTTGCTCACTTGCTGATGTGGAATGTACATTGTCTTCTTTTGAATAATTGGTATTTCATTACCAATATACCAATGCAACTGTGTTAAGATATACTTTAGAAAAGGTAACGTGCAGAGCTGTAGTGACTGTGCAGCAGCCTGATGAAGTAGCATGAAAACATGAAGGGAAATTTGCCCCAATTGAGGACAGGAAAGGGTGAAGTGATAGGGAGGATTAAATAAGAGGAGAACATAAGACTTGAGGGAGAAAGGAGGAGAAGAGGGAAGATGGATACAGAGAGAAGACATGTTAATGGAGATGGTGATTAGGAGCAGGGAACATAAATGACAAGGGGGCTGATGGAGATTACATGTGTAAATGGAAATGGCGGAAAACTGTTTTGAGGCGACCGTGTTAAGCAATGTTTCTCTCAGTGATTTTCTCTTCCATGAGATGTAATCATATTTCCAAACTTGGTTAAGTGCATTAAGGTGAGTTCCAGAGATTAAATATCTCTGTGGTGGGGAGAGTTAGACAGGGGTCAATTTTCCTATGAGCTGGTAGGTGGATGATAAATGAAGGAGTACGATGTGGTAGAAAGTGGGGAGGGGGGGAACTCTTGAGGTTTTAGTTCATTCTGGCATGGATCAGGCCTGACCCCTCAAAGCATTTCTAAGCTGGTAGCTCAGACCGTAACTTTGCCATTTGTTTTAAGTAACTGTATAGTGGATATTCCTGGAATAAGTTAGCTAGTTTGACTGCCAAGTTTTAAACAGACAGAATTTATTTACAAAATTACAGAATGAAACAGCAAGAACAGGAAATAGATTATTGGATAACCTATCCTATCCAAAAACTCAACAGATTATCCTGAATTGATGATGCTGTTCTGAATATACTTGCAACAGTTCCAATAAACACATCCCTTAGCACAAAGAGTAAAAATGAAACAAACCAGGGCTTACAGGCTTGAAGCTAGAGAGAGAAAGTACCCAGTTGGACTTGCGCCAGCAGCCTTTCTGCTGCTGAACTGAATCAAAAATTATAAACTAAATGAAGGCAAGCTAAACAACTAGCTGGCCACTCCCCTTTAATTATGCCATTTTTTAAAGACATGAAAGCCTTAGGTCAGAGGCATTATCTGTTTGGGTTAAATAAAAAGACTCCCAATTAACCTTTCAAATCCAGCCTAGTTGGAGCTTGACCAACTATCCCCTCTCTGGGGAAAAAAAAATCTCAAGGGCATAGTAGCCTTGTAACAAGACCAGCATTGTGACAATACTGTGAATTGAGGCTGCAGAGTGGCGGAATTTCTAAGATTACTTTTTGGATCAGTTTTACTCAGTTAGAGAGAGATGGAATTGACCTCACTGCCGAGAGTTATAATTTTCAGGTTATGAGAAAGAGTGGGCAGAGTGAATTTTCCACATCCCAAAGCACACCCAGTGGTGCTGGGATTGGATTGGGAGAAAGTGAGGACTGTAGGTACTGGAAATCAGAGTCAAAAAGTGTGCTGCTGATAAAGCACAGCAAGTCAGGCAGCATCAGGGAGCAGGAAAGTGGACGTTTCAAGTTGAGGAGGAGCTTATGTTCGAACTGTTGACCCTCCTGCACCTCGGATGCTGCCTGCGATAGGGTTAGGGTTAGGGTAGTTCTAGCATCACACATTTTGACTGGGATTAGATTGGGCAGGTGTGATTGTGCTGATGGAAATCTTAGCATCTTCCAACCTCCCAGAAATCAGAAATGGGACAGGTAGGCTTTTAGACCATTGCCATTGGTTCATTAGCGGGGTCTTGTTATCCAGAGAGGTCACCCATAAAATCTAGTAACTAACTGTCATGCTACACCATTGATGAAGAAAGTGAACATTGATGATGGATGAAAAGTTAATCAAGCAGTCTACTTTGATCTGGATAGTGTTGAGCTTCTTGACTGTTGTTAGATCTGCACTCTTCCAGGTAAGTGGACTGTATTCTGTTTCATTCCTGATTTGTGTCACGTGGATGGTGAATAGACTTTAAGGGGACAGGAGGGGAATCACCCAGCACAATATTCCCAATATGCGTAGCCAATTGTTGACACCATAGTATGTATAAAACTTCTCAAAATTTTGTGTGTGGTTAATACCGATAGAGGAGCATTCAGAGTCATAGAGTCATAGAGATGTACAGCATGGAAACAGACCCTTCGGTCTAACCCGTCCATGCCGACCAGATATCACAACCCAACCTAGTCCCATTTGCCAGCACCCTGCCCATATCCCTCCAAACCTTCCTATTCATATACCCATCCAAATGCCTCATAAATGTTGCAATTGTACCAGCCTCCACCACATCCTCTGGCAGCTCATTCCATACCCGTACTACCTTCTGTGTGAAAATGTTGCCCCTTAGGTCTCTTTTATATCTTTCCCCTCTCACCCTAAACCTATTCCCTCTAGTTATGGACTCCCCAACCCCAGGGAAAAGACTTTGCCTATTTACCCTATCCATGCCCCTCATAATTTTGTAAACCTCTGTAAGGTCACCCCTCAGCCTCCAAAGCTCCAGGGAAAACAGCCCCAGCCTGTTCAGCCTCTCCCTATAGCTCAAATCCTCCAACCCGGGCAACATCCTTGTCAATCTTTTCTGAACCCTTTCATGTTTCACAACATCTTTCTGATAGGAAGGAGACGAGAATTGCATGCAATATTCCAACAGTGGCCTAACCAATGTCCTGTACAGCCGTAACATGACCTCCCAACTCCTGTCCTCAATACTCTGACTAATAAAGGAAAGCATATCAAACATCTTCTTCACTATCCTATCTACCTACGACTCCACTTTCAATGAACTATGAACCTGCATTCCAAGGTCTCTTTGTTCAGCAACACTCCCTAGGACCTTACCATTAAGTGTATAAGTCCTGCTAAGATTTGCTTTTCCAAAATGCAGCACCTCGCATTTATCTGAATTAAACTCCATGTGCCACTTCTAAGCCCATTGGCCCATCTGGTCAAGAACCTGTTGTAATCTGTGGTGATCCTCTTTGCTGTCCACCACCTCCAATTTTGGTGTCATCTGCAAACTTACTAAGGATGGGAATGCTGCTTACTGTCAGAAGGAGATGATTAGATATGCTTGAATAAAGGCAAAATACTGCAGATGTTGTAAATCTGAAGGAAACAGAGAGAATGCAGTAGAAACTCAGCAGAGCTAGCAGCATATGTGGAGAGAGAAACATTTCAAGCTATTCTGAAGAACAGTCATTATGGACTTGAAATGTTAACTCTGTTTCTCTTTCCACAGATGCTCCCAGACATATTGAGTTTCTCCAGCATCCACTGTGATTAGATATACTTCTCATTATATACTTATTTATATATCTGATTATTGTCCGGCATTTGTGTCAGGAGTTGTAGATGGTTGTGAACACTGCGCAACGTCAGCAAATATCCCTACTTCTGATCTTGCCGTGAAGGGAAGGTCACTACTGAAGTAGCTGAAGGTGGTTGGGCATTAGGTACTGCCTTAGGAACTCCTGCAGCAATGTCCCAAGACTATTGAGCTTCAACAGCATTGACCATGTTCTGTCACACTAAATGAGCCCAACTATTGGAGAATTTCTCCCAACTCTCATCAATTTTGTTCAGGCTCAATGATACTTAGCTTCCTCCCCCCCTCATTTTCATCTCCATCTTATCTCTGACCTCTGGTTACATCCAGCTCAGCATTTAAAACATGTATTTCATTACTATAACAGATTTGATGTTGTTAACCAAGATACCATTCTTATGACTATACAGGATTCATTGAGGTAAAAAGGACAACAGAAATGCCAACACCAGGTAATCATTCCGGCCAATATTATTCGGTTCATGAGTTTGCTGATTTGGAATATATAAAAACTTTTGTTTGGACTCATTTATTTATTTTGGTTTTACTATGGTTTTTAACCAATAGGCCAGGGACTTTGTAAGTGAGAACCAGTTGTTCTGGCCTTTTGCAAGAAAGTGAAAGTATATGGGGAAAGGATATCAAGGAGCAGCAACTCCTGACAAATCAATGGATCATCTCAGTGAACCCTGTGACAGGGATCATTGAACTGCCTTCCCAATTTTTCCCACCATTCACAGCATCATTGTCTGTTTATTTTTGATTTAGAGGAGAATTTTATAAGGTGGTTAGAGTTTTAATTAATGGGGTTATATGATGGTTTATACTTTTTTTTTACTTGTAAGTAGATTTACTTATTTGTATTAAATAGTAATTCCTGATAAGACAGAAATCTGGCCCATGCTTTCAATCAGGCTGGGTCTAAAATACTGATAAATTGGAGACGGACATAAAACAAGGATGCAGATGTTTGAGATCTGAAACACAAACAGAAATTGTGGGCATCTGTGGGAAGATAGCAGAGTTAATGTTTTGAGTTGGTCATCCTTCTACAGACAAATAATGGAATTTTGCATATTTATATAAAATCTTGGAACTTTTGTGACAATTCCAGGAATAGTATGGCTTGATTTCTAGTCCTGATGTGGAGGTGCCGATGTTGGACTCAGGTGGACAAAGTTAAAAATTACACAACACCAGGTTCTAGTCCAACAGGTTTATTTGAAAGTAAAAGCTTTTAGAGTGCTGTTCCTTCATCAGGTAGCTAGTGGGGCAGGATCATAGGACACAGAACTTTTAGTAAAAGACCAAAGTGTCATACAACTGATAGGATGTATTGATGCAGAGATATTTCCCAGCTCCAAATTTAGAAACAACTGGTCATCAGCAAAGGTGGGGAGTTTTGTTCCTAACACTAGGATTGGCAGGAAGGCTGTCATTCAGTCCAGACTTTGTTCCAAAGCTGGAGGATTTTATTCTGAGGTGATTATTCTTTGGATGTGTTCTGATCCAACAGTAGGGAGAGGAGATAGAATTTCCCTCACCAATGGGAAATACATCTGCAGAATTTCAGAAATTCCATAGAATTTAAGAACATAAAAACGAGGTGCAGAGGTAGGCAATTTACCCCTTTGAACCTGTTACACCAGTCAAAATGATCATGGATGATCTCATCTAAGCCTCTACTCTACTTGTCAGTCTGTTTTTCATAGCTCTTTAATCCGTAACTAATTAAAAATTTGTCTGTCTCCTCTTTAAAGTTTTTCAATGTCCTGGGATAGTAAATTCCAGAGATGCACAACACTATGACAGAAGTAATTCCTCCTCATCTCTGTTTTAAGTCTCACCCTTTAGCCTAAAAACAATGACCTCTCATTCTAGATTGCCCCACAAGAAATATTTGCTCTACATCTACTTTGTCAATCCCCTTAACATCTCATAATCCTACTTAGGTTTCCGCTCATCCTTCTAAACTCAAGTGAGTATAGGCCTAAACTGCTCAATCTCTCCTCCTTAAACAAGTCTTTCATATCTGGAATCCACCTAGTGAACCTCCTCTGAACTGCCTTCAATGCAATTATATCCTTCCTCAAGTAAGGGGACAAAAGTGCTTCAAGTGTGATCCCATTCATGCCTTGTGCAGTTGCAACAACTCGTTAAAATTGGAATACTCAATTCCTGGAACAATAAATACCAAAATTCCATTTACCAGCTGTTTCTGCATGTTTGCTTTCATTCGTGATTCATGTGCAAGGATATCGAGATTGCTCTGCATCAAAGCATTTTGAAATTTCCATCCATTTAGATCATAAATTTCCTTTATATTCATCCAATCAAAATGGATAATCTCACATTTATCCACATCAAAGCCATCATCATTTAACCAATATCATCAAAGACCCCTCCCACTCCAATTATAATCTCTTCCAATCTCGTCCATCCGGCAGAAGATACGAAAGCTTAAACATACGTACCAACATGTTCAAGAAGAGCTTCTTCCCCGCTGTTTGGGGAATGGACCTCTCAAATTTCAAATAGAGTCATAGATTCATATAGATGTATTAGTATGGAAACAGACCCTTGGGTACAACTCGTCCATGTCAACCAGATATCCCAACCTAATCTAGCACCACCTGCCAGCACCTGGCCCATATCCCTCCAAACCCTTCCTATTCATATACACATCCAGATGCCTTTTAAATGTTGTAATAGAATTAGCCTCCACCATTTCTTCTAGTAGCTCATTCCATACACGTACCACCCTCTGAGTGAAAAAGTTGACACTTAGGACTCTTATATCTTTCCCCCTCACCCTAAACCTATGTCCTCTGGTTCTGGACTCCAGCACGCCAGGGAAAAGACTTTGTCTATTTATCCTATCCATACCTCTCATGATTTTATAAACCTCTACAAGGTTACCCCTAAGCCTGTGACACTCCAGAGAAAACAGCCATAGCCTATTCAATCTCTCCCTATAGTTCAAATCTTCCAACCCGGCCTACATCCTTGTAAATCTTTTCTGAACCCTTTCAAGTTTCACAACATGTTTCTGATAGGAAGGAGACCAGAATTGCATGCAATATTCCAACAGTGGCCTAACCAATGTCCTGTACAGCAGCAACATGACCTTCCAACTCCTGTACTCAATACTCTGACCAATAAAAGAAAGCATACCAAACACCTTCTTTACTATCCTATCTACCTATGACTCCACTTTCAAGGAGCTATGAACCTACACTCCAAGGTCTTTTTGTTCAGCAACACTCCCTAGGTTCCTTACCATTAAGTGTATAAAATGTTTAAAAACCTTAGTACAGGCGTCGGGGCCTCCATTTGCCGAGAAGTGCTAGGGAGGACTGAAGGACTTCTGGGAAGGTGAGTCTAACTGTTTAAAAACCTTAGTTCAGGTGTAGGGGCCTCCAATTGCCGAGAGGTGCAAGGAAGGAGCGAAGGACTTCTGGGAGTTTTTAAGTGGGTGGATTGATAAGTCCCCAAGGCCAGATTTTGTGATCAGGAATGGGACTCCCAGAATGTATGTTGCTAGGGTCTGGGATGTCACTGATCAGGTTTACAAGACTCTGAAGGGGGAGGGGGAGCAGCCAGAAATCGTGGTACATATTGACACCAATGATATAGCCAGGAAATGGATTGAGTATCTGAAAAGTGACTACAGAGAGTTAGGTTGGAAGCTGAAGAGCAGGATGAGTAGAGTAGTGATCTCAGGTTTGCTACCATGTCACGAGATTGAGATGAGGAACAGTCAGCGAATGCAGATTAAAATGTGGCTGCGAGGCTGGTGCAGGAGGGAGGGCTTCAGATACCTAGACCAATGGGATACCTCTGGGGGAGGTGGGACCTGTACATGAAGGACGGGTTACACCTGAACTGGAGGGGTACAAATGTCCTGGGTGGGAGATTTGCTTGTGCGATTTGGGAGGGTTTAAACTAGTTTGGCAGGGGGGTGGGAATCAGAGCCACATATCTGAGAGGGGGTCAGTTGCAGCCAGGACAGTGACAGGATATATTGAATCTATCAGGAAGGTGTCTCACGCGATGAATAAAGGGATTGGTTAAAGTGTGTCTGCTTTAATGCAAGGAGTGTCCAGAATAAGAATGACAAACTTAGAGCATGGATCAGTACTTGGGGCTATGATGTTGTGGGTTTCACAGGGTCAGGAATGGTTGCTTGATGTTCCAGGGTTTAGAAATTTTAAACAGAACAGGGAGGTGAAAAAAGTGGAGGAGGTGTAGCATTGCTAATCAGAGAGTGCATCACAGTTACAGAAACAAAGGTTGTTGAGGAAGGTTTGTCTACTGAGTCAGTATGGGGGTGGAAGTTAGGAACAGCAAGGAACAGCCACCGCATTGGGGGTTTTCTACAGACCACCTAATAGCAGTAGAGAGATTGAAGATCTCATAAGCAGGCAGATTCTGGAAAAATGCAAAAGTAGCAAGGCTGTTGTTATGGGTGATTTCAACTTTCCCAATATTGACTGGAACCTCCCTAGTGTAGATGGTTTGGATGGAGCCATTTTTGTCAGGTGTGTTGAAGAGAGTTTTCATACTCAGTATGTAGACAGATTGACGAGGGGAGAGGCCATTTTGGATTTAGTGCTCGGCAACGAGCCAGAACAAATGTCAAATCTCATGGTGGGAGAGCACTTTGGTGAAAGTGATCACAACTGCCTCACATTTAGCATAGCGTTGGAGAGTGAAAGGTGCAGTCACCAAGGGAAGATATTTAATTGGGGAAAAGGAAATTATGACGCTATCAGACAGGAATTGGGAAGTACAGACTGGGAGCAATTGTTCCACAGAAAGGGTCCAGCAGACATGTGGAGACTATTTAAGGACCAGTTATTGTGAGTGATGCACAAATTTGTTTCTCTGAGACAGGTAAGAAGGGGTAAGAATAAGGAACCTTAGATGACGACAACAGAGGAACTTCTCATCAAAAGGAAGAAGGCAGCTTACGTAACGTGGAGAAAAGAAGGATCAAATACAGCTTTAGAGGATTACAGGCTTGCAAGAAAGGAGCTCAGAAATAGACTGAGGAGAGCCAGTAGGGGGTACAAAAAAGGTTTGGCAAGAAGGATTGCGGGAACCCAAAGGTGTTTTACTCATATGTTATGAATAAGAGAATGATCAGGGAGAAGGTAGAGCGATCAGGGATAGTGGAGAGAACTTGTGCATGGAGTCTGAGCAGATAGGGGAAGCCCTAAATGAGATTTTTGCTTCGGTTTTCAGCAAGGAAAGGGAACTTGTTGTAAATTAAAACTTAGAGGAGCTGGGAAAAGTCTTGACCAGATCAAGATTGATGAAGATGATGAGCTATACATTTTGGAAAACATTAAAATTGATAAGTCCCTAGGGCCAGACCAGAGTTATGCTAGGTTGTTCCCGGGAAGCAAGAAAGGAGGTTGCTAAGCCGCTGGTGAGGATATTTGCCTCCTCACTCTGCATGGGAGTTGTACCGGAGGATTGGAAGAAGGTGAGTGTTGTTCCTCTTTTCAAGAAGGGTAATCGGGAAATCCCTGGCAATTACAGACCAGTCAGTCTTACAGCTGTGGTCAGCAAAGATATGGAAAGAATTCTGAGGGATAGGATTTATGACTATTAGGCAAAGCATATATAGTGTGATTAAAAGCACTCAGCATGGCTTTGTGAGGGGCAAGTCATGCCACACAAATCTTATTGAGATCCTTGAGGAGGTGTCAAGACAGGTTGAAGACGGTTGAGCAGTGGATGTGGTGTATATGGATTTCAGCAAGGTATTTGATAGGGTTCCCCATGGTAGGCTCATTCATAAAGTCAGGAAGTATGTGATACAGGGAGATTTGGATATCTGGATTCAGAATTGGCTGGCTGACAGAAGGCAGAGAGTGGTTGTAGTTGGAAAGCATTCTGCCTGGAAAACAATGTTGAGTGGGCTCCTGCAGTGCTCTGTTCTTGGGCCTCTGCTATAAATGACTTGGATGAGGAGGTTCAGAGTGGGTTAGTAAATTTGCCGATGACACAAAGGTTGGAGGTGTCGTTGATAGTATAGAGGGCTACTGCAGGCTGCAGTGCAACATAGACAGGATACAGAGCTAGGCTGAGAAATGGCAGATGGAGTTCAACCTGGATAAATGCGAAGTGATGCATTTTGGAAGGTCAAACTCGAATGCTGAATATAGGGTTAAAGACAGGATTCTTGGCACTGTGGAGAAACAGCGGGATCTGGGTGTGCAAGTACATGGGTCCCTCAAAGTTGCCACCCAAGTGGTTATTAAGACAGCATATGGTGTTTTGGCTTTCATTAACAGGGGGATCGAGTTTTGCTGCAACTCTACAAATCCCTGGCAAGACCACACTTGGAATATTTGTCCATTTCTAGTCACCCTACTATAAGAAAGATACAGAGGTTTTGGAGAGGGTTCAAAGAAGGTTTACCAGGATGCTGCCTGGACTGGAGGGCTTGCCTTATGAAGAAAGGTTGAATAAGCTCGGACTTTTCTCTCTGGAGAGAAGGAGGAAGAAAGGAGACCTGATCGAGGTCTACAAAATAATGAGAGGAATAATAGAGCCAATAGCCAGAGACTTTTCCCCAGGGCAGGATTGACTGGTACGAGAAGTCATAGTTCGAAGATACTCGGAGAAAGATATCAAGGAGATGTCAGAGGTAGATTCTTTACACAGAGAGTTGTGAATGCATGGAATGCGTTGCCAGCTGAGGTGGTGGAAGCAAAGTCATTGGGGCATTTAAGCGACTGCTGGACATGCACATGGGATAGCAGTAAGTTGAGGGGTGCGTAGGTTAAGTTACTCTGTTTTACATGAGGATTAAGTCTTGGCACAACATCGTGGGCCTAAGGGCATGTTCTGTGCTGTACTTTTCTATGTTCAATATTCTAATTCTGGCTAAGATTTGCTTTCCCAAAATGCAGCACCTCACATTTATCTAAATTAAACTCCACCTGCCACTTCTCAGCCTTTTTTGTGTATCTTCTTTGCAGCCGTAACTTTGTATTCCTTGCTCTGTCAATATAATGTTTGTATGTTATGATCTGCCTGTACTGTTCACAAAACTAGATTTTTCACTGTACCTAGGTACATGTGACAATAATAAATCAAATCAAATCCAATCAGTCAACTCTATCTGACAAATTTTGGCCCATTAACTTAATTTATTCACATCCATTTGTCAATTTCTTACCTCTACATTCCAGCTTACTTTCTGATTTATTTTGGTTTCATCTGCAAATTTGGCTGTAGTACATTTAATCACTGCATCCGTCATTTATAACTAGTAGGGACCAGAGGACCAAACTAGTTTCAACTTGCCAACTAGAAAAGGACCCAATTATTCCAACTCTCAGTTTTCTGTTGGTTAGACAATCCTCCATTCAGGCTTATATGATCTTATCTTGTTTATAATCCTTTTGTGCAGCACCTTATAAAATGTTTCATGGAAATCTAGATATATCAGATCTACAAGAACCCCATTATTGATTTTGTTTGTCATGTGTTTGAAGAACTCTAGCAAATTAGTCAAACATGACTTAGCTTTCATAAAACCATACTGACTCTGATGGCTTGTGATTTGACTTTTCAAATGCTTCATTACTATATCCCTAATAATGGATTCCCAACAATTTCCATATGCTAACTGGTCTGTAGTTTCTTACTTTTGACGTCTTCCCCTTTTTTTTTGAAAAAAGGTACTACATTAGCACTTTTCCAATCCACTGGAACCGTTCCAGAATCCAAGGAATTTTGGAACATTACAACCAGTGAATCATCCATCCAACCAGAAACCCCAGTCGGATTTGCCAGCACTTGGCAACATATTTTCACCCATTGATAGGCACTCTGTGTCCAATTAAGGTCTTTCCTTGTTTCCAATCCCCTTCACCTATTATTCCAGCATACCCTTCCCCTCTTGTATTCACTCCATCAGCCTTCTTTGCTCAAAGGAAAACATCCCAGCCTATCTCATCTCTCTTGATTGCACTAGCCCCAGATCCTGGTGAATCTCTTCTTCACGCTGTTGTGTAATCACATCCTTGCTATAGTGTGACAACCAGATTATGTACAAATTCCAGCTGAGATCTAACTAACATTCTGTTGCATCCTGGTGAAATTCCCACTGTTATACTGGCAGTGTCCTCCACTCTTAGTGGCACTAGTAGTGCTGAATATCTGCCCACCTAAGTCCCTGATTGAAATGTATTGATATTAAGCTTCTCAGGGAAAAGTGGCACAGATCATCTATTGATTCTTTGAGCATTGGGTAAGAATTCCATGGTCTTGGTTGAAACTGGTCGACATTGTAGAATTTGATGGACATGAATTCTTGTTTCAGGACTTTACAGTTAAATTGATCTAGTATCAAAGATAACTAAAAGAGGGGATTAAGGAACCACATCATTATCTCAGAACTCAGATGTTGCAACACTGGGCTCTGTAGTGTCCATGGTTTTGTCACTGTAAGTATTGCTTTGGAGTTTATATTAGACAGGCATATAGGGCTCAGTACCACCCAGATGCCATCTTGGTTAGCGTATTAGTACAGGTGGTAGAAGAATGGGCAGGAATTGGACATTGTGATGTCAATCAGTGTGTTACACTGATTTGTCGATACACTTTTAAAAATCACTGCTTAGCTATTTGTTTCTCTTAAACTCACATAACAGAGAAGTTGCTGGTCAGACAGGTATAGGGAAGGGTTGGAAGAGGACTCTCAGAAGAAGCCATATCTATCCGTGGTCTTCTAGGATCATTTTTCATACTGGAGGAGAAAGTGAGGTCTGCAGATGCTGGAGATCAGAGCTGAAAATGTGTTGCTGGAAAAGCGCAGCAGGTCAGGTAGCATGCCCGAAACGTCGAATTTCCTGTTCCTTGGATGCTGCCTGACCTGCTGCGCTTTTCCAGCAACACATTTTCAGCTCATTTTTCATACTGCCATCTGAGCAGGAGCAATGAATGTATCGGTGCTTTGTGAAAGAAGTACTCATAGAACTCTGCCACATCTTCAAACCAGACCCTAGGCCTCTAGGTCAGGTGAGGAAGGCACTGTCAGTGACTGTGAAGGTGACTGTATACCCAAATTTGTAATGTTTTTATCTAACATATGTGACATGGGTCAAGTTCCCAGTTTGACATTCATGGCTACATCAAAGGAGAGGCAAAGGGTCTATGTGCGAGGGTGGGGAGTTAATTATATTAGCTGTTTCTTTCCATCATTCCAGGGATGTGAACATTGCTGGCAGAGCATACTTTTGTTGTCCATCTCTAATTTGTCTTTGAGACATGAGCTGTCTTCTTGAACTGCAACAGGTCATGTGGTGCAGTTTCATCCCTGGTCCAATTATGATTGCAGATAATGGGAATACCAGATAAGTCTGATCTGACAGTGAAATCTGGCTTGTAGATAATAAGTTTTATTTTCATAGTTTGGTTCCTTTTGTAACTAGTCACTGAATAAACTTGCATGATACTATGAATTTTCTTTTGACAAAGGAACACAATTTATTAAATAAAAGAAAAATTATAAAACTATCTATGACAACTTAAAACTGTCTTAACTTCAAAGCCAAAAACGAACATTCAACCTCTTCCCAAGCAATATTCTTTACAGATACTCAAACCCTATCTTAACTTGAATATTTATTACTCAACTTACTTTTTCCAGTCCAGTTGACCTAGATTTCTTTTCAGTCCTCACAATCTGAACTTCTTTTCAGTTCTCACAACCTAAACATTTATACAAAGATCTCTCTTCTTAGAGATTTTCTTACCAGTGAAAATTCTTAGTCTGGAGATTTTGACAAACAACCTATCCTTCTGCTGATATGAACCGTTCTTCTGAACTGAAAGCTAACTCTGACCTCTGACTATCTGTCTTTTTGGTGTCATAAAATTCAACATTGTAAACTTTCAGGAATTAATTCACCAGGTACCCAATGAAGGCACTTGAACTAAATCATGTGTTTTCTTGGAAATTATGTATTTAGTTCGCTGTTCCAAGTAACTTTCTGATCTACTGAAGAAAGCAAGTAATTTACAATCACAGAACTGAAACCAATATCTACCTTTTCTTTGAGATCCAAATTCCAAATGTTGATAATGTTTAATAAACTTTTATACTCTTTATATGATGGAAGTTGTAGGATTTTAAATTGGTGAGAGTGATGAAGCAGGAAATTTGAAGATTATAGTGTTCTGATCTGCCGGCTGTCCTTGTACTTCTAGTTGGTGGCGATCATGGATTAGTAGGTAATATTAAGTAAGTCATCAGTTTTGGTTATGTTTAAAGTACATCTTGTAACTGGTGCACTCTGTGTTCTAGAGAGTCATAGAGTTTTTACAGCACAGAATGAGGGCCTTCAGCCCATCATGTCTATATCAGTCATCAAACATCCATTCATTCTCTTCCCATTTTCTAGCCTTTGACCCATACCCTCGTATGCATGATGTTTCAAGTGTTCATGCAAATAGTTTGAAAATGTATTGATGACTCTTCCCCTCCCACCTATTTAGGCAGTGAGATACAGATATCTACATCCCTCTGTGTATAAAAGGCTTTCCTCAAATCTCCTCTAAACTTCTTGCTCCTTTCCTTAAAACTGTCTTCCCTGGTTATTGATACATCTACGATGGGAAAAGTTTCCCCTATCTACCCTTCTCTGCCCTCGGAACTTTGTGTGCCTCAATCCAATCCCTCCCTCAGCCTTCTTTGCTCAAAGGAAAATAACCCTAGTTTGTCTCATCTCTTTGATTGCACTAGCCTCAGATCCTGGTGAATCTCTTCTTCACGCTGTTGTGCAATCACATCCTTGCTATAGTGTGGCAAACAGATTGTGTACAAATTCCAGCTGAGATCTAACTAACATTATATATAATTCCATCATAACTTCCCTGCTCTTCTACTCAATGCCTTGACTAATAAAGTCAAGTATCCCACTTGTTGTCTTAGCTACCTTATGTTCTTGTCCAGGTGCCTTCAGGGATATATGGAGAGACACACCAAGTTCCCTATGGCTCTCTGTACTTCCTAAATTCCAACCATTTATTGTGTATTCTCTTGACTCGCTCGTTCTCCCAAAATGCAAAATTCTCACTTTTCAGGATTAAATTCCATTTGCCACCATTCAGTCCATCTGACCAGCCTGTCTATATCATCGAACATTGTCCAGCCAGATCTGCTACTGTGTGCCAGAAATGGAGGGAGGTAATGTCGAATGTGGTGCCAGTCAAATTGGCTGCTTAGTCCTGGGTAATATTATATTTCTTAAGTATTAGTGGAGCTACACTCATCCAGGAAAGTGTGGAGTATTCCTTATGGATAGCAGATAGGCTTTTGGGAGTCAAGAGCTCAGTCTTACCTTAATATTATAACCCACTCAGCAATTATTGCCTCAATATTTCTTCAGTTCAATTTCTGGTCAATGATAAACCCCAGGATGTTGACAGTAGTGGATTCAGTAGTGGTAATGCCATTGTATGTTGAGTGGGTGGTGGTTACTTTCTCCCTTGTCATAGATGGTTATTATCTGACACTTCTGTGGCATCAATCCCACCTGTTGTTTTTCAGCATTAGCTTGAATGTTATTTATTGTCCTACTGTTTCAAGGTATGGGCTACTTCAGTATTGAAAGAGTTGCAAATCATACAATCATTGTGAAACATCAACAAACTTCCTAACTGCTTACTTAGGTTGAATGGAAAGTCACTGGTGAAGCAGTTTGTAATGATTGCAATTGGGTCAGCCAGCTCAACCTGAAAGAATGATGCTGATGATTGTGTAATCATCTGAGATCAAAGCCATTTTTGACCTGATGATGGGCATAGAGGCAATTGAAAATGGGAGGGCTTTGGGCACAATGTTGAAAACCTTCTGCAGCAATATCCTGGGATGATAGGCCCCAACAACACAAATATCTTTCTTTGTTCTAGACACTATCCACCACACCACCAACCTTCATGTCATCAGCAAACTTACTAAACCACTCTTCCACTTCCTCATCCAAGTCATTTCTAAAAATTACAAGGAGCATAGGTCCCAGAACCAATCTATGCAGAACATCACTGGTCACCAAGATCTATGCTGAATACTTTCCATCTACCACCACTCTCTGCCTTCTATGGGCCAGCCAATTCTGTATCCAGACAGACAGGTTTCTTGTATCCCATGCCTCCTTTATTTCTGAATGAGCCTAAATGCCTTGCTAAAAATCCATGAACACCACATCACTGCTCTACCTTCATCAACGTGTTTTCTCACATCCTCAAATAATTCAATAAGGTTTGTGAGGCATGACCTGCCCCTCACAAAGCCATGCTAACTACCTTTAATCAAACTCTAATAAACACTCGAGCTGCAGGACGTAGGGTATTTACCATGATAAAGGGTTAAAGAAAATGGAGAATTGACATACATGGGTCATTTTTGACTGGCAAAATGTGGCCAGTGGAGTATCATAGGGCTGCAGTTATATCCAACTTAGATCAAGGAAGAAATGGATGAAGAGATCAAATGTATAATTGCTAAATTTACTGATGATACAAAAGTAGGTAGGAAATTAAGTTGTGATCAGAATATAAGGACTAAATGAGTGGACAAACATTTGACAAATGCTGAATAATGTGGGACAATGTGAACTTGTCCACATTGGCAGGAAGAATAGACAGGCAATGTAGAATTCTGAGGCACAGAGGGGTCTAGGCCCTGGCACAGGAAGCTCAGAAGTTAATATACAAGTAACAGCAATTGATTCGAAAGATAAATAAAAAGTTGTCTTTTATTGCTCGGGAAATAGATAACAGCAGGATATTTTGCTATAGCTGTACAGGCCTCAGTGAGATCACACCCTCAGTCCTATGAACAGTTTTGGTCCCTTTATTTAAAACAAAAGGGATATAAACACATTCCAAGTGGGGGTTTGGAAAAGGTTCACTTTACGCATTATTGGGAAAGGCTAGGACTAGGCAATTTGGTTTAAAAACCAGTCTCAGTTTCCCATTTAAAACAGTGAAGAGGATAAATTTTTCTCAGTATCACAAGATTTTGGAACTCTTTTCCAAGAGTGCAGTGGAGGTCGAATTAATAAATATTTTTAAGGTAGAGACAGGTAGATTCTTCATTCATAAGGGTGTCAAAGGTTATCATGTAGGTGTGAAACTGTGGCCAAAGTCAAATCAGCCATGATCTTTCCTCAATAGCAGAGCAGGTTTGTGAGAATGCCTGTATCTGCTAATTCGAATATTCATTCAGTTATTGCTAGGTATGTGTGTAACATAAGTGTCATGTTCCACTTAGACAAAATCTAAATATTATCTAAAACTTAATTGATGTGGACATAGACTGCTTCAGTATCTGAAGTGTCATAAATATTACTGAATATTGTGCAATTATCACTGAAAAAACCTACTTTTGGCCTCATGGCAGAAGAAAAATAGACAGGACAGTTAAAAAGATGCTTGCCACACTTCCTTCCATTGCTCAGTCCTTTGAGTATAGAAGTTGGGACATTATGTGGGTTGTACATGACATTGGTGAGGCCTCTTCTGGAATATTGTGTCCAGTTCTAGTCGCCTGTTATAAGAAGTATATTATCAAGCTGGAGAGAGTTCAGAAGAATCTTGCCAGGATGTTGCTGGGTATGGAAGGTTTGAGATATAAAGAAGGGCTAGATAGGCTTGGACATTTTTTGTTGGAGCTTAGAAGGTTGAGAGATGACCTGATAGAAGTTTATGAAATAATAAAAGATATAGAAAGAGTTGATGGGTAATTGTCTTTTTCCCTATGATGGGGACTTTCAAGACTAGGGACACATTTTTTAAGGTGAGAGGAGAAGAGACTTTTAGAGTGAGAGGAGAGAGATTTAAAAAAAGACATCAGAGGCAATTTTTTTACACAGGGTGATTGATTCACTTGTGAATGAACTTCCTGAGGAAATGGTAGATGCGGTACAGTTAGTACGTTTCAAAGACATTTGGATAAATAGAAAATGTTTGGAGGGATATGGGCTAGGAGTAGACAGGTGGGACTACTTCAGTTTGGGATTATGTTTAGCATGGTCAGACTGGAGGGTCTGTTTCTGTGCTGTACGACTGTACAATTCTATTACTTTATGAAAAATCATTGATGAACCAGCTGAGGATAGTTGGACACTGAAAACCTTTTGTCTAATATCCTGGGATGATTGGGCTGCAGCAGCTCAACTACCTTCCTCTGTGCTAAATATAAATACAACTAGTGGAGAATTTCTCCTGATTGTCACTAACTTTAATTATGCAAGGGCTCCTTAATACCACATTCAGTGTCAAATTATTTATACAAATCAAGGGCCACAATGGTTGAAGAAGACAGCTCACCACCACCTTTTCAATGGGAATTAGAATGCCCATAAAAAGCTGGGCTTTGCAGAAATGCTCACATCCCAAGGATGAGTTAAAATGAATTAGAATGGATTGTGGTGATGAAAGAGGCCACGAGAAATGAAAGTTTACAGCATTCCTGCCACTTTAGGAAGATCTACTTAAGTAGCTCTTTTGGCCACTGGAGAGGAGAGATATGCACCTTCTTCCCTGCTGTTGTAAAAGTAGCATGATGGCAAGAAGAGAATGAGCAGTCAGCCTACACCTTCTTTCACCATTTTACAACACCTCTCATCTTCCCCGTATTCCCATCACGTCCCTAAGTGCTGGTAACATTCAGTCTAATATTTGAAATTTGCAAGAGATTTCTAAACTAGCAAATAGCTTTGGTAACAAAGGTATTTTTCTTGTTTGTGTTCACAGAATTGATTGAGATAAAAAAGTCAACAAAAGTAAGAATACCAGGTAAATATCCAGCACAATGGTTTTGATTTTGCTAACTTGATCGAGAATGTAAGGAGATGTTGGAAAAATTCAATTTGTTTTCTCTGGAGCAGGAGAGGCTGAGGGGTGACTTCGTAGAAGTCTATACTATTATGAGATGCTTCAAAAGAGTTGATGGTCAGAATCATTTTCCCAAGGTTGAAAAGCTTAAAACTCAGAAACATGCATTTAAGGTGAGAGGGGGAAAGTTCAAAGGAGATGTGAAGAACAAGTTCTTTACACAGAAAGTGGTAGGAGTGTGCAACGTGCTGATGGGGGTGGTGGTGGAGGTAGATACGATAGAGGTATTTAGAGACTTTTAGATAAGCACACAATCATGCAAGGAATGGAGGGATATGAACCAAAGGCAGGCAGAAGAGATTAGCTTAATTTGGCATCATATTCGGCACAACATCATGGGACAAAGGGCTCATTCCTGTGCTGCACTGTTTTATGTTCTATGTTCTAGGTCTTGATTGATTTCACCCTAGTGTCCTGAAATATCTCAACTGAGATAGTAGATGTATTGGTTTTATTTTTTTAATCAGAAGTCACACAATACCAGGTTATAGTCCAACAGGTTTATTTGAAATCATAAGCTTTCAAAACACTGCCCCTATGTCAGGTGAAGTGGAGAGAAGCGCACAGGCACAGAATTTATAGTTGGAGACATAATTTCAAGATAATTCCAGGTTATTAAGAGTGTCAAAAGATAGTAAAAATGGTGTGAGTGGAGTGTTGACAGGCTGAATAACAAATCCTCCAAGGGAGTATACGCCTGTGAGAGAGAGAGAGAGAGAGAGAGAGATAGAGGGTCTGTGTAAATGTATGTTTGTGTGAGAGAGTGTGTATGTGTGTATCCATGTGTGTGAATGTGTATGTGAAAGTATATAATGTGGGTGGGTCACCTGTAATGTGACATGAACCCAAGGTCCAATTGACGCCATCCTCAAGGGAAGCTGTCCTCAAGGAACATGGCTATCAGCCTCTGCTTGGTAACTCTGTTGTTGAGTGTCCCAACATCTGCCTTGGAGGATGTCTACTCAAAGATCTATGGCTGAATGTCTTTGATGCTGAAGTGTTCTCCCACTGGGAGGGAACATTCCTTTCTGGCGATTGCTGCAAGGTGTCCATTCATCCTTGTTGTAGTGTCTGCTTGGTCTCGCCGATATACCGTGCCTCTTTGCCTGCTGCGTATGAAGTAGATATAATTGGCCATGTCATAATCGGCAACAATGTCCTGTTCCTGAGTGAATACTGACGAAAAGCATTCATTCAGTGTCTCCCCAATCTCTTCAGCCTCCACGCACAACTTCCCACTACTATCCTTGACTGGACCTATTCCTACCCTAGTCATTCTTTTATTCCTGACATACCTATAGAAAGCCTTTGGGTTTTCTCTAATCCTACCAACCAAGGACTTTTCATGTCCCCTCCTTGCTGCTCTTAGCTCTCTCTTTAGATCCTTCTTGGCTACCTTATAACTCTCAATCGCCCAATTGAACCTTCACGCCTTATCTTTACATAGGTCGCCTTCTTCCCTTTAACAAGGGATTCCAATTCCTTATTAAACCACGGCTCCCTCACACGACCCTTTCCTCCCTGCCTGACAGGTACATACTTATCAAAGACACTCAATAGTTGCTCCTTGAACAAGCTCCACAAGTTAGTTTAAACCCCCCCAAAGAGCACTAGCAAACCTTCCCCCAAGGATACTGGTGCCCCTCAGGTTCAGGTGTAGACTATCCTGTTTATAGAGGTCCCACCTTCCCCAGAAAGAACCCCAGTTATCCAGATACCAGAATCCCTCCCTCCTGCACCATCCCTGTAGCCATGCATTTAACTGTTCTCTCTCCCTATTCCTCGACTTTTTATCACGTGGCACGGGTAACAAAACAAAGACTAACAACTCTGTTTATTCTAACTCTGAGCTTCCAACCTAGCTCCCTGAAAGCCTGCCTAACATCCTCATCCCTCTTCCTACCTATGTCGTTGGTGCCAATGTAGGCCACGACTTCAGGCTGCTCCCCCTCCCCCTTAAGGACCCGGAAAACACGATCAGAGACGTCACGTACCCTTGCACCTGGGAGACAACATACCAATCATGAGTCTCTCTCGCCCCGGCAAAACCGCCTATCTGTGCCCCAAAGCGACATGTTCAACCTCTCTCTTTCTCCCTATTCCTCACCTCACTAGCATATGGCATGGGCAAGAAATCAGAGATAACAACTCTGTTTGTCCTAGCTCTTAGCTTCCACCCTAGCTCCTTGAATTTCTGCCTTAAATTCCCATCTATCTTCCTACCTATGTCGTTGGTGCCTATGTGGACCACGACTTGGGGCTGCTCCTCCTCTCCTGCAAGGATCCTGAAAACACGATCAGAGACATCATGAATCCTGGCACATGGATGGCAACACACCAACCGTGAGTCTCTCTCATTCCCACAGAACATCCTGTTTGTACCCCTAAATATGGAGTCCCCATTGACTAATTCTCTGCTCCACTTCACCCTTCCCTTCTGATCAACAGGGACAGACTCAGTGCCAGAGACCTGTGGCCCATTGCTTACCCCGATAAGTTCCGCCCCCCACCCCAACAGTATCTAAAACAGTATACTTGTTGTTGAGGAAACAGCCACCAGGGGTCCCTGCACCGCCTGTCAGTTCCCTTTCCATCCCCTGACGGTAACCCATCTACCTTTTTTTACCTTCCTGTAACTCCTCTCCATAACCCCTTCAGTCTCCCAAATGATCCGAAGTTCATCCAGCTCCAGCTCCAGTTCCCTAACACGGCTTTTAAGGAGCTGAAGATGGGTGCACTTCCCGCAGATGCAGTCAGCAGGGACAGTAATGGTGGCCCTTACCTCCCATGTTTTGCAGGAGGAACATTCAACTGCCCTAATCTCCATTCCCACTACTCTAACTTCCTAACGAGCCTACTGAAAACTAAAAGGGAGGAAAAAAAAGACTGGTCGCCTTATTAATCTGGCGCACAGAACCATTTTTTTTGTTGAGAGGAGGAGGATGGGTAGGAGACACAACCCAAGTAGGGTTTCCGGTAAAGCAACAGCCCAAATGTAAAGCCTCACTTACCCAGCAGTCCTGTGTCTACTCCTGCAAAGCGTGTGCTCTGCCTATACACAAGGTAAGTTTTTAAAACTTTACTCTTATCCTCCCATCTGGCCTCTGGCCTTCGTTGTCACTCTTCTTACTGCAACTGCTGCCGAGAAAATGAAGAATGCTGAACTCTTGAGGTAAGTTTTTCAACTATACTCCTACCCTCCCATCTGGTCTCTGGTCCTCGCTGTCCCTCCTCTCAATTCAACTGGTGCCGAGTTGCTCTCATTAGTCCACATTAATCACTGAGTCTCTCGTTAGTTGCCTGAGTAAGGAGCAGAGATTCCAAAAGCTTGCTATTTCAAATAAAGCTGGTGGACTATAACCTTGTATCAAGTGATTTTTGACTTTGTCTAACGCAGTCCAACACTGGCACCTCTACATCATGCTCAGGGGAAGTTAGAGTTGGGTAACAAATAGGCTTTTCAGCAATGTTCTTATCCCAAGGATGAGTTAAAATTAATAGGTGTATTATGAGATAAAAGGAATCAAATTGGAGGTTCATGCTTCCTGTACTTCGGCAGTGGTGAGAAGAATTCTGTCTGGCTACTTCAGTAGCCCATTTGACCACTTTATAGAAGGGAGGTGCACTTTCTTCCTTGCTGCTGGCAAATGGTGTGGGTGTCAGAAAAATATGGACAGTCTAACCAATACCCATCCTCACCATTTTGCAGCACACTGCCTGAACTAACCTTTTTGTCTGTTTTTCTCTCTTTTTGTCTCTCTCTCTCTCTCAAAGTCCCATTTCAAAGGACTATTAACACTCAGCCTATCACTTAGAATTTGTTCTGAACCACTGTGATGCAATGATTTTGTTAACCAAGACATTTCTCTTGTGTCCACACAGAACTGATTAAGAAAAAGAAGCCAACAGAAGTAGCAGCACCAGGTGAATATCCAGCAGAATGTTGTTGCTTTTGCTAACTTGCCAACTCAGAACATGTAATGACTAAAATCTGACACATCCTGAATGGCATCATTCCAGCATTTTTAAAAAAAAGTCCTGCTGAGATAGTAGCTTTATTGGTTTTATTTTTTCCTAAACCCCTCACTTATGGAATTAACAGATTAAATTAGAAAATAGTGAATAAGAGTGCTTGACTCAAGAAAGGATGCAGACATGTTAGAATCTACTATTAAGGAGGTTATCGCAGGTACTTAGAAAATCACAATGCAATCAGGCAAAGGCTACATGGTTTTATGAAAGGGGAATTATGTTTAAATAACTTATTAGAGTTATTTGAGGAAGTGAAAAGCAATGAGGATAAAGGGTTACTGGATGACAGAGGAGGTCATTGGGGCCAAATGGCCTGCTTCAATCCTAATTCATGCATTGATATAGTTATTGTCTGGCACTCATGTCACACAAATGTTATGTACCATATAGCCGAAGCTTATGCTTTGTCCATATTCACATTCACATTGCTACATCTTACAATGATATCTGAAGAGTGGCAAATAACATAAAATATTGTGTAATCACTAGTGAACAGCCCAACTTCTGACCTTATGAGAAAGAGGTCACAGATGAGGCAACTAAAGATGGTTGTGCACTGCTCAAGCACGTTTGTAGCAGATTTGTGGGATGATTAGCCACTCCAAAAAACATGACCATTCCAATAAAAGCAAAATATTGCAGAAGCTGGAAATCTGAAATAAAAGCAGTGCTGCAGAAACTCAAAAGGTCTGGCAGCACCTGTGGAAAGAGAAGAACAGACTTAATGTTGTGAGTACTGAAGAAAATTCAGTTGGCACTCAAAACATTGAGGCTGTTTTTCTTTCCACAGTTGCTGCTAATCCTGCTCAGTTTCTCCAACACTTTTATAACATGACTATTCTGTTTTGTATTGGATCAATGTCCAACGGGAGGAGAGTTTCTCCTAGTCCTTGGAAACTTTATGGGGAAGGAATGCAATGTTGCCAAATTATTTCTGGGTGTACCTATGCCTCATGGGCTACAGTGGTTCAAGAAGACTGTTCGCCACTACAGGTACGTAAGTGCCTAAGTTCGTAAGAAATAGGAGCAGAGCTAGGCCATTCAGCCATTGGTCTGCCATCCAGTCATGGCTGATATGTTTCTCACCCCCATTTTCCTGCCTTTTCTGCAATTACCAATTAAAAATCTGTCTCACTTCTCTTTAAATTTACTCATTGTCCCAGCATCCGTTGCACTTTGGGTAGTGAATTCCACAGAGTCACAACTCTTTGGGAGAAGTAGTTTCTCCTCAACTGTGTTTTAAATTTGCTCCCCCTTATCCTATGACCTCTCACCCTAGAATGCCCCACAAGAGGAATCATCCACTCCACATCTACTTTATCCATACCTTTTATCATCTTGAATACCTCCATTTGATCTCCCTTTATTCTTCTGTATTCCAGAGAATAAAGTAGTTCTTCCGATAAAAATAATACCCAGAAATAATTTTAAATAAGAAGGCAAAAGGGATGGGTAAGGAATTTAAGATAATTATAATCGACATGAAAAGGTCATTGAAGTAATTATGTATTGCTGAAAGAAGACACATTTTGTTGAGATCTCTTGCATTCATCAGGGCAATTTGTAAGAATACAAGTTAAGGGGAACCAAGAGTCAACCAAAATCAGAGTCAACTTGCCTGGTTTAAAATTTAAAATTTAACCTGCCAGTTAATAAATGATGCATTCTCCATAGCAATGCTTTATTAATCTGAATCCATTAGACCATAAGACACAGGAGTGGAAGTAAGGCCATTTGGCCCATTGAGTACACTCCACCATTCAATCATGGTGATGGGCTTTTCAATGCCACTTACCTGCACTCCCCCTTATCCCTTAATTCCTTGAGAGATTAAGAGTTTATCAATCTCTGCCTTGAAGACATTTAACATCCTGGCCTCCACTGCACTCCATGGCAATGAATTCCACAGGCCCCCTATTCTCTGGCTGAAGAAATGTCTCCTAATTTCGGTTTTAAATTAACTCCTCTAAGTCTAAGGCTGTGCCCATGTATTGTGCAATGAACCAGAATTGATCAGGGAGCTCGAAGGGAAGGATCCATTGGGAAGTAGTGACCATAATACTACTGCAATTTGAGAGGGAGAGGGTACAATTGGAAGTGACAATATTTCAGTTGAATAAAGGGAACTATGGAGCTATGAGGGAGGAGCTGGCCAAAGTTCAATGGTGCAAGTCCTTAGCTGGGATGACAGTGGAGGAACAATGGTGGATATTTCTGTGTATAATGCAGAAGTTGCAGGATCAGTTCATTCCAAAAAGGAAGAAAGATCCCAGGAGGAAGCATGGGTGGCCGTGGATGATGAGGGAAGTTAAGAAACATATAAAGTTAAAAGAGAAAAAGTATAACATAGCAAAGATAAGTGGGAAAACAGAGGAGTGGGAAGCTTTTAAAGAATAACAGAGGATTACTAAGAAGGAAATACGCAGAGAAAAAATGAGGTACAAAGGTAAACTGGCCAAAAATATAAAGGAGGATAGTAAAAGCTTTTTTAGGTATGTGAAAGGCAAAAAAATGGTTAAGACTAAAATTGGGCCCTTGAAGACAGAAACAGGGGAATATATTACGGGGAACAAAGAAATGGCAGAAGAATTGAATTGGTACTTCAGATCTGTGTTCACTGGGGAAGACACAAACAATCTCCCTGAAGTAACAGTGGCTGAAGGACCTGAACTGAAGGGAATTTATATTTGCCAGGAATTGGAGTTGGAGAGACTGTCGGGTCTGAAGGTTGATAAGTCCCCTGGACCTGATGGTCTACATCCCAGGGTACTGAAGGAGGTGGCTCAAGAAATTGTGGATGCGTTGGTGATTATTGTCCAGAGTTCTATAGATTTGGGATCAGTTCCTGCGGATTGGAGGGTGGCTAATGTTGTACCACTTTTTAAGAAAGGTGGGAGAGAGAAAGCAGGAAATTATAGCCCAGTTAGTCTGACCTCAGTGGTGGGAAAGATGCTGGAGTCAATTATAAAGGATGAAATTACGACACATCTGGATAGTAGTAACAGGATAGGTCAGAGTCAGCATGGATTTATGAAGGGGAAATCATGCTTGACTAATCTGCTGGAATTTTTTGAGGATGTAACTCTGAAGATGGACAAGAGAGATCCAGTAGATGTAGTGTACCTGGACTTTCAGAAAGCTTTTGATAAAGTCCCACATAGGAGGTTAGCGAGCAAAATTAAAGCACATGGTATTGGGGGCAAAGTACTAACTTGGATTGAAAGTTGGTTGGCAGATAGGAAACAAAGAGTAGTGATAAACAGCTCCATTTCAGAATGGCAGGCTGTGACCAGTGGGGTACCGCAGGGATCAGTACTGGGACCGCAGCTTTTTACAATATATATTGATGATATAGAAGATCGTATTAGTAATAACAATAACAAATTTGCTGATACTAAGTTGGATGGCAGGGTGAAATGTGAGGAGAATGTTAGGAGATTACAGGGTGACCTGGACGGGTTGGGTGAGTAGTCAGATGCATGGCAGATGCAGTTTAATGTGGATAAATGTATGATTATCCACTTTGGCAAGAATAGGAAGGCAGATTACTACCTCAATGGAATCAATTTAGGTAAAGGGGCAGTACAGAGAGTTCTGGGTGTTCTTGTACACCAGTCAATGAAGGTAAGCATGCAGGTACAGCAGGTAGTGAAGAAGGCTAATAGCATGCTGGCCTTCATAACAAGAGGGATTGAGTATAGAAGCAAAGAGGTACTTCTGGAGCTGTACAGGGCCCTGTGAGACCACACCTGGAGTACTGGGTGCAGTTCTGATCTCCAAATTTGAGGAAAGACATTCTGGCTATTGAGGGAGTGCAGTGTAGGTTCACGAGGTCAATTCCTGGAATGGCGGGACTACCTTACACTGAAAGACTGGAATGACTGGGCTTGTATACCCTTGAGTTTAGAAGAATGTGAGGGGATCTGATTGAGACACATAAGATTATTAAAGGATTGGACACTCTGGAGGCAGGAAACATGTTTCTGCTGATGGGTGAGTGCCGAACCAGAGGACACAGCTTAAAAATACAGGGTAGACCATTTAGGACAGAGATGAGGAGAAACTTCTTCATCCAGAGTGTGGTGGCTGTGTGGAATGCTCTGCCCCAGAGGGCAGTGGAGGCCCAGTCTCTGGATTCACTTAAGAAAGAGTTGGATAGAGCTCTCAAGGATAGTGAAATCAAGGGTTATGGAGATAAGGCAGGAACAGGATACTGATTAAGGATGATCAGCCATGATCATATTGAATGGTGGTGCAGGTTCGAAGGGCAGAATGGCCTACTCCTGCACCTATTGTCTATTGTCTATTCTCCTAGTATCCCCACCTGGTGAAAACAAATTCCCAGCGTCCATCCTTTCTAAGCTATGCATTATCTTGTAAGTTTCTATTATATTTCTCCTCAACCTTCTAAACTCTAATGAATACAATCCAAGGATCCTCAGCCGTCCATTGTATATTAGGCCTACCATTCATGTGAATATCTGCTGGACATGGTCCAGTGTCAATATGTCCCTTCCTGAGGTGTGGGGCCCAAAACTGGACACAATATTCTAAATGGGGCCTAACTCGAGCTTCAGAAAATCTCAGTAGCACATTGCTGCTTTAACATTACAAGCCTCTTGAGATAAATGGCAACATTACATTTGTTTTCTTAACCATGGACTCAACCTTTAGAGAATCTGGACTAGCACTCCCAGATCCCTTTGTACTTTGGCTTTATGAATTTTCTCACCGCTTAGAAAATAGTCCGTCCCTGTATTCTTTTTTCCAAAATGTAAGACCTTGCATTTGCTCACATTGAATTTCATCAGCCATTTCTTGCACCACTCTCCTGAATTGCCTAAATCTTTCTGCACTATCCTGACTCTCTTCTTGCTATTGGTTAGTCAATTCTCTATCTCAGTTAATATATTATATCTAACTTTTTGATCATGTCTTGTGTGGCACCTTATCAAATGCCTTCTGGAAATCCAAATATCTGTAGGATCCCCATTATCACCTTTGCTTTTTACATCCTAGAAGAACTTGCAAAGATTTATCAAACACAATTTAACCTTCATAAAACCATACTGACTCCTTGCATCAAGGAACCAATAGACATACCATACCTAGATTTCTAAATGGCATTCAATAAGGTGCTACCTAAATCATCTCTCAATAAGGTAAAAGCTTATCGTGTTCAAGATGATATGTTAGCATTGATTGAAGATGGATTAACTAATTAACAGAAAAAGAAAAATGTGAAAGCTGGACACTTTTCAGATGGCAAAATGTAACTAGTGGCTACCACAGTAATTCGTGCTGAGACCTCAAATGTTCACAATATATGGCAACTTGGATGGAACAACAGATTTTATTGTTACAAAGCTTACAACAAATATAGATATGAATGCAAGTTGTAATGAGGATAATAGAAGTCTTTGAAGGGCTACAAATAGAATTAGAGTGCACAAAAATATTGAGGTTGTCTACTTTCACAGGAAGATAGAAAAGCACAATACAAGTCATTCTGCTATAACACACGTTTTGTTAACGGTGGCTCAGTGGTTAGCATTGCTGCCTCACAGCACCAGGTTCCCAGGTTTGATTCCTGCCTCGGGGAACTGTCTGTGTAGAGTTTGCACATTCTTGCCGTGTCTGCGTGGCTTTCCTCCAGGTACTCTGGTTTCCTCCCACATTCCAAAGATGTGCAGGTCAGATGAATTGGCCAGGCTAAATTGCCCATAGTGTTAGGTGCATTAGTCAGAGGGGAAATGGGTCTGGGTGAGTTACTCTTTGAAAGGTCTGGTTGGGCCGAAAGGCCTATTTCCACACTGTAGGGAATCTAATCATAACAGGATTGACAAATTGTTTCTAAAGCATAAATTTTAAAGCATGTATTGGTTATAACACGATTCCAGTCCTGTTAGTTTACATGGTGCTGCTATTAAGTGATTTTCTTTTAATACAGGATTACATGAGAACAGAACTACCACATAATAACAGAACCAACTGTATTGTTTAAACAGAGAAAAACTGCAGAATGTTGCAGTCCAATGGGATCTGGGTGTCCTTTCACATGAATCACAGAAGACTTGCATTGTAGCACAGTGGGTATTTAACCAAACAAATAGAATGTTAGGCTTTAATGAAAGGGGAATGGAATATAAAAGTAAGCAAGTGTTATGACACCAACATAGGGCATTCATGAGATCATACCTGGAGGACTACAATCTATCATTTTGATCCCTTCACTTAAGGATTTGGAGGTGCCGGTGTTGGACTGGGGTGTACAAAGTTAAAAATCACACAACACCAGGTTCTAGTTCAACATGCAATTTTTGATAGAAAGTTGGACTCTACACATTTGTAATATATATTATTACAATAGCATATTATAATAGCAGCTGACTTTATTAATCAAGATATTTTTATAATGTCTGCAGAAATCGACATTGGACCTTCTCCTGAAATAATGATTAAGGAGGAGTCAATACCAGGTAAACTATCAGTTCTTATCATTGAGTTTGTGAATACAATGCAACCTGCAGATCTGCTGTGACTGAGTATAATTCATGTTAATTGTTGTGACTGAGCATAATTCATGTTAAGCAAGGTGAGAAGAGAAATGGAATCATTGAACCAAAGAGAAAAAAGAAATGAGGATAGGTACAAAGAATGTAAGGGCGGGAGACAAGAAAGAAAGGAGAAAAGTAAAAAGATGGACAGGGAGAGGGAACTTGGGAAGGGATATGTTACCAGGAGAACAGAAGAAAGTAGATGGAGGAGAGGGAACATGGACAGTTGGTGAAGAGAGAATGGGAAGAGCATGAGTTGGAGAGGGGTAGATGAAAGTAAACAAGCATATTTTATTGAAATGATGTTAAGTTACTTTTCCTTTTGTGAAACTTGTACTTCCTTTTCAATGAGATATAGAGTCTGATATTCTTAATGCAAGCCTTTCTATGTGTTGGAGGGTACGATGATGAGGAATGTGTGCCTACTCCATAACCTCTCAATTCAGCTCATTTGGGATTGTTTAATTCACTGATTAGAGGAAGAAGGAATTGTGCTGCTCAACCAATACTTTCTGTCTAAGGTGAAGAGTGGTAGGAACTCTGATGGAATTGTTTTCTGGCTCAGGTTTACTCGATGGAAAGGGGAAAGGATTTCTATCTCTGTCAGGAATTACAATTTTCAGAATATCAGGATTGGCACTTTTGAAGATGATAAAATATTTCTACTTCTAGAAGCTTCAATTACATTGCCCTTTAAAATAATTGCACAGAGGCCAGTATCCCGTCACCAAGTCACCCTTTACTTACAGTGTACTGTCCATAGGCTATGACCAGCCAGTCCCTAGACTGAGGAGACTTTCTGAATTTCCTGTTTACATGTGTCAGCCAACTGATTGGAGTAGTCAATGAGATCCATCTGGCCATGATTCCAATCACTACATCACTGCTTGCACCCTCCTTCTGGACTTGGACACAAGTGGAACCGAGCCAGTCTCTTGTGCCTGGAGCATCTTAGAGAGAGTTTCTTCCTCTTCTTCAGTGGTAAGGGTCTCGAGGCTGCATCCATTTATTCATGCTAGATGGAGGAGAGAACCCACAGTCTCTGACAGAATTGATGGAGGAGAGAATTCACAGTTTCTGTCTGTTCTGGGGGCCCAGATATGTTTCACTCTTGCAATGTTTTGTTCAGGACTGTCTCATCTACACAAACTTTGTATGTCATGGGACCTTACCTCATGTTGACTTCAGCTCATGCCCAAGCCCAGCCATTTTCATGGTTCCAGCACCAAACTTTGTCCCTTGAAATAAACTGTCTCTCTTGCTTGTGTCTGGCATTGGCATTCCAGCTGCCTGATGAAGTAGCAGCACTCCAAAAGCTTGTACTTCCGAATAAACTTGTTGGACTATAACCTGGTGTTGTGTGATTTTTAACCATTTCCAAGGCTGACCCTTTTTCAACAGCAGGTGTAAGATGGAAGCCAAGTTTCATATGACTTTTCTATAATAATTCACTGATTTAAGGAAAGAACTAAGCTCAGGTACAGACTTGGGAGGTCATGCACATTTATCTTGCAATGGGTGTAACCTGGCTTTATCAACTCCAAAGCCTAAGTAGGTCACTTGGGCACCTGGAACACACATTTTTCCCTTCTAAGGCATATGCCCATCTGGAAGAAATGTTTCAGCACTATGTCCAAGTTCTTCAAGTGTTCTTTATTGGTTTTCCTAGCTATTAACACATCAGCCAGATAAATGGAAACCTGAGGTCACTCTTGTAAAATGTTCTCCATCGTCCACTAGAAAAGGGCACATGGGGCAGCACAGTGGCTCAGTGGTTAGCACTGTTGCCTCACAGCGCCAGGGACCCGGGTTCGACTCCAGCCTCGGGTGACTGTCTGAGTGGAGCTTGCAATTATCTCCATATCTGCGTGGGTTTCCTCCAGGTGCTCCGGTTTCCTCCCACAATCCAAAGATGTGCAGGTGAATTGGGCATGCTAAACTGCCCATAGTCATAGGTGCATTAGTCAGGGGTAAATATAGGATAGGGGAATGGGTCTGGGTGGGTTACTCTTTGGAGGGTCTGTGTGGACTTGTTGGGCTGAAGGGCCTGTTTCTATACTGTAGGAAATCTAATCTAATCTAATGAAACCCAAAATGGCACTCTTGTATATTAAGGCACTCCTTATCTCGTCATACTGGCTCATGTCCACCTTCGTGAAGGACATACCCGTGCCCGCTAAGTTTTGTATACAAGCCCCCTGTGTGAAGGATTGTGTATTTATCCAACTATGACAAGCAATTTACTGTTTGCTTAAAATCCCCACAAACGCAAACCTAACCATTAGGCTTCACAATTGCTACAACCGGAACTGCCCATTCCGCAAACTGGACCAGTTTGATGAATTCTTTCACTTTCCCGCTCCCTGATTTCCACCTTTACCTTTGCCCACAAGGTAAATGGCACTGGGCTTCCTTAAATTGCTTCCTTAAATATGTTGGCTGCCAGGTCCCTCTGCTCAGGATATGACCTGCCTGAGGATCTGTGATTGCCTACTCTCTAGTGGTGTTCCCTCAAGCTCAGTCAGATGTCCACTTCCATTGAATGTCTTGTAACTCCCATGCTTCACGTGCAGCATTTTCTAATGACAAAGCCAGTTGTAGTGCCTGTTTGAAATCCAATTGGGCTTCAGCTTGTAGGTGCTTGTACATGGTATGTCATTAATCCCACAGACCAAACTGTCTCTCAGCACCTCATTCAGGATTAGCCAAAAATCACATGTTGCTGCCAGTGGACTTATCCTCATCAAAAATCTCCATACAGATTCCCCTGGTTCTCACACAGCTGAATAAAACTGACAGTGTCTCACAATTAGAGAAGGTTGGAGTCATAATATTCCTTAACTATATCCATCAACTCTTGGAAGGTTTTAATATCTGGTACCTCAGGGAAAGTAAAGTTCCTAATACCTTAAAATGCTGCGGGTCCACAAGCAGTCCGAAGTATTACTCATTGCTTTTCATCTGCCCAAATGTCATTTGCCTGGAAAAAAATTACATCTTTCCTCATACTTATCGCCTCTTTGACAGCAGAATCAAATGAATCAAGCTTCCCAATTAAAGGTATGATATCAGAAATGTTTACCCCAACTTAAAGATGACTGTTGTGAGTGAATTTTCTTCAGGCATATAATTTTTCTCTTGTTGCCACTTAAATAACTGCACCGAAGCCAGTATACCGTCACCATGTCACCCTTTATTCACATGTGCATGTACACAAGCTGTGGATAGTCAGCTCAAAGCTTGTCCCTAGACTGTGGAAATCTTCTGAATCTCCTGTTTATATCTGTCAGCCAGGAGTCCTTGATTGGGTCAGGTTAACAACCTCAATCAAGAATTTCATGGCCAATGAGATCCACCTGGCCATGGTTCCTATCACTACAACCTTATACAAGATACTTCGAAGAAGTTAAGGCATGTCATAATTGAAAACTCAATGGAGTGGGAATTTGTCTCAGGAGCTGGTAAAAATGAGCAATATCACATCAGCTCCCATTGATCTTCCATTCCGTTCAGTGAAATGAAACCTAATGTATGTGAATCATGTAGCATCTGACTCAAATCTCTACAAGGTGCCATGATGTGTTTTGCATCAAGGATTTTGTATCAGATACTTCATCCTGTAAATTTTGATTTGGTTTATTATTGTCACATGTACCTCGGTATAGTGAAAAGTTTTGTTTGGCATGCAATACAGGCAGACCATACCATACAAAGTGCATTAGGGTAATAGAACAGAGTGAGGAACGCAATGTTACGGCTGCAGAGAAAGTACACAAAGAGCAAGGTCAACGTTAAATTTGAAATTTAAGAGGTCTGTTCAGAAGTCTAATAATAGCAGGGAAGAATCTATTCTTGAACCTGTAGGTACATGTATCAAGCTTTTGCATCTTCTGCCCAATGGAAGCAGTTGGAGGAGATTATAACCGGGGTGGGAAGGGTCTTTAAGTATGTTGGCTACCTTTTTGAGGCAGCAAGAAATATAGATAGACTCAATGAATGGATGTTTGGCTTGTGTGATGAACTGGCGTATCTTCACGACTCTCTGTAGTTTCTTATGGTCCCGGGCAGAGCAGTTGCCGTGCAAAGCCATGATACATCTGGAGAGAATGCTTTCCACACAACATCTATGAAAATTGGAAAGAGTCTTTATGGACATGCCGCATTTCCTTAGCCTTTTGGTAAATACCAATCATAATTCAGTTTACTGATAAACAGGCATCATAAGCAAATATTGACAGTTTTAAAAGTATTTTCCCAGTGATAGAGCCTTACTTAGAGAAGTTACAATGTAGCCCCCAAAACATCTATAATTTGTAATGCATTATTAGATTTTGATTTTGTAAATCAAGATTTTCTTTGTAATACCCATGCAGAAGCATTCTTTGGAAACTTTAGTGAGCAGATGCTAGAAATGCCAACACTTCCAGTAATTCTAACATTAGATAAACACCAAGCTTATTGTTGTTGATTTTGTTTTTATTTCAAAACTGAGATGCATTTTCATTTCTTCAATGTTCCCTCTTATTTTTAAAATTAACTGCAATAAAAATAAATAAAAGTATGTTTCAGACTTGTTATGAATGTACAGCGGTCAGGAGTCTGGCAAACATTCCTGGGGTTGGTCATCAGTGTCCATCAGAGGTCTGGCTGAAAACAATCCTGAGTGTCTGTATGTTGAGCACTGAAGTGGCTGTAAGAAGCGTTCTGTAGAGACAATCAGGGAGTTTTACAATCAAAAGTGGTGGGAGAGTTAGTGCTGGAAGCTGAAAGCAGAGACATATAGATGTGGAGACAAGGGATAGTGATGTGATGAATCTCAAGGTGCATGGATGTAGGTGGAACAGCATTGGATGGAATAATTTAGTGATGAGAGAGATGTTATTGGCAGTGACCACGACCATGACCTCCAGCAGGCACCATGGAAGAGCAGAGAGAAAGTGAGGTCTGCAGATGCTGGAGATCTGAGTTGAAGGGCTCCGACCCGAAACGTCGATTCTCCTGCTCCTTGGATGCTGCATGACCTGCTGTGCTTTTCCAGCAACACATTCTTGACCATAGAAGAGCAGGATTGTATGTTTCTACACCAGGGTGGTGAAAAAGGTCTGTTGAGGTAGATCCAGATAAAAGGGGATGTGGAGGCTCTGGGAAGGTACTTGACACTCAGGTGGGGCTGAATACTGAAAATATCCACTGTGAGCTACATTCCTTGCCTTTCATGGATGCAAACTACAAATGGATTATGGGATAATAACAAGAGTGGGTATGCTGTCACCCTACTGGACAATGATAGACGCAGGTGTCCAATTTGTGACAGGGTAGCAATGACTTGGAGTGGGTGTTTCAGTGAAATCGAGCTAAGCGTAGGTAAACAATGTGGCCTGGCAATTAAACTCAACTAAAGTGAGAGATTGAGGTCATATATGTGAGAGTATGTCATCAAAACTGCTATGGAATTGCAAGAGATGGAGAATATGCTAAACTAGAATGTTGCATGATTTGTTTACTATGGAAAAAGATATGGAAGATGTAGAACTTGAGGAAATAAATAGAGATTTCTTGAAAAAATGTCCATATTACAGAGGAGAAGGTGCTAGAAAATGCAGAAAGGTGAATTATTCCCCAGGCCCTGATGAGGTGTACCCTAGAATTCTGTGGGAAGCTAGGGAAGTGATGACTGGACCTATTGCTAAGATATTTGTATCATCAATACCACAGTTGAGGTGCCAGAGATTGGAAGTTGGCTAATGTAGTGCCACTATTTCAGAAAGATGGCAAGGAAAAGCCAAGGAACTATAGACTGGTGAGCCTGACATTGGTGGTGGACAAGTTGTAGGACGGAATCATGAAGGATAGGATTTACATGTATTTGGAAAGGCAAGGACTGATTAGGGATAATCAAGAAGGCTTTGTGCATGGGAACTTGTTTCTCACTAACTTGATTGAGTTTTTTGAATGCAACAAAAGGATTGATGAGGGCGAAGTGGTGGATGTGATCTATATGGATTTCAGTAAAGCATTTGACAAGATTCCTCATGGTAGACTGGTTAGCAAGATTAAATCATATGGAATACAGAGTAAACTAGTCATTTAGATACAGAACATGCTTGAAGGTAGAAGACAGAGGGTGGTAGTGGAAGGTTGCAGATGACACCAAAATTGCAGGTGTAGTGGACAGCGAGGAAGGTTACCTCAGAGTTCAATGGGATCTTGAGCTGAGGAGTGGCAGGTGGAGTTTAATGTAGATTAATGTGAGGTGCTGCATTTTGGAAAGGCAAATTAGGGCAGGGCTTATACACTTAGTGATAAGGACCTGGGGAGTGTTGCTGAACAAGGAAACCTTGGAGTGCAGGTTCATAGTTTCATGAAAATAGAATCATAGGTAGACAAAGTAGTAAATGAAGTGTATGGTATGCTTGGTCGGTACACTGAATATAGGAGTTGGAAGGTCATATTATGGCTGTACAGGACATTGGTTAGGCCACATTTAGAATACTGTGTGCAATTCTGGTATCACTGAGGTCACCAGTAGTATGGTTTGCACCTAAGGTCTAAGCTATACACTCTCACATGTGCACTCACACACAATTGCATGCATACACACACTCTTACATACTCACACACTCATGCAGATCCTCTCTCATACATACACTCTCTCTCAGGCTCACACACACACTCATACCCTACACTCACACCCATGTGCACACCCTCTCACAGGCATATACTGAATCACACTCATGCACACATTCTATTAAGCATACACACACACACACACTCACATGGATACATACACACTCTCACTCTCTCTCTCCCTCACATGCACTCACACACAATATATGTCTGTGGGGTGAATTTGCACTTGCAGAATTGTATTTGCAGATACATTTTGTTTTGTTCGAAAAGCACACAATCTGTGAACAGTCAATATTTTTATATTCCATGTGACATTTTATAAATTCCTACTTTGGAAATAGAACCAGTCTGACTCAAGATTGGAATACAGACAGACTCTAAACTCACATCTTTACTACGTTATCTGAGCTGAGATTTCATCTTTTTTAAAATAAAACCTTAAGTTGTCTTGGGAATGTGCCTTGAAAGAAGTTCTGGGATTTACATATTAATGAATCAAAACCTGCAGCCATTCTAAAAGATGAAAGACTTAACAGCAATCTAGGTTTGTTCAATATATCGCATCAGTGTGTGACACTATGATCTTTTGTTGTGAATCCTGTGTCCTATGATTCTAGCTATGATTCTATTCCACTGACGAAGGAGCAGAGCTCTGAAAGCTTGTAGTTCCAAATAAAACTGTTGGAAGTAGTATGAGACAAATCAAGAGGTCTAAAAGCAGATAAGTCCCATGACACTGATGGATTGCATTCTAGTATCCTAAAAGAGGCAGCGACAGAGATAACGGTTGCATTGGTTGTAATTTTCCAAAAATCCTTGCATTCTTTAGAAAAACATTAGGAAAATTATAATCTAATCAAGCCAAGTCAGCATGGCTTCAGGAAAGGCAAATTATGTCTGACTAGTTTATTAGAACATTTCAATTTCTTCTCAACCAGAGGGGAGGGGCTAATACTTGTGTTGAATTTGGATATCCAGGAGATTTTTAGAATCCATATGATCCCCACAGTATGGAAACAGGCCATTCGGTCCAATAAGTCCACACCAATTCTCCAAAGAGCATTTAGCCTAGATCCAAACTCCTACTCTGTCCCTGTAACTCCACATTTCCCATGACGAACACACCTAACCTACACATCCCTGAATACAATGGGGTCAATTTAGCATAGTCAATCCACCTAACTTGCACATCTTTGGACTGTGGACTGAAACTGGAGCATCTGGCAGAAAGTGACGCGGACACCGGGAGAAAGTGCAAACTCCACAGACAGTCACTCCAGGCTGGCATTGAACCTGGGTCCCTGGTGCTGTGAGGCAGCAATGCATTTGACCACTGAGCCACTGTGCCACCCTCATATTTGAAAAAATAAATCACAAAAAAGTTGTCCTAAGATCAGAGTCCATAGTGTTGAAGGTAACGTATTGGCATGGATAAAGAATTAGCTAATGGGCAGGAATCAGTGATTGGGAATAAAGGGTTCTTTTTCACGTTGATGACTTGTGACCAGTGACATTTCCATAGGGATCAGTACTACGACTGCAACTGTTTACAATATAAATGACCTGGACCAAGAAAACAAATGTACTGTAGCCAAGTTTGCAGATGACACAAAAATCGGTGGAAACGGATACAAATAGTTTACAGAGAAGTATTGATAGGTTAAGTAAGTTGGCAAGAAGTGGGCAAATGGAGTATAATGTGGGCAAATGTGAAGTTTTTTCACTTTGATGATAGAACAAAATAATAGAATATTGTTTAAAGAGAGAAAAAAATACACGAAGCTGCAACACAAAAGGACTTGGCATACTCATGCACAAAACAGAAAGCTAGAACATCGATGTAGCAGGTAATCAGGAAGGCTAATGGAATGTTTTTGGACCTTATTTCAAGAGGTTGGAGTATAAGAGTATGGAAGTCTTACTGGACCTGTACAAGGTACTGGGGAGACCACAGCTGGGGCCCTGTGAGCAGTGTAGGCTTCTTATTTAAGGAAATATATCATTTCATTGGAAATAATTTAGAGAAGGTTGTCAAAAGTTAAACAGGGTAGGAATCTACTCCATGGATTTTAGAAGAATGAGAGGTAATCTAATTGAAGCATAAAGGATTTTAAAGGGTCTTAGCAGGATAAATACGGTGCTGAGAGGATGGTTCTTTCATGGGAGAGTTGAGGACGAGAGAACATAGTCTCAATTTAACTCTGAGACGATGAGGAATTTCTTCTCTGAAGGTTGTGAGTCATTGGAGCTCTTTGCCATAGACAGTAGTGGGAGTCCTTTGGTGTATTTGAAGCTTAGATAGATAAAATCTTGATTAGTTGAGGAAGGAATCAAGGGTTATGGGGAGAATGCATGAAAATGATATGTCAGTTCAGCCATGATCCTATTGAATGGCAGAGCAGACTGGAGAGGCAAAATGTCTTACTTCTGTCCCTGTTTCTTATGGCTTTTTGTCCTTATGAACCAAGGGAATATGTGAGTAAAAGATGCATTTAAGATCCAGCGAACATGTAAATTGTCCCAACATGAAAACTTGTAATTGATTGGAAAAAGGTACAAGTATGCTCTTTGGACTTAAAAGGGACATTAAATTGCACATATTTGATTAACTGTGGTATTGTCACAAATTATATTTTGCATGGTTTATACTTCCACCTCCCAAAGAATTGCACATTTCTAACCTTAAAGTGAAAAAATATTATTGAAATATTGCTTAGCAATTTAACTCATATTAAAAACCATTTGGAACTGAATTAGAAAATGACACTGAGATTGAAATATTGTGACCAAATGTTATGCTACTCAGTGGTGTGTGATTGGATTATCTATTTTCCATACAAATTGTTTGGAGATGTTATGGTATAGCTCTGGAGCAAATAGGACTTGAATGTGGATCTCCAGGCTTAGAGTTAGGGTCACTACCATTGCACCACATGAACGCTGTGTGACTAGCATACTATATTCAGGACAATTAAATTCACGTGTCGGTTGATAATTGAGAAGACAGACTCTCATTTAACTGCCAAAAATTTCATTTAAATTTTCTGAATGTTCAATTGTGATAAAAGAATTGGATATGTCTTTGAAAAGGAAAAACATAAGTGATTGTAGAAAAAGAACAAGGAAATGAGAATAAATGACTGATTGCTGCTGACCAAGATAGTAATTAGAATATTTGCAATTGGAGATCACCAGTACTTATCTGCATAGTTTAATGCCAATCTGAGCAGATGGATATTTGACTTAACACGTGATCTATAAAATCTCATTGAATATATTGATGCATGACAAAAGAATTTAGATGCAAATCTACGCTCGACATTCTGTAATCATTTCTGTTGTGGAACAGATTACGATGAATTACTTCTAGAAGACCCTGATGAGAGGAAGATACAGGAAGTCATAAAGAACTTCCAACGGGCAACAGAGGAAGGTCAGAACAATAACCAACTCTTATTTCCCTTACATATATTTTATAAACAAGGATGTTAGTATCGATATCCTAAAAGTTTACTTTACACCAGTTTTAATAGTGGTTTAATTACTGTCCCGTCAACAGCCATGCATTTCCTGTCAATTTGAAAAGTCATGACATGACTGGCATCTAAAGTCCAGTGTATTTTTTAAACTGCTATTACTTGGACCATTTTTTTGCTTATTAGTTGTTTAATTAAATTTTATCACACAAGTACAGATAAAAATTCAGCATCTTAAGATTGCAAAACAAATTTGCAACAACTCATCAGTAATCCAGCCAATTCCACATGGAAAATACAGGCCAAACTCTAGGTCCTTGGACTCCTCCACCGGCAAAACATAACAACACGACGGTTGGAGGAAGAACGCCTCATCTTCCGCCTGGGAACCCTCCAACCACAAGGGATGAACTCGGATTTCTCCAGTTTCCTCATTTCCCCTCCCCCCACCTTGTCTCAGTCGGTTCCCTCAACTCAGCACCGCCCTCCTAACCTGCAATCTTCTTCCTAACCTCTCCGCCCCCACCCCACTCCGGCCTATCACCCTCACCTTGACCTCCTTCCACCTATCACATCTCCATCGCCCCTCCCCCAAGTCCCTCCTCCCTACCTTTTATCTTAACCTGCCTGGCACCCTCCCCTCATTCCTGATGAAGGGCTTATGCCCGAAACGTCGAATTTCCTATTCCTTGGATGCTGCCTGACCTGCTGTGCTTTAACCAGCAACACATTTTCAACTCCAAACTCTAAGCAACACTCCTGATTCCATTCTATATTCACTGCAGAACATGATACCCAGTGCTGTATCCATTACCCACATTTAATGTCTTCATTCAAAGTTTGTGCGAAGATTTGTAGCTCAGGTGCTCATTGTTGTGGTTCTGTTCGCCAAGCTGGGAATTTGTGTTGCAGTCGTTTCGTCCCCTGTCTAGGTGACATCCTCAGTGCTTGGGAGCCCCCTGTGAAGCGCTTCTGCGATGTTTCCTCTGGCATTTATAGTGATTTGCATCTGCCGCTTCCAGTTGTCAGTTCCAGCTGTCCGCTGCAGTGGCCAGTATATTGGGTCCAGGTCGATGTGCTTACTGATTGAATCTGTGGATGAGTGCCATGCCTCTAGGAATTCCTTGGATGTTCTCTGTTTGGCTTGTCCTATAATAGTAGTGTGGTCCCAGTCGAACTCATTTTGCTTGTCATCTGAGTGTGTGGCTACTAAGGATAGCTGGTCATGTCGTTTCGTGGTTAGTTGGTGTTCATGGATGCGGACCGTTCACATCTATGAACACCAACTAGCCACGAAATGACATGACCAGCTATCCTTAGTAGCCACACACTCAGATGACAAGCAACATGTGTTTGACTGGGACAACACTACTATTATAGGACAAGCCAAACAGAGAACAGCCAGGGAATTCCTAGAGGCATGGCACTCATCCACAGATTCAATCAGTAAGCACATCGACCTGGGCCCAATATATTGGCCACTGCAGCGGACAGCTGGAACTGACAACTGGAAGCGGCAAATACAAATCACTATAAATGCCAGAGGAAACGTCACAGAAGCACTTCACAGGAGGCTCCCAAGCACTGAAGATGTCACCTAGATAGGGGACGAAACATCTGCAACACAAATTCCCAGCTCGGCGAACAGAAACACAACAATGTCTTCATTTGCTACTTAACTCAACAATGCACATCAGCACAGGTAGTCTTCAAATAACTCACCTTCCTTCCCTCCCAGTCCTGATCAACATTATTCCCATCTATATAACAAGAGGAAGATCATTGGAACAGGCATGATACTGGAAAGTGACTCCTGTATTCAAAACCTACCCTTATTTAATGTCATCCTCAAAACAGTACATTAACACTCATGCCACCACATATGGTCAAACAACTCTGCTGAGAAGTAACAGCTGAAGGCCTGAGGCAGAAAGTTTTACAGAGAAAATCATCCACCAGAACTCACTTCATCACTGCAACCTTGTTGCCTGAACACCAATTTCCGACGTTGATAGTGGCCTCTTTTAAATTGTTGCCCAACTGAGCACAGCTATTGGGTGCAGCCATTCAATAACAGTGGGTTTGGCAAGTCCACCTGGGCTACATCTGTGGTGCAATTCAACAGTGACTCAAAAACCTACAAGTTGAGGAGTGTCCATTAACTAAATATCTTCATCTAGCAACTGACAAGAATACTGATTGGCTTTGTTGGTAAGCATACTTAAAAAATAAAAACATATTACATGTTGGACTGTATAAGAACAGCTGGTGCAAACCAATCCCCACCCACACACAGGCACTGAATCTCCAAGAAGGCATCAAAGTCCACGCAACTTAAGGAAAAGCATCTGATAAGTTCCTCTTCCACATCTTGACTAACTAAACATAGTGTAGGAGATTACACTAATCATGCTTTGTGTTACAGACAAAGAAAATGTTTGATATAAATGTGGAAAATGCTGGAAATGCTCAGCTAATCTGGGAGTATCTGTGGTGAGAGATACAGAGTTAATATTTCAGATCAATGACCTTTCATTAGAACTGAGAAACAGAAATACAATAGGTTTTGAATAAGTGAAAGGGGAGCAGAGAGGAAAAGCGAGATGCAATATCTGTGATAGGGTGGAGGGGAGGGAGAGAGTAATTGATAAAATAATTTATGCACAAAAGCCAAAATAATGGTGGTTGGTTTAAAAAATATTGAAATTGTGAGGAGGTGAGATTAATTTTAGATCCGCTGTGTCCAAGATCAGTTTTCTCTCTTTAGTACTTGCAAAAGCTTACGAGCATCATGCAAGGGGGCCCTAAAGATGAGTTCATGATCTGGTAATCCCAGCAAACAGCTACATTTTCTTGAAGTTGAGTTGTAAGAGAGGGGGTAAAAAATGAGGTCTGCAGATGCTGGAGAGCACAGCTGAAAATGTGTTGCCGGTTAAAGCACAGCAGGTTAGGCAGCATCCAAGGAATAGGAAATTCAACGTTTCGGGCACAAGCCCTTCATCAGGAATGAGGGGAGTGTGCCAAGCAGGCTAAGATAAAAGGTAGGGAGGAGGGACTTGTGGGAGGGGCAATGGAGATGTGATAGGTGGAAGGAGGTCAAGGTGAGGGTGATAGGCCGGAGTGGGGTGGGGGTGGAGAGGTCAGGAAGAAGATTGCAGGTTTGGAGGGCGGTGCTGAGTTGAGGGAACCGACTGAGACAAGGTGGTGGGAAGGGGAAATGAAGAAACTGGAGAAATCTGAGTTCATTCCTTGTGGTTGGAGGGTTCCCAGGCGGAAGATGAGGCGCTCCTCCTCCAGCCGTCGTGTTGTTATGTTCTGCCGGTGGAGGAGTCCAAGGACCTGCATGTCCTCGGTAGAGTGGGAGGGAGAGTTAAAGTGTTGAGCCACGGGGTGGTTGGGGAGACGGGCCGCTTACTTGCGGAACGCTTCAGAGAACACCACTGGGGAGATGGGCCGCTTACTTGCGGAACGCTTCAGAGAACACCCACCTTCCCCTGCAACCGCAGGAAATGTAAAACTTGCACCCACACCTCCTCCCTTACTTCCCTCCAAGGCCCCAAGGGATCCTTCCATATCCGCCACAAGTTCACCTGTACCTCCACACACATCATCTATTGCATCCGCTGCACCCGATGTGGCCTCCTCTATATTGGGGAGACGGGCCACTTACTTGCGGAACGCTTCAGAGAACACCTCTTTGACGCCCGGACCAACCAACCCAACCACCCCGTGGCTCAACACTTTAACTCTCCCTCCCACTCCACCGAGGACATGCAGGTCCTTGGACTCCTCCACCGGCAGAACATAACAACACGACGGCTGGAGGAGGAGCGCCTCATCTTCCGCCTGGGAACCCTCCAACCACAAGGAATGAACTCAGATTTCTCCAGTTTCCTCATTTCCCCTCCCCCCACCTTGTCTCAGTCGGTTCCCTCAACTCAGCACCGCCCTCCTAACCTGCAATCTTCTTCCTGACCTCTCCGCCCCCACCCCACTCTGGCCTATCACCCTCACCTTGGCCTCCTTCCACCTATCACATCTCCATCGCCCCTCCCCCAAGTCCCTCCTCCCTACCTTTTATCTTAGCCTGCTTGGCACACTCTCCTCATTCCTGATGAAGGGCTTGTGCATTTCCTATTCCTTGGATGCTGCCTAACCTGCTGTGCTTTAACCAGCAACACATTTTCAGTTGTAAGAGAGGGGAGCAATCTATTGCTAATCTGTCAATTCATGGATAGAAAATCACTAGTTAAGTATGAATGATTTTCTTTAACATTCTGTCTGAGAACACTTCTATCCTATTTGAAGAAACAGACTTTTATATTTCACTTCAAAATAGTCATATCTGTAACATTTGATCTCTAGCATGTTTCTGCAATGTCCCTGAAAAATACCATATCATGCTGCTTTAAGAATCTATGGAAGCTGATGCCATGGAACACCAAAAATCACATGCAATCCTTTTATCTGCACTATTTTAGTTTCACTGAAATGGTGAAAAGAGATATTTCAACTGGACCTGTTAGTATTTCACATGTTGAATAATTAACTATTGCTGCAGTTTGTAGAAATTTTAAAATAACGTTTGAAGGTAATATTATTATGTATGTATTATATGCTTAAGACTGGAAGATGAATTTGTACAATTAAGCTTTTGTGGTGAAGTTGTATGTCTTTTGGCATGACAATTATATGTTGTAGATCTGCTGAAACATAATCCAAAAAAGCGAAAAGGAAAAAGAATATTGAGGAGGAATGAACCTTTTGATAGCTTCAGAGAAAATGATTGGTCACAAATACAAAGAGGTAGGACTGCTGTTCAACTTAATTTTGCTTATACTTTGATGACTAATATACATAATACTGGCTTGAATTATCCTTAGGGGTTCTTCTGGTAATGTTTGGTAATTTTGATTTAATAGCTATGGAAAAAGATCATTAACATTCTGGTACCATGTTCTATGCTTCCTGCTGCTTGTCTAAAGTGTTACCATGGGCACCTGACAAAAAAGAAAGATAGAAATTGCGTTTCATGAGCACCTTTCGTGGCCTCATAACATTCAATGTGCGTTACAGCCAATAACGTACTTTTGAATTGCCATTGTGGGCGGCACGGTGGCACAGTGGTTAGCACTGCTGCCTCACAGCGCCAGAGACCTGGGTTCATTTCCTGCCTCAGGCAACTCTCTGTGTAGAGTTTGCACATTCTCCCCGTGTCTGCGTGGGTGTGCTCCAGTTTCCTCCCACAGTCCAAAAATGTGCAAGTTAGGTGAATTGGCCATGCTAAATTGCCAGTAGTGTTAGTTGAAGGGGTTAATGTAGGGGAATGGGTCTGGGTGTGTGGCGGGTCAGTGTGGAAGAATCTGAGCAATCAACACGTCTCACAGACAGCAATGAATAAATACCCAAATCATCTGTTTTCATTCTTTTGCTATCTACCCTCGGTGGTCCCATCCATCTATATATGTGACTCTTCTCACTCCCCTGCCACATTTACAGTTTTTAGTTTCCTGACCCTAAACAATAATGTTTATCTTTTGAACAATAACGTTTATTCTTCTCATACCCACATTCCCCATCAGAATGGTCTGAAGGCTTCTCATTTCTTCCTTGAACAGAGGTCCAACAAATTTCAATCCACCACCACCCTTCTTCACACGGTCAATCTTGGTCTCACATTGATTTAGTTAACAATTCTTCTAATAAACTGTACTGCTTAACGAACCTGTATGGGGCCCAGCTTCATCTGCATTTTTTGAGTGATATGTTGATCGACACAGTTCTACACAGGCCCTTTCCATCATCTCAACAGTGCCTTGATAACTAGTAATACAACTTCAAGTTCCCTTCTTGACCTCAAACATCAATTTTGTCTCTAATTTCCAAAATTTCCAAACCTTCTTTGCTTCACATGGGTCATTTCCTTGTCTTCCTTGTGTCGTTATTTCTAGGAATACCCTATCAGCCATAATCCATTGTAATAAAAAAAACAGGAAATGCTGGAAATACTCAGCATGGCTGGGCAGCATCTGTGGAGAGAAAATGGATCAGTGACCTTTCATCAGAACTTACTGTACATCTTTCAATTTATCATTCCAGACTGTATGCTCACAATCCAGTTTCCATTATATAGAAGAATTAATGCAGATTCAGTAATCATTTTGGAAACACTCCATACAGTTTGCAAGTGTGACCCCAAACTTCCACTATCTGTCATTTTGCTTGTTTGTTCCATTATCACATTGACTTCTCTGTCCTTAGCCTCCTAACCTGTACTGTAAAACTCAAACCAAAGTTTGAGAATCAGCACCTTTTGTTCAGCTACCTTTATCCTCTAGACTCAATGCAGAGCTCACTCAGCTCTGTCCCTGTTTAGTATTTTTAGGCTTTGTTTTTAGATAGTAATTGTTAATGATTCTTCTTTCCATTTACTCCTTTAAGGATACAACATGTTTCTTTTGTTATCCAATTCTCATATCCTTTTTACCGTGCAACATTATCCTTTGTTCATCTGATGTCTCCTGTCTTTCCACCCTATCAGAGACTTTTCCTTTTGTTCTATTCCTGACTTGCCTCTATGCTGTACTCATTTTAAACATGCTAACATCTCAAATTTATTTTCCAGTTCTGATGAAAAGTCTGGAGATGCTGCGAGATTTGTTGGGTTTTTATATTTTAGTTGTTGGTGGAACTGTCAATATTAACAAATTAGTACTGTGGGATCTTTTAGATTGAGAAGGCAGGCAGATCTAAAATAGAGAATACCTCCAGCAGTGTAATGCTCCCTCGTTAGCTATTGAAGTGTCATAATAATAATGACAGAATATGCAAAATAAATTAATTTTGTAGATGATGCTTATCATTCCTCTTAAGAAAATAAACTGCCTCAGTTGTTTGAATTTATGTAACTTATCTAACACTGCTGTAATGCAATAATTTTTCAATAACTTGTCTCTGACCAGGAAGATCTTAAGTTTGAGAAAGCTCTACCAACTCCTTGAAACCTGAGAACAAGTAGCTTACAATTTTCTCTATAGGGACACAATTGCTTTTTCTATGTTATTCCATAGGAACTCTGAATCATGCCGAAGCCAGACTTCTGATTTGGAACTTAAAATGTCTGGGTTCAGCTTTTGGCTCCAGACTTATTAAACTTCATCTATTATCTTGCATCTGTCGGCACAGCTAGGACTTTTAGCTCTGCTAGGGAAATCTGTTTGCTGGAGTAATTGAAATGGAGGTGAACTAATTGGCATGGGGTGGGTTCAGCACCCAGTTCCAAAAATGACCCGGAAGAAGGACACCGTCACCAAAAGCCCTTTAAAAGGCAAGCAGCAGCCAATGCTTTTATTCCTGAGGAAGGGCTTTTGCCCAAAACGTTGATTTTGCTGCACCTTGGATGTTGCCTGAACTGCTGTGCTCTTCCAGCACCACTAATCCAGAATATGACCATATTCATGGCTACTGAGAAAATGGTGGCAAGGTCAAGCCAAAGCTGCTAGGGGAAGATGGATATGTTTTCTAATGCCTTCCCTAAAGTCTGACTATGGATGTAGTTGAGAGCTGGCAGATTTTTTTTCTTTCAGACTGTAGTCAATGAGCTCCTTGATTCATTGGACCAGAGTGGCTTGGCTGGACATGACAAAAGATGTCAGCAATCATTTTGTAACCAGGACAACCTTGGTCCACTGCTGCAAGTGTTTCAATAACTTTGTAAGATTTGGGAGAGTGAGTGGTGAATGCCACCCAATTAACAGAAATCAAACACTGCATACGTCTGCCTACTCATGAGATGAGCAGACAGTGTGCTCTTAATGCATACTGTCATGGTCAGAGCATGAGCCCAGTACCATGACTGAGATGTCAGCAACCCTTGCATGTGGGTCAAAAATGCAAATTGGTCCCCACTGAAGAACAGAAAGGTACTTTTTAGTGTTGCTGCTGCTCATTATTTCCAAGAGGATTTCAGCTGGAGTTGCATGTGGAGCGCTAGTCATGACACGATAGGAAAGATTTATTATGCTGGAAGGGGTGCAGTAGAGATTCGCCAGGATGTTGCCTGGGATGAAGCATTTTAGCTGGATAAGCTTAGGTTGTTTTCTTTAAAGCAGATAGAAATGTAGAAGATTTTGAGGGACATCGACAGGATGGTCAGGAAGCAGTTTTATCCTTTTGTTGAAAGATCAATAATGAGGGGTCAAAATTTTAGGTGAAGCACTGGAGTTTTACAGGGGATTTGAGGAGAACTTTATTCTCCCAGATGGTAGTGGAAACCTGGGATGTAATGCCTGAGAAGGTAATGGAGGCAGGAAACATCACAAACTTTAAAAAACACAAGGATGACAGAGGACATTGGAGTTTGGGCAGTACATGTGCAGAGCTGGTGCTGACAATAAACAAGGTTTTGTTTCTTGTCCCTGGGTCTTTCTGAATGAAGCAGCAAGAAAGCCACTCTGAGCTCTCGGGATCACAGTTAGGGGATGTTCAAAGGTGTGCACCTAGCTATCACCTGATCCCTGTATATTTTCTCAGCTGGAGGATTTTTCTCTGACTGCAGTGTTTCTGATACCTTTCCAGTTGCAAGCTTCTAAATTTTCAAATTTAGAAATAAAGTTGTTTCAGAAGGCTCCTGAGCCAGAGCTCATCGCTACGACTGCCTTTTTTTTTCCTTTTCCTTTATTCAGCTAAGTTCAGATGCCAGCGTGGATCTCGAGTGGGCTCAGCATCGAGGAGAATGAACTTGGTGCAGACTCAAGTGAGCACCTATATACTTTCTAGTGCAAGCATGGGACTTGACATCTGAATCAGCTGCTGCTGTATCAGTGGGAATGATGTAGGCCCAAAGGCAAAAGATGCCAACTGAGGATCAGCAACTTCATCATTGGCTGGGTCCGGAGTAGACAACTCCGGAGTAGATAATGGCACAGTGGACAAGTGCATTACATTGACATCAAGGTTGGTCCAGTGACCCAGTGGCAAGACATGTGACTCTGATGTTGGTGGGTTCAGCACAGGTCACAGTGAGGCAATGGCAGAGTAACCCTAATGGTGAAAGGTGACACCTTAGGATCAGCGACTTCAACATTGGTCTGGTGTCGATTGCAGCAAGGCTGTGGAGAGGGATGGCAGCTCAGGCATCATTGATGGTGATGAGCTGGCTCACGACTCTTTAAAGAGGAGGAAGTGAGGACTGTAGATGCTGGAGATCAGAGTCAAAAGTGCTTGAAATGTCGACTGTCCGGGTCTTCAAATGCTGCCTGAGCGGCTGTGCTTTTCCAGGGCCACACTTATGCACTCACGACTCTTTAAGCTCTCTTTAGACTATATATTTTAATTATTTTCCCTTATTCTTAAATTATTCAAAATGGCACCAGATCATGGTGACATTGGAAAAGCTTTCACTGTATTTTACTCCTTTTCTCACTGTAAAATACATGGGACAATAAAATCACTCATTCCTTGGACAAGTACTAGAAATATCATAATATTCAGGGCTATGGGCCAAGTGTTGGGAAAGTGGAAATAGTGTCAATAGTGGCAGAGACTCAATGGGCCAAAGGAACTGTTCTGTGCTGTATGGCTCTGTGATGTCCTCTGCAAACTCCCATGGTTCAGGCATAAATAGTTGGTATTCTGCCAGAAATGGTACCTCTGTGACACTGCATTGAGTAGCTGAGCATGATTGGCAACCTTTGTTCTAAGTTGGTCAATGATTACCTCTGATGATTCCAGGTTCATACCAGGTTCTCACTGAAATATCTCACACAGTGTGTTTCCTGTACCTGCTGGTTTGAAAATCCAAAAATAGCCCATGAAGCCAAGATTTTTCTAAATTCTGTTTCTAAATATATTAACTAATAGAGCATCCACTGCCCTTTCAGGTAGAGAATTCCAATGATTCACAAACCTTTGCCTGATGAGGTTTTTTAAATGTTGGCCCACTATCCTAAAGATTCCACAGGGTTTGGAAGGTATTGTCTAAGGATCTTTGGTGAATTTTTGCAGTGCATCTTGTAGATAGTTAACACTGCAGCTCCTAAGCGCCAGTGGAGGAGGGGTTGAAAGTTTGTATATCTGGTGCCAATCAAGCGAGTTGCTTTGTCCTGGATGGTGTCAAGCTTCTTGAGTGTTGGAGCTACATCCATCCAGACAAGTGGGGACTAGTCCATCATACTCCTGACTTATGCCTTGTAGATGGTGAATAGACTTTGGCATGTCAGGAGGTGAGTTACTCGCCACAGTATCCCTAGTCTCTGACCTGACCTGTTTATGTGGTGAGTCCAGTTGAGTTGCTGGTCAATAATAACCCCAAGGATGTTGACACGGGGGGATTCAGTGATGGTAAAGTCATTGAATGTCAAGGGGGCAGTGGTTAGAGTGTCTCTTATTAGGGATGGTCATTGTCTGGCACAAATATTACTTGCCACTTGTTGGCCAAAGTCTGGATATTGTCCAGAGCTTGTTGCATTTGAGCCAAGGCTGCTTCAGTATCTGAGGAGTCGTGAATGGTACTGAACACTGTGCAATCATCGGCGAACATCCCCACTTCTGACCTCATGACAGGGAGAAGGTCATTGATAAAGTAGCTGAAGATTGTCAGGCCGAAGACACTACCCTGAGGGACTCCTGCAGAGATGTCCTGGAACTGAGATGACTGACCCTCTACAACCACAACCATCTTCCTTTGTGCCAAGTATGATTTGAACCAGTGGAGATTTTGTCCCCTGATACCCATTGATTCCAGTTTTGCCAGGACTCCTTGATGTCATACTTGGTCAAACGTCAAGGGCTGTCACTCTCACTTCACCTCTGGAATTCAGCTCTTTTGTCCACATTTGAACCAAGGCTGTAATGAGATCAGTGGCTGAGTGGCCCTGGTGAAACCTAAACTGTACGTCAATGAGCAGATTGTTGCTGAGCAGGTGCTGCTTGATAGCACTGTTGATGACCCCTTCTATCACTTTACTGGTGATGGAGAGTAGACTGATTGGGTGGTAACTGCCGGGTTGGATTTATCCTGCTTTTTGTGTACAGGACAGTTTCCCACATTGTCAGCTGGATACCAGTGTTGTAACCGTACTAGAACAGCTTGGCGAGAGAACCGGCAAGTTTTCGAGCACACATCTTCAGTATCAGAGCCCATAGCCTTTACAGTATCCAGTGCCTCCAGCCATTTCTTGATACCACGTGGAGTGAATCGAATTGGCTGGAGACTGGTATCTGTGATGTTGGGGACCACTGGAGGAGCCTGAGATGGATCATCGACTCAGCACTTCTGACTGAAGATTGTTGCGCATGCGTCTGTCTATTTTTTTGCACTTATGTGTAGGGCTCCTTCATCATCGAGGATGGGGATATTTATGGAGCCACCTCCTCCAGTGAGTTGTTTAAATGTCCACCACCACTCACGACTGGATGTGAAAGGACTGCAGAGCTCAGATCTGATCCATTGGTTGTGGGATTGCTTAGCTCAGTCTATCACTTGCTGTTTATGCTGTTTGGCACACAAGTAGTCCTGTTTTGTGGCTTCATCAGGTCGACATCTCATTTTTAGGTATGCCTCATTCTGCTTCTAGCATGTCCTCCTGCACTCTCTATTGAACCAGGCTTGATCCCCGGCTCGATTGTAATCATTGAGTGGGGGATATGCCAGGCCATGAAGTTGCAGGTTGTACTAGAATACAGTTCTGCTGCTGTTGATGGCCTACAGCGCCTCAGAAATGCCCAGTCTTGAGCTGCTAGATCAGTTCAAAGTCTGTCCAATTTAGCACGGTGATAGTGCCACACAAAATAATGGATGTTGTTCTCAGTGTGAAGGCGGGACTTTGTCTCCACAAGGACAGTGCAGTGGTCACTTTTACCCAAACTGTCATGGACAGATGCTTCTGCAGCCGGAAAATTAGCAAGGATGAGTTCAAGTATGTGTTTTCCGTCTTGATGATTCCTTCACTGCCTGCCGCAGATCCAGTCTAGCAGTTATATCCTTTACAGCTCGATCAGTAATGCTGCTGCTGAGCTACTCGTGGTGGTGGATATTAAAATCCCCCACCCAGAGAACATTTTGTGCCCTTTCCCCTCTCAGTGCTTCCTCCAAGTATTGTTCAACACGAAGGAGTACTGATACATCAGACGAAGGAGGATGGTACACAGTAACGAGTAAGAGGCGTCCTTGCCCATGTTTTACCTGAAGCCATGACACTTCGTGGGGTCCAGTGTCAATGTCCACACTCCCAGGGAAATTCCTTCCCGACTGTACACCTCTGTTCCACCATCTCTGCTGGGTCTGTCCTGCTGGTGGGACAGGACATATCCAGGGATGATAATGGTGGTATCTGGGTTGTTCTCTGTAAGGTATAATTCCGTAAGAATGACTCTGAGATAGCTCTGCCAAGGTTGGCACTAGCCCCCAGATGTTGGTAAAGAGGACTTTGCATGGTCGACAGGGTTGTTTGTGTTTTTGCTGTTGTCTTTTCAAGTTCTTAGGTCGATGCCAGGAGGTCCGTCTGGTTTCATTTCTTTGTTGTGACTTTCTAGCAATTGATACAACTGAGTGGCTTGCTAGGCCATTTTAGAGGGCAGCTGAGAGTCAACCACATTGCTATGCTTCTGGAGTCAAAAGTGAGGTCTGCAGATGCTGGAGACCCACCAACCCACAACCCCCACCAACCCAACCTCCACTACTCCCTCGTCAGGTCCACACCCCCCACCTACCCAACCTCCACTCCCGGCACCTTCCCCTGCAACCGCAGGAAATGTAAAACTTGCGCCCACACCTCCTCCCTCACTTCCCTCCAAGGCCCCAAGGGATCCTTCCATATCCGCCACAAGTTCACCTGTACCTCCACACACATCATCTATTGCATCCGCTGCACCCGATGTGGCCTCCTCTACATTGGGGAGATGGGCCGCCTATTTGTGGAACGCTTCAGAGAACACCTCTAGGACGCCCGGACCAACCAACCCAACCACCCCGTGGCTCAACACTTTAACTCTCCCTCCCACTCCACCGAGGACATGCAGGTCCTTGGACTCCTCCATCGGCAGAACATAACAACACGACGGCTGGAGGAGGAGCGCTTCATCTTCCGCCTGGGAACCCTCCAACCACAAGGAATGAACTCAGATTTCTCCAATTTCCTCATTTCCCCTCCCCCCACCTTGTCTCAGTCGGTTCCCTCAACTCAGCACCACCCTCCTAACCTGCAATCCTCTTCCTGACCTCTCCGCCCCCACCCCACTCCAACCTATCACCCTCACCTTGACCTCCTTCCACCTATCACATCTTCATCGCCCCTCCCTCAAGTCCCTCCTCCCTACCTTTTATCTTAGCCTGCCTGGCACATTCTCCTCATTCCTGATGAAGGGCTCTGGCCCGAAACGTCGAATTTCCTGTTCCTTGGATGCTGCCTAACCTGCTGTGCTTTAACCAGCAACACATTTTCAGCTCATGCTTCTGGAGTCACCAAGTAAGGATGGCAGATTTTCTTCCCTAAGGACATTCGTAAATCAGATGGGTTTTTCAGACAATTGACGATGATTACATGGTCATCAATTGACTCGTATTTCCAGATTTTTAAAAATTGAATTCAAATTCCACCATCTGCCGTGGCAGGATTCGAACCAGGTCCCCACATTATTTTAGGTTTCTGGATTAATAGATGAGCAATATTACCACTTGGCCATCTCCTCCCTCAAGGGCATCTCTAAGAGGAATCAAAACTCATTGATCTCCAAACCTCATTACAGCAAAAAGATTTTGTGGTTTTAAGTAAATATCTGTATCACAGCAGCAGAATAATGCACTATGTCCTTTGTGGTACAATCCTGTTTATGAAACTTCCTATCCTCTGACATGCTGTGAACATCACCATGGAAGGCTTACTAGTTTTTTGTCTTTTTTTTGAGAAATGTGTGGCTGCTGTTAACTTAAACCGAGAGATTGTTATATTGAAAAATAATTTTTTGAAAAAGTTTACAATAGAAAGGGAGATTTAGTTGAAGTGTTTAGAATCGTGGGCGGAAATAAGGAGAAACAATTTCCTCTGATAGGGGAATGATAACCACAGAACACTTATGGCAAATTACCAAAAAAACTAGATGCAACAGGATGCAGAAACTAATTTTGTTCAAGCTTCATTTGAGGCCATCCTCATTTGATGTAGAATATTGTTAAGGACCAGGCCAGACCCCCTCAAAATATTTCAAGAAGATAGCTCAGTCCTTAACTTTGCTAATTGTTTTAAGCAGGTGTAAAGTAAATATTTCAGGAGAAATGCCATTGATCAAATGACGTAGTTTTAGACAAAACAGAATTTATTTACAAGATTACCAAATGAAACTCAAACAACAGAATACAAATAACTTAATCTCTCAGAAAACCAACAGATCACCCTAACTTAATGATACTGTTCCAAATCCTTGCAACAATCCCCATAATTTCCGCTTGGCACAAAATCAAACACAGGTTCTTACAGGATAGAAGTCAGAGAGAGAGTACCAGCCTGGACCTACGTCTTTGGATCCAGTAGCTTTTTAACTCTACTTAAAAACCAAACTAAACCAGAGAAAATCTGAGCTGGTCACTCATCTTTTATCATACAAGTATTCTTTTTTAAATTGGAAGCATTCTGTCTGAGGCAGTATCAGTTAACTATAAAAAAGGCCCAAAAACCTTTTAACCCCAGACTTTGCAGGGTTGTTTACCACCAGTCTGCAAAGAAGCCAAGGACAGCATAACCCTGTTAAAGGAACAGTTTTGTCACACCTCCCCTCTTAAAAAATTGAACAATCAATATCCAAAGATGGCTTCTTTTTAAAACTCTGTAAACCTAAATTGTCAAAGAATACAGGAGAATATAGTTAGACTAGAGAGTTGGGCGGAATAGTGGCAGATGGATTTCAATCCAGACAAATGTGAGGTGATGCATTTAGGCAGGACTAATTCTAGAGCAAATTATACAATGAACAGAAGAGCCTTGTGAAAAGTTGATGGGCGGAGAGATCTGGGAGTGCAGGTCCATTGTATTCTGAAGGCTGCTGCACAGGTGGATAGAGTGGTCAAGAAGGCATACACTATGCTTGCCTTAATTGGATGGGGTATTGAGTATAAGGGCTGGCAAGTCATGTTAAAATTGTACAAGACATTGGTTCGGCCACATTTTGAGTACTGTGTACAGTTCTGGTCACCACATTATCAAAAAGATGTGGACACTTTGGAGAGGGTGCAGAGAAAGTTTACAAGGATGTCGTCTTGTATGGAAGGTGCTAGGTATGAAGAGAGGTTGAGTAGGTTAGGTTTATTTTCATTAGCAAAAAAGAGATTGAGGAGGGATCTAATTGAGGTTTACAAAATCATGAAGAGTATAGACAGGGTGGATAGAGACAAGCTTTATCCCAGGTGAAGGTCACGCTTTCAAGGTGAGAGGTGGAAAGTTCATGGGGGATACACGTGGCAAGTACTTCACACAGAGGGTGGTGGGCATCTGGAATGCGTTGCCAGCAGAGGTGGTAGAGGCAGGCACAGTAGATTCATTTAAGATGCATCTGGACAGATGCATGAGTAGGTGGGGAGCAGAGGGATATAGATGCTTCAGAATTAGGTGACAGGTTTAGACAGTAGATTTCAATCTGCTCAGGCTTGGAGGGCTGAAATGCCTGTCCTGGGCTGTAAACTTTCTTTGTTCTTTGTTCTAGTACTCTAAAGCACACATATACATTACATTGACTATAAATGTGCAAACATGCACAACTACATTTCATTTCAGTCTGTTGTACTCCTGCTACCAAATGGCTCTGTTTCTCATTCAAGTCGTGATCATGCATCAGCAATCACATTTTCTCATCCTGCCAAATGCACAATTTTCACATTTAATGGCTGTTAATAAGCTGCATCTAAACAGTCTGGCATTTTTGTCCTTAAATTTCTCCACAAACTTCAATGGATTATAATCAGTGTATATGATTGTCTCAGATATGTAACTGGTAGCATAAACACTGAAATACTGTAACGCCAACACCAAGCTCAAAGTCTCCTTCTCAAACGTCGAATATTTCTCCTGATGAATGTTCAACTTCTTGGAGAAATATTGATCTTTCTATCTTCTCATCATCTTCTTGCAAGAGCACAGCATTGATACCCAGATCACTTGCATTGATAGCCATCTTGAATGACTTTGTGTCATTAGGTGTGGCCAATACAGAAACAGTGGTTAACACAGCTTTCAGGCTGTCAAATGCCTTCTGACAGGTGACTGTCCACTGAAACTTCTTGCCTTTCTTTAGCAATTCAGTGAGTAGAGCAGCCACACTAAAATTTGATACGAGTTTTCAATAAAATCCACTCAATCCCAGGAACCATAGTACTGCTCTTTTTGTTGATGGTGTGGGAACCTCCCCAATTACCTTTGTTGTTGCATCCCGTGGAGCCATTTGTCTGTGTCCAGTAACATAGCCCAGGAAGGTGACTTGGACTTTGGCAAATTCACTTTTAGCCAGCTTTATCATCAAGACCCCCTTCCGAAGTTGATCAAACAAGTCTGGCAAATGTTGTAAATGTTCCTTCCATGGGTGACTAAAAATCACCAGGTGATAGATACATACAACACACTTGGGTAATCTGGCAATGGCCTTATTGGTTAATCTCTGAAATGTAGCTGGCGCGTTTTTCATGCCAAATGGCATGACTTGAAACTGATACTGACCATTCAGCATTATGAACGCCAAAATTATCTTTATGACAAAATTGCCTGCCAGTAGTCTCTGGTTGTCCCACTTTCTCAACACAGTCTTCCAAACATGGAATCGGATATGCATCAGTGTTTGTAACTGCATTGACTTTGCGATAGTCCACACATAACTGTTGGGTACCATATGGCTTTAGCACCCATGGGTGAGCTCCAGTCACTGTAACTCACTTTGATTATGTCATCTCGGAGCATGTTTTCAATTGTCTTTTGAACCTGAGCCAACTTTAGAGCGTTATGCTTATAAGGATGTTGCTTAATTGGAACAGTATCCCCTATTTTTACGTCATGCATAATTAGGTTAGTATGTCCCAGCTTATTTCCACATATATCTCCCCATGTGATTGGAAGAACTCTTTCAGGTCATTTTGATTTTATCTGGAAAGTAACTCAATAACTTATCCTAATTTTTTACAATTTCCTTAATGACTAATTTAATTTTAGGAGTGTCCAATTCAGAATCCTCTGAACTTGATTCTTCCCTCTGTGTTGTAACCAATAACACATTCTCTTCTTGCTTTCTTTTCCTATCAAAATACCTTGTGAACATAACCACAAGTGAGATTTCCTTCTGTCTGGAGTCCCTATCAAGTAGTTCACCTCAGTCAATTTCCTTTCGACTTGATAAGGTTTTTCTCTGTTCTCTTCAAGGGTTTCCCTTTTACCTTGTGGTAAGTTATCCTTCTGATCTTCGCTGAGATCCATTTTTCCCTTTCCATGTAAGGATTTCTCTTTTCCCCAATTTCTATCCCTCACGGATTGAAATTGACTCTGGAAGCCAAACTTTGCTTTATGGATTAACTCATGATCATCAGCCATTTCAGCTAAGAATCTTGTTGTTTTAACTTGCTACTCTTCCACATGAATTCTCACTACATCAGGAAGTGAATTTTGGAACTCCTCCAAAATAATTGATTCTTTAAAAGCATCATAAGTTTGCTCTATTTTTAATGCCCTTATCCACCTATCAAAATAACTTTGTTTTATCCTTTTAAACTCAATGCAGGTTTGACCAGAGTCCCTCAGATTACTGAAACATTGTCTGCAGGCTTCTGGTACAAGCTCATAAGATTACTTTCTTCACCTCCTCATACACCCGAGATACCTCCTCTGAAGTGATGCGAATACCTCACTAGCTCTACCTACAAGTTTTGTTTGGATCAACAAAACTCGCATGGTCGCTGGCCACTGCATTTGATTAGCCACTTTTTCAAATGAGATGAAAAAGGCTTCCACATCCTTCTCATCAAATTTAGGCAACGCATGAAAATACTTTAACAGTTTCCCATGAGGCCTTTGACTACCTGCTCATCCTCACTCTCTTCCTCACTGAGCTTACCTTCAGCCTTTGTCTCCATCCTTTTCACCCGACTTTCCTGTCGAAGTGCCAATTTCTGAAATTCAAATTCCCTCTTTTCTCCCTTTCCTCTCTCTGCTTTTCTCTATCTTCTTTCTCTTTATCCTTTTATACCTCTTCTTTCTCTGTTTCATTTTCTCTCTCCTCTCTCCCTCTTTATCTCTCAGTTTCTCTTTCCTCTGCTTTTAATCATAATTCAAACTATTTCATTCCTGTTGCTCTTTTCTTGTCTTTTGCCTCTAACTGATGCTGCTTCATTTTTAATTGAATTTTTGCCTTGTCTGAAGATTCTAATGGCCTTTCCAGCAAATGTAAATGCTGAGCTATTGGTGTAATTATATATCTTTTCCTCACAGAAGGAGGCAGTTCCAACTCCAGTTTGTTTGCACATTTCAGCAACTTGGATTTAATCACCTTTTGCAAAATCTCCAAAGTCACTTATTTCACCCCTAGAAAACTCTTGATGACGGAAAGAGCCATTACTGTCCATGCACTGTTTAAACCTACCAAATTTAACACACAGAACAAAGGACACTAACACCTCCCACTCACTGCCTTCGAGTCCAACAACCCTAATCCCAAATTGAAACAATAGAGCAAATCTGGACGAGCCCCCAATCTGTGATGGACCAGGCCAAACCCCCTCAGAACATTTCAAGAAGGTAGTCCAGACCCAAACTTTGCTAGTTGTTTTCAGCAGGTATGAAGTGGATATTCCAGGAGAAATGCTGCTGGTCAAACCACTCATTTGTAAACAAAATGGAATTTATTTACAAGATTACTAAATGGAACACAAACAACAGAAAACAGATTACTGAATAGCTTAACGTCTCCCAAAATCCAACAGATCATCCCAACTTAAAGATACTGTTCCAAATCCTTGCAACCATCCCCATAATCCCCCCTTGGCACAAAAGGTATAATCAAATACAGGTTCTTGCACGATAGAAGTCAGAGTGAGAGTACCAGCCTGGACCTGCTTCTTTGGGTCTAGCAGCTTTTTAACTCTACTTAAAAACCAAACCAAACCAGAGAAAAGCTGAGCTGGGAGAACTGACCACTCCCCTTTCATCATTTTTTTAAAAATTGAAAGCATTCTGTCTGAGGCAGTATCTGTTAGTTATAAATAAATTGGCTCTAAAACCCAGACTTTTCAGAGTCTGTAGGTAAAAACAAGGACTGCAGATGCTGGAAACCAGAGTCTAGTTTAGAGTGGTGCTGGAAAAGCACAGCAAGTCAGGCAGCATCCGAGGAGCAGGAAAATCAATGTTTCGGGCAAAAGCCCTTCATCAGAAATAGACCCTTTTCAGAGTCTGTGTTGTTTACAAGCTCTCTGAAAGAAGCCAAGGACAGTATAACTTTGTTAAAGGAGCAGTTTCATCACAATGTGAAAATCCAGGGAAACGGGATTCATTAGTAACTTTACACAGCGGTGCCTGAAATGTCTGAAAAGAAGAAATATTCAGGTATATGTGGAAAAGAAAGGTGTTATGAATTTGAAGGCATAAACTGTACCTTTAAAAGAGAGTTAATGCTGTTCGGAACTGACAGATTACAAGCTGCTGTGTATATGACTAGATGGCAGTCTCAGAGTATACTTGAAAATTGAAAGTATGTTACGTTTGGTTGTGAAATGGATACCTGAATTTAGGTTGCTGTTGTGGCAACTATTCAAATTTAACCAATCAGTTTAAATTAAATTAAACCAGTTAGACAATCTGATGTTGTGGGAGGGTATAAATTGTGGACATTTTGAAAATTGGTCATAGAGCAACTGCCATAAAGAGAGAAACTCAAGGAGAATTAATTGTACATCTAACGTCTTGTGGGCGGCACAGTGGCACAGTGGTTAGCACTGCTGCCTCACAGTGCCTGAGACCCGGGTTCAATTCCCGACTCAGGCGACTGACTGTGTGGAGTTTGCACATTCTCCCCGTGTCTGCGTGGGTTTCCTCCGGGTGCTCCGGTTTCCTCCCACAGTCCAAAAGATGTGTGGGTCAGGTGAATTGGCCATGCTAAATTGCCCGTAGTGTTAAGTAAGGGGTAAATGTAGGGGTATGGGTGGGTTGCGGGTCGGTGTGGACTTGTTGGGCCGAAGGGCCTGTTTCCACACTATAAATCTAATCTAATCTAATCTTGGTCTCAAAGAAATTGGAAAATATTCTCTATCAAAGGTACATTTTCATCTGAAACATGCTCGCAGTAAAAAGAAGAAAGACAACCCAGTGAAATCAGCAACCCAGAAGAGTGAAGTCACAGAAAAAACAGAGGCTGTGTGGTGTTGAAATTAAATTGACGTAATTTTAATAAGTGTCTTATTGGTACAGCATATTGCTATAGAGTTAAGAGAAAGGGAGGCCTTAGAGTTGTGAAACATTGTTGGTTAATGTTAATTTTTAGAGTTAAAACAATAAATTGATGTTATTTTCTTTAAATAGTGAATCTAGGAGTTCTCTGTCTCTCATATTTTAACAGATTATGAGGTGAGGTGAGCTTCATTGGATGTTTGGTTTAATTAGTAGAGGGGTTCACCTTTGTATCGTAACAAATGGATATTGAACTAGTATTGTAATTTTTTTTCAAATACAGGCCAACTTATCTCTTCTGCTGTTCAATTTTATGTGGAATGCACCAGACATGTCAGATGACATCTAGCATGGTATCACCATCCAGATGTAGATTCCATGGTGTTGTGGAAACATTGCTAAAAGCTTACATTCAGTACACTTTATGCACTGTTTTGGTACCAGTGGATCCGTGTACTTGCAAAGTCGGCCCCAGATCCCAACTTATTTCTTCCTGTTGTCATATCCGGTATGGCTTGGTAAACTGAAGGCATTCCTTTGCAGCACATAGGAGAGGTACATAGGAATGGTATCTGCATTGTTTGTTATTCGTAGGAGGTCCAAGCTTCTATCCCACATGGATAATGAGGACTGAGTTTATCCAGCAGAAGAGAGATATATATGTATAAGATGCTTTGTTTTTGAAGATTTCTATCTTGCACAAAGAGACCAAGATTATAACCTAACTGGCTGCAAAGATCAAGAGAAGTTTGCTGCATCCATTTTTACTTACATTTTTATTCTGCAGTAAAGTCATTAATCCACTCTAACAATGTCCCAAATTTACATTACAGAGAGTAGCAAAGATACTATAGAATCTGCAAGAGAAAGCCATTCTGACAATGACAACGATGACCAAGAACCTATAGATCTGTCAGAAGATGATGATGATGATACAGTTGAGGAACGACTGGACGAGTTGGAAATGAACATAATGCCTGGTTAGAAAAACAATAATCTATTGATCATATTTATAAATATTGGAAAAAAATTAAGATTTGTAAGAGATTCTCAAGCAATCTAAGAATCGTGAAGCTCAAAGGAGACACATACAGGTAGCTATGCAATATAATGTATACAGAGGTAGCAGATAGATGAGAATGGAATATATTCTGTGGGTACAGTTAACAGGACATTGTGACTGCTATTGTTCAGTTAAGCCTGCACTAATTCCTTAATTGTTGACTGTTCCTCATAATAGTTCAACTAATTAGCTAAAGTAAATCCACACCCAATGTGATGCTGAGGCTCAGCTGTGAAAATGTGTTGGGGTAGTGTTGGGATTTAATACACTGGCAAAAATTTATAAATTGCTGCAGCCTCAAAGTCCTTGAGGGCAGTGTGGCACCAGGAAACAGAATTGGCGATAAAATGGTCTGCTGATAATTCAGCTGAGGTAAATTTGCTGATTTTGTTGTTCAAACAATTGGACTTTGCTCCAGTCTTATGTAATGAACATTTTATGAGTAGAAACGCTTTCAGGAACTCCGGCCACATTATGGGGACTAAGTCTTGTTTCAAGAAATTACCAAGAAGCTCTTTGTGGTGCCTTTGTTCAGAAAGCACTTTGTAACTATGTAGTTCAACACCAAATGTATGACATGCAGAATAACGCACATCTCAATAATTAATTTTGTATGGCTGCCATCATAGTTTACGTTTAGAGTTTGCAATTCATTGTAGCTTTATGCAAATTCCATATTTTTATTATAGATTCAAAACTATCTATGCTTTTCACTTTCTTTTCTCACAAGGTGAGATTCCTATCGGTTTGCCCTGTTATGTTTCTTACACCTCATTGGGGTAGCGTGTTGAAAATCAAGCCCAGTTATTCCCAATATCATCATAAATGTTAAAGATTTTGAAAAGTATGCAGAATTCTTCAAATCACATGCCTTTTAGACTCTGGTTAACAGACATCCTGGCCAATTTTCTGTAATCAATAAGAATTACTGTTTATTACAAAACTGATAACACACAAGGCTTCGGGCCAAATGCTCAAAAATAGGATTAGATGCTTGACAACTGCTGCAGACATGTTGCTCCAAAGCACCCCTTTCTGTGCTGTAAAAACTCTGTGATGCTATAAATTATGAACCATCAGTATATAACTACTAATAAGCTCTCCCTCTACACATGTACAGATGGAAAAGGAAACATGGGTGTTATGAGGAGAGGGAAACGGTTCAGTGGTCCCTGTTCATATGATTTGTTAAGATGATTTTTGTGCTGATCAGAACACTGCTTCTCAATCTGCTTTCACTGGATGCTGTCACATGTTCGCAGGATTGAACCTGAGAGTCAGGATGTCTCAGGCAAGGGGAAAGGTTGAGAAAGAAAGTCCTTCATGGCAATTTCAGTCAGTGTGGGAATTGAGACCACATTGTTGGCCTCACTCTACATCACAAGCTAGCTGTCCAGCCAAATAAGCTAAACAATCCCCACTATGTATTGCACTAACAATCAATTTAAGAGGATCAGTTGGGCTCACAAGTTAGGAGCAAATTACTGCAGATGCTGGAATCTGCACTGAAAACAACATATCTGCAGATCACAGAGGGTCAGACAGCTTTCATGGAGAGAGAGTAAAGCTAATGTTTCAAGTCTAGATGACTCTTCATCAGAGCTGAAGTGAAGCGTGGACGGGGCAGCATTTATGCTATAGTTGGCAGTGGATGGGGTGTGGAGGTATGGTTAGGATGTAGAGTGCTATATGAGAAAAGATGTTGATAACTCAGATTAAGTGAAATCCATGTGGGGTAAGTCCGAGTCATTGGCAGACACTGAGAAAGGAAACATGGTTGTGGAAGAGAATTTTGGCAAACAGCTTGCTCTTCCTTTCAACAGGATTTTGGTTGTCTTTTTCACTGTGTATATCTTCATTGCTTTCCATTTCCCTTCTGTTCAACAGGTTGTTTGCCAAAACTTGCTTCCACAAGATGTTTCCTTTCTCAGCAACTACCAATGACTTACCTCACGTGAATTTCACTTAATCTGAACCATCGACATCTTTTCTCTCCAGCACTCAACACCCTATCACCCCCACAATACAACCTCACCCCAACAATAGCATAAACGTTGCACCCTCCAGCTCACTTCAGCTCTAATAAACAGTCCTCTCAACTCAAAACATTAGATTGCTTTCTCTCCGTGGATGCTGTCTGAACAACTGTGATCTCCAGCATTTGTTATTTTCATTGCTCACAATATGATTTACTTAGACTTGCTAGTAGTTACTAATATTCATATGCCAGTTCTTGTCTTCAACAAACAAATAATAGGCTGAATCTTCCACTTTTTTGGCTAAGTGTGAGTTCTTGAATTGTTTGAAGAAATTCTCACTAGAAGGTCCATTAAGATTTCTGGCCATATCTTATTAAACATGCATCATTCATTACCTATCCCACCCCTTTGGTGTCCTTCACTTTTGATTCTACCCCAAAATTATGTTGATCTATTCCAATGGTATAGGGCTAACATATTAATATGGTTAAAGATTGGTAAGCTAACATAATGCTGAGTGTACGAGTAATGGATATTTATTGGTATGGCAAGCTGTACCAAGGAGAGTATAACAGGGCGGCACGGTGGCACAGTGGTTAGCACTGCTGCCTCACAGCGCCTGAGACCCGGGTTCAATTCCCGACTCAGGCGGCTGACTGTGTGGAGTTTGCACATTCTCCCCGTGTCTGTGTGGGTTTCCTCCGGGTGCTCCGGTTTCCTCCCACAGTCCAAAGATGTGTGGGTCAGGTGAATTGGCCATGGTAAATTGCCCGTAGTGTTAGGTAAGGGGTAAATGTAGGGGTATGGGTGGGTTGCGCTTCGGCGGGGCGGTGTGGACTTGTTGGGCCGAAGAGCCTGTTTCCACACTGTAAGTAATCTAATCTAAGTAATCTAATCTAATCTAGTGGTATCTCAAATGTTTACAATCTGTATTAATGACTTAGATGAGGGGACTAAATTTATGGTAGCTAAACTTGCCTGTGGCACCAAATTAGGTGGAAATAATTTGTCCAGCACAGACCTCATGGCAATGCCTCAACCAGAATCGATTTTCCCATCAAACAAAAGCTGAGGGGGTGACTATTCCCTAATGTATGATCAATGGAAATTCCTTGAATAATTCAACCATTCACCACTCTTTTCTCAAACATAAATTGGTCTTTATTTTGCAATTTGGTGTTCTTGCATCTGTCCTGAGAAGTGCAAGATTTAAAGATTCTACAGCATGTCTCTTTTCCAGAAATTCTATACTTGCTTAAAAGACAAAAACTAAAGACTAATCATGAACAGCAATTTTGTATTCTTATGCTAGACTTTCTTTTAACTCTTTCAATTCTGTAACAAACACTATATAAGTATCTGTACTGAGGTATCTTGTACATAAAATAATGCTAAAGAAGTGACATTACAAACTTTCACTGCACTCATTTGAGTGCATGTGACAATAAAGGCTATTCTATTCTATTCTTTGATGGACAAAAGTTCACCTCTACTCCACCAGCTACTTTTTTTGCCCAGTCATGTAACCTAATCCTAATCCTATCCCTTTTCAGACTCTCTACAATCACTTGATACTTTGCTTTCCTACCAGAAGATATGTTGCCTTCCAGGTGCCAGGGTCTGGGATGTCTCAGATCGAGTCTACAAGATTCTGAAGGGGGTGGGTGAGAAGCCAGAAGTCGTGGGGCACATAGGCACCAATGTCATAGCTAGAAAAAGGGATGAGGATCTAAAAAGTGATTTCAGGAAGTTAGGTTGCAAGCTAAAAAGCAGGACAAGCAGAGTAGTAATCCTAGGAACACTACCACTGTCATGTGCTAGTGATGTGAGCAACAGGGAGCGAGCGCAGCTAAACATGTGGTTACAGGGCTAGTGCAGGAGGGAGGACTTCAGATACTTATATCATTGGGGTATCTTCTGGGGAAGGTGGGATCTGTACATGAAGGACGGGTTACACTTAAACTAGAAGGGCACCAATATCCTGGATGGGAGATTTGGTAGAACACTTCAGGAGGTTGGGAACCAGAGCTAGAGATCAGAGGAGAGGGTAGTTGTTGAACAGGCAGAAATAGAATGCAGAGATCTGTCAGTAAGGATACACAGTTGATAGGGCAAAGGGTTGGGTTAAAGTGTGTCTGTTTCAATGCAAGGACTATCAAGAATAAGAGTGATGAACTTAGAGCTTGGATCAGTACTTGAAACTATGATGTTGCGGCCATAATGGAGACATGGAGTTCACAGTGGCAGGAATGGTTGCTAGATGTTTCAGGGTTTAGATATTTTAAAAAGAAAGGAAGGGGGATAAAAGAGGAGGGGGAGTAGCATTGTTAATTAGAGAACGTATCACAGCTTCCGTAACAGGAAAGGAACAGTCACTTTATTGAATGTTTTCTATAGACCTCCCAATAACAGCAGAGATATGGAAGAACAGATTGGACAGAAGATCTTGGAAAGGTGCAGATGTAACAGTTGTTGTTATGTGTGACTTCAACTTCCCCGATATTGATTGGAACATCCTCAGTGCATATGATCAGGATGGAGCCGATTTTGTCAGGTGTGTCCAGGAAGGATTCCTGACTCAGTATGTAGAAAGGCTGACTGGGGGGAGGCCATATTGGATTTGGTGCTCGACAACGAGCCAAGCCATGCTGTCAATGGGAGAGCATTTCGGTGACAGTGACCACAACTTCTCCCTCTGCTCTTTTTAGTTTTTGTAAATAACTTGGATGAAGAATTGGAAGGGTGGGTTAGTAAGTTTCCCAATGACACAAAGGTCAATAGAATTGTAGATAGTGTCGAGGACTGTTGCAGGCTACAACAAGACATTGACAGGATGCAGAGCTGGGCTAAGTGACAGATGGAGTTCAACCTGGATAAATGTGAAATGATTTACTTTGGAAGATCGAATTTGAATGCTGAATACAGGATTAAAGACATAATTCTTGGTATGTGGCAGAACAGCAGGATCTTGGAGTCCACACACACAGATCCCTCGAAGTTGCCACCCAAATTGATAGGGTTGGTAAGAAGGCATACGGTGTCTTGGCTTTCATTAACAGGGGATTGAATTTACCAGCCACGAGGTTTTGCTACAGCTCTATAAAACCCTGGTGAGACCACACTTGGAATATTGTGTCCAGTTCCGGTGACCTCATTATAGGGAGGTAGATAATGCTTTAGAGAGGGTGCAGAGGTTATTTACTAGGATGTTGCCTGGATTGGAGGGCTTGTCTTATGAAGAGAGGTTAGATGAGCTAGGGCTTTTCATACTGGAGAGAAGAGGAAGAGAGGTGACTTAATAGAGGTGCACAAGGTAATGAGAAGCACAGATAGAGTAGATAGCCAGAGGCTTTTCCCCAGGTCAGATGGGTCATAATTTTAAGGTGATTGGAGGAAGGTATAGGGGAAATGTCAGCGGTTGGTTCTTTATGCAGAGAGTGATGGGTACGTGGAATGCATTGCCAGTGGTGATAGTAGGGTCAGAGACATTGGGGACATTTAAGCGACTGCTGGACAAGCACATGGACAGCAGTAAATTAAGGGGTGTTTAAGTTTGATCTTATAATAAGATAAATGTTTGGCACAACATCGTTGACCAAAGGCCTGTACTGTGCTGTGTATTCTATGTTCTATGTATTTTAGTAACAGTTTGGGGAAGGTTCACTTAGTTTTTTCTGAGATGAAGAGCTTGTTAAATCAAGAAAGATTTATTAGCATAGGGTGAAATCCATTGGAGTTTAGAAGAACCCATTTGAAGAATCAAAGGTCATCTTAATGAAACGTGCAAGATCTTGATGGATCTTGTTAAGGTGGTCATGGGGAGGATGTTTCTTCTTATGAGAGAGTCTAAAGCTAAGAGACAGAGCTTAATAATAAGACATTTCCCTTTAAAAGAGAGATGAAAAGAACTTCTTCTCTGAGGTTCTGTGCCCTGGAAGGTAGTAGAGACTGAGTCTTTAATCTTTTTCAAGATTTAGTTAGAGTTTTGATAGACAAGGGAATTAAGGGTTACGGTATACAGGGAGGAAAGTGGAGCTGAAAACATAAACACATCAACTCATCATCATCATCTAATCAAATGGCAGGGTAGGCTCACAGGATCAAATACCTAATTTGCCTCCTAAATCCTATGTTCCTATTTAATCTTTTTTTCCAATCTTGTTATTATGGGAAATGGGATTGTGAAATATAAAGTGACCTGGATAAGGAAATATTTGCTTCAAGTTAAAGGTCACTAGTATCAGACATCGGTCTAATTTATTTAAATGTAAATTTAAAACAAACAGTATGAGAAAGAAGATTTAAAGGATAATAAGCTTTGAGAATTATAGAACGTGACTGATATTTGGATTTGTAAGCTCATGCTCAAAAAGAGATGTTCGTTGGGCTATTTGGATTCCCGAGTTATAGAAACAGAAATGCTTGAGAAACTCAGCTAGTGTGTGGAGATAGAAAGAAAGTTAAGGTTTCAAGTCTCATCTGACTTTTTTTTACATTTTGTAATTAAATAATGAAAGTTTCTGTGCTAATTTTACACCAGGAAATTTTTCTGCATTCATCCCATAGACTTACATCTTTTACTATCTCAAGTGATCTACTCTTGTCTCAAAAGGTACAATGATCTCTGTCTCAACTTTATCCTTGGGCAAACAACTTGCAAGTCTCCCAATAAGATATCAACAGCTCTCAATAAATAAATTTCTTCTCAACCCCTCAGCCAATTCTATGTGCCAATTTTAAACTGGTCATCTCTCATCCCTAGCTCCCAAGTCTTATTCATTCTCTTAAACCCTTCATCACTAAAAAACTTAATTCAATCTTCTTGTAGTACTTAGTCCCAATATTTCAAGCTTCAAAATGACAGTTCCTCATTGCTCACATAATACTGATGTATCTCATATGCATGCTCTCTCTAGTTATTTCTTTCCTGAATATTGATCAGTCTAAAATTGTATAATCTTTGTAATAGTAACCTAGTCTTTGCCTAGTTCAAAATCGATCATAATATTGTTGGCGGCCAGGGGTGGGGGACATTTTCACTGGTCTGCGTGTTAGCACTTTGTAAACATAATGTGAAATTTCCTAAATTCACAAATTGTAACAAAATCCTGATCTTATTTCATTTAAGCATTTTTGTAGCTTCAGAAGAAATAGAGATAGGAAGAAAAATTACATGCTGTACTTGCTCAGTCACTGACAACTAAAGGACATTTTCAGTCTGCTAACACAGTTAACAACAAGGGAGATTTTCAAACTGTCTTAACAGTCATTAATACACAATGACCAGAGGAATGCTTCACATGTCAACACAGTCACGAGCACACATTGGCCAGATGAAATCTTTACTTTGTTAACAGTCAGTATCATCCAGTGACCAGAGGAAATTTTTACGCTTTGTTGGAATGGTCACTAATAGCAACCAGAGGAAATCTTCACAGTGTGTCAACACAGTCACTCATAGTGAACAGAAGAAATCTTCATAATGTGTTAACAGTCAATAATGTGGAGTTTCCAGTGTTGGGTTGGGGTGGATACCTGGTTATATCCAACAGGTTTATTTGAAAGTACAAACTTTCAGAGTGCTACTCCTTTGTCAGGTAGCTAGTGGAGCAGGATATACAGGACACAGAATTTATACGATCAAAATGTCATGCAACTGGTGTGATATACTGGACAAACCTAGATGACTGGTAAGTCTTTAATCACTTAGAACAGGAATGCAGTTTGAATTAATATCTAAATCCCAGAATTTCTTTCAATTCACTACCCCCATATTACTTAAGGTTTTAACAGTATATAAAAGAAAGGCGACAGCTCAGCTCAGATAATGTATTAAAGGTGTGAGGCATTTGATAAATTCCTACTTTGGAAATAAAACCAGTCTGAATCCAGGTTGGAATGGATCAACTCTAACCTCATACTTTTAATACATTTTCTGAACTGAGATGTCACATTTTTTAGTAGGTTTACAGATGACAGCAAAATTGATGGTGTAGTGGACAGTGAAGAAGGTTATCTTCAGATAACCGGACTACAATGGGATTCTGGTCAGATTGGCCGAGACGGGCGGGTGAAATTTAATTTATATAAATGTGAGGTGTTGCGTTTTGATAAAACAAGTCAGGACAGGATTTATAGACTTCATGGTCAGGTCCTGGGGAGTGTATCTGAATAAAGAGACCTTGTGGTGCAGGTTCACAGTTTATTGAACGTGAAGTTGCAGGGTAATGAAGAAGGGGTTTGATATACACTTACTTTTACGGCAATGAATATAGGAGCTTGGATGTCATGTTGCTGCTGCACAGGACGTTGGTCAGACCACTTTTAGAACACGGCATTTAATTCTGGTCTCCTACTATAGGAAAGATGTCCCATGTAAGCCGTACACTGTGGATACAGGCTATTCGGTCTGACAACTCCACATTGATGCTCCAAAGAGCATTCCACCCAGACTCAGCTCCCTCTCCTATCCCTATAACCCTGCATTTCCCATGGCTAATTCATCTAACCTACATGTCACTGGACATCATGGGCAATTTAGCATAGTCAATCCACCTAAACTGCATATTTTTGGACTGTGGGAGGAAATCCACACAGACAAGAGAAGAATGTTCAGTCTCCACACAGTCACCCGAGGGTGGAATTAAACCCAAGTTCCTGGCACTGTGAAGCAGCAGTGCTAATGAATCTGCCACCATGCCGTCCAATTATATAAATAAAATATAACAGAGATTTGCATATCCCCTGCATTATGTTTCTATTATTTGCCATGTGTTTTTTTCATTGATTTTAGTTGGTGTGATGACGTTTTTACATAGATTTTTTGAGGAATGTAGATGTCTCGAGGCTTCGCTTGGTCAGGGTTTGTGGTTATCCAGAATATTTGATCATCCAGTAACTCCTGGTCCCATAGGTGCTGGTTAATAAAAGGTTTGCTGTACTTATGTTATTTTCTTCCTCCTGAATTTCTATAGTTCACGTTAATTTGTCAGTGGTATTAGCTCAGCTATTCCATGCGGTATCAAATTGCATATTCTAACCAATCCCTGGAAAATATTGAATTCTTCTTAATATTTGTTAGTGATTATTTTATAATGAGCTGTATCTTTGGGCTCAAGTGGAAATATTCCTTGGACATCTACCTGAACAAGAACAACCAGAAGAAATAATCAACTTGTTCATACTGGCATCAAAAGGGAATGGAGGAAGTTGTCAATTGTTAGCACAATCCCAAAAAGCAAACAAAAGTTATTTTCTGTGTTAACGCAGCGAAAATCACACCCCAATCAGAAGATGAAAACGGACTGAACACAATCAGTAAAAGTGACCAGAGGAAATTATAATACAAGATAAGAACAGATAACATAGAGACCAGATGAAATCTTCCCTGAACATGTTTAACAATAGCTTGCATCTCCAGAGAAGCTTATTCTCAAACTTAATCAACGCAGACAGCATTAATGAATGAGGCAAAAAAAAATAAGCACCCATAATTGATTTGTTGTCAAATCAAACATATTTTGCAGATACCAGTGAAATTGAAAGAGCCAACCTTGCTGAAAAGCATGATGCTTCTTCTATTGAAGAAGCCTTTGACAAGCTTGTGGAAGATCTGGAGTCATCAAATGCCCATGGTTAGATATCTGTTCATCTCTGTTTAAATATCAGGAAAGCATTATGCCAGGTTACCTTTTTTTATTCTGTCACTAAATCAGGTTTTAAAGGAGTGGACAATAGGTTTACACTTATGGAGAAAATATATGTCCATGTTGATCGAATCATGAAAACGATTACCTAATGTTTACAGCACAGAAACAGACCATTAGCCCAGCTGCTCAATGTCAGCGAGTATGCTCCATAGTGGCCTCTCTATGCTCCAGTTCATCTTACCCCATTCTGATATCCCATTTCCTTCTATTTTTCCTCCTTTTGTATTTATGTAGATTTTCCTTCAATGAGTTTATGATGATAAACAAAGTTAATCCAAATAATTGCACATTTGACACTCTTGAAAGAGTGTCAAAGAGGAAAGAAAAAAAATCGCACAACATCAGGTTATAGTCCAACAGGTTTATTTGGAGGTACAAGCTTTCAGTGTGTTGCTCATTCACCAGGTAACTTGTGGGGCAGGATCATAAGACATAGAATTTATAGCAAAAAATCACAGTGTCATTCAATTAAAATGATTTATTGAACAAACCTGGACTGCTATGAAATCTTTCATCTTTTAGAATAGGTTGCAGGTTTCAGTTCATTAATATGTAAATCTCAGAATTTTGTTTAAGTCACATTCTCGAGATAGCTTAAGGCTTTATAAAACAAAGTGACATCTCAGCTCAGACCATGCATTAAAGGTGTGAAGTTAAAGTCTGTCTGAATTTCAATCTTGAGTCAGACAGATTTTATTTCCAATGTAGGAATTTATAAAATGTTAAATGGATTGACTGTCTGCCTTGACCGCCTGCAGGTTGTGTGTTTTCTGAACAAAAATAGAATGCATCTGCAAGACTTATGTGTGTATGTGCGCGTGTGTGCATGTGAGGGAGAGAGAGAATGGGAGTGTGAGTGTGAGAGTGTGAGAGTGAGTGTGCATGAGAGTGTATTTGCCTGTCTGCATCCTTAGTAGAGTGTGTGATGAGTGTTGCAGAATATAAGCCTATGAGAGGGTGTGTGCGTGGGTGTGAGTGTGGGGTTGTATGTCTGTGTTTCTGAGAAAGAGCATGTATATGAGAGAGGGTCTGCGCGAGTGTATCAGTATGTAAAAGTGTGTGTGTATGTGTGCTTGTGAGAGCATATAGTGTAGTGGGGTCACCTGTAGTGTGAAATTAACCCAAGGTCCCAGTTAAGGCCATCACCATGGATACTGAACTTGGCTATCAGCCTCTGCTCGTCCACTGCATTGTTGCATATCCCGAAGTCTACCTTGCAGGACATTAGGTAATGCAACAATGCAGAGTGGCTAAGCAGTGATGATAGCCAAGTTCAGAGCCCATGAGCATGGCCTCAACCAGGACCTTGGGTCCATTTTACATTATAGGTGACCCCGCTACACTATACACTCTCACACGCACAAGCACACATATATACACACACACATTCTTACATACTCACACACTAATGCAGACAGTCTCAAAAAAATACATTCCTTCTCAGCCACACACACATACACTCTCACACTCATACCCACACACGTATCCTCTCACAGGCTTATATTCCATCACACACTCACACACACTCTACCAAGCATACACACATGTAAACACTCACTCTCTCATGAACACTCACACTCACATGCACACACTCACACTCTCTTTCTCTCTCCCTCACGTGCGCACACACATACACATACACATACACATATAAGTGTGGGGTGAATTTGCATTTGCAGAATTATATTTGCAGATAGATTCTGTTTTGCTCAAAAAGCACACAACCTGCAGGCAATCAGTGCAGGCAGTCAATCCATGTAACATTTTATAAATTCCTACTTTGGAAATAGAACCTGTCTGAATCAAGATTGGGATAAAGACAGACTCTAAACTCACACTTTTAATACGTCATCTGAGCTGAGATGTCACTTTTTTTAAATGAAACATTAAGTTATCTCGAGAATGTGACTTAAAAGAAGTTCTGGGATTTACATATTAATGAATTGAAACCTGCAACCCATTCTAAAAGATTAAAGACTAGGTTTGTTCAATATATCATTTTAATTGAATGGCACTGTGATTTTTTGCTGTAAATTCTGTGTCTGATGATCCTGCCCCACTAGTTATCTGATGAAGGAGCAGCAGTAGTACTTCTAAATAAATCTGTTGGTCGATTACTTGGTGTTCTGTGATTTTTAACTTTGTCCATCTCAGTCCAACACTGACACCTCCATAGCTTGGCTAAAGCGGTTACTCTTGAATTCTTTATAAGATTTATTGTGACAATTTTACATTTAGAATAATTAGTTTTGGACTTTCACAAGTGGAAATGTCTTCTCTACACCTACCCTAACACAAGGCAAGCACAGAAAATCTTCAGACTTTCAGCAAAGCCACCAAAAGTACTAAGAAGAAACCTTCATAACATGTGGTACAGTTAGTAACAAAAGGAGAGAGGACATCTTTCCTTAAAATGCTGAAAAAAATGTGGAGAAGACTTAGAACATAGAACATTACAGCGCAGTCCAGGCCCTTCGACCCTCCATTTTGTACCAACCTGTGGAAGCAATACGAAGCCCATCTACCCTACAGTATTCCATTTTCATCCATATATTTATCCAATGACCATTTAAATGCCCGGAAGGTTGGGACAGTGCATTACATGCCCCTACTACTCTCTGAGTAAAGAAACTACCTCTGTCGTCTGTCCGACATCTATCATCTCTCAATTTAAAGCTATGTCCCCTTGTGCTAGCCATCAACATCCGAGGAAAAGCGCTCTCACTGTCCGCCCCATCTAACCCTCTGATTATCTTATATATCTCAATTAAGTCACCTCTCAACCTTCTTCTCTCTCACAAGAATAGCCTCAAGTCCCTCAGCCTTGCCTCCATACCAGGCAACATCTTAGTAAATCTCCTCTGAACTCTTTCCAGAGCTTTCACATCCTTCCTAAAATTCAGTGACCAGAACTGTACGCCATATTCCAAATGTGGTTGCACCAGAATTTTATACAGCTGCAGCATGACCTCGTGGCTCTGAAACTCAATCCCTCAAACAATAAAAGCTAACACATTGTATAGCTTCATAAAGACCCTTTCAATTGGATGGCAACTTTCAGGGATCTATGTGCATGGACACCGAGATCTCTCTGCTCATCTAAACCAAGAATCTTACCATTAGCCCAGCACTCTTTATTCCTGTTAACCCTTCCAAAGTGGATCACCTCAAACTTTACTGCATTAAACTCCATTTGCCACCTCTCAGCCCAGCTCTGCAACTTATCTATGTCCATCTATAACCTGCAACATAGAACATAGAACAGAGAACATTACTGCACAGTACAGGCCCTTTGGTCCTTGATGTTGCGCCGCCCTGTCATACTAATCTGAAGCCCATCCCACCTACACTATTCCATGTATGTCCATATGCCTGTCCAATGACGACTTAAATGCACTTAAATTTGGCAAATCTTCTACCCTTTCAGGCAAAGCATTCCATACCCTTACTACTCTCTGAATAAAGAAACTACCTCTGACATCTGTCTTATACCTATTTCCCCTCACTTTAAAGTTGTGTTCCATTGTGTTTGCCGTTTCCATACTTGGAAAAAGACTCTCCCTGTCCACCCTATCCAACCCTCTGATTATCTTGTATGTCTCTATTAAGTCACCTCTCAACCTTCTTCTCTCTAACGAGAACAGCCTCAAGGCCCTCAGCCTTTCCTCGTAGAACATTCCTTCCAAACCAAGCAACATCCTTATAAATCTCCTCTGCACCCTTTCCAAAGCTTCCACATCCTTCTTATAATGCGGTGACCAGAACTGTATACAATACTCCAAGTGTGGCCGTACCAGAGCTTTGTACAGCTGCAGCATAACCTCCTGGTTCCGGAACTCAATCCCTCTATTAATAAAGGCCAAAACACTGAATGCCTTCTTAACAACCCTGTCAATCTGGGTGGCAACTTTCAGGGATCTGTGTACATGGACACCGAGATCTCTCTGCTCATCTGCACTCCTAAGAATCTTACCATTAGCCCAGTACTTTGCATTCTGATTACTACATCCAAAGTGTATCACCTCACATTTGTCCACATTAAATTCCATTTGCCACCTCTCTGCCCAGCTCTGCATCCTATCTATGTCTCTCTGCAACCTACTACATCCTTCATCACTATCCACAATTCCACCAACCTTAGTGTCGTCTGCAAATTTACTAACCAATCCTTTTCAGCCCTCATCCAGGTCATTTATAAAAATGACGAACAACAGTGGGCCCAACACCAACCCTTGCTGTATGCTGCTAGTATACAGATGAACATGTTCCATCAACTACAACCCTCTGTTTTCTTTCAGCAAGCCAATTACTGAACCAAACTGCTATGTCTCCCACAATCCCATTCCTCCGCTTATTGTATAATAGCCTACTGTGGGGAACCTTATCGAACGCCTTGCTGAAATCCATATACACCACATCAACCGGTTTACTCTCATCTACCTATTTGGTCACTTTGTCAATAAAGTCAATAAAATTCGTTAGGCACGACCTACACTTCACAAACCCATGCTGACTGTCCCTGATCAGATTATTCTTTTCTAGATGGTTATAAAATCCTTTCTCTTATAATCTTTTCCAACACTTTACCAACAACTGAAGTGAGACTCACTGGTCTGTAATTACCAGGATTGTCTCTACAAGAGAACCACATTTGTCTACACTATTCCTGTAGACAATGATGGTTTGAAGATCAATCCCAAAGGCTCGGCAATCTCTTCCCTTGCTTCCCAGAGGATCTTAGGATGGATCCCATCCAGACCTGGGGACTTGTCTATTTTCACATCTGCAGTATTTCTAATACCTCTTCCTTGTGAACGTCAATCTCTTCTAGTCTAGATGCAAGTATCTCTGTATCTTCCTCGCCAACATTTTCATTTTCTATAGTGAACACTGTCGAAAAATATTTATTTGGTGCTTCCCCTATCTCCTCTGACTCCACACACAAGTTTGTACTATTATCCTTGATTGGCCCTAATTTAACTCTTGTCATTCTTTTATTTCTAACATACCTATGGAAATCCTTTGGGTTAACCCTGATCCTATCTGCCAACAACTTCTCATGTCTCCTCCTGGCTCTTCTGAGCTCTCTTTTTAGGTCTTTCCTGACTTCCTTGTAACCCTGAAGCGACCTAACTGAGTTTTCACATTTTGTCCTAACATAAGCCTTCTTCTTCTTCTTGACCAGGGATTCCACATCCTTCAGCACTATCTACAACTCCACTGAATTCGTGACATCTGTAAATTTACTAACCAATCCTTCTACACCTTCTTCAAGATCACATTTGGCCAGGAGACTTATCTATTTTCATACTTTCCAAAATTGCTAACACCTTCTCCTTGTGAGCTCAATCACGTCTAGTCTAGTAGCCTTTATCTCAGTATTCTCCTTGACAACATTGTTTTTTTTTCCTGTGTGAATACTGACAAAAAAATATTCATTTAGCGCATCCCCCAACTCCTCAGACTTCATGCACAACTTTCCACTACTGTCATTGATTGGCCTAAATATTACATTTGTCATTCTTTTATTCCTGATTAACTTATAAAAAGCATAAGGGTTTTCCTTGACCCTATCTGCCAATGACATCTCATTTCGCCTCCTGGCTCCTCTTAGCTGTCTCTTTAAATCTTTCCTGGCTAACTTGTAACTCTCACGCTCCCAACTGATGTTACTTTCACATCTCACCCTAACCTAAGTCTTCTTCTTCCTCCTCTAGACATGAAATTCAACTTTAGTAAACCACCTCCTCCCTGCCTGACAGGTACATACTTATCAAGGACACGTAGTGAATAATTTCAATTGTGCCTGTCCCCTGCAATTTCCTTTCCCATCCTATGTATCCTAAATCTTGCCTAATCGCATCATAATTGCCTTTCCCCCACCAATAACTCTTGCTCCTTGGTATATACCTATTCCTTTCCACTGCTAAAATAAACATAATCCAACTGTGGTTACGATCACCAAAATGCTCACCTAACTCCAAATCTGACATCTGGCCAGTACCAAGTCCAATGTGGCCTTGTACCTTGTTGGCTTGTCTACATACTGATTCTGGATTAGTGGTGCTGGGAGAGCACAGCAGTTCAGGCAGCATCCAACGAGCAGCGAATTTTGCTGCTCGTTGGATGCTGCCTGAACTGCTGTGCTCTTCCAGCACCACTAATCCAGAATCTGGTTTCCAGCATCTGCAGTCATTGCTTTTACCTTGTCTACATACTGAGTCAGGAAACCATCTGCACTCATTGGACAAAAACTGACCCATCTAAAATACTCGAACTATGTATTTCCAGTCAATATTTGGAAAGTTAAAGTCCCCCAAAACAACTCCTCTGTTACTCTCTCTCTTATCCAGAATTATCTTTTCTATCCTTTCCTCTACATCTCTGGAACTATTCGGTGGCTTATAGAAAACTCCCAACAGGGAGACCTCTCCTGTTTCTAACCTCAGCAGATAAATTCTCAAACATCCTTTCTGCCAGTGTAATCCTTGACTAACAATGCCACACTCCCCCTCTTCTATCATCTTCTCTGTTCTTATCACAAATTTAATCAATACTAAAAACATTAATGATTGAGGCAAACACTATATTTTTTGTGAGCATCTGTAATGAATCTGTTGCCAAACAAACATATTTTACAGATACCAGTGAAATGAGTGAGATCAAGAGTACCGATCTCAATGAAAAACATGATATAGATTCTAATGAAGAAGCTTTTGACGTGCTTATGGAAGAACTGGAATCATCTGCAGCCCATGGTTAGAGTTCTGTTCCTCTTTGTTTAAATATTGGCAAAGCATCGTGCAAGATTATTTCTTTGATGGTTTTACTCAATAGTATTTGAAGAAGTGGGCTATCTGTGTATGTTTATGGAGAAAACAGATATTTCAATTGAATGAACATGAAAATGATTACATGGAATTTACAGCAAAGAAACTGGCCATTCAGCTGCTCTATGTTGATTTTTAGGCTTCAAGTAAGCTGAGTATTATGCTTAATCATAAGACCATAAGACCATAAGACATAGGAGTGAAAGTAAGGCCATTTGGCCCATCGAGTCCACTCCGCCATTCAATCATGGCTTATGGGCATTTCAACTCCACTTACCAGCGTTCTCCCCGTAGCCCTTAATTCCTCGAAATTAAATCAATCAAACAAAAATCTATCAAACAACAAAAATCTATCAATCTCAGCCTTGAAGACATTTAGCGTCCCAGCCTCCACTGCATTCCGTGGCAATGAATTCCACAGGCCCACCACTCTCTGGCTGAAGAAATGTCTCCGCATTTCTGTTCTGAATTGACCCCCTCTAATTCTAAGGCTGTGTCCACGAGTCCTAGTCTCCTCGCCTAATGGAAACAATTTCCTAGCGTCCACCCTTTCCAAGCCATGTATTATCTTGTACAAAGATTTAATCAAAGCATTTAAAATCGCTAGTTAACAGACCAGAGTTAACAAGAGCTGGTATTTATTACCAATAAGTCAATTCTAGCCTTAGGTAAATGACTATGAGTCATCAATATATTACTCTAATGGTTCAAATTCTAACACCATTTTAAAGCCCCTACACACATGTGCAGACAGACACAAAGACAAAAACAAATCAGTTGAGCAACAGTGAGGAAATACAGTTCACTAGCCCCAGTCTACAGGCTTTGATGAGGTGTTCATTTTCTTCTCCCAAGACTTTTAGTTCTCTAAACTCCTCTTTTCAGGTTCTTACAGTCCTTGACAAAGGCACAGGAGATTTATACATTAAATGTTCACATTTCACAATCCCTGGTTACAGACAATAGCTTACAGCAAATGTAGGAAGAAAATAACTGTCTTCAGGCTTGAGTTGCTTAGCTGCAGAGATAGAGACAGACACTACTTCTTCCAGTCTGGAAACGTTCTGCTTCGGTATCAATCACACGCACAAGCAGTACAGCTGCCCACAACCAATCAGCTGTCATGAGGCTGATGGCTCTGACATTGAAGACTGGTTACAAACCAAATAACAACCTGTTGCTAGTCAAATCTCACTGTGCAAACACATATCACAATACTGTACCATTTTCTCTTCTTCCCCACTGCTTGCAAATCAACAAGAATCATAATGAGTTCCAGTGGCTTGGTTTTAAAAGTGCTGCAATTCTTGCCTTAGTTGACTTGATTCTAAAATGGTCCCTTTCCAATTTTAGCTGAAAATGTGTTGCTGGTTAAAGCACAGCAGGTTAGGCAGCATCCAAGGAACAGGAAATTCGACGTTTCGGGCACAAGCCCTTCATCAGGAATGAGGAGAGGGTGCCAGGCAGGCTAAGATAAAAGGTAGGGAGGAGGGACTTGGGGGAGGGGCGATGGAGATATGATAGGTGGAAGGAGGTCAAGAAGAGGGTGATAGGCCGGAGTGGGGTGGAGGCGGAGAGGTCAGGGAGAGGATTGCAGGTTAGGAGGGCGGTGCTGAGTTCAAGGGAATCGACTGAGACAAGGTGGGGGGAGGGGAAATGAGGAAACTGGAGAAATCCGAGTTCATCCCTTGTGGCTGGAGGGTTCCCAGGCGGAAGATGAGGCGCTCTTCCTCCAACAGTCGTGTTGTTATGTTCTGCCGATGGAGGAGTCCAAGGACCTGCATGTCTTCGATGGAGTGGGAGGGAGAGTTAAAGTGTTGAGCCACGGGGTGGATGGGTTGGTTGGTTCGGGCGTCCCAGAGGTGTTCCCTGAAGCGTTCTGCAAGTAGGCGGCCTGTCTCCCCAATATAGAGGAGGCCACATCGGGTGCAGCGGATGCAATAGATGATGTGTGTGGAGGTGCAGGTGAATTTGTGGCGGATATGGAAGGATCCTTTGGGGCCTTGGAGAGAAGTAAGGGCGGAGGTGTGGGCGCAAGTTTTGCATTTCCTGCGGTTGCAGGGGAAGGTGCTGGGAGTGGAGGTTGGGTTGGTGGGGGGTGTGGACCTGACGAGGGAGTCACGAAGGGAGTGGTCTTTGCGGAACGCTGATAGGGGAGGGGAGGGAAATATATCCCTGGTGGTGGGGTCCGTTTGGAGTTGGCGAAAATGATGGCAGATGATACGCTGTATACGGAGGTTGGTGGGGTGGTAGGTGAGAACCAGTGGGGTTCTGTCTTGGTGGCGGTTGGAGGGGCGGGGCTCAAGGGCGGAGGAGCGGGAAGTGGAGGAGATGCGGTGGAGGGCATCGTCGATCACGTCTGGGGGGAATCTGCCGTCTTTGAAGAAGGAGGCCATCTGGGCTGTACGGTATTGGAACTGGTCCTCCTGGGGGCAGATGCGGCGGAGACGAAGGAATTGGGAATTTGGGATGGAGTTTTTACAGGGGGCAGGGTGGGAGGAGGTGTAGTCCAGGTAGCTGTGGGAGTCAGCCGGTTTATAGATGTCTGTGTTGAGTCGGTCGCCCGAGATAGAAATGGAAAGGTCTAGGAAGGGGAGGGAGGAGTCTGAGACAGTCCAGGTGAATTTGAGGTCGGGATGGAAGGTGTTGGTAAAGTTGATGAACTGTTCAACCTCCTCGTGGGAGCACGAGACAGCGCCGATACAGTCATCGATGTAGCGGAGGAAAAGGTGGGGGGTGGTGCCAGTGTAGTTGCGGAAGATGGACTGTTCCACATATCCTACAAAGAGACAGGCATAGCTGGAGCCCATGCGGGTGCCCATGGCAACTCCTTTAGTTTGGAGGAAGGGGGAGGATTGGAAAGAGAAGTTATTCAGGGTGAGGACCAGTTCAGTCAGTCGAAGGAGGGTGTCAGTGGAAGGGTACTGGTTGGTGTGGCGGGAAAGGAAGAAGCGGAGGGCTTTGAGTCCTTCGTGATGGGGGATGGAGGTGTACAGGGACTGGATGTTCATCATGAAGATAAGGCGTTGGGGACCGGGGAAGCGAAAATCATGGAGGAGGTGGAGGGCGTGGGTGGTGTCCCGAACGTAGGTGGGGAGTTCTTGGACTAAAGGGGACAGAACCGTGTCGAGGTACGCGGAGATGAGTTCGGTGGGGCAGGAGCAGGCTGAGACAATGGGTTGGCCGGGGCAGTCAGGTTTGTGTCTCGCCCCTCCCCCAAGTCCCTCCTCCCTACCTTTTATCTTAGCCTGCCTGGCACCCTCTCCTCATTCCTGATGAAGGGCTCTGGCCCGAAACGTCGAATTTCCTGTTCCTTGGATGCTGCCTAACCTGCTGTGCTTTAACCAGCAACACATTTTCAGCTCTGATCTCCAGCATCTACAGACCTCACTTTTTACCTTTCCAATTTTAGTCCACAATCAAAAATACAGAAAATAAAAACGCATGTTGTCCTTACACTTTTACTGATTCCAGATCCCAAATAATTATGCAAATGGAGAATAATGATCCCAGCACTGACTTCCGTGGGACACCACTTTCCAATTTGTATCAACCTGTGGAAATAACTTTAAATCTTGACTTTTTTTTGCCATTTGTTATCTGTTTACTGTCCCTTCTGCTACTTACCCTGACTCCACACACACTGTGACCTTCATCATATGCTGCACAAAATCTTATCAAAGCCCTTTTGAAAATATACAAAATTACATCTACTGTATTATTCCAAACCACTCTTTATTTCTTCAAAGAATTAGATATTTAGGATGAGCGAAATACCATCTTCTCTTTTGGGAAGCACTCTTTATATCCTTGACTTCTAGATGCTTTCTTTTACGTCTTTGAGTATAGATGCCCTTACCTTTTCTACCATCAATGTTAAGCTAATTGAATTATTGTTCCATGAACTTGTTCTATGTCCCTTTTTTAAATATGAAAAGCATTTGAAAGTAGGATTTCTTATTTATTCATGGAATGTGGTATCAATTGCTGAGCCAGCATTTATTGCACATCTCTTAAACGGGGTGTATGGAAATTTAAATGATTCAATTTAGAAGTTGCTCTTGAAAAAGTGGTGGTGAGCTACATTCTTCAACTGATGCAGTCCATTTGATGTAGGTGTACCGACAATGCAATTTGAGAAGGAGTTCCAGGATTTTCACCCAGCAGCACTGAAGGAACAGTGATATATTTCCATATCAGGCTGGGATGGGTGTGGTGCTGTTCCCATGTATCTACTACCTTTGCTCTTTCAAATGGTAGTAGTCACAGCTTTAGAAGGTGATGCCAAAGCTGCCCAGGTGAATTTCTACAGTGACACTTGTAGTTTATATACACTGCTGCTAATGTGTATGAGTAGTAGAGGGAGTGAATGTTTGAGGATGTGTTCTCAATCAAGTGGTTGCTTTGTCCTGGATGATGTCAAACCTCTTGAGTGCTTGGCACTGCACTTAGCCAGACAAGTGGGGAGAATTCAATCACAATGTTGACTTGTACTTTGTAGATAGTGCACAGGCTTTGGAAAATCAAGAGGTAGGTTACTTACTGCAAATTCCTAGCCTCTGGCCTGGCCTTGGTGCCATTGTACTTAGATGTCAGTGTGAGGTAATCAACAGATGCATTTATTATGTAGATAATTGAAGCATTGAAATATTCAAAGCATTAGAACGGCATAAAATTTGATCATTAATACTTCATCTTCATTGCATCCGTTTCCTTTGGAACTCTGTCCCAGTAACACTTTCTTGAACTGAATCTTTTAAATTTCCATGGACTCCCAGTGTTCACATGTTCTGAGGAGAGCATTCAAGATTTCTACCTTTTGTGTGAAAATATCCTTTCTAATTTCACTCCTATTTGTCCAAGCTATAATTTTGATAATGTGCCTCATTGATCTAGATACCTCTACTCCATAAATAGAACCTTGACACCAGTAAAGAAGTAATTGATTCCTTTTAGTGTATATCTCAATTGGAGTGAATCGTCATGAGGTCTTACAACAGCAATTAGGGAAAGGTTTCTCAGTGAAACCTAATGTGCCTTTTTATGGCAAGTATAATGGAGTAAAATCCATGTCTCTCCTCACTGGTGACATTTAAAGGGAGGGCATAAATGGGGTATAGAACCATATTCACCCTGTACCAATGAAAATCATCAACAGCATCCCAAGGATGTTGCCAAGGTTGGAGGGTTTGAGCTAAAGGGAGAGACTGAAAAGGCTTGGGCTGTTTTCCCTGAGTATCAGAGGCTGAGGATTGTCCTGATAGATGTTTATAAAATCATGAGGGGCATGGACAGGGTAAGTAGACAGGATCTTTTCCCCAGGGTGGTGGAATCCAAAATTAGAGGGCATAGGTTTAAGGTGAAAGGGGAAAGATTTAAAAGGGACCTATGGGGCAATCTTTTCAAGAAGAGAGTGATGTGTGGATGGAATGAACTGCCAATGGAAATAGTGGAGGCTGGTACAATTACAACATTTAAAAGGTATCTGGATGGGTATATGAATAGGAAGGGTTTAAAGGGATATGTGCCAAATTGGACTAGATTTATTTTAGATATCTGGTCAACATGGACAAGTTGAACCGAAGGATCTGTTTCCATGCTATACACTCCCTGATTCTATGACTCTATGAGATGTGGTAAATGTGGTAGGGATGATATGGAAAAGGAGTTTCACCTTCTGCATACTTAGGAATTATCAACGACTGTTTTTCTGTACTTTTCTTCCAAATGGTCAACATCTGATAGTTTTTAAAATAAAAACATCAGTGTAAATTGTTGGAAAAATAGTTACATTATGGATCCTTTTTCTGTATTTTTAAATTTCAAAGTGAATTTTCTAATGTTCTTTGTTTAAATGATATAGTTTGACATGATCTTAATTGACAAGTAGAATTTTTATCCATCAAGACAATGTCCTAGCACTAAAATAGCTTTTGTCTGTTGAACAATCTTAACACCAGAAATTAATGTCACCACCAAGTTAAGTATAAAAGCTAAAACAATAGTTAATGATAAAGATAAAATCCTATGTCAGCCAGTAACAAAAGTGCATCAAGCTTTGGTTTCTGTCACCTAAAGATAAGACAAATCTCAAAAGCTGGTTTCTTTGAACATGGTCAAAAGTCACGTGACATCAGGTTATAGTCCAACAGATTTATTTGAAAACACAAGCTTTTGGATTCTCACTGCTTCTTCGGATGTTTGTACAAATGGTAAGACAAAGAAATTTGAAGACAATTTAATTTTATTATAATTTTCACAAAGGCTTGAGGAGGTTGTTAGTTATGGCACTATCTCTACTTTGTACTCAGAATTCTAAATGGAGAGAACTGAAAGCCAAGCCATTACCAAAGTACCAAAGATCCACTAACAACAGAAACATTGGCTAAGAATTATAACTTCAAAACTGTAAAACTTTGCTTCATATTCAGAGTCTTACTGACTGAAGTAAAGATCATGGAAGCAGTTGGAGATACAATTACCCCATTTGCATTATTCCCAATTTCATGATTTTAAAATGTACTTAGCGTAATAAATTGACACCAATGAGCTGTTTGATATTTGCTCTGGGGTCCAAATCTTGCAACGACAAGACTAAAATATTTCTGATTTATCCTGTTTGTGCTTATGAATGGTATTATTTTTTAAGTGAATGCAAATATTATCTGGCATTTTTTTTGTTTTGTCATATGAAAAAGCAGATCAAAAGCATGCTTTGCCCCGCCAGCTTACAGATGACGAGGCGGTTCAGAACAGTGTCAACAAGTTGCAGTCAGTACAAACACAGGGTTCGTATGTTGATAATCATTTTCTATTCCTTACAGACTGAGGAACAGAATTTTACCTTGGTGGCATAATTGGAAAGTTTCACGAGAAATTATAATCATTTGTAGGTCCATTTGATTGATGTCAATTTAGAATTTCCTTGCCAATATTATTTGGAAAATAGAATTCAGTATAAACACTTAGTGTCTGAACAACTTCCATTATAAAGTCTAATTCAAATACTAAATTTGCATTTTAGGCAATTTAATCATTCTTTATTTATTTATTCATTCATTCATTTGTTTGTTCATTCATTCTCATGTTTAAAGACAGGCAAGTGGGGAAGCTATCCAATTGTTAATGTGATTCTGATTTTTTAAAAAATCATTCAAAAGAAAAAAAATACTCAGTAGACCTAAGTTTGAAGAACCAAAAAACAATTACAATCAGACACTAGAAAAATAGCATTTGTTTCCCACAAGCCTAAACTCCTGGACAATTTGAAACAGCGCAATTACAAGAAATATGTATGAGTCTCTCTTTCATCTGGGATCATAGCCATTATGGCAAGCTAAGATGCATTTTGGTCTTGGAACTCTTAGATGAATATAAAATATATTTAATAAGATTCTGCACAAGAGAGATTTCATGAAAAGAGAAAACTATAGAATTAGGGATCACCTTGTGATAAGTTAGTAATTGATTGGGGAAGTGAAAGACAACTTGTAAAAATCAACAGTTGTTCTCGTGTTTGTGAGGGTGGTGCCACCTAGGGATTTATCCTGGGCCCTCAGTTTTCCACCACCTTTTTTATGACAATATGAAATAATTTTAAAAGAAAAAAAATAAGATATTAGAGATATGAAATAGAAATAGAAAATGCTGGAGAAACTTAGCAGTTATGCAGCATCAGTACAGAAAGGAAAGGAGCTATCATGTTTTGAATCCAGTATGACTTTTTTGGAACTCAATTTACAGAGATTTGTACATACGCATTTGTAGATGTCAGTAAATTAGGATAAAAGAAGAGTAAGTTGCAAAGTGACATGGCTTTTCTGAATCTAAGAGAAGTTCTCATGGTACAGTGGTAACATTCCTAACAGGTAACAGTTCAAGCCCTAGTCTCTGGAGGTTTATTATAACATACTTGAACAAGTTATGGCAGATGGAGTTCAATGTTTGAAGTATAAAATTATCAGCTTTAGGTCTGAGAAAAACAAATTAAAATATTTTCTATTGAGAGTGACTAGTAGCCAAGATGAAGTAAAGAAACAGACCATGCATACACATTAACTGCACCTCATTCAAATAGAATTGTAGATTACTCTTTAAAAATCTCAGAGCTTTTCTCTGCATCTTTGAAATGTTCTGCTGTGCCTTCTTGAAATTTCTGGTAAAATCTCCACTTGCATATGTAATTTAGAAATACAGTAGAAATGTGCATAGAGGTGTCCTCAACAACATAAACCTGACTGTGAACTTAGTCCAGTAAACAATTCATCTGCGTATCATCCAGATTGTTCTTGAAATCTGCAAAATCTGCTGTGGGCTTTTTTACAGCTGCAGATTTAATTTCCAAATCCAGCATAAATGCTGGAGTAATCATGTAAACAAATGAGATAATAATGTTACAATGAGGTTAAGCAAGAGAACTCACAGGGAAATATAGTCTGAGCTAAATATTGCTTCATTTAGATGCTTTGTGGACTTTAACACTGATTAACATGTTGAAATATAACTGCATGAATTTCATTTAGTCAGTGAAAATGTTCAACTTACTTTTAACTTCAAAGAGGAGAGGAAAAAAAATTAAAATTCATAAGCCCAAATAAATGTTTCCAAGGATTAAATGAAACGCAAATTCAATTTTCTAAATACGGACACAAAAAAATGACACTTCTTCAATTAAAGATCAAAGCATTAACATCTCTACTTTGAATTCATCCTCATCATTAGTCTTCTAACAAAATAGAAATATTTCATACATAGTGATGATTTTCAATTAATTAATGAAAATTAGACAAATCCTGCCTTTGGTTTACTAATGCTTGATAAATTTCAAATCCTGATTGACCACAAGTAAAAACTATCCCTGTCATATCAAGGTTTCAAAGGTGCTAGTAAGTACTGGGATCAAAGGATGGATACAAGAATTTTAACACAATTTATATGCAACATCATCGATTTGCACCAACCCTATTCTTTGAATCACACTATGGGATACTTTATCCTTGGCCTTCTTTAACATCACAGCTAAAGAAGGCAACACCAACAATTTAAGAATCTCTTGATGAACAGTTAAAATGCCAGGGCATCGTAGTTTATGGACCATGTGCAGGTAAATGGGATAACAGAACAATCTAGATTATCCAAATGAGACAAGTGAGGAGTACTTTGTTCGGATAACGGATTGTTTGGATAACTGTTCAGGGTTCTCGTGGTGGTAGCAATAGCAGGAACAGGGTTCCTGTGGTGGCACCAATAGCAGAAACAGGTTCTTATGGTGTTGGCAATAGCAGGAACAGGGTTCTCGTGGCGATGGTAATAATAAGTACAGGGTCCCACGGCGGTGGCAATAGCAGTAACAAGTTCATGTGGCAGCAGCAATGGCAGGAAGAGAGTCCCATGGCAATGGCAATAGTAGGAAAAGGGTCTCATGACGGTGGCAATAGCAGGAACAGTGTTCCCATGGTGGTGCCAATAGTAGGAACAGGGTATCATGTCAGCAGCAATAGCAGGAACCGGGCTCCGTGGTGGTGGCAATTAGCAGAAATGGTTGCCCTGGCAGCGGTAAAGCAGTAACAGGTTTCCATGGCAGCAGAAATAGCCAAGAACAGGGTCCTGCGGCAGTGGCATTAGTAGGAACAGAGTCCCGAGGCTGTGGCATTAGCAGGGACAGAGTCCCGTGGTGGTGGCAGTAGCAGGGACAGGCTTCCCGTGGTGGTGGCAATAGCGGGAATAGGGTCCCATGGAAGCAGCAATAGCAGGAACAGGGTCACGTGGCGGTGGCATAAACAGGAACAGGTTTCCCGTGGTGGCAGCAATAGCAGGAACAGGGTTACCGTGGTGACAGCAATAGCAGGAACAGGGTTGCCGTGGTGACAACAATAGCAGGAACAGGTTTCCCATGGTGACAGCTACAGCAGGAACAGGATCCAATGGTAGCGGCAATAGCAGGAGCAGTGTCACGTGGTGCGGCAGTAGCAAGAACAGTGTCACATAATGGCGGCAGTAGCAGGAACAGTGTCATGTGGAAGTGGCAGTAGCAGGAACAGTGTCGCATGGTGGCGGCAGTAGCAGGAACAGTGTCTCGTGGCAGTGGCAGTAGCAGGAACAGGGTTCGATGGTGGCGGCAATAGTTGGAATAGGGACCCATGGCAGTGGCAATAGCAGGGACAGCATCCCATGGCAGCGGCAATAACAGGAACAGAGTCTGGTGGTGGCGGCAATAGCAGGAACAGGACCCCGTGGCAGTGGCAATAACAAGAACAGCATCCCATGGCAGTGGCAAGAGCAGGAACAGGGTCCCATGGCAGTGGCAATAGCAGGAACAGGGTCCCATGGCAGTGGCAATAACAAGAACAGCATCCCATGGCAGTGGCAAGAGCAGGAACAGGGTCCCATGGCAGTGGCAATAGCAGGAACAGCGTCTCATTGCAGCGGCAGAAGCAGGAATAGAGTCTGGTGGTAGCAGCAATAGCAGGAACAGGACTCCGTGGCGATGGCAATAGCATGAATAATGTCCCGTGACAGTGGCAATAGCAGGAACAGGGTCCCATGGCAACCCTGTTCCTGCTCCAGCTGCCTGCCCAGGCTGCCAGCTCTCACTGTGCTTTTATTTGAAGTTAATAAAACTTTTACGGGACCTTGAGATTTTGCTTGGATAACCCAAAATTCGGATAATAGATATTCGGATAACCAAGGTTGTCTGTAGTCTAATTTGGTGTTTGTTAGTCAGAAAGCCATGCGGGGGGGGGGGAGGGGGAATGCTGAACAGCTTGTTTCTGTGCTATATGACTATAATTTCATTAATCAGCAGATGGAAACTACACTAATACATAACAGAATTTCAGAACTTTTTTTTTACTAACAGGCAAAAAGATACCTCATGGCTTGCCAGACGTTGCTGAAGTGATTAATGAGAATGCTGGAGAAGAAACAGAACCAGAAATAGGTTAGAACAGTAGATATCTGTATGAGCATATGTCTTGATTTAAATATTATTAAAACAACCTATTTCTGTTAAAATAACATCTAAATCATAGTTGGATATTGAAGGTTGGGAAAGACATAAATTGAAATGGAAATGATTTATTTATAAACAAATACACAGTAAAATCTTAGCCGAGACTTTTGGGTTAATGGTGGTAAAATTCATTGAATATCAGATTTTACTACAAAAGGTTAAAAAAAAGCCTCAAGTTTTGAATACTTTTTTAAAAAGTCTGTCTACCTTTATTTAGCTTGTCTAAATGCATGCAAAAATTAAATTATATAATGGTTACAGCCCAAAAGGAGGCCCATTAAAACCCACTATAAAGAATATATTCTGTGCCCTTGCTACTTTCAGTGCTGCTGCAAGTGGTGTTCAAAATGGGAAAGTACTGATTCAACAGCTGAGGTAGGACAGTAGGATGTCTTCAGTAAGAGATTTCCTTGCCCATGTTTGACCTGTTTCCATGAAACTTCATCGACTTTGATGTCAATTTAATAAGTCACAGAGCAACCTCCTCCTCATTGTATACTACTGTACCACCTCTGGTAGATCTATCCTGTTGGTAGAACAGGACATGCCCAATGATGTTGATAATGGTACCTGGGATATTTTCTGCAAGGTACGATTCTGTGACAATTGCTGTCAGGCTTTTGCTTAATTGTCTGTGAGACTGATTGCTCAATCTGGCACAAACTCCCAGATGTTAGCAATGGGGACTGTGCAAGGTCAACAAGTTGTTCCTGGTATCTAGATTGGTTCCAGGTGATCCACCTGCTTTCATTCCCTTATTCAGATTGTGTTGTGCTTTAATACAACTAACAGTTTCCTTAGTCATTTCAGAGGACAGGAAAAGAGACAACTGCCTTGCCATGGGTCTGGAGTTACATGCAGCCAAACTGTTAAAGATGATAAATTTCTATCCTAAAAAACATGGGTGAATTAGATGTTTGTTTTATGATAACTAAGAATGGTTTCACAGTCAACAATAATTGAGCTTTTAATTCCCGGTTTTTCAATTGAATTCAGTGAAATCTAATGGTTGAACCCATGTTCTCAGCCATTGATCTGGGTCTCTAGTTTATTACCCCAGTGACATTACCACTCTTCTGCCACAGCTATGACCAAAGAAACCTGAACTCTCAATTCATAAAAGTTATTTGTAGGTCTGACTGGACAGCAGCAGTGATTTCCTTCACCACTCTAAAAACATGAAAGTATTTTTGATTTTGTATTTCTAAATTAGATATGTTCAAAAGCTTCTTATTACACCTTTGCATGAAAAGATATGGCTGTAGTGACTACTGAATCACCGAGCAAATTTAATGTTGATAATTGGGATTCTCACCCACCAGCTAGAAAACTGGCAGGTGCCCCCATGTTGGCCTGCATCAGATCTTCAACATGATATTGGACCCCAGAAATGGAAAACTTGCCTCCCCATCCCAGGAGGTATTGCACTGTCAGAGACAGACTGCTGTCTATGGCCCATTAGCCTCACCAGGAGTGATGGTTGCTGCCAGTAATGCAACTACTAGAGATCTATGATCTAGGATCAATGAAGAACTCAGGACTCAATTGAGTAAGGGCAGGGCTTGGTGTCAAGGAGTGATTCAATGACTGGGAGTGGGAGGGGAAGGTTGGAAGAAAGGATGAGCAATTCCCTCCTTCCAATGCCAAATTCCTAATTGGTTGCCTTTAAAGAAAGGATAGCATAAATAGACCATGTCTTTTCCCTTGTGCGAGGGAGTCCTGAACTAGAGAGCATAGATTTATGATGAGAAGGGAAAGATTTAAAAGGGACCTAAGGGGCAACTTTTCCACGCAGAGCGTAATGTGTGGATGGAATGAGCTGTCAAAGGAAGTGGTGAAGGCTAGTATGATTACAACTTTCAAAAGACAAATGGATAAGTATATGAATAGGAGGGGTTTAGAGGGATACAGACAAAGTGCTGGCAAATAGAACTACATTCTTCCCCCCTTGGTGGGTTTGCTTTTCAACCTCTTCACTTGTGTGGCTGCCTCAGTTAGGGCCCTCCAATAACATCTATCCACAATCCTTCCCTTTGTGGACTTAACTGAGCAGAGGTAGAAAGCTGGAAAGGTCCCAATCTTGCACCCTCCTACCTGATTAAATGCCTAGCCCCTGCTTTCAACCTGATCACTGATGGTGAGACTTAAATTCTGTCTTATGTTTTTCTAAACAGATGGTATGACTAATATGACAATTTTCTCTTTCTTGACTTTCATAGAAGTCATAGAGGAAAATGCACCTGTATCTAGTAGGAATGATTCCAAACAGTCTTTGAGAGACATGGTAGAAGACCTAATCGCTGCCAGCCTGATTGCTGTCTTTGTCATTTTAGCGTTAATTGCAATGTTTTACACTGTCTCCTTTGTCAGATCCAAAGAAAAAGAAAAGTAAGTAGACGAAACATTGAAAGTTAATTTTTAAAAGAAAAGGTAAACACAAACGATTTTGTTTAAGGTTGCGTGACTTCTCCAAAGAAATGTCAGTGTACTCACAATTCAAAGTTGATTAGTTAAAAAAAACAGTAAAGATATAACAGGCAAATGGCCTTTTTGTTAGAATGTTCCAATTCACTATGTGCGATAATTCCAATTATTCAAGGTATTAATTAGTAAAATATTGCAGCCACATCCAGATTTTGGGTTGTCAAATTGAATCATATCTGGTAGGGAGATATATCAAATACATTATATAGTTCATTCAAAGAAGATAGTTCAGAGACCAGCAAATTAGCTTATATTTCAGATTGTGTCAACATTACAAATTTTGAATCATGTTAATTCAACTATTCAATCATAAATGCATAAAATGTTGTGTTAGAAGTTCCTTTCTAATTATTCACTATTCAAATTTTAGCACATAATATCTTCCTTACCACAAGCACATTAGTATCATTGCTAATCAATAGCTAAGTACCTTGTTCCTCATTCACCAAGAGCTAGAGCCAATGACATTTCATGTACCATTGCCAGGTCTGGTAGCCTTTCCTTTAAGTGTGTTTCCACATCACAGGAGCACTTTCCCTACTGATTGTGTACCCAATCACCCTCCCTTTGAGTTGATTTGGGGCAGGGAACATAAGAAGAAGGATTCGCACATAGTACAAGAACAAAGAAAATTTACAGCCTCGGAACAGGCCCTTCGGCCCTCCAAGCTGAGCCGATCCAAATCCACTGTCTAAACCTGTCATCCAATTCCTAAGCACCTGTATCCTTCTGCTCCCCATCTACTCCTGTATCTGTCCAGACGTATCTTAAATGAATCTAGCATGCCTGCCTCTGCTGGCAACATATTCTAGGCACTTACCACCCTCTTTATGAAGTACTTGTTGCTTGTATCCCCCTTAACTTTTTACCTCTTACCTTGAAAATGTTACTTCTCACTATTGAATCCTTCACCCTGGGAAAAAGCTTATTTCTATCTACCAGGTATATACCTTTCATGATTTTGTAGACCTCAATCTCCTTTCTTCTACTGAAAGCAAGCCTAACCTACTCAACCTCTCTTCATAGCTAGCACTTTCCATACCAGGCAACATCCTTGTAAACCTTCTCTGCACATTCTCCAAAGCATCCACATCCTTTCAGTAATGTGATGACCAGAACTGTACACAGTATTCTAAATGGGGCCGAACTAAGGTCTTGTGCAATTTTAACATGACCTGCCAGCTCTTATACTCAATACCCCGTCCGATGAAGGCAAGCATACCATATGCCTTCTTGACCACTCTATCCATCTGTGCAGCCACCTTCAGGGTACAATGGACCTGCACTCCCAAATCTCTCTACTCATCAACTTTTCCCAAGGGTCTTCCGTTTACTGTATAATTCACTCGAGAATTAGACTTCCCAAAATGCATCACATCACATTTGCCTGGATTGAAACTCCATCTGCCACTTCTCCACCCAACTCTCCAGTCTATCTATATTCTCCTGCATTATTTGACAGTCCCCTATGCTTTCTGCTACTCCACCAATCTTCATGTAATCTGCAAACTTGCTGATCACATCAACAGTACACTCTTCCGGATCAGTGGCCCCAGCACTGATCCCTATGGAATACCACTGGTCACCTTTCTCCATTTTAAGAAACTCCCTTCAACTACTATTCTCTGTCTCCTGTTGCTCAAGCAGTCCTTTATCCACCTAGCTAGAACATCCTGCACACCATGTGACTTCATTTTCACCATTAGTTTACCATGGGAAACCTTATCAAACTCCTTACTAAAGTCTATGCATGTGACATCAACAGCCCTTCCTTCATCTATCAGCTTGGTCACTTCCTCAAAGAACTCTATTAAGTTGGTAAGGCACAATCTCCCCTGCACAAAATCATGTTGCCTATCACCGGTAAGCCTATTCTTTTCCAAATATAAATAGATTTTATCCCTCAGTACCTTCTCCAGCAACTTTCCCACCACTGATATCAGGCTCATTGTTCTGTAGTTACCCAGAATATCCCTCCTACCATTCTTGTACAGGGGGACAACATGAGCAACCCTCCAGTAACTCACCTGTGTTTAAGGATGCTACAAAGATATCTATCAGGGCCCCACCTATTTCCTCTCTTGCCTCCCTCCGCAACTTGGGATAGATCCCATCCGGTCCTGGGGATTTGTCCACCTTCATAACCTGTAGGCTACCCAACACATCTTCCCTACTTATGTCAACGTGACCCAGAGTAATCAAACTTCTATCTCTAATCTCAACATTCATCATGTCCCTCTCCTCAGTGAATACTGATGCAAAGTAATCATTCAGAATCTCACCCATTTTCTCAGGTTCGGCACACAGCTTTCTTCCTTATCGTTTAGTGGACCAATCCTTTCTCTACTTACCCCTTTTTTATATATATAAGAATAAAAGACTTTGGGATTCTCCTAAATTCTGCTCACTAAATCTATTTCATGACCCCTTTTAGATCACTTGATTCCTTTCTTAAGACTGGTCCTACTCTCCCGATATTCTTCCATGGCCCGTTCTGTTCTTAGCTGCCTGGACCTTTGCAAGCTTCCCTTTTCCTCTTGGCTATTCGTATGATTTCTCCTGTCATCCACTGTTCACGAATCTTGCATTTCGTATCCTTTGCTTTCAATGGGACATGCCGATCCTGCACTATCTTAACCTATCTTTGAAAGCCTCCCACATATCTAATGTGGACTTCCCTTCAAATAGCTGTGTCCAATCCACATTTCCCAGCTCCTTTTTAATTTTGATATAATTGGCCTTGGCCCAGTTTAGTACTTTTCCCTTACGACCACTCTCGTCTTTGTATAGGAGTATTCTAAAACTTACAGAATTGTGGTCACTGTTCCCAAAGAAATCCCCTACTGCAACTTCTCCCACTTGGCCTGGCTCATTCCCTAACACCAGGTCCAATATGGCCTTCCCTCATCGGGCTATTGACATAATGCTATAGAAAACTCTCCTGGACACTTCTTACAAATTCTGCCCTATCCAGACCTCTGCCACTAAGTGTATCCCAGTCAATGTTGGAAAAATTAAAATTTCCCATCATCACCACCCTGTTGCCTCTACATCTTTCCATAATCTGTTTACCTATTTGTTTTTCTACCTCACACTCACTCTTGAGAGGCCTGTAATTTAGCCCCAACAATGTAACTTCACCCTTCTTATTTCTCAGTTCCACCCATAATACCTCACTACTCAAGCCCTTCATAGTGTCTTCCTTTAGTACAGCCGTGATATCATCCCTGACTAGCAATGCAACTCCTCCCCCCCTTTTACTTCCCTCCATGTCCTGTCTGAAGCATCTTTTTCCTAGAACAATTAATTGCCAATCATGCCCTTCCTTCAATCAAGCCTCTATGATTGCAATAATGTCATATTCCCAGTAACCAATTCAAGCCCTAAGTTAATCTGCCTTGCCCACTGTACTCCTTGCATTAAAGTATACGCACTTCAGGCCACCAGTTCTTTTGCTTTCAACAGCTCTCTGCCTACTCTTCCCCTTGTTAATGCTAACTTCATGATTCTTACAGCCTCCAGTTTCCACCTCGCTGCCTACTTGTTTTCTCTTCTGGTTCCCAGCCCCCTGCCACATTAGCTTAAAACCTCCCCAAAAGCAGTAGCGAGAACTCCTCCAAGGACATTAGTTCCAGTCTGGTTCAGAATATTAAGAATATTTGGAATATTCTAAATATGAGAATATTTAGAATAGAATATCCCTTATTGCCACATGTAGGCAATATAAAATATAGTGAAAGTGTGTACCACAATCAAAAATAGGCTGGGAATGAGGTAAAGAAAAGTGGTCATGTTTTATGGATTGAATTTAGTAGACCACCACAATGTTCCATCCTCTAAGGTCAGCAGACCCCAAATGCTGCTTTGAAGCTAATTTAAGCTGTGTGGTTGCAAGTTCAACTTTTACCCATCTTTCAAGAGGTCTTAAGGAACCATCAATCAATTGGATAGCCAGTCGTCCTGCAGTCACAACGGTTCCCAGGAGTGGTAGTCATTGCTGGGACGACAGGTACTCGCACCATGTTGAGGAGCCAGAATCAGGCTAACAGAGATATGGAGGCTAGGTTCAAGAGGTTGAGACAGAATAATAAATGCAAGAATAACCAGAGAGTAGGTGCCTCTGATGAGCCCACAAAAGATGTCGCTGTCCCTTTTCTGACAGCTGCATACATAGCTAAATGTGCCATCTTCCCAAGTGGGCCTCACTCCACCATGAGTATAATACATGACCAGCCATGATGAGCTCTAATTAACCCAAATCAGGAACAGCTTCTTCCCTGCTGTTATCAGACTTTTATACAAACCCCTTAAATATTAGTTCTGATTTCTCTCTATGCACCTTCTCTGTGGTTATATCACTGTATTCCATACTCTGTTCTGTTACCCTGATTGGTATGGTATAATCTGCCTCCCATACTCCCATTTAGTTCTGGTGGAAGTAGGGGAAGTGGACATGTTGTAACCACTGGTGGAGGAGCATATAATCTATTACCAGGTATATGATCACCACTTTGACTGTGTAAATAACTGACAGAGAAGTGTACATCTAATGTGTAGTCTATACGTGAATTCTAGCATCACTATGTGGGACAATTCAGTTTGTGTATAGTTGAGTATTTTTGCTAATAGATATCTTCACAAATAGCTTTGCTTGTAAATGCATACTTAAAATTCAAATGTATTTCAGATCTCCTACAATAACCATTATAGAAAGTGGATCTCCAGATGGAACAAGAAAATATACTGTTTGTCCACCAAAAAAGACAGACGCATCAATTTGCCATGCTAAAAAATTCAGGCCATCACGACAACGTCAAACACAGCAAAAACTTCAGAAAACCATATCATCCAATTTGTCAAGTGAATGCAGCAACAGAAGCACTGAAACAATTACTCTCCCACCACCAAGGATAATACCTACTTGTCCACGACCTCTTCGTTCACATATCTCCCGTGCACGTTCTCCTCGCCCATTGTCACCTCAACCTATATGTCCTTGTTCAAGATCTTCTCAGTTAACACCAAAATCCCGAACACATATTCGCTCGTCACAGCAACTTCTACCCAAGACCACTACTACACCAGAAAGAAGAGATACAACATTACCAGCTTACCAAGATTCACGTCTTCTGTCAACTCCAAGAATGACATCGTTATATGATGTTGGATCAGCAATTTCGGAAAGTGACACAATGCCAGATCACCAAGCATCACGTCTTCTCTCAGTTCCAAGAATGATGTCCTCATATGATGTAGGATCAGCAGTTTCGGAAAGTGACACAATGCCAGATCGCCAAGCTTCACGCCTTCTCTCAACTCCGAGAATGATGTCATCACATGGTGTAGGATCAGCAGTTTCGGCAAGTGGCACAATGCCAGATCGCCAAGCTTCACGCCTTCTCTCAACTCCGAGAATGATGTCATCATATGATGTTGGATCAGCAGTTTCGGCAAGTAGCACAGTGCCAGATCGCCAAGCTTCACGTCTTCTCTCAACTCCGAGAGTGATGTCAGCATATGATGTAGGATCAGCAGTTTCAGAAAGTGACACGATGCCAGATCGCCAAGCATCAGGTCTTCTCTCAGTTCCAAGAATGATGTCGCCGTATGATGCAGGATCAGCAGTTTCGGAAAGTGACACAATGCCAGATCATCAAACTTCACGTCTTCTCTCAACGTCACGAATGATGCCATCATTTAATGTAGCATCACCTGTTTCAGAAAGAGACTCAACGTTTCCAGGTTATGAAACTTCACAAATTCTTTCAACCACCCAAATGGTGCCATCCTATGATCTAGCACCATCTATTTCAGCAAGAGAAATTCATCCAGGCTCTGTTTCTGACAGAGGTCTTGTCAGGAGTATTCATCGAGACACAGTTCCAGCACAACTATTGTCTCAATCAGCTCCCCTTCTTTCCACCAGCTCATCAATGAAACAACAAACACCCTCTCTATATGAAGCTGATAGAAGTAATGCAACATTTCAAGATTCTCATTATCCTTCATCAATTCTGAGGTCAAAATCAATTAATTTCATGCCTGATCCTGAAGTGCATCAAATATCTCGTGATTCATTAAACTTAGAGAGAAGTAGCAAGTCAGCTTATATTTCAGATGATGGTGACATCGTAAGTGTTGAATCATATGCTGACCCAATGTCACCTAGCTCCAGACAAATCATAAGTTCACAACATGTTGGCCCACAAACCCCTCCATCACCATTCACTTCACAAACTAGGCATATAGCACCTTCCTTATCACCAGCACCCATATCAGTTTCATTTACTCACCCACCAACAAAATACCAATCTTCCCAATCTCTAACACAAAGAGCCAGAGCAAAATCTGTTAATATACCTTTTGCATCCCCTCAAGCAGATCAATATGTATACCAAGGTACTGTTTCATCAGGAGATGTGGGTCACAGGGCACACTTTATTCCAAAGGGAAGTGATATGAGAATACAAACCCCAGTCATTAGCCAATCCTCAATGCACCCATCAACTCCATTTCCACAAGGTCTTAGCCAACATTCACAGCTTCAGATGCAATCCCAATACCAGTCGCCTACCTTATCGCGCCAACAGCTTTCAGATTTATCTTCACGAAATCTTCATGAACAATCCGAAATGGCTTATATACCCTCAAGTCAACAAATATCTTCAGGAGAAAGGAGCTACAGAAATGTTGCACAAACATGTCCCATTCAGTTCCGTCCCCAAAGACAAACTGTTTCTTCTCCAACCTTACCATTAGCTAGTCATTCATTTGTACAACAACAAGCACCCTCACTATCATATGGAGGTTTATCACCATTATCTACTCAGGATCTATCCAAGGTGGATACTTCACTGCAGAGGAGGGATACACCATATCCTCTAGTTCAAGTTTCACACTCACCATCATTACAAGGCTGGATTTCCACTGATAGCCCCACAATGGGAGAGGTCAGTATAAGCAATATCCCAAGCCATCGTGACTTTGCAAGTAGTTCACAAGATATTCATCAGTCAAGAGTGGATTCCTTTGATCCTTCAATGACTCCTTCAGCAGTGTATTCACCAACCAGACAATTATCATTTTTTCCATCTTACCAAACAGTAGCACCCAGTTCACTTCAGGTATCAACACCTGAGGCTGAATATCTACGAACCCAAGATACATTACAAAGCAGCAGCCCTCTACCTAAAGTGCCACCACCACCTCTCTCTCCATCTCATCATTCTCGGTCAATGCCACAGTTGGTTTCTTCCCCTGCATTTCAACAGCTATCTCCTTTATCACTACCACTTCTTCATGAAAGACCTAAACCTCAAATAATATCAACTTTTCCTCCTGGCAGCCTGAGTCCAAGGCCCCGTGATTCCTTCCGGAGCAGTGTATTTGAGGACAGTAATTTTTTGAAGATGTCGCCTATTTCACAGTCATTCATTTACAGAAATTACTCTTTTCCATCGACACCCAAAAGCCCTGTTTCTCAGTCATTTGTTTTCAAACCAGGTGAAATTTCTTTTGGTGATGATGATGTGTTCACATATCCAAATGCATCTCAACCACTTGTATCAACACCAAAACAGTCAAAAGCATTGAGTGTTAGCATAGATCCAGATGTATTTCACAGTGCCATTGGTTCACCAAGCAGCATAAGTTCTCAATCTACCGATGGAACCCGTCTGAGAAGTTTTGAGGACAGCTTCCCAACTTCCTCAGACAGTGTGTACCATGGGCCACCTTCACCTTCAGTCAATGATAAATATATTGGCCCATCCAGTGACTATTCCATCAATGAGATTGGCAGTGACATCAATTTACCAGGTAGTTCACACTACTATACAGCTCGTAGTTTCTTTAATGATTCCAGTGATCATACGAACAGCGATTGAATAACTGCTTCCTCATCAAAAAACAGGAAGAGAATTTTTAATTGAAATTATGATTTAAAAATATATAATATAATTAATAATTCAGTACATAGTGCAACATTATTAGTTTCCAGCAGATCACTGAACAATGATTCGGTGTGCATCTGTAGATGACTAGAAGACATATTAATCAGTGATTGGATAAAATGACACAAATAAAGGCTTATAATTATGAATAGTTTTCTCTGATGCTTCAGCTAGTGTAGATTATTTGTTAATGATGTTTTGTTAGCATACTGAAATCTACATTTGTTTTATTCAGTAAATTAGTCAAATGAACAGAATATATGATTAGCAAAATATACGTACAACCTGACATATCACCAATGATTGAGTACCTGTGCTGAATTAAGTGCTTGACAGGAATCAGATGAGGCACTCAGTACCTGTCACCTGGTTTCTTGTTCTCAATGGGCTCTCACTGTAAATATTTGTGCCTATAGTGTATTCACATTTTGCCCTGTTGCAAGCCAGTGCCAAAATTAAAGAATTACTCTTGAGTTATCACAATATATCATAGAAACACTTTTAAAAACAAACATTCTACTGACTTAATTAACCAGAAAATAGTTCCATCACAATAGAGAATTTTTGCATCGGCTTTGCTTATCTTTAGAGCTGAGACGCCAAAGGAGGTGTTGCCTGTGAAATAGTCTATGCAGAGATTTTATTGATCATGCATCACAGATACCCAGGTACTCTTACTCTATAAGATAAACAAAGGAATCCAGTTCAAACTTATTAAACACTCACAAGTTAAAGAAGTAGCTCTTTCACAAATTAAGTTATCACTTCCTGAACGAGGCTGACCGCTTGAAAAATACAAGCATGCCCTGGTGAAATTCATTGGGCTGATAAATCCAATTCATTGAGTACCATTGACAGGGCACTGTCTTCGTACAAAGGGGGTCTCTTTAAGGGTCTTCACTGGCTGAGTCTTCACTGAGGGAATGGCTGCCAATTGATCCCCCTTTTTGAGCCCTTCCAGAATGTTCCCTGGTTTCAGTCAACGGGGCAATATGGCAAAGATCGCAGCACTCAATGAGGTTTGGCCAGGTCATCCTAGATGTACCCATCCCTTTTTCAAGATATGATTACTCCACAATGCCAAGAGATTTGGGTGAAACTGGGTAACACACAGACATAATGTCTCTTCCTATTGTTCTGGCTGAGTACTTTTTCATGAGTTTCAAGCATTTTTGTTCTATGTAAGACTGATCTGGACTGATAAGTTGTTTGTTTTTGACCTGTGTTAATCTTGGCCTCATCGCATATCATCAGACTTTGTTTGCAGAAGTTCTTTTGCCAATCTTATAACCAGTTGAGTTGTTTTAGCCATTTGGCCACAGAGAAGATTGAATAAAAGCATTCAAAATTAACAGGGGTTTTGATAAAGCAAATGGTGAAAATTGTTTCCATTGGCAAAACAATAATAAATAAACAACATAGATTTAAAATAATCAACATAAAATTGAGAATGTTTTTCTTTATTCAACAAGTTCTAACATAAGGTCTAACATATGAGGAACGGCTGAGGATCCTGGGATTGTATTCATTGGAGTTTAGAAGATTAAGGGGAGACTTAATAGAGATGTACAAGATAATACATGGCTTGGAAAGGGTGGACGCTAGGAAATTGTTTCCATTAGGCGAGGAGACTAGGACCCGTGGACCCAGCCTTAGAATTAGAGGGGGTCAATTCAGAACAGAAATGCGGAGACATTTCTTCAGCCAGAGAGTGGTGGGCCTGTGGAATTCATTGCCACAGGGTGCAGTGGAGGCCGGGACGCTAAATGTCTTCAAGGCAGAGATTAATAGATTCTTGTAGTCTCGAAGAATTAAGGGCTACGGGGAGAACGCTGGTAAGTGGAGTTGAAATGCTCATTCCTGATGAAGGGCTTATGCTCGAAACGTCGAATTCTCTATCCCTGAGATGCTGCCTGGCCTGCTGTGCTTTGACCAGCAACACATTTTCAGTTGAAATGCCCATCAGCCATGATTGAATGGCGGAGTGGACTCAATGGGCCGAATGGCCTTACTTCCACTCCTATGTCTTATGGTCTTAAGTTGTTATGGTTTTGGATGTAGGTTTGCTCACTGAGCTGAAAGGTTCATTTCATCACCTTACTAAGTAACATCTTCAGTGGACCTTATGCAAAGCAATATTGAAATTAATTAGACCCCATCTACCACCCCCTAAGAAAAGGAACAGGAAGTGACTTCACCACAGGAAATAACATCACCAAAGGAAATGACATCACCAAATCAAAGAAACCCAAACATATAAATAGAAAGCAGGCAGTTTCACCATTGCTTTGCATAAAGTCCACTGAAGATGTTACCTAGTAAAGTGCTGAAATGTCTGGAAATGAACTTTTCAGCTCAGCGAGCAAACCTACATCCAAAACCTCAACCTGAGCTACAAATCTTCTCAAAACTCGTTAAGTTGTTATGGTCGAGAATGCTTTGACTGAAACAATCATATTCAATAATATCTTTCAAAAGAGATTTGGACCACTCCTTAAGATTAAAGTTGCAGGTAAAAGTTTTAAAAATGCATGTGACAAATGGGTATATTTGGTAGGTCTTGCACAATGGACCAGCTTTGTTGCCTTCAATGCTCCCTCAACTTTGCTGGAGCATTTTGTTAACCACGATAGTGCCATCTTATTAAACTTAATTCACTATTGTTCTAATTGCGATGGGATGAATGCATTGATAATCAACCCCAGTACTGCACCACTCACACCATTGGTATAAATTTTTGATTAAATCACAAAAATGGCCAATTGCTTCTCTTGACTACTACTAACTAGAATAAAAGAAGCATTCAGGCTTATGCCTAAAACCTCTCCAACATCTGCAATCCTCACTTTCTCCCGAAATAAATATTCATCAAGCTTCCTTAATTCATTTAAAATAACCTATTTGTTATAAAGAAAATACATTCTTAAAATAAGCACATTTGCAAAAGTTACAATTTTTGCAGATAAAGTTGTTTAAAGTCTGGTTGAAGATTTGTAGCTCAGGTGTCCGTTGTTGTGCTATGATGATAAGAAAACGACATACACATAACCTCAACACCAAGGAGAGGGAAGCACTGAAAGCACTGAAAAATGACAAGAACATAATCATACTACCAGCAGATAAAGGCAGAATGACGGTCATCTTAGATAAATCAGACTACATCAATAAAGCACAACAACTACTCGCAGACACCAACACCTACCAAATGAAGGATTCTGACCCCACACCACAACTCACCAATAGAATAATCAACACACTAAGGAATCTACAAAAAAAACGGACAGATAACCAAAGCGGACCAGCAAAGAATGAAACCTGAACACAACAACAGATAAAGTTGTTTTAAACAAAAGGGAAAAATATCCCCCTGCTGGTCAGAGTCTTGAAACAAAGGATAGCTTGTGATTACTTCTCACAGTCCATTGGGTATGCTGAAAACAAAATCAAGTTGCTGACAGCCATAGATACATAGTAGAACATCAGTTCTAATTGTAAAAATCCTGGTTCCGAGCCTGTAGAGATTAGTTACAGTCCAGCTTTTCAAGTTTTACAAAGTAACCATAAATATTAATATTCAAAAACTTGATATCAGGTTCCTAGAATGCTTCCAAAAAAGAAATTCAAGAGAGAGAAACCTGCTCCTACTGTATGCCTTCAAGAGTTTTCCCTTCTGACTATTTAGGTCAATAAAACAGAAAACTAAGAAAAGGTTTCTCATAAGATTTAGCTTACAGTCCCCATAGATTTTTCAAGACCAGGTTTTAGTAGTGTCTAAAAACTCCATCTCATCTTTTATTACCTTGAAAGCTTTCTCTAAAGTTGCTTAACTATTGAATTAAATTGAATTGAATTAGCCTTTATTGTCCTGGAAACAGTAAGTTTAAACTGTTAACTTAATTTGTTAATAATTAAGAAAATTTCAAAACAATCCAATATCTTCCAGTTTCATGTCATCCTTAAGTATCAATGTGTTTTCCCAACACCATTGCTTTCAAGATACTTTATTACCTTCATGCCATCTGCATTTTAATGTATTCCTGGTGTTTCACTTCTGCCACAATTTCGTAGGTCTTAGCTCCACATTCCTCATATGTAAACTTATACCTGAATTCACCCATGACTAGCTTTTCGCTCACGTACATTGTTTTGTCGTACTGTCACTGAAGAAATATGAAATGACTGCATTGACATCATGGTTGTAATTATTGATGGTACCCCCTATTTTTTTATTTGTTCAATGTGGATGTCACTGACCTATTCATTCAATGTGAATGTCGCTAGTCCAGCTAGCCCATGCTGCCCATTATAATTGTTTTTGAAGGTGTTGGTGAGCTCCATTTTGGAAATGTTTCAGTCCATCTAGCGTAGCTACTCCCACAGTGTTATTAAATAAGTTCCACGGTTTTGACCCAACAAGGAATGAAGGAATAGTGATATATTTCTAAGTCAGGATGCTGTGTGATTTGAAGGGGAACTTTTATTTGTTGCAGTACACCTCGTGGATAGTTCACACAGCTGCTACTGAGCATTGGTGATAAAGAGAATGAATCTTGACGATATTAGATGGGATGTTAATGAAATGGACTGATTTATCCTGGATGGAATTGGAGCTTCTTGAATGTTGTTGGAACAACAAAAAGACAAACAGAGATTATCCTGTCACACTCTTGATTTGAGCCTTTTTTTATGCTGGACAGGGTTTTGAGGAAGGGTCAGTTAGACTCGAAGCGTCAGCTCTTTTCTCTCCTTACAGATGCTGCCAGACCTGCTGAGATTTCCCCTCTTAGGGTTTGAGGATACATTTGCACAATGTCCAACCATTTTCAGCTACTTCATCACTGACCTTATCTCCAGTAGAAGATCACAACTGGTAATGTGTGTTGATAACTGCACATTCAGTAACATTCAGTACTATTTGCAATACCTCAAATACTATACAGGGTATTTAGTAGCAAGCAATATTTGCATCTTACAAGTCCCAAACAATGACTATTTACAACAAGAGACAAACCAACCATGCCCATCACCATTCTGTTCACACCATCAAATTCCCTAATATGACATAGGAGAAAAGGTAGGTAGTGCATTGAGTACATCAAATGTGCTCCACCATTCAATGAAATCAAGGCTGATCTAATCATTCTCAATCTATTTTGCTGCTTTATTCCCATTACCTTCTTCCTTTTAATGATTATAAATCTCTCGGTCTTAGGCTCGAGCATTCTTAATGACTTGCCTCAATAGGCCTGGGTGTTAAAAAGTTTTACAGATTGACTAACTACCTTGTGAGAAAAGCAATTATTCATCTCCTTAAATGGGCAACCCCTTATTCTCATATTATGCATTTTGATAGAAGTAACAAGACGAGGGAATACTCAATGAATAACAAGACAGTAGGAAGTTCAGAGGAACAGAGGGATCTTGGGGTGCTTATCCAGAGATCCCTAAAGCAGAAGGGTCGATTAATAGGGTGGTTAAGACATGCAGGATACGACTTTATCAATCATGGGATAGATTATAAAAGGGAGGTTGTGTTGGAGGTCTACGGAACTTTGGTTAGGCCACAACTGGTGAGCAGTTCTGGTCGCCACACTGCAGGAAGGATATGATTGCACTCGAGTGGGTACAGAGGATATTTACCAAGATGTTACCTGGATTGGAGGTATGGAGACATTGTGTTTCAGAAGGCTGTTACACCCCTTAGACTAATTACCTTAAATTTGGTCCATGGTATTGGAGAGTAGGCTGTGACTGAGTGTGAGACAGATATGAGGATTCCGAATTTAACTTTGGTGGAGCTTCAGCCAATTCATACAATGCTCTTGTTTTTGCTGTGGACAAGAGTACACATACATTAGGGAGAATGAGTGAACTGACCACAGTACTATTGTCCAGACTGCTATTCAAATAAGAAAAGAAATGTATTAGTAATATGGGACAGTGTAGTTAGGCAATACGGTACTGTTCTCTACAATCCTAGACAGACAATCCTATGTTGCCTACCTAATCCCAAGATTCAGGTCATGGACTAGAGAGGAACATGGAAGGGGAGGAGAAAGATTCAGTTGTCATGATCCATGCAAGAATCAAATACATAGGCAAGACCAAAAAAGAGGATCTGCTGAGGGATTATAAACAGCTTCGGGCTAAATTCAAAAACAAAACCACAAATAAGCAAAAACAGAACCATAGTTTTATTGAATGTATTCAAGGGGCAGCTAGATATAGCACTTGGGGCAAATGAAACTCAAGGTTATGTGGAGAAAGCAGGATTAGTTAGAATGTTCACTTGGATGACCTCCAATATGAGGATAGGTTTCATGAGCATAGGTTGGGATTCTATTCACTGGAGTCTAGAAACATGAAATTATCTCATTGAAACTTATAGGATTCTTAAGGTACTTGATAAGGTGAATGTTGGGAGGATGTTACTATTCATGGGAGAGTCTAGGATGGTGTGAACAGAATGGTGATGGGCATTAGTTGGATTAGATCAACCATGATCGTGATGAATGGCTGAACAGGCTTAAAGGGCTGAATGACTTCCTCCTGCTCCTACCTTCTATGTTTTATGTTTCTGTGTAAATATACGTGCAAATGTGGCAGAGTAAATAATATTAGAGAGTAGATACATGGTTGCTATGGAAGGAATTGATCCTAATTCATAGAGCACTGTCACCAGTACTGGGAAAGAGAGCTGCTCTATTGTGATGGGCTTCATTTAGAATAGAAGAACTAGGTGCAAGAGTAGGCAATTCAGTGCTTAATTCTGAAACTATGCCCTCTCATCCTAGACTCTCCCATGAATAGTAACATCCTCCCAACATTCACCTTATCAAGTACCTTAAGAATCCTATAAGTTTCAATGAGATAATTTCATGTTTCTAGACTCCAGTGAATAGAATCCCAACCTATGCTCATGAAACCTATCCTCATATTGGAGGTCATCCAAGTGAACATTCTCTGAACTGTTTCCAGGGAAATGATCTCTTTCCTTAAATAAGGGGATCAAAACTGTGATGCAGGTGTGATCTCACCAGCTTGTACAGTTGCAGTAAGACTTCCCTATTCTTATATTCCCACCTCCTCGAAATAAGGGCTAACATTCCACTAGCCTTCTTCATTACTCACTGCATCTATGTGCTAGCTTTCCGAGTTTCATGCACACGTATCTCCAAGTACTTTTGTGTTGCAGCTGTCTGTAGGTTTTCTCAACTTAAATAATATCCTGTTCTTTTGTTTTCCCTTCCAGGATGAACTTCATATTTACCCACATTACACTCCAGTTACCAACTTTTTACCATTTAGTTAGCATGTCAATATCTCTGTATAAAATGTTTATATCCTCTCACAACTTGCCGTTCCATTTTTTTTGTGTCATTTGCAAATTTAGGTACAGTACGTTTGGTTTTATCTTTCAAGTCTAGACTCCCTGGTCATCAGGAACATCCTCCCTACATTTACTCTGTCTAGTCCTTCTAGAATTTCTAAGTTTCTGTGAAATTCCCCAATTGTTCTATAGTCCATGAAATATATTATTAACTGATCCAGTCTCTCCTCTTATGTCAGCTCTGCCATCCCAGGAACAGTCTGGTAAACCTTTGTTTTCACTCCCTCCTCAGCTACTACAACTTTGCTTAAAGGAGACCAAACAAAAAATACTCAGGTGTGGTCTCACCAAGGCCTTGTACAACAGTGGCTAGACATCCTTGGTCCTGCACTCGAATCATCTTGCTATCAAGGCTTGCATACTATTTTCATTCTTCACCTGCATGCATACTTCCATTGATTTGTATACAAGGAGACCCAGGTCCATTATACCTCTACCTTTTCCAATCCAATGCTATTTAGATAATAATCTGCCATGTGTTTATTATTACCAAAACATACCATTATACTTCATCTGCCATGCATCTGCATACTCACTCAAACTGCCCAAATCACACTGAAGCATTTGCATCCTCCTCACAGTTCATCCTCCCACCTCACTTTGTGCCATCTGTAAATTTGGACATATTATGTTTAGTCCCAATTCTCATGCCATGTTCAATCAGCTCCAGTGAATCTGTAGTATCTATTGAATCATAAACTTTACATGAGATCCGTGGTGGATAAAACTGGTAGTGATAACAGGAAATAGGGAAATGACATATAATTTAATCCTAACATTTAACATCAGCCTTCACAGTGGAAGTTGCCATAAACATTCCGAAATAACAGATATGTAAGGCATTAATGGGAGGAAAGATCTTGTAACAGTCTCTATCATATGGAACAAAGTATTTATCAAACAAATGGAACTAAACACAAACAAGTTGTCAGAACCTCTTGACCTGCATCCAAGTTCTTTAAAGGATGTGCCTGCAATATTGGTCAAAATATTCCAGAACTCATTGGATTCCAGGAGGGTTCCAGCAGATTGGAATATTGTTGCTGTGACACTGTTGTTCAAGAAGGGTGGGAGACAGAAAGCAGGAAACTGTAGGTCAGTCAAACAAACATCTGTCATTGGGAAAATGTAAGAATCCATAATTAAGGAAGAAATAGGAAAAGTTGAAAGTTTGGTAACAGAGTCAAAATATTTTCTGAAAGTGAAATCATATTTGATAAATCTGCTAGAGTTCTTTGAGCATATAACAGGCAGAATAGATTAAGGAGAACCAATAAATGCACTGTATTTAGATTTTCAGAAGATAATTGATAATCACAGAATCTCAAAAGTGCAGAAGTAGGTCATTCTGCCCATTGACCCTCTGAAGAGCATCCCACCTAGACCCAATCCTATAACCCTGCATTCCATCTAATCCATCTAATCTGCATATCCCTGGACACAATGGGGCAATTTAGCATGGCCAATCCACTTAATCTGCACATCTTTGGACTGTGGGAAGAAACCAGAGCACCCAGAGAAAACCCAAGCAGACATGGGGAGAAAGCAAACTCCACATATTCGCCCAGGTTTGGAATTGAGCCCGAGTCCCTGGCGCAGTGCTAACCATTGAGCTACCATGCTGCACCAAATGTGCCACATCAAATGTTATTGCACAAGCCAAGAGCTCAGAATATTACAGTAATATATTATCTTGAATTGAGGACTTTTATAAAATCATGGCTAATCTGATAATTCACAACACCACTTTCCTACCTTTTCCCCATAACCCTTGATTTCCTTAGTGATTAAAAAAATGTTCTATCTCAGCCTTGAATATATTTAACAAATCAGCATTGAAACTTGTCTGCAGAAAAGAATTTCACAGATTCACTGTCCTTCTTGGGAAGGAATTCCTCCTCTTCTCTGTCTTAAACATGCAACTCTTCACCTGAGATTATGTCCTTTAGGCCAAAACACTCCTGCAAGAAGAAATGAGCTTTTCTCAACTACCCTGTCAAGTTTGCTAAGAATCTTGCATGTTTCAATAAGGTGGCATCTCATTTCTCTAAATTGTAATGACTACATCCCTAAAGCTACATAGCGCAGTCCCATAAATCAACTCCTAGGCTGATATCAGCCTAGTGAATGTTCTTTGAATTGCCTCCCATACCAGAATATCTTACCTGAAATAATATTCAGTTCCTCTATTCTGCCTGTTGAAGGGATGTATAGACTTACATTTTCCCATGTTATATGCCATCTGCCACATTTTACATATTCACTGCAGATTCTTTGCATCATCCTCACTACTTGGCCTTCCCATATATTTTTGTGATATCTGCAAACTTAGTGACAGTACAGTTAATTTCCTCTTCCAAGTTATTAATATACATAGTAAGTAAATGTCGCCCCAGTATTGATCCCTGTGCAACTCCAATAGTTACAGGTTCCCACTCTGAAATACCCCATCCTTCCCACTCTCTGTCTTCTACTGGTAAGCTAATCTTCTGACTATGCTACTATACTAGCTCTAACACCATGGACTCTATCTTATTAAGTCGTCTAATATGTGATGCCTTATAAAATGCCTTCTGAAAATCCAAATACATTACATCAACTACTTCCTCTTTAACTACCCTGCTGTTACCTCCTCAAAAAAGTGTAGCAATTTATTTTGACAGGATTTCCCCTTCATGAAGCCATGCTGACTCTGCCTGATCATACTACGCAATCCTAAATTGACAATAGACAATAGGTGCAGGAGTAGGCCATTCTGCCCTTCAAGCCTGCACCACCATTCAATATGATCATGGCTGATCATCCTTAATCAGTATCCTGTTCCTGCCTTATCTCCATAACCCTTGATTCCACTATCCTTGAGAGCTCTATCCAACTCTTTCTTAAATGAATCCAGAGACTGGGCCTCCACTGCCCTCTGCGACAGAGCATTCCACACAGCCACCACTCTCTGGGTGAAGATGTTTCACCTCATCACTGTCCTAAATGGTCTACCCCGTATTTTTAAGCTGTATCCTCTGGTTCGGCACTCACCCATCAGCGGAAACATGTTTCCTGCCTCCGGAGGGTCCAATCCTTTAATAATCTTATGTCTCAATCAGATCCCCTCTCAGTCTTCTAAACTCAAGGGTATACAAGCCCAGTCGCTCCAGTCTTTCAGTGTAAGGTAGTCCCACCATTCCAGGAATTGATCTTGTGAACCTACGCTGCACTCCCTCAATAGCCAGAATGTCTTTCCTCAAATTTGGAGACCAGAACTGCACACAATACTCCAGGTGTGGTCTCACCAGGGCCCTGTACAGCTGCAGCAGAACCTCTTTGCTTCTATACTCAATCCATCTTGTTATGAAGGCCAGTATGCTATTAGTCTTCTTCACTACCTGCTGAACCTGCATGCTTACCTTCATTGACTGGTGTACAAGAAGACCCAGATCTCTTTGTACTGCCCCTTTACCTAAATTGATTCCATTGAGGTAGTAATCTGCCTTCCTGTTCTTGCCACCAAAGTGGATAACCATACATTTATCCACATTAAACTGCATCTGCCATGCATCTGACCACTCATCTAACCTTTCCAGGTCACCCTGTAATCTCCTAACATCCTCTTCACATTTCTATATCATTAATATATATTGTAAAAAGCTGTGGTCCCAGCACTGATCCCTGCGGTACCCCACTGGTCACTGCCTGCCATTCCGAAATGGATCTGTTTATCACTACTCTTTGTTTCCTGTCGGCCAACCAACTTTCAATCCAAGTTAGTACTTTGCTCCCAATACTATGCGCCCTAATTTTGCTCACTAACCTCCTATGTGGGACTTTATCAAAAGCTTTCTGAAAGTCCAGGTACACTACGTCTACTGGATCTCCCTCGTCCATCTTCAGAGTTACATCCTCAAAAAATTCCAGAAGATTAGTCAAGCATGATTTCCCCTTCATAAATCCATGCTGACTCTGACCTATCCTGTTACTACTATCCTGATGTGGCATAATTTCATCCTTTATAATAGACTCCAGCATCTTTCCCACCACTGAGGTCAGACTAACTGGTCTATAATTTCCTGCTTTCTCTCTCCCACCTTTCTTAAAAAGTGGTACAACACTAGCCACCCTCCAATCCACAGGAACTGATGCCAAATCTATAGAACTCTGGAAAATAATCACCAACGCATCCACGATTTCTCGAGCCACCTCCTTCTGTACCTTGGGATGTAGACCATCAGGCCCTGGGGACTCATCAACTATCAGACCTAACAGTCTCTCTAACACCAACAGAAATATCCGCCATTGTTCCTCCACTGTCATCCCTGCTAAGGTATTGCACCATTGAACTTTGGCCAGCTCCTCCCTCATAGCTCCATAGTTCCCTTTATTCAACTGAAATATTGTCACTTCCGATTGTACCCTCTCCCTCTCAAATTGCAGATTGAAGCTTATTGTATTATGGTCACTACTTCCCAATGGCTCCTTCACTTCGAGGTCCCTGATCAATTTTGGTTTGTTGCACAATACCTGATCCAGAATTGCCTTCTCCCTGGTAGGCTCCAGCACCAGCTGTTCTAAGAATCCATCTCAGAGGCATTCCACAAAGTCTTTTTCTTGAGATCTAATACCCTCCTCATTCTCCCAGTCTACCTGCATATTGAAATCCCCCATAACAACTGTAGTAACATCTTTGTGACAGGCCAAATGTTCTGCTATTGCATCCTTTATAATAGACTCGTAATCAACGGTAAACTAACTGGCCTATGGTTGACTTTTTCCTATTTTAAATAATGTTGTTACATTTGCAATTTTCCAATCCTCTGTAAATATTCCAAGAAGATTACTACAATGCATCCGCTATCTCTGTTGCTACTTCCTTTAATATCCTGGAATGAAACCTTGGATCATCATCTTCCCCTTTTTGTCTCTGACTACTCAGTAATTTTGGAAAACTATTTGTATCTTCTGCTATGAAAAATAGTGCAAAGTATTGACTCCTCTGCCATTTTCTTGATCCCCATGATTATTTCCCCAGCATCATTCTTTACTTTGGCCTTTCTCTTCATCTTTACATATTTTAGGAAGCACTTGCTGTTCATCTTGGAAGTACCTACAAGTTTACCCTCAAAGTTTATTTCCTTCCACTTTCTAAAAGTTGTTTTTGTTTACTTTAAAACTATTCCAAATCCTCTAGCTTACCACTAATCTTTGGCACAATGTATGCTTTATCTTTCAATATAATAGTCCCCTAACTTCTTTGGTTAACCATAGATGGCATATCCCCTTCCAAGAATCTTACTTCCTCACTGGAACTTATCTTTGGTTTCAACCCAAGTTCTTCCCTCTCAAACTCAATGCTAAATTTTACCATATTTTGGTCACTGTTTCTCAGGGAATCTTTTACTTTAACATAATTTATTAAACATGTCTCATCACCAGATCCAAAAATAGCCTAATCCCTGGTTGAATTTACAATACATGAAAGGAAACTGTCCTGAATACACTCCATGAAATCTTCCTCATGGCTTCCTTTGCTAATCTGACTATCCCAATTTACTTGAAGATTAACATCACCTATGATTAATATATTGGCTTTGTCACATTACCTCATTATGAAGGTACTGCCTTCTCAACCTCTCCCTTATCTAAGGCATGGCAACCCTCAACTCAAAGAACAGTCATCTGTCTTGAATGTGAGGGCAATGCTATGATTCTCTGGATCTATAAAAGCTTTACGTTTTATTTCCTGATTAAGTTTCTAACTCACTTTCTATCCTACTGTAATAGAAGACTATTTCTACCAATGTTTTCTTTCCCTTTTCAGTTTTACTTCCACCTATATGGATTCTAGATCTTTCCCAACAGAATTAACTGATAAAGTTTAATTAGATTTGTCTTTATTTAATGTTATATACATATATACAGTTATATGAGAAGAAATTAAGATGGAGCTTCAATTGTTAGGGCAAAGTGTTGAAAGAATATTAAAAAAAAACCATCTTTTCATTGTAATGGTTCATTTTTTTCTCAAGGGAAGAGGTGTTATGAAGATATGGATGTATTGCACCTTTAAGAGAGTTTAAAGATAGTAGCACTACTTCACAGCATCAAGTGTTCTGAACAAGATATAATGTAACATGTCGTCAAACATCTCGATTAGCTGGTTGCCTGGAGATGACAAAACAATTTTGAATTTGGCCAATCAGTTCAAATTAAACGCCAAAAAATACCAAGCTGCAATCAAGTTTGAATTTAATATATTGTCAAAGTGCAAAATAGAGAAGGTGCAAAACTTGAACGACTCTTGGGAAATAAGGCAGGGCAGGTGACAGAGGTGTCAGTGCGGGAGCACTTTGGGACCAGCAACAATAATTCTATTAGTTTTAAAATTGTGATGGAAAAGGATAGACCAGATCTAAAATTTGAAGTTCTAAATTTGAGAAAGGCCAATTTTCACGGTATTAGGCAAGAACTTTCAAAAGCTGATTGGAGGCAGATGTTCACAGGTAAAGGGACAGCTGGAAAATGGAAATCTTCAGAAATGAGACAACAAGAATCCAGAGAAAGTATATTCCTGTCAGGGTGAAAGGGAAGACCGGTAGGTATAGGGAATTCTGGATGACAAAAGAAATTGAGGTTAAGAAAAAGGAGGAAGCATATGTCAGATAGATCAAGTGAATCCTTAGAAGAGTATAAAAGCAGTAGGAGTATACTTAAGAGGGAAATCAGGAAGGCAAAAAGGGGACATGAGATAGCTTTGGCAAATAGAATTAAGGAGAATCCAAAGGGTTTTTACAAATATATTAAGGGCATTTGGGTAACTAGGGAGAGAATAGGGCCCCTCAAAGATCAGCAAGGCGGCCTTTGTGTGGAGCCACAGAAAATGGGGGAGATACTAAATGAATATTTCCATCAGTATTTACTGTGGAAAAGGATATGGAAGATAAAGACTGCAGGGAAATAGATGGTGACATCTTGCAAAATGTCCAGATTACAGAGGAGGAAGTGCTGGATGTCTTGAAATTGTTAAAAGTGGATAAATCCCCAGACCTGATCAGGTGTACCCAAGAACTCTGTGGGAAGCTAGAGCAGAGATTGCTGGGCCTCTTTCTGCAATATTTGTATCATCGATAGTCACAGGTGAGGTGCCGGAAGACTGGGGTTTGGCAATTGTGGTGCCACTGTTTAAGAAGGGCGGTAAAGACAAGCCAGGGAACTATGGATCGGTGAGCCTGACCTCAGGATGGGCAAGTTGTTGGAGGGAATCCTGAGGGACAGGATGTATATGTATTTGGAAAGGCAAGGACTGATTAGGGATAGTGAACATTGCTTTGTGCATGGGAAATCATGTCTCACAAATTTGATTGAGTTTTTTTGAAGAAATATCAAAGAAGATTGATGAGGACAGAGCAGTAGATGTGATCAGTATGGACTTCAGTAAGGCGTCCGACAAGGTTCCCCATGGGACACTGATTAGCAAGGTTAGATCTCATGGAATACAGGGAGAACTAGCCATTTGGATACAGAACTGGCTCAAAGGTAGAAGACAGAGGGTAATGGTGGAGGGTTGTTTTACAGACTGGAGGCCTGTGACCAGTGGAGTGCCACAAGGATCAGTGCAGGGTCCTCTACTTTTTTGTCATTTTCATAAATGATTTGGATGCAAGCATAAGAGGTACAGTTAGTAAGTTTGCAGATGACACCAAAATTGGAGTGTAGTGGACAGCGAAGAGGGTTACGTCAGATTGCAACAAAATCTGGACCAAATGGGCCAATGGGCTGAGAAGTGGCAGATGGAGTTTAATTCAGATAAATGCGAGGTGCTGCATTTTGGGAAAGCAAATCTTAGCAGGACTTATACACTTAATGGTAAGGTCTGAGGGAGTGTTGCTGAACAAAGAGACCTTGGAGTGCAGGTTCATAGCTCCTTGAAAGTGGAGTCGCAGGTAGATAGGATAGTGAAGAAGGCGTTTGGTATGCTTTCCTTTATTGGTCAGAGTATTGAGTACAGGAGTTGGGAGGTCATGTTGTGGCTGCTCAGGACATTGGATAGGCCACTGTTGGAATATTGCATGCAATTTTGGTCTTCTTCCTATCGGAAAGATTTTGTAAAATTTGAAAGCATTCAGAAAAGATTTATAAAGATGTTGTCAGGGTTGAAGAATTTGAGCTACAGGGAGAGGCTGAATAATCTGGGACTGTTTTCCCTGGAGTGTCGGAGGTTGAGGGGAGACCTTATAGAGGTTTACAAAATTATGAGGGGCATGGATAGGGTAAATAGACAAAGTCATTTCCCTGGATCGGAAAGTCCAGAACTAGAGAGCATAGGTTTAGGGTGAGGGGGGGAAGATATAGAAGAGACCTAAGGGGCAACTTTTTCACACAGAAGGTGGTGCATGTATGGAATGAGCTGCCAGAGGATGTGGTGGAGGCTGGCACAATTGCAACATTTAAGAGGCATTTGGATAGGTATATGAATAGGAAGGGTTTGGAGGGATATGGGCCGGGTGCTGGCAGGTGGTACGATCTTGGATTGGGATATCTGGTCGGCGTGGACAGGCTGGACCGAAGGGTCTGTTTCCATGCTGTACATCTTTATGACTCTAGCTCCTTCTTTATGTTTCTGAACTGCTGTCTTTCTGCTTCAGGTACCAATTCATAAGCACTTAAAATAGCCTGTTTAACCACTTCATAATTTCTTGACACCTCACCTCACAACTCACGAATACCTCACTAGCTATGGGCGGCACGGTGGCACAGTGGTTAGCACTGCTGCCTCACAGCACCTGAGACCCGGGTTCAATTCCCGACTCAGGTGACTGACTGTGTGGAGTTTGCACGTTCTCCCCGTGTCTGCGTGGGTTTCCTCCGGGTGCTCCGGTTTCCTCCCACAGTCCAAAGATGTGCGGGTCAGGTGAATTGGCCATGCTAAATTGCCCGTAGTGTTAGGTAAATGTAGGGGTATGGGTGGGTTTCGCTTCGGCGGGTCGGTGTGGACTTGTTGGGCCGAAGGGCCTGTTTCCACACTGTAAGTCTAATCTAATCTAATCTAATCTAGCTCTGCCTACTAGCTTAGTCTGAACTAGCATTACCAATAAATCCTCAGACCACTCCATCTGCCTAGCCAATTTTTCAAATGAAATAAAGAAGGCTTCAACATCTTTCTTTTCAAAACGTGGCAGTTTTGCCATGTTTGTATGTATCACTACCTTCTCTTTTAATGTCCATCCTGTTAACTTGAACTTTGCTGACTAAGTCGCAACTTTTCAAGTTTAAATTCTCTCTCTCTTTGCTTCCCCATTTCTTCTCTCTCTATTTCTCTCTCTCTTTGCTCAGCTAAGAACCTTCTCTCTCTCTCATCTCTTTCTCTCTCCTCTCTCTATTTATCTTCTGACTCCATTTTACTCAATTATAATTTAAGTTTTTCTTCCTCTCCTGCACTTGTCTGTTTCTCTGACACACCTAAGTTTTTGAGTAACTCCCATATAATTTCAGCTTTACTTTTGTCTTTGGTAAAAACCCAAAACCAACTTCTTAGCTAATTCTAAAAGTATGGCCATTTTCTATACTTCTAAACTTCCTTGGCAAAATTGGGAATCATTTTCAAATCCCAGAACCTCTGTAGCAATTTTAAGAGCCATTTCAAATTTAATTTAAATCAATTAATTTAATCAACCACAAATCGTCGAAATTAAGCAAATTGCCTCACCTATGTTTTGTTTAAAGATCTCAGGTACTAACCTGCAAGTGTTTAAAAATACCGGGCATTTTCGTGCCCAAATCTTTTCAAATCTGTCGAAACTGTTCAAAACTCAGACAAAAGACCCCAAACTATTACGGCACTGGGTAAATCCCACCTTCACCCGCTGATTTAAACCAGCAGCACAGAAAAGATTTACCCTGTGCAGGATCCGTGAAAATTTGAGAGGAAAAGAAATATTGAAAAGTCACTATTTAGAGCAAAAACTAACAACTTCATTTTTTTAAAGTCTAACACAGAATAATTACCTAACAACTATTTACAACTTCTTTATCTAAACCTATCTATTACCTTCCCCTCTACAATTCTGGTCCAATAAAACCCCTGATTAAGATTTACCAAAAAATTCAAATTTCAAAACCAGCCAGCTTTTGAATCTTTTCTTGGTATCTTCCTCGGTAGATTTGCTCATCGAGTGGGTGTCGAGGGTTTTTTCTTTGTGCATACTCCTTCTGTAGACAGGTACCTCTCAGGGAGTTCTTACCAGCAGCCTACATCTTTTGGTCTTTTGTCCGTTCTCTTTGCTGCTCTTTGTCACTCTGACTGAATATGTATACTGATATCAGATCATTTCATTGGTTTTCATATTGTCAAAATACTAAATTCAAACTTGATTGGAGTTTGGTATCTTGGGGAAAAATTTAAACAGATTGACAGAGTTTGAATTTGTTCTTGTCTCATAGCAACCTAGCCAGAGCTAGCTGTTTTGACTATGTGTTACATTGTTACCTTGTTCCAGACCGTCTGTGCCTCTCTAAATCCTTGCTAGCTTTCAACTCTCTTAAGGTAATGTACCCTTTACACCTTCATAACAATTGGAACATTATACCATTAGAATCTTGCTTTATTTCGTTTGTTAGTTAATTTGTTCACTGTTAGAGTTAGATAAATAAATTGTGACTTGTTGATTTTAAAGTGAGTGTCAGAGGTTTATTTTTATTTAACCACTAGAAGTTTCTGAAAAGCAGGTTACATCACTTTTCACAATCTTTTTACAGATTATAAAATGAGATGCTCTTCTTTGGGTGTCTCGGTTTTACTTTTTACAGGAGAGTCAATTTCCGCTTTATAACAAATTAGGCACTCTTATCAAGATTTAGACAGATTTGAACAGATTTAGGGTACAAAAGGTTCCAGCAGATGTTAAACAAACTTAGGGACTGGTGTCCTAGTTCTTTAAATAAAACTTAAGTCCCAAATGAAAAATCTGTTTAATTTTGTTTGCTTGTTGGTGGTTAAATCAAAAGTGGAGAAATGGCTCTTAACATTGCTAAAGAGGTTCTGGGGGACAAAAAATGCTTCCCAAATTTGCCAGGAAAGTTTAGAAAGACAGAAAAAGGTGACACTTGTAGAGTTGGCAAACAGGCTAAAAGTGGGTTTACATGGGAATAATAAGACAGCTGAAATTGTAACAAAGTTAGCCAAGCAATTAGATATATATCAGAGAAACAGTCAAGTGAAGTGAAGTTAGAAGTAATTAAATTGCAAATGAGACAATTGGAGTTAGAAATGAACTCAAAGGGCTGGAGGTAGAAAATGAAGAAAAAGTCAGAATTGCTCGAGCAAAACAAGAAGAAAGGGAAACAATGTTCAAGTTGGAAAAGATGAAGTTGGAACTTGAAGCCAAAAGACTTCAAATGCCAGAAGTAAAAGTATAAGATAGAAGTAATGATGAGTAACTCATCATAGCCAATGGCCAGGTCGGAATGTGTACAAATATTCCTAAAATATTTGCATTCCTTCTGAAATATTCCCCGAGAAATTGATAATCTGTCAAATTAATAGAGAGAGAAGCCATGTTCCCTGTGTAAGATCTGGCAAGAAAATCAAATCGAGACTGGGCAAGTGATAGTGACAGTGATGGAAACATTGACTATTCCAGGAGTACAGCTTATTCTTGGAAACAATATAGCTGGGTCACAGGTGGGAATGATGCCTATTACATAAAGCCAAAAAAGAACCAAGGGACTGAGAAGTTAAAAGAAAAATACCCTTGACAAGATCTCACAGCCAGAAGTTAAAACAAGAATGGAAAACAAAAGAAAAAGATGAAGGAGTTAAGGTCCAGCTAGCTGACAATCTATTGATGAGATGGTAAAGGAAAAACCTAAGCAGGTAGAGGATCATACAGAGGTATTTAGCTCTGAAAGATGAATGGAGTCACAACAAAAAGGTGAGACAATAAAGGATTAATATCATAAAACCTACTCAGAAAGGAATCAGAATGTGTGCCAGAACGCTATTCTCTTAAGGATAAAATCTTAAGGCGGAAATGGAATCTTGGCAGGTTAATGCAGATGAGAAATGGCAGAAGTTCAGCAGATTATGTAGCCAATAGATTACAGACTGAATGTATTGCAGGTATCACTCAAATTACCTATAGGAAGTCACCTAGGAGTGACCTAGACTCAGACTAAGGTACAGAAGCATTCTTATTGCTCTGGATTATATAAAAATGTGAATGAATTTTGCTGTACATGTCATATGTGTCAGATAGTAGGACAACCGCAGGTAGTGATAAAACCAGCACCTTTGATGCCAATTCCTGCATTTGAAGAAACTTTTACACAGATTATACTTGATTGTGTAGACCCCTCCCTAAAACCAAAAGTGGGGACCAACATTTGCTAACAGTAATGGATGTGTTTACTAGGAAAAAAGCAAATTACTGCGGATGTTGGAATCTGAAACGAAAAGAGAAAATGCTGGAAAATCTCAGCAGGTCTGGCAGTATCTGTAAGCAATGAAAAGAGTTGATGTTTCAAGTATAACTGACCTTTTGTCAAAACTAAAAAAAGGGAGAAATGGGGAGGTATTTGTACTCAGCTGAGAGAAGGTGAGTCACGGCTCTAGTAGCAAAGGTAGCAATAAGACAGTGATAATGACAGTGTATAGAGAGATTATAGGGAGATTAGGAGCTGTGAATGACCATGGCTGAAGCCAGTGCTATGTGACAAAATATGGAGAGGATAGGGGGGAAGGGCGAAGCAGAGGCAAAATGGTAAACAGGGGAGAAGGGTGAGATGAGAGTGGGGAGAGAGAGAAAGAGAGACAATCAAGAAATAAGAGGTAAAGAACAATGAAAAAAATGATAAATAAAATAAATGAAATAACATTACAGAGCAGAATGAAAACAAAGGGGTTGAGATGGGATAATCACTTGAAGTTGTTGAATTCAATATTGAGATCGGCAGGCTGTACCGTGCCGAGTCGGGAGGTGAGATGCTGTTCCTCCAGTTTGTGTTGAGCTTCACGGGAACATTGCAGCAGATCAAGGACAGACATGAGGGCATGGGAGCAGGATTATGTGTTGAAGTGGCAAGCCATGGGAAGGTCCGGGACCTGATCGTGTACAGGCCGAAGGTGCTCAGCAAAGCGATCACCCAGTCGGCGTTTTGTTTCTCCAATATAGAGGAGACCACATTGGGAGCAACGAATGCAATAGACCAAATTTCTTGATTATATGTTTTTGGAGATAAGTCTCTTGATTAAACTTAAAATATAAGTCATAGCTATTAATTTAACTTGTGGCAGTGTTTGTAGAGGAATAAGACAGTGTTATTTTCTGGGTAGATTCTGAAGGAGCAAAAATGGTCTTTGCAGTGATATATACTTCTTGTTAGATGTGGGAGTTTAAAGAGAGTTTAAGGGTTATTGCGGATTATATCTGCCATAAATGCTGTTGGATGCGAACCTTATCAGATCGAGTGGATCGATTGGAGAGATAGATAGAAGCGATGAGGAATTTGCAACAGCAACAGTATGTGATGGATGGCAGTTATAGAAAGGAGGGAAAGTCTCAGATACAGTCACAAAGATGGGTAAGAGAGGTAGGCACCTAGGGCAAGAGTCTTATAGGGCAAGGTAGTAATATCCGGATTATTCCCAGTGCTACAGCTAGTGAGGGCAGGAATAGGAGGATAGAGCAGATGAATGCATGGCTGAGAAGCTGGTGTGTGGGAGAAGGATTCACATTTTTGGATCATTGGAATCTCATGTGGGGTAGAAGTGACCTGTACAAGAAGGACTGAATGCACCTAAATTGGAAGGGGACTAATATACTGGCAGGGAAATTTGCTAGAACTGCTTGGGAGGATTTAAACTAGTAAGGTTGGGGGTGGGTGGGACCTAGGGAGATAGTGAAGAAAGAGATCGATCTGAAACGGGTACAGCTGAGAACAGAAGTGAGTCAAACAGTCAGGGCAGGCAGGGGCAAGGTCGGACTAATAAATTAAACTGCATTTATTTCAATGCAAGGGGCCTAACAGGGAAGGCCAATGAACTCAGGGCATGGTTAGGAACATGGGGACTGGGATATCATAGCAAGTACAGAAACATGGCTCAGGGATGGGCAGGACTGGCAGCTTAATGTTCCAGGATACAAATGCTACAGAAAGGATAGAAAGGGAATCAAGAGAGGAGGGGCGTGGCATTTTTGATAAGGGATAGCATTACAGCTTGCTGAAGGAGGATATTCCCAGAAATGCATTCAGGGAAGTTATTTGGGTGGAACTGAGAAATAAGAAAGAGATGATCACCTTCTTGGGATTGTATTATAGACCCTCCAATAGTCAGAGAGAAATTGAGAAACAAACTTGTAAGGAGATTGCAGCTATCTGTCAGAATAATAGGGTAGGTATGGCAGGGGATTTTAACTTTCCAAGCATCAACTGGGACTGCCATAGTGTGAAAGGTTGCGACGGAGAGTAATTTCTTAAGTGTGTACAAGACAATTTTCTGATTCAGTATATGGATGTACCGACTAGAGAAGGTGCAAAACGTAACCTACTCTTGGGAAATAAGGCAGGGCAGGTGACTGAGGTGTCAGTGAGGGGCACTTTGGGGCCAGTGACCATAATTCTATTTGTTTTAAAATCGTGATGGAAAAGGATGGACCAGATCTAAAAGTTGAAGTTCTAAATTCGAGAAAGGCCAATTTTGATGGTATTAGGCAAGAACTTTCGAAAGCTGATTAGAGGCAGATGTACACAGGTAAAGGGATGGCTGGAAAATGGGAAGCCTTCAGAAATGAGATAACAAGAATCCAGAGAAAGTATATTCCTGTCAAGGTGAAAGGGAAGGCTGGTAGGTATAGGGAATGCTGGATGACTAAAGAAATTGAGGGCTTGGTTAAGAAAAAGAAGGAAACCTATGTCAGGTATAGACAGGATAGATCGAGTGAATCCTTAGAAGAGTATCAAGAAAGTAGGAGTATACTTAAGAGGGAAATCAGGAGGGCAAAACGGGGACATGAGATAGCTTTGGCAAATAGAATTAAGGAGAATCCAAAAGGTTTTACAAATATATTAAGGACATAAGGGTAAATTGTGAGAGAATACGGCCTCTCAAAGATCAGCAAGGCAGCCTTTGTATAGGTCCACAGAAAATGGGGGAGATACTAAATGAATATTTTGCACCAGTATTTACTGTGGAAAAGGATATGGAAAATATAGACTGTAGGGAAATAGATGGTGACATCTTGCAAAATGTCCAGATTACAGAGGAGGAAGTGCTGGATGTCTTGAAACAGATAAAGGTGGATAAATCCCCAGGACCTGACCAGCTGTACCCTAGAACTCTGTGGGAAGCTAGAGAAGTGATTACTGGGCCTCTTACTGAGATATTTGTATCATCGATAGTCACAGGTGAGGTGCCGGAAGACTGGAGGTTGGCTAACATGGTATCACTGTTTAAGAAGGGCGGTAAAGACAAGCCAGGGAACTATAGACCGGTGAGCTTGACCTTGGTGGTGGGCAAGTTGTTGGAGGGAATCCTGACGGACAGGAAGTACATGTATTTGGAAAGGCAAGGAGTGTTTCGGGATAGAGAACATGGCTTTGTGCGTGGGAAATCATGTCTCACAAACTTGGTTGAGTTTTTTGAAGAAGTAACAAAGAAGATTGATGAGGGCAGAGCACTAGATGTGATGAGTATGGACTTCAATAAGGCATTCGACTAGGTTACCCATGGGAGACTGATTAGCAATGTTAGATCTCATGGAATACAGGGAGAACTAGCCATTTGGATTCAGAACTGGCTCAAAGGTAGAAGACAGAGGGTGGTGGTGGAGGGTTGTTTTTCAGACTGGAGGCCTGTGACCAGTGGAGTGCCAAAAGGATTGATGCAGGGTCCTCTACATTTTGTCATTTTCATAAATGATTTGGATGCGAGCATAAGAGGTACAGTTAGTAAGTTTGCAGATGACACCAAAATTGGAGGTGTAGTGGACAGAGAAGAGGTTTATCTCAGATTACAACATGATCTGGACCAGATGGGCCAATGGGCTGAGAAGTGGCAGATGGAGTTTAATTCAGATTAATGCAAGGTGCTGTGTTTTGGGAAAGCAAATCTTAGCAGGACTTATACACTTAATGGTAAGGTCCTAGGGAGTGTTGCTGAACAAAAAGACCTTCGAGTGCAGATTCATAGCTCCTTGAAAGTAGATAGGATAGTGAAGAAGGCATTTGGTATGCTTTCCTTTATTGATCAGAGCATTGAGTACAGGAGTTGGGAGGTCATGTTGCGGCTGTACAGGTCATTGGTTAGGCCACTGTTGGAATATTGCGTGCAATTCTGGTCTCCTTCCTATCAGCAAGATGTTGTGAAACTTGAAAGGGTTCAGAAAAAATTTACAAGAATGTTGCCAGGGTTGGAGAATCTGAGCTACACGGAGAGGCTGAACAGGCTGGGCTGTTTTCCTTGGAGTGTCGGAGGCTAAGGGGAGACAGGTTTACAAAATTATGAGGGGCATGGATAGGATAAATAGGCAAAGCTTTTTCCCTGGGGTCGGAGAGTCCAGAACTCGTGGGCATAGGTTTAGGGTGAGAGGGGGAAGATATAAAAGAGACCTAAGGGGCAGCTTTTTCACACAGACGGTGGTATGTGTATGGAATGAGCTGCCAGAGGATGTGGTGGAGGCTGGTACAATTGCAACATTTATGAGGCATTTGGATGGGTATATGAATAGGAAGGGTTTGGAGGGATATGGGCCAGGTGCTGGCAGGTGGGACTAAATTGGGTTGGGAAATCTGGTCGTCATGGACAGGTTGGACTGAAGCATCTGTTTCCATGCTGTACAACTCTATGACTCTAAATGAAACGCTGCTTAATCGCAAATGGTGAGCATGGAAGAGGGCAGGTGTTGCACCTTCTGCAATTGCATGGGAAGGTGACGTGTGTAATGGGAGAGGTGTTCGGTATGATGGAGGAGTGGACTAGGTTGTCCCAGAGGGAATGGTCTCTGCAGAATGCAGACAGCAGGAGGGAAGTGAAGGTGCGTTTAGTGGTGGCGTCATGTTGGAATTGGTGAAAATGGCAGAGGATTATTCTTTGCATGTAAAGGCTGGTGAGGTCAAAGGTGAGAACAGGAGAGACCCTATCCTTGTTCTGGGAGGGGAGGGAGAAGGTGAGGGTCGTGGTGCGGGAGATGGCCCGCACACTGTTGGACCTGCTGACAAAGGGGGTGCTGTTGTCGTCTGGTGTACTGACCTCTATTTGAGGCTGAGCGTCAGCTCTCAGATTCCTCCTCTGACCACCCTCTGGAGCATGACCACACCACTGAGCATCAAGCCATTATCTCCAACACCGTGGCTGACCTCATTTCCTCTGCATGCCTCCCCTCCACAGCTTCCGACTTCATAGTCTCCCAATCCCAGACAGCTCGTTTCTACCTACTCCCCAAAATCCACAAGAAGGACTATCCCGGCAGGTCCACTGTGTCAGCATGTTCCTGCCCCACTGAACTTATTTCCTCCTACCTTGATTTCATCCTTACTCCTCTAGTTCATTCCCTCCCCATCTACATCCGGGATTCCTCTGATGCCTGGCGACACATTGACAGTTTTCAATTCGCAGGCCCTAACCACCTTCTATTCACCATGGATGTGCAATCTCTTTACACCTCCATCCCACACCAAGACCACTTGAAAGCTCTTCGCTTCTTTCTCAAAAAGAGGCCCTTACAATCTCCATCCACCACCACTCTCCTCCACCTGGCTGAACTTGTTCTCCCTCTCAACAACTTCTACTTCAACTCATCCCATTTTCTCCAAATCAAAGGTGTAGCAATGGGCACCCGCATAGGACCTAGCTATGCCTGCCTTTTCATGGGGTGTGTGGAACATTTCTTGTTCCAGGCCTACCTGGGTCCTCTCTCACAACTGCTTTATCAGTATATCGGTGACTATTTTGGTGTGGCTTCATGCTCTCATCCTGACCTGGAAACATTCATAAACTTCACACCCAGTTTCCATCCCTCCATCACCTTCACCTAGTCCATCTCCAACACTTGCCTTCCTTTCCTTGACCTTTCTGTCTCCATTTCCAGCAATAGTCTATTCACTAATATCCATTACAAGCCCACTGATTCCCACAGCTATCGGGACTACAGCTCTTCTCACCCTACGTCCTGTAAGGACTCCATCCCTTTCCCTCAGCTCCTTCGCCTCCGCCGCATTTGTTCCGATGAGGCCACTTTCCAAAGTGGTGCTCTTAATAAGTACTCCTTCTTCTCCAACTGTGACTTCCCACATACAGTTGTTGACAGGGCTCTCAACAGCGTGCGGGCCATCTCCCGCGCCATGACCCTCACCGCCTCCCTCCCCTCCCAGAATAGGGTCCCTCTTGTTCTCACCTTTCACCCCACCAGCCTTCACATGCAAAGAGTAATCCTCTGCCATTTTTGTCAACTCCACCACAACGCCACCAATAAACACATCTTCCTTTCCCTCACCATGTCTGCATTCCGCAGAGATCGTTCCCTTTGGGGCAACCTAGTCCACTCCTCCATCACACCTAACACCTCTTCCATTACACATGGCACCTTCCCATGCAATCGCAGAAGGTGCAATACCTGCCCCTTTACCTCTTCCATGCTCACCATCCAAGGCCCCAGACACTCATTTGTGATTAAGCAGCATTTCACTTGTACCTCTTTCAATATGGTCTATTGCATTCGTTGCTCCCAACATCAGAGAGACAAAACGCCGACTGGGTGATCGCTTTGCTGAGCACCTTCGGTCTGTACGCGATCAGGTCCCGGACCTTCCCGTGGCTTGCCACTTCAACACATAATCCTGCTCCCCTGCCCACATGTCTGTCCTTGGCCTGCTGCAATGTTCCAGTGAAGCTCAACACAAACTGGAGGAACAGCATCTCACCTTCCGACTCGGCACGGTACAGCCTGCCAGTCTCAACATCGAATTCAACAACTTCAAATGATTATCCCATCTCGACCCCTCTGTTTTCATTCTGCTCAGTAATTTTATTTCATTTATTTTATTTATCATTTTTTTTCACTGTTCTGTACCTCTTATTTCTTGATTGTCTCTCTTTCTCCCTCTCCCCACTCTCTCATCACCTTTTTCCTCTCCTCTTCCCCCTTTGCTACCCTTCTCCCCTATTTTCCATTTTGCCTCTGCTTCACCCATCCCCCCCATCATTCACATATTTTGTCACATAGCTCTGGCTTCAGCCTTGGTCATTTACAGCTCCTAATCTCCCTATAATCTCTCTATGCACTGTCATTATCAACTCTTTATTGCTACCTTTGCTTCTGGAGCCATGACTCACCTTCTCTCAGCTTAGTATAAATACCTCCCTATTTCTCCCTTTTTTTAGCGTTGACAAAGGGTCAGTTGGACTCAAAATGTCAGCTCTTTTCTCTCCTTACAGATGCTGAGATTTTCCAGCATTTTCTCTTTTGGTGTCCATTAGGAATCTTGGGGCAATTCCATTACAGATTTATGTATGTCAAGGCATAAAAGATTGTGAAGGAGTTGCTTGCTCTCTTTAACTGTGATTTATTGACCAGGAAGATTCAGTCAGACCAAGGGTCTAATTTTACTGCCAAAATACTTAAGGAGGTCATGGATAGTTTAGGCATCATAAACTTTACATTAAGTTCATACGATCCTAAATCCCAGAGAGCATTGTAAAGGTGGCATCAAGACCTGAAAGAGTATGTTGAGGGCTTACTGGCAGGATTACCCAAATGATTGAGATCAAGATATCCCACTTATATTATTTGCTATTGCAGATGCTGCAAAGAAATCTACTCAGTTTTTTTTTTCCATTTAACTTGATATTCAGATGTGAAGTAAGAGGGCCTTCAAAATTAATTAAGGAAAAGTTGATAGGTCTGAAGTCAGAAATCTCAGAATTGGATTATATATCTGAGGTGAGAAAAAGATTAAACAGTGTAAATGAATTAGCTACCAAGGAGCAGGAGAATTGACGTTTCGGGCATAAGCCCTTCTTCAGGAAGAAGGGCATATGCCCAAAGTATCAATTCTCCTGCTTCTTGGGTGCTGCCTGACCTGCTGCGCTTTTCCAGCAACACATTTTTCAGCTCTGATCTCCAGCATCTGCAGTCCTCACTTTCTCCTAGGTGAATTAGCTACACAACAATTGAAAGTGGCACAGCATCTAATGAAGCAAGAAGAAAATAAATCGAAAATTTGTACGTTTGCCCAGGGGACAAAATATTGGTGCTATTCCCAGTGTGAGGAGATCACTTCAAAGAAAGGTTTAGTG